>NW_026262712.1:32523789-33143476 GCF_021869535.1 Mytilus californianus
GTGATGTTTTTAAGTTGTATAGTGATATCTTTACGTTCTGTAGTGATGTCTTTACGTTGTGTAGTGATTCCTTTACGTTGTGTAGTGATGTCTTTACGTTGTGTAGTGATGTGTATACGTTCTGTAGTAATGTCTTTACGTTCTAAAGTGATATTTTTAAGTTGTATAGTGATATCTTTACGTTCTGAAGTGATGTCTTTACGTTCTGTAGTGATGTCTTACGTTCTGTAGTAATGGCTTTATGTTGTGTAGTAAAGTCGTTACGTTGTGTAGTGATGTCATTAGGTTCTGTAATGATGTCCTAACATTTAGAAGTGATGTCTTTAAGTTCTGTAGTGATGTCTTTAACTTCTGTAGTGACGTCTTTACGTTCTGTAGTGATGTCTTTAGCTTCTGTTATGATTTCGTTACGTTCTGAATTGATGTCTTTACGGTGTGTAGTGATGTTTTAAAATTGTGAAGTGATGTCTTTACGTTCTGAAGTGATGTCTTTACGTTCTGTAGTGATGTCTTACGTTCTGTAGTAATGGCTTTAATTTGTGTTGTGAAGTTGTTACGTTGTGTAGTGATGTCTTTACGTTCTATAGTGATGTCTGTAGGTTCTGTAGTGATGTCTTTACGTTCTAAATGATGTCTGCAGGTTCTGTAGTGATATCAAGTCCTGTAGTGATGTATTTACGTTCTCTCGTGATGTCTTAACGTCTTAATGTCTTGTGTAGTGATGTCTTTACGTTGTGTAGTGATGCCTTTACGTTGTGAAGTGATGTCTTTACGTTGTGTAGTGATGTGTATACGTTCTGTAGTAATGTCTTTACGTTCTAAAGTGATGTTTTTAAGTTGTGTAGTGATATCTTTACGTTGTGGAGTGATGTCCTTACGTTCTGTAGTGATGTTTCTACATTCTGTAGTTTTGTCGTAACGTTATGTAGTAATTTCTTTACGTTCTGTATTGATGTATGTATGTTCTGTATTGATGTCTTTTCGTTCTGTAGTGATGTCTTAACATTTAGAAGTGATGTCTTTAAGTTCTGTAGTGATGTCTTTAACTTCTGTAGTGACGTCTTTACGTTCTGTAGTGATGTCTTTAGCTTCTGTTATGATTTCGTTACGTTCTGAATTGATGTCTTTACGGTGTGTAGTGATGTTTTAAAATTGTGAAGTGATGTCTTTACGTTCTGAAGTGATGTCTTTACGTTCTGTAGTGATGTCTTACGTTCTGTAGTAATGGCTTTAATTTGTGTTGTGAAGTCGTTACGTTGTGTAGTGATGTCTTTACGTTCTATAGTGATGTCTGTAGGTTCTGTAGTGATGTCTTTACGTTCTAAATGATGTCTGCAGGTTCTGTAGTGATATCAAGTCCTGTAGTGATGTATTTACGTTCTCTCGTGATGTCTTAACGTCTTAATGTCTTGTGTAGTGATGTCTTTACGTTGTGTAGTGATGCCTTTACGTTGTGAAGTGATGTCTTTACGTTGTGTAGTGATGTGTATACGTTCTGTAGTAATGTCTTTACGTTCTAAAGTGATGTTTTTAAGTTGTGTAGTGATATCTTTACGTTGTGGAGTGATGTCCTTACGTTCTGTAGTGATGTTTCTACATTCTGTAGTTTTGTCGTTACGTTATGTAGTAATTTCCTTACGTTCTGTATTGATGTATGTATGTTCTGTATTGATGTCTTTTCGTTCTGTAGTGATGTCTTAACGGTCTGTAGTGATGTATTTACGTTCTGTAGTGATGTCTTTACGTTCTGTAGTGATGGCTTTATGTTGTGTAGTGAAGTCGTTACGTTGTGTAGTGATGTCTTTATGTTTTGAAGTGATGTCTTTACGTTGTGCAGTGATGTTTGTATTTTCTGTAGTGATGTCTTTAGGTTCTGTAGTGATGTCTTAACGGTCTGTACTGATTTATTTACGTTCTGTAGTGATGTCTGTACGTTCTGTAGTGATGGCTTTATGTTTTGTGATGAAGTGGTTACGTTGTGTAGTGATGTCTTTTCGTTTTGAAGTGATGTCTTTACGTTGTGTAGTGATGTTTGTATTTTCTGTAGTGATGTCTTTAGGTTGTGTAGTGATGTCTTTACGTTCTGTAGTGATGTCTTTACGTTGTGTAGTGATTCCTTTACGTTGTGTAGTGATGTCTTTACGTTGTGTAGTGATGTGTATACGTTCTGTAGTAATGTCTTTACGTTCTAAAGTGATGTTTTTAAGTTGTATAGTGATATCTTTACGTTCTGAAGTGATGTCTTTACGTTCTGTAGTGATGTCTTACGTTCTGTAGTAATGACTTTATGTTGTGTAGTAAAGTCGTTACGTTGTGTAGTGATGTCATTAGGTTCTGTAATGATGTTCTAACATTTAGAAGTGATGTCTTTAAGTTCTGTAGTGATGTCTTTAAGTTCTGTAGTGACGTCTTTACGTTCTGTAGTGATGTCTTTAGCTTCTGTTATGATTTCGTTAGTTCTGAATTGATGTCTTTACGGTGTGTAGTGATGTTTTAAAATTGTGAAGTGATGTCTTTGCGTTCTGAAGTGATGTCTTTACGTTCTGTAGTGATGTCTTACGTTCTGTAGTAATGGCTTTAATTTGTGTTGTGAAGTCGTTACGTTGTGTAGTGATGTTTTTACGTTCTATAGTGATGTCAGTAGGTTCTGTAGTGATGTCTTTACGTTCTAAATGATGTCTTCAGGTTCTGTAGTGATATCAAGTCCTGTAGTGATGTCTTTACGTTCTCTCGTGATGTCTTAACGTTCTGTAGTGTTGTTGTTATGTTCTGTAGTGATGTCTTTACGTTTAGTAGTGATGTCATTCCGTTCTGTAGTGATGTATTTACGTTTTGTAACGATGTCTTCACGTTGTGTAGTGATTTCTTCATGTTGTGTAGTGATGTCTTTACGTTGTGTAGTGAATTCATGACGTTGTGTAGTGATGTCTTTACGTTCTGCAGTGATGTCGTTACGTTGTGTAGTGATGTCTGTGTGTTGTGTAGTGATGTCTTTACGTTGTGTAGTGATGCCTTTACGATGTGTAGTGATGTGTATACGTTCTGTAGTAATGTCTTTACGTTCTAAAGTGATGTTTTTAAGTTGTGTAGTGATATCTTTACGTTCTGAAGTGATGTCTTTACGTTCTGTAGTGATGTCTTACGTTCTGTAGCAATGGCTTTATGTTGTGTAGTGAAGGCGTTACGTTGTGTAGTGATGTCTTTACGTTCTGTAGTGATGTCTTACGTTCTGTAGTAATGGCTTTATGTTGTGTAGTGAAGTCGTTACGTTGTGTAGTGATGTCTTTACGTTCTATAGTGATGTCTGTAGGTTCTGAAGTGATTTCTTAACGTTCTAAATGATGTCTTCAGGTTCTGTATTGACATTAAGTCCTGTAGTGATGTCTTTACGTTCTGTCGTGATGTCTTAACGTTCTGTAGTGTTGTTGTTAGGTTCTGTAGTGATGTCTTTACGTTTTGTAGTGATGTCTTTACGTTTGGTAGTGATCTCTTTACGTTGTGTAGTGATTTTTTTATGTTGTGTAGTGATGTCTTTACGTTGTGTAGTGAAGTCATGACGTTGTGTGTTGATGTCTTTACGTTGTGTAGTGATGTCTTTACGTTCTGTAGTGATGTCGTTACGTTGTGTAGTGATGTATGTATGTTGTGTAGTGATGTCTTTACGTTGTGTAGTGTTGCCTTTTCGTTGTGTTGTGATGTCGTTACGTTGTGTAGTGATGTCTTTACGTTCTGATGTAATAGCTTTATATTGTGTAGTGAAGTCATAACGTTCTGTAGTGATGATTTTATGTTCTGTTGTGATGTCTTTACGTTCTAAATGATGTCTTTAGGTTCTGTAGTGATATCTTTACGTTGTGTAGTGAAGTATTTACGTTTTATAGTGATGTCTTTTCTTTCTGTAGTGATGTCTTGAAGTCCTGTAGTGATGTCTTTACGTTCTATCGTGATGTCTTAACGTTCTGTAGTGTTGTTGTTAGGTTCTGTAGTGATGTCTTTACGTTCTGTAGTGATGTCATTACGTTCTGTAGTGATGTATTCACGTTTTGTAGTGATGTCTTCACGTTGTGTAGTGATTTCTTTATGTTGTGTAGTGATGTCTTTACGTTGTGTAGTGAAGTCATGACGTTGTGTAGTGATGTCTTTACGTTCTGTAGTGATGTCGTCACGTTGTGTAGTGATGTCTGTATGTTGTGTAGTGATGTCTTTACGTTGTGTAGTGATGCCTTAACGTTGTGTAGTGATGTCTTTACGTTGTGTATTGATGTGTATATGTTCTTTAGTAATGTCTTTACGTTCTAAATTTAAGTTGTGTCGTGATATCTTTACGTTGTGGAGTGATGTCCTTATGTTCTGTAGTGATGTTTCTACGTTCTGTAGTTTTGTCGTTACGTTATGTAGTAATGTCTTTACGTTCTGTAGTGATATCTTTACGTTCTGTAGTGATATCTGTATTTTCTGTATTGATGTCTTTTCGTTCTGTAGTGATGTCTTAACGGTGTGTAGTGATGTCTTTACGTTCTGTAGTGATGTCTTTACGTTCTGCAGTGATGGCTTTATGTTGTGTAGTGAAGTCGTTACGTTGTGTAGTGATGTCTTCACGTTTTGAAGTGATGTCTTTACGTTGTGTAGTGGTGTTTGTATTTTCTCTAGTGATGTCTTTAGGTTCTATAGTGATGTCTTAACGTTCTGAAGTGATGTATTTACGTTCTGTAGTAATGGCTTGATGTTGTGTAGTGAAGGCGTTACGTTGTGTAGTGATGTCTTTATGTTCTGAAGTGATGTATTTACGTTCTGTAGTGATGTCTTTACGTTGTGTGGTGTCTTTTTTATGCTTTTTTCTTCTTAAAATGTTACTTTTGTACTGAAAATGTTTTTGGTCTTATTTTTACCTAAATTTTTTTATTAATGCACCAACGTGCAACAACCAACCAGTAGCAGACTCACAATGTACGGAAATCCTGATTTCACACTTTTGATACAAGTGTAACTGGAACATGCATACATGTAAAAAAGTATAACAAAAAAAGTGAACTTCAAGGCAATTTCAACAAGGGGGAGTGTATACAAACTGACAAAATCAAATGCTGTCAATCAACAGAACAAGTGTAAAACAACTGCCATATTCTTATCTTAGTACAGGCATTTTCCGGATAAAATGGGGTGTTAAACCTGGTTTTATAGTTAGCTTAACCTCACAATTGTATGACAGTTGTTCATAGTTCCGTTATATTGACAAAATTAGGTAAGCAACCCCAACAGACATACTAGATTTATTTGACAGCAATCGGGAGCCATCAATTCAAAACTGTGTAAACATACATCACAGACAAACAACACACTAAAAAATTCATCCTGGGTTTATTAAACAAATATTTCAGATAAGAGTTTATGTTTCCCCTTAGTTTGCAATCGATGTTAATAATTCTGATATGACGTTAGATGAGCCATCCTTTGTTTTTATATTTAACCGAGTGTTTAGCGGAAATGTGTAATCGAAGTACAAGATTTAATATCCTTTTTAAAACTGCAACAAGTGCAAGTTACTTAACCCCTTTTTTAGCAATTCTTCTTCAGAGTCCTTTCTTTTCGTAATGCCATAATCATTGACGTATGCATATAAATCGTCTTTTAAGATTTTCAATTTATAAAGTGTGAGAGCAGTACGCTAGTAAGAGTTTTTCAAATTTTTTATCATTCACTCGAAATAAGCTTTCATTAACATATTTTTCTTTTTATTTACCTTATTAATCAACCACTTATAAAAATACCGCCAATTGCACTTGCTAATCGTATATAAACATTCTGATGAGTTATTATATACCATCCGATGATTAATTTTCTGTGTAGGACAATACACAATCTATGAATCATCATCATTATCATTACAAGCTTCACCTGTCGATACATTTAACCGCTGTTTACTGTCACGAAGGAAGAATTGAAGTATTTCAAAATCTGCGTACAATTTACTCGTTTGAGGGATTAACTCGGTATGTAAGCTTTGTAATATTATTATATTTAACGCCATACATTCGTTGAGTATTTTGTTATATCAATATGGTTGAAACACTCATTTTTTTTTCTTTTGATCAATTGTTCAAAGTTAAAATATAAGGGAGACAATCGTCGTGAAAACGTTATTATTATGATTTTTTTAACATTTTGCAAATTTTCATTTTCAGAAAAATCATGTATAGGATTATTGTTTGATGTCCTATTGTTTAACATTTAGATTCGATGTTCTTGTGATAATTCAGTGCTTGTGGTGATGCTGAGGAATACAGTGTCCAATCTTTTCATGTTGGGCCTGTCCTTATGAATTGACAGATACGGCTTCTCAGCGTCCTCAGTAAATTATTTTTTAGAGTTTGCTTTACTTTTTAATGGTTCATCTGATTTTATAATAGCTGAAACTATAGAAATATCAGTAGCAGTTACATATAAGGATCCGTCAAATCTGTTTGCTATTTTTCTCAATTCTTTTTTTTTTTAAAGTAAAAGATACGAAAAGGGATACTCAAACTGATAAGTCGAACACAAACTGATAATGCCATGACACGAACTCGACACAAAATCGGAGTTGACACCAGGTGCTTCGGAAGGGTAAGCAGATCCTTTTCAACATTAGGCACCCGTCGTGATGATAATGTAAGTACAAACCCCGTTATAAGTCTCATTATGTCTGTTTTGGTTATTCCCCCAATTTTGTCAATTTAACGGAACTATAACAGTTGTCATACATGTCGGAGTTTGAGCTACCTGTAGCTCTAAAACCAAGTTAAACTCAATATTTTCGTCGGAAAATGCCTGTACCAAGTCAGGAATATGACAGCTGTTTTTCATTCGTTTCGTTTGTTGATAGAGTCTAGCGTTTGATTTTGTCAGTTTTTATGGACTTTCCCTTTGTGAGTTTACCTTAGATTACGGTATTTATGTTACACTTTTTTTGGTAGGTCAGAGGAAAAGAGAACGGATTATGGTTACGACAATTTGAACATCGTCGTCATCTGTGGAACAAATATCTCATAACGGTCAACGAATTCGTGACGACGTCAATAACAATTTCAACTTCACCACTTGAACCTTTTGTTCAAATGTACATTTTGGCTTCATTTTCATTAGTTGATATTGATGACAAAATAGAGGTTAAAGCCACTGTACACATACATGAACCATATCTCATTTAATACGAATATCGGTTATCAGAAACTGAAACAAAATTTTATACCAAAAAAAAATGTCATTGTAAAATATTTCATCTTCAAAATTTTTTTTAGAGACGGAATATTTGAATGGAATGATGACAATTTTTTTGAGAACGTTTTTAGCCGAAATATGACCTTATCTTAAAATTTGCCTCTCTTGATGTGAGAAGATGGCCTCTTCCCCAAATGTTTCTCTATTAACAACAGTTTTCGCTATCAACCATAAACTAAGTAATACCAGATATCAATTGCTGTATGGGAAAAATTACGGGATATAATAAACCTATTGTGATTCTTGTCATAATCTCAATTGCGTTTGGTCACTGACGAAAATTCGTTTAAAAGGTTTTAATATGTGCAAGGGGAACACATGTATATATACGGAAAAAAACGTTACATATAAGGATATTTTTGGTGAAAAATGGCAAAGAAAATTATATAGAAATCATTGAGAGAATTGTCGTAATGCGTTATTAGTTAACAGAGGTATGTAAAACAGTTATTTTTTAAATATTGTTTTACAGAATATATTAAAACATTGATGAACCACTCAACTGTAAATAAAATAATATAATAAGTTAAAACAAACAATATATTATTAAGTTTTGGTTGCATACCTTTTTTTTGAACCGGAAAGATAACTTCCCATTTTGGTTGTGAATTTGGAGTAATTCAAGTCCTGATAAAAACTGGTAATTAAATTAAATATATATTACAATTATATATAACATTAAGCAGTAAAAGACATATATTGAAATATACTATTGAATATCAGTTGCCATTCAAATATGTAGCTTTTTATGGAGAATGTGAATGAGAATACAAAAAAAAAAAGAAATGCATGATACATGTAGCCAAATCAAAAGAGTAACAGTTAATTCCCTTTGCATTTATGTATCATGATTAAGTAGTGTTACCTCTATAATCTTTAGTAGTCACAAATTCCACTTAAATATGCGTTTCATTAAATTATTATTCAATGTTAGATTGCTGCTTTAAATCAGATCAATATCTTTATAAGATATGTGTTGAAGATCGATTACCAATTAATTAATTACCCGATATGCCAACTTTCATTTGTATTTTAGAAATGAATATTCTTAATTGATATGGCTGAAATGTAAATAATTGTACAGAACATTTGTTCGTCAGTTAAGAACGATGCACGTATAGGCTATTTATAAACTATTAATATTTTGAAAAGTTTGAGTTCAAAATTATAAAGTTGCCCCTATTAGTTTATAACACTAATAACCATAAAAAAATTGTAATAAGTCAATAGCTAATGCAAATAAATGGAATTTATTAGATCCACTTTGAATGCAAATGTATGACTGTTTCTTGTATATACCAGTCTGATTACTGTTTATTTTTCATATAATTTCAATCCGATTTATAATTGTCCGTTATAGTTGATTAAGATTGTTTTTGCTGCAGAATTGAATGTAGCAACAACACAATTAAAAACAAAAAAAAATCTATTTGCTAAGGCGTTTTAAGCAAAGATTTTCTTCTTTAATGAATTGAGCAGTACACATTCGATGTGTCCTCTAATAAGTGACTGAATATATATAAAGTATTGTCAAAATACAGAACTGTTACAATTGAATTATATTTTTTGTAGTTATTGTTAAACATGGCCTCATCAACACCCGTGTGCGGTATATGTGATCAAAACAATATAACCATACCATCCATGATCTGGTGTTTTGAATGTGATGAAGGACTTTGTTTAGAATGCAAAAGCCACCACAGTCTGTCGAAGGGAACACGAAAGCATACCACCGTACCAATAAGTGAGTACCAGAAATTACCATGTGATATTGTCAAAATCACTCAAAACTGTGCCAAGCATAACGAGAAGTTCAATATTTATTGCAAAAAAGCATGAAAGTCTTTGCTGCGGTATTTGTATTGTAGAAACTCACTTAGCATGTCGTGACCTCGGCAAACTGGCTGATATTATTCAAAACATAAGCTTTGCAAATGCCTTTGATGAAATTGAACAATCGTTAGCAGAACTAACCAACAATATTCAAAGAATTCGAAATGATCGAGAAAATAATACGAAGAGGTTAACCAAGAAAAGAAAGCAGATCAAGCAAGAAATTGAACACACAAGGATTACACTGAACAACCATTAAGACAAAATAAAAGCTGACATATTAAAAAAATTAAATGCAACCGAAGAAACGGAAAGTAAGTTAATTGGCAAACAGCTGGAATTGTTGAAAAAAGAAGAGAGTGAGGTAACTGAATACCGGAAAAACATTAAAAGTATCAAGCAACATGCCACAGATCTTCAGAAATTTATTTCTATAAAAGATCTGAAAAAAAAGGTCACAAGGAAAGACGAATTCCTGATGGCAGTGATTGACACCGAAAAATTTTAAGACCTCGAAATGACGTATAATGCCAATGCCGCCATGCAAAATGTCAACAACTATATCAAGAATTTTGAAGAAATAATAATTGAAACGAAACCGTGCGATGTCATCCTCACAAGGAGGAAAGCCAATCAAGCCCAAATAATGATGCCGAACATATCACCTAAGTCAGTTGAAAATATAAAAGTGATGCTGCATAAAACTATAAATACTATGGTGAATCGGACATGGGGTTGTTGCATGCTACCTGATGGTAGAAATACCTTTGCAGATTACTTAAACAAAGATATCAGAATATTCAAAACTGACGGATCAAAAAATTTTGATGAGAGAACAGCAACAAATCCATGCGACATAGCTTACAACAGTGAAGAAAAAAACACTGAATGTAACCTCAGGACAGTCAGACAAGTAATACATTACAATATCGACATACAACACAAACAAATCAAGAACGAAATACCATTTGATAATAAGTATTACGGTGTAGCTGTAAAAGATGGTAAGTTCATTTGTTGCGCAGCTGGAAAAGGAATTCATTCGATCAATCCGCACAGCAACTCAAGAAATGATATAGTTTGTGATAAAATACCAAAGTTTTGTTACGTTGAAACATTTGGTGACAAAATGTTTCAAACAAATAACAAACTAAACTCCGTGATATGTTATGACATACAAGGCTCAGTACAATGGTCATTTAAGGATGAAAGCGTCCTTAAGGGTCCAATTGGTATCTCTGTTGACAATAACGGTAACGTGTACGTAGTTGGGAAATCGTCAAGCAATGTCATTGCTATATCTGCAGATGGCCAACAATACAAGGAAACACTAACTGCCAATGATGATCTGTTAGACCCTTCATGTCTTCATTATAATATTAGTTCTAGTCAGTTACTGGTGGCAAATTATGAAAAGAATGCAATGATTTTTACTTTGAATTCAATATAAAACAATCATCATACTTGATATTACAAATGCTAAACGCATATTATCGTTTATGTCAATTAAGTTGCAACGGCTAACCTATAAAGTAGCATGTGATCTGTCTTTCCATTTTTTATTCTTTTATCTTGACATTGTATTCATAAGAACATGTGCAGTGACATGTTATAAATTTTATTTTACTGTTTGAACTAAAAAGCTTTGTAATTAAACAAATAATCATATATTAATTGACTCACTACATGTCCGATGTTCAATTGACCACTACAATGTACTACAAATTATAGATTAAATTTTCGTAGTTGATGGTTCGTTGCTTTATTGTATCATTTTGCTTCAACGGGTAAAATTAATTGTGTGATGGATCCGATATACCTTACCAGAATGGTAGATAACAAACACAAAAATTCTTTGCAGATTTGAAACTTAAACGACTATTCATTTCAATTTTGTAACCTATATAATATTAAATTCAAAATGTTATCGCTCGTCAATTTTAATACATCTAACAGAAAATCAACAAGGCATTAACAGAAATCAGTGAAGTAATAAGAATATAACCCAACGACACAAAAAGACAAATACCATCTAGAAGTTAACATATAATCATCAGTTATAGACAGTCTCCAATATAATATGTCAAGCTCAAAAAACCGTATCACTTCTATCAGCTTGTCAATAAATTTCAAAGATTATTTATGAAATGTCATTAATATTAATTTCTATTCAGGACATGCATATATATAAAACATGAATATGTAACTACACAGACAACTGCAGAAGATATTCTTGTCTGTAAAGACGAAAATCGAGTGTGGCTTACTTAATTAAAAGCTTGTTATCCCTAATATCATTTTACAACTGGGTGGATGCCTCTTTCGGGGAAACCATTAACACAATTGTCTGTACTCACGTTCTGACACGAATGTGACCTATCAAATTAGACTTATCACTGGGTTTGTACTGACATGAGTAACACGACAGATGCCACATGTGGAATAGAATATGCTTACCCTACCGGAGCAGCTGATATCATCACCGGTTTTGGTGGTGTTCGTCTTGCTCAGTCTTTAGTTTTCTATGTTGTGTTTTGTATGCTGCTTGTCTCTTGATTGTTTTTCAATTTTTTGCCATGTCATTGTCAGTTTGTTTTCGACTTATGAGTTTGAATATCCCTTTAGTATCTCTCGCCTCTCATTCAATTCTTAAGACCGGTTGATTGAGATTGTTAGTTTTTCAAAACCATTAGGCAGATTAGTATATCATGATGCAGTTGAGGAATACAGGCTGAAATATTTGTTTATAAATATCATTTGTTTGTAATATAATGCTTATGGTAAATATAATAACTTTAATGGGTCTTTTTCATAATTTCTGGACAGTCCCAATTTTGTTTAACCATACTTTCACGAACACAACTGTCAGACCATATGTTCTGTAAATCTATTGTATTCATTTTCATTCGTAACACTTGTTTTTACCCCAAGGCATAGATTACCTCAGCATGATTTGTTACATTTTTCAATTGTTTATTTGTCAATATCCCCAACTTCTTTATTGATTTATTTACATATTATTTGTAAAAGAGAGGTTAAAGATACCAAAGGGACATTAAAACTCATAATTCGAAAATATACGACAACGCCATTGCTAAAAAAGAAAAAAGACAAACAGACAAACAGACAAACAATAGTACACAAAACACATCATAGAAAACTAAAGACTGAGCAACACGAACCCCACCAAAAACTGGGGATAATATCAGGTGCTCCGGAAGGGTAAGCAGATCCTGCTGCACATGTGGCACCCGTTGTGCTGCTCATGTTAGTAAAAATCCGGTAATAAGTCTTATTCGGTAGGTCACATTCGGGGAAAAGGGGACGGGATTGTAGTTACGACATTTGGAACATATCCGCTATCATCTGTGAAACGGATATTCCATAACGGTCAACCAACTCGTGATGGCGTCCGTAAAATTTACGAAGGAATGATTTCAATTTAACCACTTGGAACTCATGGTTTAGTAGCTTCCTTTTGAGCAGCAACCCTCTATCAAGGAAATTATGATAGGAAATACAAGCCCTGGAATATCGTATCAACTGGGAGATATACAGTACTCCGTATGCAGGCGCTGCTGGAATGTTGCTACATAGAAATGGAAAGTTCGCAATTGGGAAGCTGAAATCATGTCTTTTGTCGAAAAGTTTTGTTTCAACCGACCCTTAGTGTCAATTTCTAAATGTAAGTCAAGATATGATACTGACTTGACTGTATATGTTGTATCCTTGTAAAAATCTGAAAACCACCAAAGTATACACACAATGCAATTTATCACTAAAGAAAATGTCACGAGTACATCAAATTTAGTCTGAAACGGTAATCTTTATCTTAACATCATCCAATAAGTCTGAACAATATATTATTGAGTCATTTTCAGTCTTTCAGTCATGTTTCAGACTAGTCCACTGCGATAAATTCAGTACTGCTCAGGCAATTCGCTCTCAGTCAATTTAGTACTGTTCAGTAGCTTTTCAGACAGTTCAGTAGATGTGTGCAGGTAAATAGCTACTACTGGACATTCTGAACATAGACTAAACAGATGTTAATTGACTTAATAATATATTGTGCAGTATTTAAAGAGCTATTTAAATCAGAGTTGGGTAACTAGTAGGTTGATTGACACAACCATGACACACTTAAAGGAGACATGAAACGATTTTCAATTTGTGTTTCAAAATGTTTATTTATACTTAACTTTCCCCAAAAATACATCGATAGCAATATAAGTGTCAAATATTTGGTGAAATATTTATTTTAATGAGATTTTAATGCAACGATTTATCGACCTGTCAAATATGCATATTTTCATCCCGGAAGTCACTCAGAACGAGGCTACTACGTCAGTGGTTACATTCATTCATATTGACATATGGGTATAGCACAAATTTAGTTTCGATTATTATCCAACAAAACGCATGACAGTGATAAACAATGATTATGTATGATGCCAATGAATTCAACAATATAATAAAAAAGAATATTGACTTGATATTTTCTGTTTTTCGAATGACATGCAGACTTAGGTGTAAAGATGTGACTTTTTAACAAGCCCAAAACTACACTTCTTTCCGCCCACTTTCTTAAGAATCCAGAGTT
Organism: Mytilus californianus; assembly: GCF_021869535.1. NCBI lineage: Eukaryota > Metazoa > Mollusca > Bivalvia > Mytilida > Mytilidae > Mytilus > Mytilus californianus. The sequence continues at coordinate 32,537,480 of NW_026262712.1, forward strand.
GGGGTCTCGGGTGCCATGCCATGAGTTCATCATAGGTCACAGGTGTACGGTACAGGTGATTGAGTTTCGCAATTTCAGGTCTTGTTTTAAGTTGCAAGCTTCATGTGTCACGCCACATGGGGGATTGATAAGACATAGTTATTACGCAATATTACTTCATAAGCTCTTTGTGTACATCCTGGATGTTGGTTTTGCCGAGGGCACAGGTGAAATTGGAAAATATTATTGTTACAGTAATACAGGTACAACTACCTGATCATATGTTTAATGAATACCTGAAGTACGACCATACAATACCCTATGCACCACCAATTAAATACTCTAACCAGTGTTGATAACTAATAGACAACCTGTATACATAGATCTTACCGTTCTACATGATTAAAAAGTAGTTTTATTTAAATAAAAAAAAAAAAAAAAATGCAGAAAGCGGTTTATTCAATTTATTCATCAGACAAACCAAATACAGTCGGTATTGTCTGAAAAATCGTCGTTGTTGGACTCTTCGCATGAAGAAATAATATCCTTTTCTTTGTTATTTTTCACACACAATGGCTCAAATTGATGAGGTCAATTGTCCTTATAGTGTGTCAGTAATCGGCAAAAGTGCTGCCAATACCGTCCATAGTGTATCGACATCGTCTAGTTAGAGACATTTTTCAAGCTTGTAACCACTGACGTAAGCACGATCACGTGATCGTTATCTAATTAAAAATCATTCATTATGACAAGCGCTGGATTCTTTGACCAGAAAACTGCCGATTGATCAGGTTTTGATCAGCAAAATTGTAAAAAACAGGTTTTTAGACTAATATTTATTAATCTAATAAAAAAGAAAATCGTGTCACGTCTCCTTTAAAATTTCACTCGAAATAGGCTGTTTTTTTCCTTGAACAATGAACAGTTCTGTCCACAAATAGAATAAGATAGACTGAACGACCAAATTTCACAAGTTCAAATGCGGAGAAAAACATTTGATTGATGATCGAATGTTTCATTTGTAGAGTAAATGTACGAATTAAGTTAAGGGAAAACTTATTTTACAGGGAAACATTGTAATAAGATTAATTTTTGATGAGATAATACACTTTCCACGATATAAATTACCTCTTTTTAAAGAGATCATGGTTTTGTACTACGGTATGGGACGTAAAGACACGAACAATTGATATTTATTGTGTCTCTACCGAGGATGAGCAATGACTTTTCTGCTGTAGTTAGAATTGTTTTTTCGATACTGGTGACATGTTTTGCTGCAGACTGTTATATGAATCTAAAACAATTACAAAAATAGATCCGTTTGCCGGTATCATACAATTAAACCAACTCATATCTCAATAGCATGTTATCGTCATTAATAAACAAGGTATGTGTGCTGCATGGCGTGAGGCATCAATGACTATTTATAGAATATATTGTCATGGCATTTTCCATATTGACTAATCATGCCATTCCCTCAACCCATGTTAAGCCCTTGAACTAAAGTTCTCAGTCCAATATGCAGTCCCGGGATAGTTCCAGGATCTATATATTGATATTTTTTACATATATAGCGTATCTTATAAAAAATGGAAAATGAAATAACAATTTAAAAGGTTTTAATTTACTCTTAATTTGTTGTTTTTGTTTTGTTTTGTTTCTTTATTCCTGACTGCATTGGTTAACATTCCAATGATTCCCCAAGAATTCCAGTAGGGCTGGCCATCTCATACATGTCATACTTTTATGTTTTTTTTTTCTTTTGTTTGAAGCAACTATGTTACACTAATGGGTGTCATTTTTGGAAAATAAAAAGAGAGCTCTATTTGCTTGGTCAATGTACTGTTCATTGCGTATTATAAATTATGCCATGGTTAGGTTAAGTTTTGTAAAAATGAACACAACTCCCTAAAATTAAAGAGGGTCTATTCGAATTTTGCATGTTGGAAGCTCAAATAGCCTACCCATTGAAATTACATGGTTAGCCTATATACGCACCCGCATCAGCCTGCTCTTTTGGTAATATTCTGTTTTGTGATATCTACGATAAAAAATTATATAAATTCAGTCAACAGTAATTAAGTATTTCACGGATGTTCAAATCTCATAAATTGATTCATTTGATAAACGTCATGGTTACAACCAAAAACTGAGGGAATTACATGAACTCCAAACAGAGTGAGACGGGGTGCGTCGACTGCCGTAGTATCCTGCATCGGATGTTCACAGGATAAATGAGATACAAAACATTTCTGAAATTTGGACTGTTGAACGATATGACATCATAAATGTATCTGAATGTCAAAATAAAGAACCTTGCAAGATGCTTTATCTTTTTGTCTGAGAACGTCTTGTATGAATTCTGCATGGTATTATTATAAAAACAAATCGGCAAGTATGTGTGCACAGTTAATCATATTCGGAAACTGATCGATACAGGCACCTAGTACGACAGTGATTATTGATTTTCCCAAGGTTTACCGTGTTTACAGGTACATGTAGTTACATTAATCCTATATACAGATGGTTTATAATATTTTATATATTATATAGAAAGATAATTAATTTATTTAAATGATGTTTTCCGTTAAGTTACATGTCTTTTCAATAAAACAGAATTACATTATGCTTATAAATGTTCTTTGTTTACAATAGTAGAACAAAAACAGGAAAGTTTAAAGCGTTTTATGATATGAAACATTACTTATATACTTAGATGATGTGATACTACCTTTAAGAGAACAACTGACGTTGATGATAAAAAAAAGTCTGTTCGGTTTAAGCTCACAACAGAAAATTTATTCGACTGATGCTCCTAGTTTATTTGTAATTACTTGTACAAATACTACTAAACGGATGGTAATTTCTAAGAATTCCTATACTCCTAACAAAACAACTAAAATATCATTAAACAGCAACCTTTTCATGAACAGATGTATAAAATACTAAGAGATAAATATTCAAAACTTGTTATTAATTTTCAACTCACGGTTTTTTTTTTGTTTTGACCGAAATTTACAAAGCTAATTTTAAATATCACTTGCGAAAACCTCTCTACTGAATTAAAAGACCATAGAAAACCGTATTTGAATTCAAATACACACACAAAAAACGTAGCAATATCTCCATTTGATCTCTGCTTATATAAGTTAGGGCTGGAATGAGTAAAACTTTGAAATGGTAGATGAAGCAGTCAACGTGAATATAGCGTATTATCAAATGTATTTATTGAACAAAATGTGATGAAAGTTCTGGCAAAATGTACTTTATTTTAATTAATGCGGAAGCAGAATGTTTGTACGTAAATTTTATTTTTGTATTTAATTTATGTGATCCTGCAATGTGGATCCCCAAATAAAAAAAGAATCGTCATAATATATAACGTATGGACGATCATAGTTTAGATATGTAGTGGGAAATGTGATCCACGTCATATTGTAATAGATTTTGTTGACATGTGGTTAATTAGCCCATATACACATTCATTAACGTTATAATTCTTTTATTCACCTTATTGATCAACTACTTTTTAAATATACCGCCATTATCACTTGCTATTTGTATAAACATGAGACATACTCGTCATAACAAGTCACCTGATACATTTATCTGCTGTTTACGTTCCTGGTGGGCGTATTGAAGTACTGAACAATTCTACATCCGATTCAATTCTTTTGATGTAGGTACACCGTATGTATGCTATGTTATATTATGATAATTTAACAACAGAAAACATTATTATAGTTAAGATGTCTATTTTTCTTTTTTTTTCTTCAAATAATTTGTTCAATCCTCATCAACATGTTATCATCTAGACTTCGTTAAAACGAGGATAGTAAAAAGTAAAATAAAAAAAAAAAATACCGAACTCCGAGGAAAATACAATACGGAAATGTCCCAATCAAATGGCCAAATCAAAAGCTCAAACGCATCAAACGAATGGAAAACAACTGTCATCTTCCTGACTTGGTACAGGCATTTTCTTATGTAGAAAATGGTGGATTAAACCTGGTTATATAGCTAGTTAAACCTCTCACTTGTATGACATTCGCATAAAATTCCATTATATTGACAACAAGGTGTGAACAATTGTAAATGATAGTAAATGATGTTTTCGAAAGAGAAAGTTGTCCTACAGATATCACATATCGTATGTATTGTTTGTTTCAAAAAAGCACCTATTCATCTTCAAGGTAATACTTATTTGAAGTCTGTGCTTTAGTACAGACATGATTTATAAACAAAATTACTTAAACCTCTGTAGATAAATTACGAAATGATTAAAAACTGAAGTAAATCAAATTAATTTGTCGGGATGAAGGTTAACAAAGAAAAGCTTTCGGACGTATACATTTGAGTGTTTAATTATTACCGTGGATATCATTGACAATTATATAAGGGTGATGCCGAACATCGAGTTAATTGAGAGTTCGCTCTAAGTTCGAAATAGACGTCTGCATATTTGAAGCGACGTAGATTTTCTTTGAGGTTCAAAAAAGGGTTGTACTCAGACACATTAAATGTATTATCTATCTTTATTTTTAAATTTACTTGAGTTGTTGTATTGAAATCAAACAGAAATAACAAAAACCAAAAAAAAAAAAAAGTTCTTGAATAGCATAGTGTGCATGCATACATAATCAGTTGGAACAGTATTACAATGTACAGAGCCATGGTTTACAAATGTCCAGCGGAAAATCAATATGCAAGACGAAGATATTCTTATACGAATTTATTATGAACCCAGCTTCGTGGAAAATCGACACCTTAAGCGTATTTTTAACGTGTTAGATCACAGGGAACATTCGCAGGAAGACATGTCACCATACCCGGACACATTATTATGATCCCGCGCCGACAAGTATTTTCTTTACTCCTGAATGTCCCCTTCTTAGCGGTTTTGTAGCAGATATCAATTTTATTGTCTTTCGTTTGACCCGGTCTCGAACGAGCATGTTCGTCGAGACGGTTCTACCTGAAGAATATTTATTAGTTAGACCACAACTTCATAGTAACCGAATATTATCCGGGAAGAGATTGGGGTTTCAGTATTTCCAACCGGGCTTATACCAACCCTGTGAAGAATCCACATACATTCCATGAACATTTCTCTCGAAATTACCTTATCATTCGCGTTCTTTTAGGACCAGTTCTTCGTTGCATTAATCATGCTCCTTTTATGCATACATGCTGTCAACTTCTTTTCTTTGCTTTGGTGTATCAGAAGTATGCTATGAGAACACTTAAAAGTTTAACATCAAAGTTATGCTGTATTTGTTACGCTGTAAATATGATAGATATAAGGAGATGTGGTATGAGAACTATTATAGATAGAACTATCTTGAAAACTGTAACATATAGTATAAACGTTAAAGCAAAATTTATCAGCAAATCAAGGACTACACATACATCAACTTTGTCTAAATCATCAGATGACTGCTTATTGTAATATTGTAATATCTAAATCAAATAATATTTTCTTCAGTTTTTGTTTTCCATGGCATCATCAACACCCGTGTGCGGTGTATGTGATCTCCGTAGTATTACCAAACCATCTATAATCTCGTGTTTTGAATGTGACGGAGGACTTTTCCCTGAATGCAAAGAGAATGTCAAAGGGAACACGAAATCATAACTACATAAAATAAGGGAGTACCAAAAATTACCAAGTGAAATAGTCAAAATCACTCAAAACTGTCCAAACCATAATGAGAAGTCCGTGATTTGTTGCAAAAAGCATGAATGTCATTGTTGTGATAGTTGTATGGTATAAAATCATATGGAATGTCGGGATTTCGACAAATTGGCTGATATCACTCAAAATATCAAATTTTCAAATTTTTATGACATAGAACAATCAGTAGCAGACCTTTCTGACAATATTCACAGAATTCAATATAATAGAGAAAATAATTTTAAAAGTTTAACCGAAATGAAGGAGCAGGTTGAGGAAGCAATCAAACAAACTAGGATTATTATTAACAAACATTTAGACAAAATACAAGTTGACATAATGACAAAATTAAATGCGACCGAAGAACAAGAAAAAAAAACGATAATTGAACTGCTGGACTTGTTGAAGGAAAAAGAAAGTGAGATAATTGAATACTAGAAGAACTTCGAAAATATCGAGAAACATGCTACAGATATTCAGACATTTATTTCTATGAAGGAGCTAGCCAAAAACGTCTCAAGCAAAGACGAGTTCCTACAGTCGGTGATTGACAGCGAAAATTTTAAAGACCACGAACTGTCGTAAAATACCAATACCGCAATGCAAGATTTAGCAAATCGTATCAAGAGTTTTGGAAAAGTAAAAATTGAGACAAAACCATGCAATGTAGACCTTACAAGGAGAAAATACAAACAAGCACAAATAATGCTTCCGCATATAGTATCTAAGTCAGTTGCAGAAGTCAATCTAAAGCTGCATAAAAATATGAATACTAGGGGAAACAGCACATATGGTTGTTGCATGTTACCAGGTGGTAAAATGGCGTTTACAGATCACGTTTGAAACACTGTAACAGTGTTCAAATCTAATGGATCAAAAGTTTTAATAGTGAAAACACCATCGATGGCGTTTGACATAGCGTACATCTACGAACACAGCACACTGGCTGTATCATGGGGATTGTCAGTAAGTCGCTGCATTACAATCATTGACAAAACAAACAAATCAAGAAAGAAATATCAGTTGATTCATGTTATTACGGCATAGCACTAAAGGAAGGCGAAGTAATGTGTTCTACCTTCGGAAAAGGAATACAATTTATAAATCTGAACAACAATCAAACAAATAATATAGTTCGAGATGACATACCTGCTTTATGTTACGTTGCAACATTTGGTGACAAAATTTACCATACAAATCCCCAACGAGACTCCGTAACATGTTATGATTTACAAGGAAAAGCACAATGGACATTTAAGAATGAACGCGTACTGAATAGTTCACGTGGTATATCTGTAGACAATGGTGGTAATGTATACGTAGTATGGTATATTTCTACCAATGTAGTAGCTATTTCTGTGAACGGACAACAAAACACTGAAATACTAAAAGCCAGGGATGGTCTCTACAATCCACTTTCTCTTGATTATAACAGAAATACAAATCATTTGCTAGTCGCAAATTATCAGAAAAAAGCAATGATTTTTACCATGACTGGATTATACAAAATTATCAATGTGTAGCTGAAGTTATAATATTTCGGTGTCAGAGTAGCACATTTTCTGTCATGTTGTAATTTTTGCTTAATGATGAATGATGATATATTTTAGTCATACTAATGATTATACAGCAATGCTATTTTTCAGATTTTATAATACTTACGAAAAAAACCAAAAAAAAAAAAAAAAATAAGGAAGATTTAACAGTTTTATTTTTAGACGACTAAATACAAGTTCTTGAATAGCATAGTGTGCATGCATACATAATCAGTTGGAACAGTATTACAATGTACAGAGCCATGGTTTACAAATGTCCAGCGGCAAATCAATATGCAAGACGAAGATATTCTTATACGAATTTATTATGAACCCAGCTTCGTAGAAAACCGACACCCTGAAGCGTATTTTTAACGTGTTAGATCTCAGGGAACATTCGCAGGAAGACATGTCACCATACCCGGACACATTATTATGATCCCGCGCCGACAAGTATTTTCTTTACTCCTGAATGTCCCCTGCTTAGCGGTTTTGTAGCAGATATTTTATATGTCTTTGGTTCGACCTGGTCTCGAACGAGCATGTTCGTCGAGACGGTTCTACCTGAAGAATATTTATTAGTTAGACCACAACTTCATAGTAACCGAATATTATCCGGGAAGAGATTGGGGTTTCAGTATTTCCAACCGGGCTTATACCAACCCTGTGAAGAATCCACATACATTCCATGAACATTTCTCTCGAAATTACCTTATCATTCGCGTTCTTTCAGGACCAGTTATTTTTTGCATTAATCATGCTCCTTTTATGCATACATGCTGTCAACTTCTTTTCGTTGCCTTGGTGTATCAGAAGTATGCTATGAGAACACTTAAAAGTTTAACATCAAAGTTATGCTGTATTTGTTACGCTGTAAATATGATAGATATAAGAAGATGTGGTATGAGTGCCAATGAGACAACTTTCCTTCAAAGTCACAATTTGTAAAAGTAAACCATGTATTTAGAAAAAAAAGGAGGGTACCTAATGAAACCTTCGGGGAGTTTTCTTCTTGATTTTTGTTGAGCGGAAATATTCAACAAACAGATGTGTCACCCTAAGCTAGCGTTCTGTATTAGCGAGGACATTAGAATAGATGGAACCCCATAATATTTCGTACCTGTACCAAATCATACAACACAGACCACATGTTTTCATTGTTATTGGTATTTTCTTGTCTGTCTATTTGCTCTGAATGTTAAAAAGTTATTGATTGATGGTGCGGTATGTTGCATTGTCCAAAAGTTTAGTATTTTCTGTTATCATTGGTACAAGTTATCAAATTGTCTAGTTTTTTGAGAACTGATTATTTTTCAAGTTTACCTGAACCGAAGTGTCAGGTGAGCTATTGTTAACACTTGGCATTTCTCGACCGTCGTCCGTTAACTTTATTTTGGTCGACATCGCTAAACATTTAACATAAGGCTTAAATGCAAGTTATGTTTATTATCTTTAAAAAGCTAAAGAAAGAGAAAATCTGACTGGGGCAGAAAGTTTCAATTCTTTTTAATTTCTGCGTATTGTCTTGAAAACTTTGAAAGATGAAGAGGAATTGTAAATGGCAAAAAATCATTATAAAATCTGAATCTACAATTGCGTTAACTTGGCCGAAATAAGTTGACTCTTTAATGGAGTCATTCCCTTTAAATGACGGGTTTTTCCAATTAATTTGTGTTTTTACCTATCTTGAGAACAATAACATGTATAATAGATAGAATTATCTTGAAAACTGTAACATATAGTATAAACTTTAAAGCAGAATTGATCAGCAAATCAAGGACTACACATATATCAACTTTGTCTAAATCATCAGATGACTGCTTATTGTAATATTGTAATATCTAAATCAAATAATATTTTCTTCAGTTTTTGTTTTCCATGGCATCATCAACACCCGTGTGCGGTGTATGTGATCTCCGTAGTATTACCAAACCATCTACAATCTCGTGTTTTAAATGTGACGAAGGACTTTGCCCTGAATGCAAAGACCACCACAGTCTGTCAAAGGGAACACGAAATCATAACAACATAACAATAAGAGAGTACCAAAAATTACCAAATGAAATAGTCAAAATCACTCAAAACTGTGCAAACCATAATGAGAAGTCCATGATTTATTACAAAAAAGCATGAATGTCTTTGTTGTGATAGTTGTATGGTATAAAATCATATGGAATGTCGGGATTTCGACAAATTGGCTGATATCACTCAAAATATCAAATTTTCAAATGTTTATGACATAGAACAATCAGTAGCAGACCTTTCCGACAATATTCACAGAATTCAATATAATAGAGAAAATAATTTAAAAAGGTTAACCGAAATGAAGGAGCAGGATGAGGAAGCAATCAAACAAACTAGGATTACTATTAACAAACATTTAGACAAAATATAAGTTGACATAATAACAAAATTAAATGCGACCGAAGAACAAGAAAAAATAACGATAACAGAACTGCTGGACTTGTTGAAGGAAACAGAAAGTGAGATAATTGAATACCAGAAAAACATCGAAAATATCGAGAAACATGCTACAGATATTCAGACATTTATTTCTATGAAGAAGCTAGAAATAAACGTCTCAAGCAAAGACAAATTCCTACAGTCGGTGATTGACAGCGAAAATTTTAAAGACCACGAACTGTCGTAAAATACCAATGCCGCAATGCAAGATTTAGGAAATCGTATCAAGAAATTCGGAAAAGTAAAAATTGAGACAAAACCATGCAATGTAGACCTTACAAGGAGAAAAGACAAACAAGCACAACTAATTATTCCGCATATAGAATCTAAGTCAGTTGCAGAAGTCAATTTAAAGCTGCATAAAAATATAAATACTAAAAAAACTAGAATAAGCAATGATTTTTACTATGACTTGATTATACAAAATTATCAATGTGTAGCTGAAGTTATAATATTTCGGTGTCAGAGTAGCACATTTTCTGCCATGTTGTAATTTTTGCTTTATGATGAATGATGATATATTTTAGTCATACTAATGAATATACAGCAATGCTATTTTTCAGATTTTATAAAACTTACAAAAAAGTGAATGAACACGTTAATCATACCCTTAACCCGGAAAATAAAAAAAAAATATAAATCAACTTTCAACGAAACAAAATATTACATCGACGCTTTTTGATAGCATTAAACTTTGATTAAATAATGATTTAGATTTTCAAAATTTTCAGCATTTGAGAAAAATTCAAAAATATTAAACTAGACATTTATTTAGATTCCACAAGCTACATTCTTATGTCAGTGTAAGATCAAAGTACGGGCTATCAAAAATGAAATAAAGCATACCAAATAAAACTTAATTCAATTTTTGTACTCAAATAAAAGAACTTCTTCTGAATACTGCAGATATGTTTATTAGATACAAAAAAATATTCCTGGATATGAGTATATCGTAAGAGTAATTTCCAGATTAAGAGTAATTCCCGAATAAGTGTATGACACACGTCCACAAAATGATAATTTTACTATTCTATCTTTTTTTTTTTGCCAAATGAATGTACGAGACAAAGGTTAAATACACCCCTGTTGTAATTGCATGTACATATATTTTTCATTATGTTGAATAATGTTTTGAATTTGAAGTTAAACGAAAATGATGATTATACAAATTAATGCTAATTTGGACCTGTTGTGTTGAAGTTTGGTTAGTTGTAAATTTAGACGCGGCATGAACCTCAGTGTCAGCAATGATTGATAACCGACACAAATAACATACAAATTAAAGGAACTTGTAATATCTTTTAATCGTTCTAATAAACATGAAACCAATATGTTTCATAACTTACTTAACTCAACAATTTGTAAAAAAATCAATTCTTACAGAACAAAATAACCTTCTTCTTCTATTGTTGATCAATTTACATTTTAATATGTGGAATCATTGATAAAGGCAACTATATACCTTGTTATGTCATAGGAAGATACTTTTTTAAGCACAAAACAATTACCTGAATCTGATTGCAACTCCTTAGCATTTAAATTGGGGTACGGAATATGTAGCTCTCTCGTGTATAGCTATGATTCCTTGTCCATGTTTGAATATACATTTGTTGTTTTTTGGTTATATAAGCTCTTCAATGTTTGTTTTTGTTGAAATAAAGGCCTCAAACAAACAGAAATAAAGAGACAAAAGTGATCTGTTTCGAAAGTCCTATGGTCACTGACCTACATTTTATGCTTCATTGACTTTGCTTTACTTTTACGTCCGAGCTAATAACTCTGTAGCTTTTAGAAATAGTCTGTTAACTTGTCTAGAAATATACGAGTATGTAAACATGACACATGTCACAGAAGACTAGGACTGTTTCATGTTATTGAAAAAGGATGGCAAAAAGAAAGGAGATGATCTGAACACCTCAAGACACATTTTACTTGATCAATTCCATGCAGCGACTCAGGTTCAGACCCCGTCTTGGTCTGGTTTTCGTCGGTATTTATACTTCTTTGGTTTTGAAATATTTGGTTTTTAGCCTACCTGATGGAGGTAAATGCAGAAAAGCGCTTCGGACGCATACCATTTATAAAGTGTGTTTTCGTGTTTTATGCTGTTCTGTTACGCAACTGTACATGTCGTAGGTTAGGGAGAAGGTTTACTGTTAATAGACATGTTCAGCCCGCCATATTCTGTGAGTACCTGTCCCATTTTAAGAGCCTGGAATTCAGTGGTTGTCGTTTGTAGCTTTCTGCCATATTTATTTTTCGTTTTTTTTTGCTTTTATGATAAACTAGGCCGTTGATTCTCTCTTTTGAATGTTTCATATTTTGAAGATGGCTTTTTACGGCTTACTATTTGGTATGAGAAAAAAGTAAAACAACAAAAATACCAAACTCCAAGGAAAATTCAAAACGGAAAGTCCCTTAACAATTGGCAAATCAAAAGCTCAAACACATCAAACGAATGGAAAACAACTGCCATATTCCTGACTTGGTACAGGCATTTGCATTGAGTTTTGTTCATTTGCGAAAGCTTTACGTTGACTTATAAAATTGAGAATGGAAATGGGGAATATGTCAAAGAGACAACAACCCGACCATAGAACAGACAACAGCAGAAGGTCACCAACAGGTCTTCAATGCAGCGAGAAATTCCCGCACCCGGAGGCGTCCTTCAGCTGGCCCCTAAACAAATATATATACTAGTTCAGTTATAATGAACGCCATACTAAACTCCAAATTGTACACAAGAAACTAAAATTAAATTTAATACAAGACTAACAAAGGCTAGAGGCTCCTATTATAGCTGTTTACATTCTCGGTCCTTGTTGCGTGTTGTCTTATTGACAATCATAGTACATCGCCGCCTTTATTTTATTTTATTAATTTGCATTTAAAAGTAGCTACAAATATGACAAATATTTCAATTTCATGTTTGGAAAATTCTTTTTTTTTTTGCGTCCCCTTTGGCGATTCGCTTCAGTTAATTGGTATTATGTTTAAATCTGATGTATTGGTATGTGGAGGTCAATAACCGATAGTCTATTGTAGCCGTTCAAATCTTATTTCCGATTATTTATACATGTAAACTTCTAGGGCAAAGTGATTGATTTTAAGTCTTTTATTTTTTTGTGATAGAAGGAAATTGTTTACGCAATTGGTAAACTTTTAAATTTCAATATGAATGTTAAGGGTCAACATGCAGTAGCACTAGTAATACAACCGTTGTAATATTGACCACCGCCATACATTTCATGAAATTATTACTGCTATGTTCATATTTATGTCACAGTGATTATCCATCGACCTATACGATTCAAGGTATCATTGATTCTGTACACAGTACTACCGGATATTTGAATAAGGGGTGATAGCCATAGCGTTGATCCAATTACAATGCTAAATGCGGATTTACTACCTAAAGTCTGCTTCGAAAAAGCATAAAATCCTACCAGTGCAACCACGCAAATTAGATTAGCACTAAGAAAGAATATTAGCGCCTTCTTTCTCAATAACTGTAATCCCATTTTCCTGTCTTCGTTTGATATTCCCTTTGATACAGATGACCCGATAACGTTGGAGACCAGTTCTTCCCAGAATTTAAACTCAGTTTGGTTGAAGTCACTTAAACTAAAAGATGATGCACTCAAACTTCTGAAAAACGTTGTGTCAACTGAAAGAAAAATGGATTTCGCTAAAATTATACCAGATGTTAAACGAAGTAACGAACAAAAGTTAGAAAAAAAAATCAACAAAGACCTGTCCTATAAAAAAAAAAAATGAATATCCAAGTAAGTGGAAAATGTTTTTATTACATTGCACTCACATTTTTATTATGTATTATTGCAAGTAGATTCAACGCATCTCATATCGTTTACATTTTTTACAACCGCTTTTTAACTCTTTATTTTGATAATTATATAAATGAAAGCTCCTATTTATTCGATATCCAATTGATATATCGCCGGAACGATTTTTATTAAAATCCAAGTAAATTATATTCAAATATGAATATTAATATTATATATTTTTTATAACGTACATTAGTTGTTAATGATACTATTGTAGTAAATTTTTGGGAGCCCAAAAATATTAGAAAAGACGCACATTTGTATTTTTCCATTAATTATTACCAAGTGTACCTGTATGCTCGACAAGATTAGAGAAACTGCTATGGGATGAGTTTATTAATTGTTTAAGGCAACACGATAATCAATAGTTGCTTTAATCTGCTCCATTTTGGACTCAGTCGGACAGTCATGTCATTTGCAATCATATCACATCTCGTAATTTGAAATACCAGTAAGAAAAACAAAAATCGCAACAGCAGACACGTTAGACAGAATCTTGGAACTAATATTGACATCAATGATGCATGTAATAATTGCTCAATACGGATTTGTTTCCGTATTCAAATCATCACAGAAACTGAGCTAACAAGCTGGGTATTATAAAGGATGAAAAAGAAGTCTTTTTTATCAATTTCAGCGTTTGTTATGCTTTTTCTTACTGTTCGGTTTCGTTTTTATTACATTCGAATATAGGTAATTAAATACAACAGAACACATGCATCCGAAGCACTTCTTGGATTTATTTATTTTCATGAGGAATCCAAACATTTGAAAGCCAAGGACGTATAAAACATTAAAATGTGAACAGTGATATGACCATGAACATACTGACCCCTCCCCCCCCCCCCCAAAAAAAATAAAACAAATGTCAAATTCATCTAAAGTCAATTTTGCATGAGACAGTTGGAATCGGCAACTTGGATTTTAAATATTAAATGGTCTTCGGTATGAATGGATCAGTTTTGAATTGTCAGATATTTGAAATGAGCATTACACATGATTCCTCAGTGCCTCTAGGATTTTTAATCGTTTTCGAATAAAGTAGAAATTTTTCAATTGATAACAGAGAAAATTACTGTTGCCAATAGTTCATCATATTCCAAATCAGAAAGATGATCAATACATCTTAATTCGGAGGTTTTGGAAAGTAAGTCAACCGAGAAAAAAAGATACGAACATTAAAAATACAACAATGCATCAATACAAATCAACCAACATGGGTTCATTTTCCTTGGAGTTCGGAATTTTTGTTATTTAACTTTTTTCTTATATATTTCTTGCTAGTTTTTGTAATGTATATTCTGTTTGAAGATGTTGAGCCTATGTACCTTGTTGCGGTTCCAGTCCTTTCTTTATTTTCCCCTTTCTGTTTGGTAGCTGAAGAAAATATTAGATGAATACATATTGGCATATGATAATATTGTTGTAACAGCACAAGCACTCTATACAAATAACTGCATAAGCATTTAAATAAACAGCTTTTCACGAGGAAGTAATAACACAATTTCTAATACATGTTACACAAATGTATATTTGCAAAGGTTACATGTCTTATCTGTATTCTTTTCAATAAAAAAACCTATACTTTATGAACAAGTTACAGTTTAATTTTTCATAATACTATGTCAGTGAAGTGAATATATTCCTTAGCAGAGAAAATCAAATATGACTCAAACTACTTATTTCGTGAGAGAAACACGCTGCTGGGAACGTTTCGATTATTATCACTCCATAATTGTATTTAATCTTTTTTGATACTTTTTTGACGCTGCTTAATGACATCTATTTGGATGTGTGTTAGATAGTCAGAAGACACACTTTCACTTACAGCAACTTATAGTTGTACTCAATTATAGTTAACGGTATGCTGTTTGTAGCTATTTAACGTATCCGTCTACTGACGGACACAAGAAAACGATGGAAAAGTTTAGTTTGCGCAAATCTGTTGATTGACTCCGCTCAATCTTATGACAGATGTAAAGCCGTGGAACTCTGACTGCTTCTAAAGTTTAAATCACTTTTTTTTAAATCATGCAATAGTTTTTGCATTATAACAAATATGTTTTAACTCTCTGAAACAAACTTATAGCAACACACTGAAATTCAGGGAGGAACTGATCAATATAAATTCATTGATTGTTGCTTGCTTATCGTCTAGTGGCATATATTTCTTGCATGTTCAGGACGAGAACAAATTATCTTTTTATAAAAAAAGAAAGTCATACAATAGAGTCGACCTGGATGAAGGGCGGAAAATTTGGTATGCCACTGGAAGATGAGGGTATATTAGGGGCAAAATTTTAGTCTTGCCACCTACAATACCCTCAAGTAATTATCAAACACGTTCCTAAAGTGCAGAGTGCGTGACCATCTCTCTTCACGAGGCATCGTATTTAACGTTCTCATTCGGTCGTGGTTTTGAATTAATACATCCCGCACAGCCAAACAGACTTTGGCAACGGTTTAACTGCCTGTAGAAAAAAGACCAAGCGATTACCGTATTTATTTACCCCAGTCAACCCTCCCGGTATAAGAAAAAATATTTGATTAATATCAATTAAATTGTTAATGAAATATATACAATAAATCCGTTGGATGTGTACTAGTTGTTATTTTAACTCTGGGGAAAACATAATTATTCTTTTTAATATAATAGAACTAGCTTTTAGTAATTGAAAGTACTCTACGATCGGTACATTGTTTATTGAGTCCTTTTTTATGTGTTTTTTTTTGCCATCCTCTAATTCATTTGATCACTGGTGGAAAATTGAGTCACTTGCCATCATACCGCATCTTCGTATTTTTACATTTGTATATTCGTGCCGATGTAATGCGTCAATTCTTTGATAGTTTGTTCCTATTTGTTGCTGTTACGCCAATTACCAAACTTATGATACAATGTAGCGCTAAATAATGCGTTTCACCCTTCCAAATTCTTCATGTGTTTGACCCAAAGAGATGAGTCTGTAATTCAGTGGTTGTGGTCGGTTGCTCAAAGTCATATTTTAATTGTTCATTTAAGCATAAATCAGGTTATTTCCTTTGATTTGTCTTGTTTGTATTGTTTGCACATTGTCATATCGGGGCCTTTCATAGCTTTTTTTATACGTTTAGTAGTTTTGCTCATTGTTAACGATTATTGATAGTTGCTTACATCCACGTCGTTTTGTCTCCGGTGGATACTTGTCTCATTGACAATCAGACAACATCTACTTATTTTTCATATAACCAGAGTAAAATAACTTGAAATTCTGTTTCATATTGCAGCAAGCAATTACTTACATCATCACGTGTTCCCCATGATTGATCCACAATGTTACAGATTGCGTAGACAGGTAGTATAATATACATAAATGGTATAAAAAACAAGTACACGGCACCTGTTATCAATATCCATGCATCAGTTGGGTATAAAATAGCTCCATATATGTAACTACCAAGTACAATCATAACTAAAAATCTGTCTGCATGTTCAAAATGTCCATCTTGAAAGCCTATTTTGTAGATTTATAGTAATTGACCAAATATACGACAATTTAATATGTGTAAACAGATGCATATATATACATTATGATTATTTTAATAAACATGAATAATACATTGTTTGGCAATTATTGACATTTCAGCTAACTGTACGGCCTTCAAAAATTAGAAAACCCCATACCGTCCGATTTTAGATAACCCCATACCGTCCGATTTTAGATAACCCCATACCGTCTGATTTTAGTTATGAAAGGTCCGGCATGACAAAATGAAAAACGATTAAAACACGAAAAAAATTACCTGATTTATGTACAAAATGAAAAACGAAAACACATATATAATATACAGCAACCAACGACAACCAAACGTGTCTCTGATAAAATTATATACTATAGTGTTCAATTTTGCAAAAGTGATTTAAAAACATTTTAAGTAACTGAATTGCATTCAACTTGTAGTTACAATGTTCTACATTCCCCACAATTATTCATTTACAAACTACATAACCGTTATCTAAAAAAAAAAACCAATACCACACTACCTACCATTTGTTAAGTCTCTAAAAACAATAACAGTATAAGGCACAGATATGTAGACTGTTCCTGCCCCGAAGACAATAATTAACATTTTTGTGATGACTAATTGCATTGTTGAAGAAACTTGACTGAGTAACATCAAACAGTAGGCAAACACTATTGCAACTACCGCAGGAGCTACAATGAAGAGAGGTGCACCAGTCGCCATTTCAAAACCGAAGCACAGTGTAACGATTGTAGCTCCCGGATATAAAAGCGTTGAAATGAATAGGTGCAATAAGTAGAAGACGTACAGAATGGAAAATGCATCGTTTGCAGATATCAAGGTTCTAAGCATTCGGATAACCAATACTGCGTTTGCATAGTCTGATAGTATCCACCTACGGCGTTGTTTCATGAACTCTGCCATGTCTTCCGGACAGAACGTTGAATTTTTAGCATGACTACAATATCGTAATTTCCATCCCTTCAACATCATTAACGTACACATCCATCTGTCTTCACCTGTATATATAATTGAAAGTAACTAAATATTTAGATTTTATTTCTATTTTACACTTACTACAAACATTACATTGTTGTTATCATATTTATCATGTTTATATGTATTCCATATTCATTTTTATAATGGTCTATGATAGATATTGAGGCAGTATGATTTTCCAAACAAAAAGTAAAAGACAGAAAAGTTTGGACGTGCAGTTAGTATGCTGTTATTTCTACGATTCATTAAGTGCGTTATGTTTTTTGACTTTTTGTAAAAAGTTAAATCACAAAAATACTGAACTCCGGGGAAAATTTAAAACGGAAAGTCCCTAATCAAAACTCAAATAATTGAAACTCAAATATTGTATTTAAAACCATTCAATGGCGACGAAAAAGCAGACGTATACACACTTGTTATCATTGTGGCAATTCTTATACAGAAAAATAAAACGATGCATAACATTGATAGACGGAACTCTTTTACTGTCTGAGTGAAACTAGTTCAAAATGTGTGTTATATAAAAATCTACAGCAGACGATTTTTAAAACATGATTCGAAGGTTAATAAGCATGAACGTGAAAGTCTACTGAATTTTATATAAAGGAATGATTTTGAAGAATTTCGAAACATTAACTACATGTATTGCAAATATATCCTCCAAAAATGTAATAGTTTTTAATACCGTTGTCTTTTGTAAAAACATCTTCAATGTTTGCCACTGGTACCGAATATTCTGCAACCACTTCTTTAACAGCTTCTAGTTTGTACATACTAAAACATCCAGGGCAACACATAACTGAACCAATGATATTCTGTGAACTTTTAATTATCCATAAATCTAAAAGTACATTTTTTCAAATTATCATATACTTAAAGTAAATAACTTGTGGTTTTTACAGTAAGATAATAGCATGGAATAAACGTGAATTCCATATTTTCCGAAATGGTGTTTAGCGGGCTGATATGAAAAATTTATCACATGCCTCCGGCTATTAACACATTCCTTTCCGTAACGTTATCGCATGGAATTCCGGCGTTACTCTGTAAATTCCGGAAAATACACCTCAATCGGACGTTTTCAATGAAAAACATAACAAAGTAGGGTACAAAACAATTATAAGAAAACAAAAAAATATATCATGCAAAATGCAAAAAAAAAAAAATAAAAAAAAAAAATGATACAATAAATGCATTTTTCAAACTTTCCAGCATAATTTAGAAAGTTATTTTACAAATGTATACCTCCAAACAGTTATTTTTTGTTGAATTTGTTTTTTTTTATCATCGATATAGAAATATATTATACTGTTGTTTTTCTTCTCCGTTGAGGCATACGATAGAAAGATTTCATATCGGATGTATTACATTTGGCGTCCGACGTCCGTAAACTTTTCACTTTTTTATACTGAGAACCACTTAAACGGATCAATATTTAAAACTGTTTAAGCGTGTGACAAAAAGATCATAACATGTCATTTTTCATATCAGATGTATTTTCACCCCTTGAACCATGGGCTGATAATACATCTGATATGAAAAAATTACCATTTAATAATCTGATATTATTAACTACTCTATTATTGGACTTGATATGAAGAAAACTGCCTGTACTATACAAAAGTGTTAAGTCGGCCAATAGTTATCAAAGGCACGAGGCTTATAATTTAATACGCCAGACGCGCGTTTCGTCTACATTAGACTCATCAGTGACACTCAGATCAAAATAGTAATAAAGCCAAACAAGTATAAAGTTGAAGAGCATTGAGGACCCAAAATTCCAAACAATTGTGCCAATACAGAGTAACTTGACCAATATTGATTTTTTTCGTATTGGCTGAGTTCTGATTCGGCCAATAAGATATTTCGGAACGACTCTAGATTTAGGTCGAAAGTCATGATAAACAACAACTTAATGTAAACTGCTGTTTGAAAGACGCTAATTTATTTACACACCATAAACATGCCGAAACGTTCAGTGTGGCAAATGTTTCAGGCTAGAGACTGTCTTATCTAACAAGCCTTTTGTAGTCGGACAATTTAATTATTTCATGTCAGGGCAACGAGTCTATCACACAGCTGATTTCTTGTCACCGCCTCATAGTTATTTAAAAATGTTTTTCAGTTTAATGGGTGCAAATCGATTTACTGTTTACTTTCGCTCCTCATGTTTTGTAAGGTGCCATTTATTTTTCAACCCAAACAGGCATATTAATTGCTGAAGGGTGACCTGTAGTTGTACAAGTCTTTGTTCTTTAGTCATGGTCTATATATGCCTCATTGGCAATCATATTAAACTCCTAGTTTTATTTAATCTTTTTGTTTCTGCATCTCTCGTACCTTTCTAATTACTTTTATGTGTTGCGTCTAAATATGAATTGTAACACTTTATAGTGACTGAAAAGATGTAGCCTTGGTTCATTTGTTTTTAAGGCCACATACTAAATGTCATTTAGCATTTTAAAGTCTAATACTATGTCAATTTCAACATATTTATGACATCATATTGACATTTTTGTGTCCAGACTATGTCAACCGGTTCATTTATCAATGACATAAATATAAATTTCGGCAGTGATAAATATACATTGAATAGCAAAATGCGAATCTGGTGCAGTAAAGTTGGAATTTGTAATATTATTTCTACAACAAAGTTCATACTTCTGCTGGTGGGCTGTTAGTCCCAGAAGTTATGCAAATTGCTTTCATAAATTTTGGAAATAACTTTAAGCTAATCCCTTTCATGCAGAACTCTGAATCCTGTTACGGGTTTTCCTCTACCAAGTGTCTTTTTTGGCTTACCAACTCTTTAAAAGAGGGACTAAAGATACCAGAGGGACAGTCAAACTCATAGATCGAAAACAAGACAAACAGACAAATAATAGTACAGATGACACAACATAGAAAACTAAAGACTAAGCAACACGAACCCCACCAAAAACTGGGGGTGATCTCAGGTGCTCCGGAAGGGTAAGCAGATCCTGCCTCACATGTGGCACCCGTCGTGTTGCTTTTTTTATTACAAATCCGGTAAATAGTCTAAATCGGTAAGTCACATTCGTGAAAAGGGAAGGGTATTGTAGTTACGACATAAGGAACATATCTAATATCATCTGTGAAACGGTTATTCCATAACGGTCAACCAACTCGTGATGGCGTCCATACAATTTACGAAGGGATGATTTCAACTTTACCATTTGGAACTCTTGGTTTAATAGCTTCCTTGTGAGCATCAATTCTCTATCAAGGAAATCATGATAGGAAACACAAGCCCGGGAATATCGTATCAATTGGAAGATATATACTCCGTATGCAGGCGCTGCTGGAATGTTGCTACATATAAATGGAAAGTTCACAATTGGGAAGCTGAAATCATCTCTTTTGTCGTAAAGTTTTGTTTTCAACCGACCCTCATTGTCAATTTCAAGATGTAAGTCAAGATATGAGGCAGACTTAACTGTATCTGTAGTATCCTTTATCTCTAGTTCGATGGGATAGATTCGTTCAACATAGTCACCAAATTTTGTATTATTTCGTGAGAGAACATCATCTATATAGCGGAACGTAGAGTTAAAGGATATTGCTAACTTCTTATCTTTCTTCCTAAGAAGTTCCTGTATGAAGTCAGCCTCATAATAATAAAGAAACAAGTCGGAAAGAAGAGGGTCACAATTGGTTCCCATTGGAATTCCGACAGTCTGTTGAAAAACACGTCCTCCAAACGTAACAAATATGTTGTCAATCAAGAAATCAAGCATCTTGATAATGTCAGTTTCAGAGAATTTTTTGTTTGAATCAAAGTGATTCTTTACAAAGTAGGATTTATCACTCCCC
The DNA here is from genome assembly GCF_021869535.1 of Mytilus californianus. Classification (NCBI taxonomy): domain Eukaryota; kingdom Metazoa; phylum Mollusca; class Bivalvia; order Mytilida; family Mytilidae; genus Mytilus; species Mytilus californianus. Next base: position 32,559,313 of record NW_026262712.1, read on the forward strand.
AAGACAAGATACTTGTATCTACGTTCGCCATTCTTTTTAATGAAACAAAGTAATACCAACTCTTTCAATTTGTCTTTAAGTTTGGAATGGGGAATACTTGTGTAAAGTGTAGAAAAGTCAAATATTTTAATACTATTGCAAGATGAGAGAGTCTTAGATTGTATGTACTCTAAAAGATCTTTTGAAGTTTTTAGTATCCACATCCGATTCACGCCACCTCTAGAATAGGCAGTTTCACAATAACATTAGAGCCCGGCTTTGATTGCTGATAAAATAGATGTTAATAATTTAGAAAGAGGTTTCGTGGAGCACTTGGAAGACCCAGCAATATACCGTTGTTTGTAAGGACACTTATGTAGTTTAGGTATCCAATACAGTTATGGAAGTTCCAGTTCTTCATCTTTGGTTGAAATTCCAAAGGAACATAGAACAGACCTATGATTATCCAGGATTTCCTCTTTGGTAAGTGTCGTGAGGGTATATGTTGAGTTTCCAAGTGAATTGTCAATACCTAATTCATTTATCAAGCAGTTTATGTAATGATATTTACATTTCAATCAGGATTTAGATTTTCTAGATGCAAAACGTTTAATGTATAAGCATATCCATTGTATATTTCATTATTTTGTATTATGAAAAATTTTGTATATAATAAAAGTGTTTGATATATATTTTTGACAGATTTCTTTAAAAACATTATGATCAACAAATTGAACATTTAAGAAACAAGACAATAGTGTAAAAATAAAATTAAGTAATTTGGCCTAGAATATGAATCACCGAATGAGACCTACCACCGACTTGTTAGTTTTTGGTGCATTCCGTCTCTTATTGTAAATGATAAATTAAGTTACGAAATGTAAATCGATTCCCAAACATGAGCAGTACGATTTATTATAAAACCAATAATGTCAATGAGCCAATATTCCGGTTCGCCAACAAATGCTTTGTTGAGAATTATTCATGTTGATGCACATATCTTACCTTTAGCATATTCGAACATCTGCAGCCAGACAATAGGACGACAATGAACCCCTTTAGGGTATGTTCTACCACAGACAGCCCCAACAGTCGGGTCTGATTCACACATATGTAATACTTCCAATATACTTGTATCCGGAAAAGTCATATCAGCATCAGTTGCAAGAATATAATCATCACAGTAAAAATTATCCTGCTCGTGATGTATTTGTTGTGAATCTGTTATGGTGTTTATTCTGTAAAATGACCCATTTTTTAAGCTCGTATCGCCTACAAATATTTTGACGTAAGGGACTAGTGTCGCATCTGTTTTGACAATATCAATCTCATTATGTTTTACAAGCGACTTGCATTTGTAGTCTATAACTGTAAAATCATGTTGAGTGGTTTCGTTTATCCCTTCAGGCGAGTCTATTGCATCTACAGAAAGCAAATCTGCGTAGGATTGAATTTTTGACAAATTTTCAGAGGACCTCCGAAAGATAGGCGAACGATAGTTTAAGACATACTCCATATACATTATCTGACTCCAACGCTTTTTCGCCTTGACTTTTGAAACATCTTTCAAGTGAACAAATAATGGTATTCCATTGTCAATCTTCCAGGAAAGCTGTATTCCGTATGGCGTAAATAGCATTATTCCTTGGTTAGTCTCTGTTATAATATTGTCTTCTATCAAGCCCAGTAACTGAAGACCAAACTGCTTGATATTTTGTCCATCAGCACCATTATCTAAGAATATATGAGTTTCCAAAACAATGTGTTCTCTTTTCAAAAGCTTTGAAGCTGAACTATTTCTAATACTTGCCAGTAATCTGTCCATTTCTGTCTGTGACTCCTGGTACATTGTAGTACAGACAAAAATTCTCCTGATGTTTCGTTTATTATCAACTGACATTTTGCATGTTTGTGTCTCCATTGTATTGAAAGTTCTACTGACTAAATGTTGCAATGTCAATACGGCTTCATACATACTAAAATCATTACACTGTATAGTTCTGTCATTTAGTATATCCAATGATAACGGAACAGTTAGTAGTCCTGCAAGAGTTCCATACAGTGCAGTATTATCTGCACTCACTTTGATTCCTTGATAATTTGGACAGATACTACTAGCCCATGTAATGTGAGATATATTTATTACTGACGAAAACGTTAATACTAGTATGAATGATACTATAATGGACGAAACATAGATAGGTAAATGAACAAGACATCTACCAGCTTTAGAGGTAGCATTGAAATACGTAACGCACTGACAAAGACTCGAACTCAGTAAGATCGAAACACAAAAACAAAGACTTTGTTTATTCGGTAAATATAAAGTATCAAAAAAGGACTTAAGTGATACAAGTTCGTTTGCATTACTTTTTCGATGTAGAAAGTAAACTGAAAACACACAAGTTAGCATCTTCAAAATGATATACAATATAGCGGAATTCTGAATACCTCTGCTATTTGTTGTATGAATACGTTTTTGAAAGTACGGTGTAATAATTATTGATATCATCACCAGGAAAAAACACGTAATTCCAGCTTGTTTTACCGGCATATTGTTTGTATTTACCAACAATACAAAACAATAAATAACGCAGCTTATGAAAACTAGAACCAATAGTTGTTGTATGTAACGACAATAGCTAGTGATGGTCATCTGAAACAAAATAAAAAAATACCTTTGTATTAATTCAATTTACACAATATTCTAAAGGGTTGTAAACTAATTCTTTTCTGTCACTTTTACAGCTAGTTAAGATTGTCAAAGTATGGAGTGTTTTTTTTTTATTGCTTGATATCATTTTTTTTATGAATGAATGTAATATTGATTTAAATGATGTTGTTGTATTGATTTGATTACTGATTAACAAATTAACTATACAAGAGGTGATGCAGATTTGACATTTAAGCGAACGCTTGTTCATCGTTGAAGACTGAATGCTAACCTTCAGATTTGGTTTGTTTTCATAGTTTGTTAGGTTGCTACTTCATTAAATATTACCACACATTGTATTTGTTCATATCATAGTAGAGGTGCTAGACATTACTGCTGATGCACGTTTTGTCCCTGATATTATCACCAATCCAGGAAACAGCGCTTTTGTATTGGCATGAAATATCATTTGTATGTTCATTATTCAAAACTCTAAGCTTCCCAAATTCACTATGCCCAAAACCATATAACCATTGTATTTTTCGCGTATAATGTTTTTTGTATTGATTTCATCATGTTAATAAATAATACGAACGTGTCTATTTTGAGTAACAATACTATGAATATAAGATCAACCTTATATACGGCAAAGGTGATGTTACCCAAAAACGCATAAACAAATAGAAAGGTAAACTAGGGATTGGTATATGAATTCGTGGAAGGATTTCATTAGATTTTTGAAATATTAACCTTCCTCTTATATCATCTCAATCAATATAAAATAGTTCTTTGTAGAAAATTAAAATAGATATCTCTTGAGACTAAGGACTATAATCGGCATATTGGTCTTTTTTTTTGTTCCATTGAACCAAGGATTTTTTTCCAAATAGACATCCATTTGGATCGTACTGTATTATTTGGATATGTTGTACACTATTCGTCATTGGCTGACCTTTAAGATTTAAGTTTTGCAAGATTTGGAAAATTTTATTGTCAGTTTGGTCTTTGCAGTTTTGTGTCATTTTAAATAAAAAACAATCGTATTTATTAGGGCTTTCGATGTTGGAAAAACTTTGCGTACAACTTACGATTTATTTTTAGATCAATCACAACAAACAACTTATAAAGTTGTCAGAATTTGGAGATTATGTTTAAAAAAAAAACATGCCGGACAGAGTTGTTACAACTGATGAACATGAGTGGGATTTTGTTAAACATGGTAATATGTTTTTACCAATGTCATTTACCGGTCATATAAAGAAGTTACCGATATACCAAAATAAAATTAATTAATTCAAATTATATTATAAATGGGTTAAATGACCCAAGAAAGGAAATAATGAAAAATGTATAAACTGAGATGTCACCATTCATGAAACCCGACATGAAACGATGAGAGAGAGAGAGAGAAAGAGAGAGAGAGAGAGAGAGAGAGAGAGAGAGAGAGAGAGAGAGAGAGAGAGAGAGAGATAGAGAGAGAGGGTACTGTTGTTATATTTAACTAATTATTTTTTATTTAATTTACATGATTTACGTACCATTCCAGTGGAACACAATGAAAAGAACATTCCAGAGTGTAGCACACCTAATAACAAAAATCCAGGTATTTTCCACAGATAACTCAAAAATAAGTTAGTCAACATATAACTCTCAGCAACGGATGATATAACACCCTTAAAAATATACAATATGTGAAATATATATTAAACTTATGAATAGAAAAACAAAATGTTTTATTTTCATCTTAATGTAGATATATACATATTGTTGAATCCGAAGTAAAAACCAAAAAAGTTAATAATGTCTTATAAGAATAGCAAAATACTTCGAAATGAAATAAATACAAATATCCATTCGAAACTTGGTATTATAATTCTTAGTATTATTTCGTGCGAACGAAATACATATCATAGAATGGTGTACTCTCATATTATGTTTCTATCTTCGTAGAATATCATTCCGCTATGCAAACGAATATTCTGTATATTTGATTAATTTTATCGGTATTCGTGGACATTAAACTCCTATTCTTTTGAATATATTTTAGTTGAATACCTTCGGCATTTTCAACTGATTTTCCGGCTTTGCACAATTCGAAGTAAAATAACATATTACAAAACATTTAGAAACAGCTGTATTACTTATAATGGAATATTTCATTGGTAACCTTAGATAATAAGTTGCCTCTATGGAAAATATTTATAAACTCTAGGGACTCAAATCACTGCTAAATCATTAAAAAGTATAACACCCCTGTTAATATTTTCAAAACTACAAAATCATGTGTCTTATTTAAGAGTGCAAAGAACAAAAAAAACAACATTTTTCTGGCTTCCTCCACCAATGAAGATCGGTCGCAATGATATAGCTAGGTATGTTTAATCTACAACACTTAATCAAATAAAGTATTCATCGGAAATAAAATCAAATTAATAACTCCGTAAAACAATTAAAACAAGATATAAGATAAGACATCAGCCGAGGAAACGTGCTGGTTTTATCTACGGTCACATGAACTAGAAAATTGCCATTTAAGGCATCAAGCGCAGAATCTTCACGTAAACTTGATAATGTCCCCTCTCTAATTTTTAAAATACACAGAGAGGTACGTCAAGGCGACACAATCAGTTCTTCATTATCATATATATCTATTAATGATATAAATGATGCATGTTTAGATGAAGAATGTAAGCCCTTCAAATTAGTTGTTTCAAATAAGAACTAGCCTTTTCTCTGCAGAAAACATAATTTTACTGTCAGAAAGATGGAATGCATAGATTATCTCAATACTATGATCAATGGCATTTAAAAGTTAATGCTGAAATATGCATTATCGACTTTTACCTACCATTTTGTTTTGCAGATAAATCAGATTAGCTATAGAAAAGTATATTAAATCCAGTCTGTAGTAAATTTGGCCAGATTACATACGAAAGATAGCAATCCTATATTAAAGGAATCAATTGGAATCTGTAAGATACAAATGCCCAAAATGTATATTCTTGGTATGAATATGTCAAAGAATTTATCCCTAAAGAGACAGATGATTTAAAAAAGTTGTCTTGATGCAAAACTATAAGGGAAGTCAAATCTCTGAAACATGTAATTAAGATAGGAATTCCTAATCCTTAAAAGCTCTATTAAAACCTCAATAAAATTATTAAAAACTTAAGTAAAAAAAGTAAAGTTTTTTTCTATAAGGTTCTCAAAATAGAAACAGAAAGAGAATTTTAATTATTACTTTCAAACGTTAAATTTCAAAACATATTACAAGCATTAGAATATGTGATCATTATCTGGATCTTGAATTGGGTAGATCGTAGACTATGTAAATTTTGCCATAGTAAAGATATACTGATACAGATGATTTTAATTGTATTTCTACTTTAACAGGTGAAAAGACAAAAAAATTACATGATGTAAGAAAACATTTCTTATCTGATTTTTTTTTCTCAATGAACTGACTTTATGAGTATCATGTACATTAAATGAATAAAATATATGTTCAATATACGGTTAATGGAACTGAGGACAAGGGACTCTTGATTAATTGATCGTTATATCATTTGTTGTATATAGGTTTTATGTAGGTTGTATTTTGCTTGTCAAAACCTGTAATTATGATAAACGACAATTCAAATTATTAATTTATATCACAACACAAACGCATTATATTATTTCTTGAAAATGTAAAAAAAAAAAAAAAACTAGAACGTAATATCTAGATGTGGCACATCGTTACGAGAAATCCCATTCCAAACATAAAAAAATGCATGTAAACTTTCCCTAATTTTATGGATTTACTATCAATATAAATCAATCTGCGTCAAGTAAAAAATTGTTGACGTCGTCAATTAGTTCATTATCGAGAATATTCCTGGATGACATGAAAAGGAGAAGAAGATACCAATGGTCATACACACATTAATAATATTAACGGTAGAATTTAGTAGACAAACAACATGGAATCAACAAGAAAAGGAAACACCAACTGACAAAAAAAAAACAGTAAAAATAGTTATATCAACACCCCAAACAAAATTAAATAGGAAACTTAAGATTGGGCAACACGAACCCGACCAACAACAGAGGTTAATGAGGTGCTCCGGAAGGATAAAAAATGACTTCTCCATTTGCAGAATTTAAGGTATTTTTTGGATTTATTGCTCTTCAACTGTTTCTGTGCGTATACATCATTTGCTTCAAATATTCAGCTTTGATCGTTCCTGATGAAGGTAAATCCAGGAATGCGTTTCGGACTGATGAAATGTATGAAGTATTGTTTTTATTTTTTGTGACAATCATGAGGGTCGCGTTATACTTGTTTGTGAGTCATTAACGTTGATGAGGTATAGCTCCTTAGTGGATTGGTAAATATTATCAATAATAAATAATATGGCATTGAAAGCTAAATGAAAATCTTACCAGTAAAAGCGATTGCTTATTCGGCCACTCTTTCAATTTCCCTACTGTTGAAAAGGAAGATGTCCATACTTGTGATACAAATGATGCAACATATGGAAGTAGTACTATTAAAAGCGTTACCGATTTCCTGCAAAAGAATAACAACAAATATATACTTAATCATATTAGTGATATTAGAGCAAATATTTCGTTTGATTTAATGTCGTTCATTTGACAATGTTCTTTTTTTCTAAATTTGTAAAAGATATTTGTGTAAGTTGTTGATAGTTGTAAAAATGATTTGTGAATAAATGGTTAAATTCGAGATTTTTCTTGTTGAAAGTTTCTATAAACAATATTTAAACCTTAATTTGTTTTGACACCGTTTGACGTGTGGTGCACTTGTTTTTGTCAATACATAAAAAAGATGCAGTTGTAATCAGAAGTCGAAGAAAAGCAGATAGTATCATTTCAAAAAAATAAAGTCCTGAAAAGACACAAAAAGAACACAAAAAAAAAGATTGAACAACTACTCAAGCTCATACCGGGGGTAAAAACCCATGAACCCAATCGCGCCGAAAGGGGAAGCAGCTTACATATCGATCTCGTTTGTAATATCCCAATACGTTCTCGGCCGAGATATCACAATACAATATCGATCTTGAAATTATATTACTTTAGAGTTTTGTAAAATGAAGATTTTTTAATAATTCATTGTATTGCATTATACATATGAACTTAGTTTATTGGAGTTGGTCCAAAGAACATAAATATGAGAAGAAAAACGTACATGCAAAGCAGGAGCAGACGAAATAGACCACCTTCAGACCTCTCAAAGAGTAGTTGCCAGAGTTCTTAAATATTCAGGGAGCATGACACTCTCTAAAAACGATGCATATGATTGATCGTCCCAATTGTGACAGATTGTGATGCGCAACTTTAAATACTATCAAGTTAGTTTTCACTAATCATTGGTCTAACAAAAGAAAGGGAAACGTCCAGGCAATCATATTTCTTAATACTTGTCAACCATTAGGGTTTGGATTGTTGGTTCTTTGTTTCTTTATTTTTTAGACCATTTCTCTTTTTTTGGCACATTATTTTCTCTTCCTCAATTTATAATAATTAGCACTTTATTATTTTCTTATTTGTTAGTCCTATCCTGTAATTGTTTAAACATCAATTCTATATTCTTTCAAACCTACCTAAGACCCTTAACAGACAGGGTTTGCTATACTGTGTCGGAAGAACAATTGTAGAAATTAAACAAAAAAAAAAAAAGAACTGAAATTGACATAATTCTTATTTAGTAACTCTTGTATGATTTTAATGTGGATCTTATAAAACTAGACAAACATAGAGGTTTACACCCTCGCCATTTAATTCTTATGGCTAGTTAGCTATATAGTTATCTCAATTTGTAATCATACAGACCAAAAGTGTGACTGAGGAATAGAAGTATTGTTATCGGCAATAAAACCCTTGCAGAAGTAGGGCGGCTACCATGGCTTTTTGGCTGTAAGGGATGCATATATACGCTGCCAAGTCCATCTTAATATGGACCTTAAAACCTATGCCTAATGTAGAAAGAGGCTCACGCTCCCTGCACGTAAAGATCCTGGCGAGACATATTTGTGGGTCCGTTGACGGTCTTTTGTAAAGAAAAAAATTCTGTCTCTATCCAATATACCCTTATTATCCAGGATGTCTAAATTTCCACTATTACAGGACCTTTTTATTGTATTTTGTCTTAAATTGTTCTCGTGCTGGACATGTCTTAAATATTTGCCACTGGACGTAATGCAAACAATAATCAATTGTAATCATACGCAATTAGTTTGTTTTGAATATAATAAAGTAGCCTTACCATTCGTTGGTTGATTGATTTTCCCTTTGACTTAATAATAAAACTAAAGATCCTTGGTGTACGCAGAAGACACTGCAAATCAGGCTGAACAAAATAGACCTTAGAAAGATGTTCAAGTACATCTTTACACCTAAAAACATAATCATTTTGGGTATCAAATTTTCAACACTGACGGAAACACAGTTGATTGAAATAATAATGTTCTGCAATGATATTTTGTGATTCCATATTATATCGTGTGTTTGTGTCAGGAATTTTAGATTTTGAATCTGCTGTATTATTTCAAGCTTAGCTTTTTGTCTTTTGTTCAGTTGTACCTAATTTTTACCGAGGAAAGCAACTTCTTACTTTCAAAAAAATTCAAAGGTGAAAACTCTATATTGATATTAAAACGATGTTGTGTGCGTCGGTTTAACTAAATTCATATCCCTGCAAGATCACAGTAACCCTTTTTCACTCTTGAAAATTGTAAAAAAAACATGACGAATATAAAAAACAAGGTTCACCAACAAAACAAAAACCATTTGAATGTCTGTCAATCATTTTTTATTCGAGGTTAGTATTCAAAACGCATGCTCGAATGACAATGATTTACTCAAAGTTCGGAATGATCAGATACATAAAGTTTACATGGTATATATTGTGTTCAATAAGCAGTCAGGAAGTAACTTTTAAAATTATCTATATAAGTTATGTTGAAAACGAGGCTATATTAAATATAACTTATATGAGTAACTTTTGTTAATATTATTTTTTAGGTGTCCTTTCATACAGATTTTACTAGCTTTAACAAATTTTCACAGACATATGGTTATTTTCCCATGAAATATAAAAATTATTCCTCCCGAAACACTAATTGCTTTCTGACGCACTTACATTTCATATCGAGGCTTCTGGGTCAAATAATGGTCTCTTGGGACTATTAAAATATAATTTTTCCTTGAAAATCTTAAAGGTAGACAGAAATTTTTAATTAAGACTTGAAGCTATTTATAATTTGTAACCCCCCAAACAAAACATATGTTCCTTAAATAATTGTAATTACTAATTCTTTCGAAGATGTATAAAATAGCTCATACAAGTAATATTTTTGTTATTTTTTTTTAAAGTAAGCTTTTATCTCTCAAATTTATTAAATTCTTAATTTTATCTATATGATGTAACAATTCATAAAATCTACATTTAGCCCATGCTTCTTATGAAATTTAAAATACTATTGAGTAATCTAATAACATTTAAACACAAAAATTACCTATATAAGTAACTAAAATAAAATAAACTTGTTTAAGTAACGACCCTGACTGCTAACAACTTCTTGCAGAATGATAAGTGTTAGATTTTGTCAAAAGTATTCAAAATATAAGATAAAAAAAACAATCATTCTAAACCTGTACTATATTGCATGATGTGTAATTTTGATGAAAAAAATCGAAAACTTCCTGCAAAACTACTTATTTTATTATCAATAATGATCATCTTGAACTGATAATACATCAATTGTGGGTGTGTATCTTATACTAAATACTAAAATTTGCTATCTATTCTATCAGATTCAAGCACGTTAATGTGCAATTGCATTTAATACACCATTTTCTACACAAGTAAATGTCTGTACCAAGTCAGGAATATGACAGCTGTTTCCATTAGTTTGATGTGTTTGAGCTTTTGATTTTGCCATTTGATAAGGGAGTTTCCGTTTTGAATTTTCCTTGGTGTTCGGTTTTTTTTTCATTTTACTTTTGCTGTAAGTTAAATAAAACGTATAGGATATGTATAGCTTGATAACCAATTTTGATATCCCACCAATCAATCAGAAGTTTTGTGTCTTGTTTTCCCCTATACACATTTTTAGGTTGATTATTTGATTCATCAAAGAAAACATATTGTTTAATAAAGAAAAAGAACAGAGAGGCCAATGTGATATTAGTATCCATAGATTTTTTTTAAAACCTTGCAAGGAACGGGACCCTGTAAAAACCTAATCACCAGCGAGGATTTAAAATATTTCAAATGTTAAAAATGTGTACGTTTTTATAGAAATGGCATTACTACATGAATGTATCGTTTCTTTTGTTGACTAGTTTAATTGTTATTGAAACTATTAATTTTCCATAAAAAAGAACCAGAAATTAAAAAGATAGACGACACTTTGAAGAAAAATAATGAGAGAGGAGATATCGAATAGAGGACTTTATCATGACTGCATTAATATCAACTGGAAACGTTTGAAGTAAAAACAAAATATTCAAAATAGCATTTCAGCACGCTGCCTATTAATGGTTAACCCTAATCGCACGAAATTGTGATTCATGTTTCAGTTTAAATTTAAGTATTTGATGTGCCTTTTAACTATAATATTAAAATATATTTATGAATTAAAAAGTAAATATTTTGGATGCACAAACAAAATGCAACTTTGCTGTTTTGTCTGTTTGCAACATTATTTAAGTATAATAAACGCGGTAATACAAATTTTGGAAGATGATCGTTTTGCCAATTTACGAACATTTGGTCATCAATTATTTGTTTAAAATCAACCATTGCCCCAATAAATAGATTGATTATGTAATAGTTTAACTTACCAATATATTGAAGCTGTTTTTTGAAATACTCTTTATTGATTATTGAATAACAAAATACATACATACTGCGTGGGATTTTTGTTTAAACAGCTTGAAACCGGTTTTATTTTACATTTCAAGTGAAACCCAAGAATTTTATCGATAAACATATATTATCAGGTTTTAAATTTTTGACAATTTAACGTATTCACTATATGTAGATTTTCAAAATGAACATACGTTAATTATAAACTAAACGTATCTTGTTAACTAGTTAGTGTAAAAATATCCTTTTTTTCATTTAAAATATAACCAGTAGATGCAATTTATAAAGAAGTCATTTTAGAATTATTAAGTGTTTACAAAATTATCTCATATTTTATTCAAAGTCATAATTTAGCACATCAGACATTTTATAGTATGCAATTTCTTTAACTATTTTGACTATTTTTCAAAATTGTGACTCAATGTTACCAGGTGGTCTTATTTTCTGTTGATGACAAGGAAAATCTTCTCCTTTTAAGCTAGCTGATATAAAATAATCTTCAAAACATCATTTAGTTCAGTCTTTAGACTTGTATGTTGTGTTTTCTTTATTAGGAAATGCATATACCAAGTCAGGAATACGACAGGCGTTTTCCATTCGTTTGATTTGTTTGAGCTTTTGATTTTGCCATTTGATAAGAAAAATATTCCAGTTTTAATTTTCCCTGGAGCTTGCTAATTTTTGTTATTTTACTTTTTTTTGTATCAATGACATCTTGTTAGTATTGAATTTACAGTCAAAAGCGTTCAGCGTTGTATATTTCTATTACATTGAAAAACTATTCATGACCTGGTATTTACAATATGACGAAGGACTTTAGATTAACCGTCAAAAGCATGAATGCCTCTGAGGCTGTAGATGTATTGCATAAAGTCACGACATTTTCTGATATTTTGCGAAATTGTGTGGAAATGTTCAAAACATAATAGTAACTAATGACTTCGGTAGAAGAACCCACCGACAACTTCAAAGAAATATGGAAAAACCGACAGAATCCGACGAATTTATCTGAGAAAAGGAACAGTTTTTGCATGAAATCAAACATTTTAGAGTAACATCAAACTTTAACTACGACAAAAAAAAAAAAAAAAAAAATAAAAAAAAAAAAATAAAAAGAAGAAAAAAAAAATGCAAAAATACTAAAGAAAGAATGATCATTTGTCAATTGCTTATTACATTATGAATGAAACACAAGAAAAGGGAAATGAAGTATCCGAATACCCAACAAAATATTATTTAAAGAATTCATTGTTGCAGTTTCCGTTAAAAAAGTGTTTAATGCTTTGCAATTCAAATTGCATTTTTACAGTTAAAATTCATAAGACACGATCTACTTCGACGCCTTGACAATCCTTCTTTAGTAAGAAATATGATAAAAATATTTTTCATTTACGTAAACTAAATAATAATATAATATATCATACATGTGTACACGTGTAAGTGATTTCAAAGTAGTTTTGCTTTTCATTTTTATATGATAAGAGATACCACACGGCCGGTAGTCTATAATTGAGTACTTAATACTAATATGTGGTTGTCATTGTCATAAAAGTAATCCATGAAAGAGATACATTCATTTTTGTAGAACAAATGTCATGCAGCTGTTTAAAAATGGTAAATGCAGTTAGCAATGTGAAATGAATTTTGTTACAAAAACCCTTTAGGAGGACAACGAAACCTTTTATGTAAATAAACATTTCAGCTTAAACTAATAATATTTGTTCAGGTAAGTACGATAAACATGATAAAAGATCATTCAATATATTTTTTTGTTTATGGTACTATAAATAGTATTGTTTTTTGCTCATCTCTAAATGTTGTTGTTTTCAGTTGATCAGACTATCTAATTAAGTTACTATTGTTTAAACGCTCAATCATTGTAAAAGGCTAAATAAACATCAATACGTCATAGCTAGATTGCTTTGTATGCATGGGTCGAAGCGAAGTAAAAATCGCATAAAAGAAGCCACCATATTGTATCTAAAATGAAGTAAGTAACCTTAATTTTTAAAATTAAAATGATTACTGAGTGTAGTTCATGTATCATTGAAATGGCCTTCACTCTTCATTCAATTTGATTTATGTAGGATTCTATTCACAGAAAACTATAAGCAAACAATATTATTGTATTATATCCTTATATGGAGATATTTCCTTTCTGAACTATAGTTGTTCCTTTAAACATGTTAAAAGAAACAAACCCGGGTGCCTGTTTATCGAAGGTCTTATATGACTAGGACATGTCATAATATAATCTAAGGACGTAGCGTAGTCCTAAGTGTTTTTTCAAACATGTCGTAACTTGGGAAAAGACATAAGAACCGTCCCAACTTAAGGACCCTGTTTATGATGATTAATTTGTAAACAAATACGACCGCCAGCCATATATGTTAATTAAGGGAGCATTATTGGTATTTATTTAACAAATGACTGCCTAGGGACTACAATAATCAACAGACATATTTAAATGACATATGCTCTATAGGAATGGGTCTCTCTATTTCTAAATATTTTTGTATTGTGTACCATAAAGTTTAACCTATTTTCACTTATTTAATATTTTCTTGTCCGTATCCAAAAGATATTACAAAACATATTATAGATGTGACGCCCCTTTATTCTTATTTTCCACGTTGATAACAGGAAAAGAGGGGCATCATATGTAAATAGATTACATTAAAAATGAATATAGGTTAAATTATAAAAGAATATTCACTTTGGATAAGTTTAAACACAGACAAAAGAAAAAAAAAGTGACACGTAGCAAAATAATGTAAAGACTCCGTATTGATACGAAAGATGCACGAGATTTGATTTTGAATTAAGTAAAATTTAAAACCGTAACACATCGAATTAAACTCACTCAAACATATAAAATGATTGTTACCTATGATCTTTAATGAGTTTTCACCCTTTCCAAATGATTTGATCAATTATTATATATAACGTTGTTATATTATTTTGTTTTTTGGTTTTTGTTTCAAAAAGTTTGAATGTACAATTATAAGATACATATTATCTATTATTTTTTATAAAAATACTAATAATATTATATTCTAATTTTTGATCTGATAAATATTTACTTTTAGTGAAATTCAATGCCATTTAAAATATAATTCTAAATCCTATTTTTCATTAAGTGTACCGTTGGAGAGCTTCCAGTCTGAAAAAAAATTATAATGAAACAAAGGAAAACTAAAATTCATAAGGCGACTTAAATGATACACTGATCATAAAAAAGTGACAAACTACTATACACGTATATAAAATAGTACAAACTATATGCTTGCACCACCCGTTATGCGAATTCACACTCAGTCAAAATATCACAATCGGGAGTGGGACACAATCTGTAAAACTATCGATCAGATGACTATACTGGTATCTAAAGAATCTTTGTTAAATATGTCACTGGTGAATTGCGACACCGAAAAATTACCGAATGTGTCCTATTTCCGAGGGTGACATTTTGAATAAACCATAACAGTCTTAGAAGTAAGTCGAAAATCTTCTGATTACTATGTTCATCTTTCTTATTATATTTTATAACCAGGAACCGTTACTTATTTAATAATTAACAAATTAGACAGTAATTAAATAAGGCCCAATTTGTCGAATTCCCATTCAATTATCTTGACGAAAAACATCATGAGATAGGTGGATTAAATAGAAAACTCTGACAAGAATATGCTAAATATAACATGTAGAAGAGGCTTGAGAAATTATCGAAGTTTCCGACTAGATAAATCCAGTAAGAAAACATTGGAAGTATAAATCAGGTAACATCCAAAAAATAAGTTCACTTCTGTTTTGTAGTTTGTCTTAACACTTTATGCAATTTATAATATGGCTCAATATTTATTGATTTAAACTTAGACAAGTCTTAATCTTACAATGTAAATATTTCGAAAACCTATTTTGAATATACAAATCTAGATAAAAAAACGTTAAAAGAAACGCACTCATTCATCACGGTGTAAACCGGGTACGTCTTCAAGTTTTCTCTGTACATAGCTGGCACTAGTTTCAGACCATTTTTTCAGTGAGATTAATATATTGAGAATCATAAAATTAAGGATATATTTCCGGATATTATACGCAAATATCCTGATTATTACATTAACTACCATTACAGTCTTATTCATATATATATGAACTCATATCCCCTGTAAAGGTAACCAATCATTTTGCAGAATTAGCCGGGATGTTTATTCCAGCATAAAGTACATTGTATGCTCCAAAAATTAAAAATGCATTTACTTTATAAAATTAGAAGCAAGAATATACATATTTGTGAAAAGTTTAATATGAAATAGTCCAAAAAAGTGTTCACCTGATGTTCCAATTATGACCTCAACATATGCAATGGCTTCAACTGTCTTAGTTGTGTTGTATTCAACAAAAACATCAACCAATCAAAAACTATTTTGTGAAGTATAAATATTTGATTTTCACACAAATATCAAGTCAATGTCACCGTGAAGCACAATTGTCCGAAATATCGTGAGGCTAAATCCATCAATTGGAAACACAACTTCAAAATACTGATGGATTAAGTCGAGGATTATGCCAGACAATTTTTTAAACGTTAGAAAGAAAACTCTCTCCGAATGAATTAAGGCTGCGAGGTTGTTGATACAGATCAGAATAAAAAAACTGAATGGGTCTATAACATGTATAAATACCCATGCTACGCCAATCTTTAAGGACTCAAATGTTGCAAAACACTTGTTCTACCTCCATGACAAATATGTTGTTGTCCCCGCAGATAAATCCCTAGACAACATCGTTTATTGTATGTAAATCACATTACATGAACTGCTTGCTAAATGAATGAGGTATTGATAATTCCCGTTGAGACTCAAAATATACCCCCATGACATTTACTAAAGAGGAAATCCTGTATAAGTATAGGTCTGTTCTATGTTCCGTTGGAATTTTAACCAAAGATGAAGAACTGGATCTTCCATTACTGTATTGGATACATAAACTACATAAATGACCTTACATTGTTGTACAAATAACGGCGTATTGCTGGATCTTTCAAGTGCTCGACAAAACATCTTTCTCAATTATTAACATCAGTGTTATCAGCAATTAAAAACTGAATTCAAAGTTATTGTGAAACTATCTGTTCTAGAGGTCGCGTGAATCAGATGTTGATTCTAAAAAAAACAAAGATCTTTTAGAGTACATACAATCTAAGACTCTTTCATCGTGCAATAGTATTAAATAAAGGCAACAGTGGTATACCGCTGTTCAAAAGTCATAAATCGATTGAGAGAAAACAAATCTGGGTTACAAACTAAAACCAAGGGAAACACATGAACTGTAAGAGGAAAACAACGGAACAACATAAACACTGAGGTGCAACAAAAACTAACACCGATGCAACATACATAGAAACGAACTATTTGATAACATATTCCTGATTTGGTACAGGACATTTTAAGATAAAAATGGTAGGTTGAACCTGGTTTTCTTGCTAGCCAAACCTCGCTGTTAATGGCAATGTTTAAAATACCGCTAAAATGACAACATTACATGACAGGAATACAGTACAAATAAATGCAAGAACACTCAGGACAGAGAAATACATAAATAAATAATATAATAGTACATTCCGACATGTTTACCACAGAACAACAACGAACACCAAAATTAATTCACGACAGTACACAAAACAGTATAATAGAATTGCGAACTGAGCGTCAGGCGAATGTATCAACGCCACAAAAAGTGACGTTACAGGTAAATTTAAAAAAATTGAATATAAATCGGGATGAAGTTTGTAATGGTGTTATTTGGTGTATTTTATAACAATTTCAAGAATTTTAATGAAGAATTGTGTTAGTAATTGTGTTCTTAATTGTATTATCTAACTATGCCGGTTTTCTTCTAAATCAAACTGTGAAAAACAAAACAAAAATCCTGTGCATATAGTTGCTTTAAACTTAAATCGTATATTTGAACTAGGTGATTAATTATCTTTACCTTTACATACGAATAGAAAATAAAAAATAGAATTAAAACTAAAAACGATAAGACATAAAGCAATATCCAATCAGTATTACAAATAAAACATCATAACTAAATACATGAATGGTGGATGTACAAATACCAAGACACGTCTTATAACATTTCTACACTTTACACAAGTATTCCCCATTCCAAACTAAAAGATAAAATAAAAAAAGTTGGTACTGCTTTTTTTTCTTAAAAAAAAATGGCCAACGTAGTAACAAGTGTCTCGTCATGGGGATGGATAAATCCTACTTTGTAAAAAAGTCACTTTAATTCAAACCAAAAATTCTCTAATAAGGATAAAAGATACAACACATTCAGTTAAGTCTGCCCAATGTCTTGACTTACATCTAGAAATTGACAATGAGAGTGGGTTGAAAACAAAGCTTGACCAAAAAAAAGATTATTTCGACTTCTCAATTTTGAAATTGTTTTATTAATATTTAAATATGAATCAAGACTTAACATAGAAAAAAGAAACTGTCTTTTAAGATGTATTTTCAAAGTGTTTCGGTAGGTCTTGGCTTACACAGGTTTGTTTTTTCTCAAAATGTTTGCGTAAAATAACTCTTTCTTTCGAATCACAATGTTTACATGTCATGACATTATAACGACATTATACGTACCTTTCTGTACTCAAGATTTAATAATCCAATGTATTCAAAATCTACATGTCTCATAATTTGAAATATGATATATGAACAGTAATTGATTATGTCTGTAATTGATTGACACAAGTTCTTACAACTTGCAGCTATGTTTGCATGGACAAATAAATCAATGACGAAGCCAAAAAATTACCATGTACATTTTTTTTAATATAGAACTAAAAATATGTAATTTTTGTTTGCATTGTTTTTAACAAATGTCTAAATCATTTCCAATGTTTGTATCTTAGGAAACTGACATTTAGAGTTAAGTATAAATGTCACCTTATGGAAACATTCACGTGAGCATGTCATTACTCACTTTTATCCAAAACCATAACACCAACTCACAACAACATTCAAAACCATAACCCTCCAATAGACAAACAGTCACTTTCGCGTTTTATCTGTCCCTCTGGTATCTTTCGTCCCTCTTTTATCGTGTTAATCGGAGTCTTGGATATTGACAGAATTTGGCCTACTCTTCCTTGAAATTTAGCTGTACGTATAAGTTTGACAGTTTTTATCTTCCCAAAATAGAATATTTTGAATTCGTACTTAGATAATATCTTTACATTAATGGTCATCCGGTGAATAAAACAAACTACCGTTAAAGTTAGTATATGATTAACTTGAATAGTGAAGAATTTATTGACGCTATTTCAACTTGTAATCGAATTTTCTATCATTTTTTTCAAGACCTGTATACCATGGCAACATCAATACCTTTCTGCGGTGCATGTGAACGTCAGTACATTACAATACCATCCATAATATGGTGCACAGAATGCGATGAAGCACTGTGTTCGTCATGTCAAAATCATCATAGCATTTCTAAGGCATCCCAAAATCACCACATTTCGTCAATTTCCGAATATCAGAAATTGCCAAGTGAGGTTCAACAAATCACCCAAATCTGTAAGGAACATGATGAAATGTACACAATGTACTGCCAAAAGCATGAATGTCCCTGCTGTAGTAGTTGTATCGTTGAAAATCACGTCGGATGCCGAAAATTCGCAAAATTAGCTGATGTTATCAAAAATAGCAAATATTTAAACACATTGTATGACATCGAACAATTGTTACAAAAACTTGCAGTTAATATTCAAATAATTCGACAAAGTAGATTAACTAACCTGCAGACGATATCAGATAAGAAACAACAGATCGAGAAAGAAATTAACAAGAAGCGGATTACAATAAATTCCCATTTAGACAAAATTCAAGACGACATTCTCAAAAAATTAAATGCAACTGAAATGAAAGAAACCAAGAAAATTAGGGAGTTGCTAGGTTTATTGAATGACAAGGAAAATTAGATTATTGAATGTCAGAGAAATATCAGAAAAATCAAAGAACATGCTTCAGACATGCAATGATCGACAAAGGAACGGTTAAGGATCGCAATTTGTCGTATAAATACTATAACTACATGGACAAATTCACCAAATATTTCAAATATTTTGTAAAAATAATAATAAAGAAGGAACTAAGTGATGTTGTATTAAAAACGAATAAAAACAAACAAGCTCAGAAGATGATGTTGCAAGTCTTACCGCGGTCAGTAGGAAATATCAGTATGAAGCTGACTACAACTATAGATACTATGGGAAAAAATAACATTGGTTGTTGCATGTTACCTGATGGTAGAATGGCGTGTACGGATTATAGTAGCGGATGTGTCAGAGTATTCTGAACTAACGGAATGAAAGATTTTGCAGTGGAAACGTTTTCATTTGGATTTTACATAGCATACAGCAGTGCAGACAACACATTGGTTGTAACGTCAGGAGAGTCAAACATGCGAGTGATTATACAAATCGACTTCAACAAACGAACCAAATATACTCATTTGGAATTTCGTAATCACATTTACGGCATTGCATTAAAATATACCAATTGTATTTGTGCTTCAGATAAAGAAGGAATCATGTTAGTAAAACTGAACACGACGAAGAAGAGTTCAATAAGTACTTTAATTCAAGGTCAAATACCGGATTATTGTTATGTTGCGGTATATGACGATAAGATACATTAGACAAATTACAATACAAACTCTGTTACATGTATTGATACACAAGGTGTGGTACATTAGACATTCAAAAATGAAAATCTCTTGAAGAAGCCATATGGCGTTTCCGTAGACAATGATGGTAACGTATACGTAGTAGGGTTCAAGTCTGACAACGTAGTTGTTATATCAGCTGGTGGACAACGACACAAAGAAATTCTTACAGTCAGTGATGGTCTTTTCAAACCTGCAGCTCCTAATTTTAATCGTAGAACAAATCAGTTACTGGTCGCAAACGCCGAAAAAAACAATGATTTTTACTTTACAGAAAGTGAAAAAGGTGATACTGGACATCTAAATTGCTTTCACTTATTATCATTCTTATCAATGGAGATGTAAAAGTTCATTTTTGAAGTAGCTTATGGTCTGTCTTACTATTTTGTTATCTCTTTTTTTTTAGTGTAATGAATCATAATAACCTTATATCTATTTGCGTTTAAAGAAATTAAACTGGTGTACATGTACCACTGTAATCTTAGGCCGTGTTCACACCAAACGCCATGTACAGTAAACATGTTTACAATTAGTTTAATGTAATGTACACTGGTTTCACATTAAATATGTTCACATCCATACACCTGGTTTAACTACCTGTACGTTAGATTTGTTCACACTTGTAAATTATATGTCATTTAAATGCCCATTACATAGAATCGAATTCAAATTTCTGTGACAACTTTTCCAACAGTTAGGGAACGACGATTGGACTTCAAAAAGGGCGGGAGGGGGGGGGGGGGGGGGTTATGGTTTTTTCCTTACGAAATATTCTAATTCCCAATTTGGCAATAAAACAATATTCTGGTCAAGCAGATGACACAAAACAAATATTCTGAAGCCAGATTTTCCCCATACCTTTTAGTGTTAAATTTTGAAAAAAAATTGATTGATAGTGTTGAAAGAAATAAATGAAAAGGTTCGCGCGAAAACACATTCAGACTCCGAAAAAAAACCCATAACACCTCCCTTGAAGTTAAATCGCTGCTCATTATGAAAGCCATTTTGATGATTTGCAGTACTTTAAACATACTAAAGATGTCTCGATTGCGCAATAAAAAACGTTGGCTGCAGCAGCGTACTTACAGACGAAAAAAAGGGATTGAAATGTTTAGGATTACTGCATTTCTATCTTTTCTGCTTGTTTCAAATGGCATTTCTCCTCCAAGGAGTATTTGGCACAGACAAAGGAGTAACAATAATTTGGTGAAACATATTTGTGTTTTTCTCAATTCATTAGTTTTGCTTGAATAAAACGGTCACGAGTTTAAACCAAGAGCAATGACCAAATTTTACCATGCAAAACCTTCTTAACAACTACGACTTTACCTTAAAAATAACAGTTTGTACATTGCAAATTGATGCGTTTTTTTTATTTCCGGATTTGAGATACTAGCCAAACAATACCATTTACCGCATACTCTTTTCAGTAAAGCATTTATGAGTGAATCGTTGATTGAGAAAAGACCAGTGGCAAATATTTCTGTGTACGTCCAGTCGATTCGGGAAGACATTTTCAAATGAATTATGTGTTTGGAAATGATGATGCTTGTAGTCTTGATAAGGGGATAATAAAGCTACCTACAGTTTTTTTTTTAACAAAGTAATAAAGCAAGTTTAGACAAATAATTATGTAAAGAACATTATTAATAATTGTTATATATATCAATTTAATTCAAAAACGTGTCTTCTTTAAATATACATGGTAAAATTCATGTTCTAAATATCTAGTTTTGTGTACACTTTACCCACACAAGGACTACATTGACTATCAACTGCATGTAGACAAAAAATGATTTAAACGACATGAAAACATTGAGTTTTATAAATGGGAACGTATTTGTGTTTAGTTTAGGTCTGAATTACACTAACACAACACCTAGTTTAGGTCAATGTGAACACGGCCTTACTGTGTGTACTATTACAATTGTTAGGTATCAATATGTTGTTTTAAGGACGTAGTTAAGTGAAATAAAAAACTATAGAATTTAAAATTGATACTATAAGTCAGAAAAAAAAAACATGAAAAAGCTAAGGAACAAAGTAATGTAAAGATATTGATAGGTTATGGAGCTCCTTCACAAGATATATAATTTTAAACAAATTGTGGGAAAAAGCTGACTCGGACTTTTACCTTATATTTGCATTAGTATTATTTGGGTCTCAAAGCAAAAGAAAAGAACTATAGAAGCTGCTTAAATTTGGGCAAATGAATTTTTATGAGCTATGAAAGTCTTATATGAAAAGAAAATACAGTTATTGGGCAAAATATTTTAACCTGTATCGATGGCAAAAAACTAAGGAGTCCGAACATTGAAAAAAATCACAAACTCCACGTAATTACATCCTTTATTTTGTATCGGTTGATGTTGGTTGATAAAAATGTACTCTGAAGAAGCGAATAAGTATCACAGAGATTCTCCGAAGACGTGTTGTCTATATTAATATCAATCAACGACAAAACATTACTTAAAGTTATCTACTTGAAATCGATACAACTTTATATAGTGTTTTGCAGTACCATTATCAGTGTCATTTTTCTACATTTAACGTTGCTAATCAAATTGAAAATGTTTTTCAATTACATATTCATGTCAACTCATTACAATAATGAATGCCGTAAAATAGATTATTGTTAGAATATTTTGGTGCATCAAATGTAGCTATAAACTAATAAAATTCAAACTATCGAAATACCGGACTACGTAAAGTCTCTTATCAAATTGCAAAATCAAAAGCTAAATCACATCCAACTAATTTAAAACTACTGTCATATTCCTGAATTTTTACATTCATTTTCTTCAGTAGAAAAGTGTGGGTTAAACCTAGTCATACACATATTACAGCTTTCTAAACCTCTTGTATGACAGTCACACAAAATTCCATTTTATTGACATCAATTGGAAACCAAACAAACAGACAATCAGAAATAATAGGCAAAAATGTTTAAACAAATTTGGAGACAGCAGTCATCATTATGTTATAATTTTAATCACTGTTGAAATAACAACTATGTTAACAAAAACAAATTCAAAGGTTTTGATAGAATTATTTCATGGAAAGGTCGAAATTTTGAATTATCCAGAAGTTCTTTTACTTAGACCAGACTAGAGGGTATTATAATTGAACTAAGAGAAGATTTTTTTCAATTAAGGTAATAGGTGAAATCATACCTGTAGCCCTAGATAACGTGCATAATCTTCGATGGGTGTTATTGTAAAAGTAACGATGCACGAAATTCATACAGTCAGATTTCTTGCAGCTTTAATAAATTTTGAAATGTCTTTCGAAATTTAAAACGCATTTTGTTATATACAACCCGTAGGAAGACAACAAGATCTTTTATGCAAATATCAATTGCATCATAATCTTATAACGTGTGTTTAGGTCAGTTCCAATAATAGATCATTCAATATCTTGTTTTGTTTAAGATACTTTACAATGTTAACCTTCATTGCCCATCTCTTAATCTTTGTATGTATATCTGTTGTTTACAATTGATCAATTTATTTAATTAAGTTACCATTGTTTAAAAAATTCAATCATTGTACAATATTTAGCACCAATCCTTTATAACCAGATTGTTTGGTTAGCGTGGTTCAAAGCGAATTCGGATGTGTTTTAACCCATTAGCGACAAGTTTTCGCTGTCTATTATTTAAAGACAACAGAAAAAGTTTTCTGGTCTGTAAAGTTACCATTTGTGTCCTATTCCTGGTGGAAATATTTTGAATAAACCTTTAACGTCATAAATATCAAACCAAAAACTTCTGACTGCTCGTGTTCATATTACTCATACAAATATAGTCCTGCTGGTCACGGTATTACCCGGGGCCTTGAGATTAAATATAGTAACAACCTAAACAGTAATTAAACAAGACAAAACATTACCCTGAAGAAGAACGTCATTGGTTTGAAACGTTCAAATAATTCTTTAAGTAATTATATATTCGTGGCTGGTAATTTCAGACTTCATTAAACACTTTTGTTTCTAGCAACGGGACATGATCGGTCGAATGACAGATTACGACTACTCTGTTTTCGAAAGATCTAAGAGCGCTACAACGTTTCGCTAGTGAGTTTAGACACAGACACATCGTATCGGTCACCCTATGAAATGTTGATTCTAATCGTCTTTCTTCCGTATGAACAAGAGGGTTTGTTACTGTTGAACGATGGGACGTTAACAATAGAATAGTTGAAAGCATCATGTTTGCCATAGATTTTAGTTTTTGTAAGTCAACAATCTGTGTCAATATAAAGGAAAATATCAAAAAGGAAAAACTAAGACGTTCTAGTTACTGTAGTTTCTTTAATCAAAGTTCAAAGGATATATTAGATGCCAGCACTCAATGCAATGTAGACATCAACAATATATATGAAAGTGAAATAAAAGAACTCGGCAAAATGCGTTATCTCCTTGTCTTTGAAAAGGTTCTGTATTGATACTGCTTGATATGAAAACAATCGATTCGGAAATCCTACACCTATGGCTAGAACGACAGGTAAACTTTTCAAGGTTTTCAATGTTTATATAAACCTGATCTACTGGTGATTTATTTATTTTAATACTTTTTGTAATATATAGAATTTATTTCAATGATTTTTTTAAAGAATAACCTCTCTGTTTAGTTCAACAGAATTGCTTCATGCTGAAAATGTTATTTATAATAGCCATACGATGAGCATTTATATATTTTCTCCATTCAATGCTTGACAAATCACAACTATGACTGGAGAAACCCTCTCTGTTGTATTGAACAGATCGTCGAAAACCGTGTTTACATATAAATGCACATGCGAAAAATAGAATCGGTGTGCTATTAGGATTTATCGCTGGGATGAGTAAAACTTCGAAATAGTTTTTATTTTTTTATATAATGTATGTGATCGTGAAATGTGGACCCAGAAAAAGAACCATGATAACCCTATTCTTTCCGTAACATCTTGTCCATAACGTAAGGACGATAGTATTCTTATTTTATATATGTTGTAAAAAATGTGATTTAAATAAGAGTATAAAAGATTTTGTTATGCTTTTAACTTGTCCATATTAACATTAATTTATGTTATAATTCTTTTATTTACTTTATTGATCAATCAGTTTTCCAACATACCGCCATTTCTATTTGATATTTGTATGCACATGATATATATAATCGTGATAACAAATCACCTGATATATTTATCAGCTGTTTAATTTTCTGTTGGGCGTATTGAAGCACTGAACAAGTCTACACCATTTAGCTCTTTTGATGTAGTTACTCCGTATGTATGCTAAGTAATATTATGTTTGTTTAATGACAGAAACCTAACTTTGGTTGAAATGTTCATTTTTTTTATTTGTGTATTAGATTATTTGAGTAAAGTTATGATGTAATGAGACTAATTCATCATCAAAATCGTCAAAAGACTTCGTGAACACCGGGCATGGTTGATTTTACGTTTCTGATACAAAGTTATATATTCAGATTACTCGATCATGTAAAATGCTTGTTTCCAAAAAGCACGTAACTCTATACATCTTCAAAGTAATACTCACCGGAACCAAAATCATTTACAGACTGATAAAAATCAGACCTTAATTTCATGCTGCTCCTTTAGATTTTAGTGGTCATGTTTTAAAAGATATTGTGTGCACATTTGTTATCCACCAATCATTATTTCACAACCTTTAATTTATGTTTCATTCACTCATGATGTATAATAATTTATAAAACAATTCAATTCGTCTGTTTTTCTTATGATAACAATTTAAAAAAAGTTAATTTACCCATAATAAGTTGATATTAAAAAAATAAAAAAATGGACAATGTATGGTTAACAACGTTTTTTTTTCTTCTTCTTTAATTTATTGTTCTAATTCCTGATGTAATACATGTATTTCTTAGGAGCCTCTTTATTCTGCAAAACAGATGTTAGATAATGAAAAATTATTATAATTATTTTGTTTTGTTTTCAGTCACTGTTAACCATGGCATCATCAACACCCGTGTGCAGTATATGTGATCTCCGTAGTATTACTAAACAATCCATAATCTGGTGTTTTGAATGTGAAGAAGGGCTTTTTACAGAATGCAAAGACCACCACAGTCTGTCGAATGGAACACGAAAACATTGCACCGTACCAATAAGTGAGTACCACACAATACCATGTGATGTTGTCAAAATCACTCAAATATGTGGCAAACATAACGAGAAGTTCAATATTTATTGCAAAAAGCATGAAAGTCTTTGCTGCGGTATTTGTGTTGTAGAAAATCATTTGGCATGTCGAGACTTCGGCAAGTTGACTGACATTATTCAAAACATTAAATTTTCAAATGCTTTTTATGAAATTGTCGAGAAAACAACTTAAAAAGGCTATTCAAAAAGAAAAGGCAGATTGAGCAAGCAATACAAACTACCAGGATTACAATCAACAACTATTTAGACAAAATTCAAGACAATATCATCAAAAAATTAAAGGCAACCGAAGAAAAAGAAAGTAAGCTAATTAGAGAATTGCTTCATTCATTGAAAGAAAAAAAAAGTTAGATAGCTGTTTACCGGAAAAATATTCAAGATATCAAACAACATGCAACCGATCTTCAGAAATTTATTTCTATAAAGGAGCTAGAAACAAAACTTTCAATCAAAAACGAATTTCTGCAGTCGGTGATTGCCAGCTAAAATTTTAAAGATTGCGAACTGTCGTACAACACAAATGTCGCCATGCAAGATTTAACAAACCATATCAAGAACTTTGGAGAGGTCCAAATCGAGATGAAACAGTGCAATGTTGTTCTGACAAGGAGGAAAGACAAACAAGCCCAAATAATGTTGCCGCGCATATCATCTAAATCAGTTGAAAAAATTAATCTGAAGCTGAATAAATCTTTAACATGTATGGGTTATAGGGGACATTATACACGGGGTTGTTGCATGCTACCATATGGTAAAATGGTGTTTACGGATAACTATAATAAACATGTTGAGATATTCAACATGGACGGTACAAAAGACTTTTAGGTGAAAATACCATCATGTCCATATGACATAGCGTACATCAGTGAAAACAACTCACTGGTCGTAACATCGGGAGAGTCAATTAGGAGCTGCATTACAATAATCGACATAAACAAACAAAAAATCAAGAACAAAATACCAGTTAATATCAATTATTACGGTATCGCTGTGAGCTATGGCATATTTGTTTGTTCTGCAATGGGTAGAGGAATTCATTTGATCAATCCGTACAACAAAACAACAAGTGAAATTGTCCGAGATGAATATAATTCGATTGGTTATGTTGCAAAATTCGATGACAAAATATACCATACATCAGACCAATCAAACTCTGTGATATGTTATGATATACAAAGTACAGAAAAATGGTCATT
Organism: Mytilus californianus; assembly: GCF_021869535.1. Taxonomy (NCBI): domain Eukaryota; kingdom Metazoa; phylum Mollusca; class Bivalvia; order Mytilida; family Mytilidae; genus Mytilus; species Mytilus californianus. The sequence goes on from NW_026262712.1 coordinate 32,586,943, forward strand.
TAAGGATGAATGCGTACTCAGGCATCCAGGAAGTATTTCTGTGGACAATGATGGCAATGTATACGTAGCTGGCAAGGCGACTTCGAATGTAGTAGTTATATCTGCTGATGGACAACAATACAAGGAAATACTTACACACAAAGATGGTCTTTTCAAATAATTTGACTCTTCATTATAGTAGGAGTACAAATCAATTACTACTTGCAAATGATAAGAATAAAACCATGATCTTTAATTTGATTTGAATGTACAGATATGATATTAAAAAAGAGAAAAACTGCACACACTTTTTTTTTATTTTATTTTGTTTTTGTTGTAAGTTGTTATATTTCGGTTTGAAAGTAGCATATTTTTTTTTCATAATGATAAATTATTTCATGATGTTGTCATACTACAAACAATTTAATCAATATTAAGCGGTGCCAATTAACAAATAAAAAATCATTAAAATAGATGAATCAATTTATCTTTTAAGTTAATTTGATACTAGAGGTAGAAGATGATAATTGAGTTGTTGCAGAACTGAAGTATTCAGATACGTATACGTTTCGAAGTATCCATATTCGTGCGATTGAGTTAAAATAAGCATCTATTTCTCTGACTCTGATGACTTAATTAGTGTATTGATAAACAAGTGGTATTTGGTATGTGAAATAGGTTTCTGTTGAATGTTTTATTCATTTAAAAACTGCAGAAGTACAGAAGACTAATTTTTAAAGATATTACTCAGAACAAAATATAACTTCAAGATTCGAGTATATCTTTCTACTTTCGATTGTATAGTAGTAAAAGCGGGAGGTTTGGCATGCCACAAAACCAGGTTCAACCCACCATTTTTTTCTTAAAATGTCCTGTACCAAGTCAGGAAAATGGCCATTGTTATATTATAGTTCGTTTCTGTGTGTGTTACATTTTAATGTTGTGTTTTTGTTGTGTCATTGTTCTCCTCTAATATTTGATGCGTTTCCCTCAGTTTTAGTTTGTAACCCGGATTGTTTTTATCTCTATCGATTTATGAGTTTCAAACAGCAGTATACTACTGTTGCCTTTATGTATGGTAACTAATAAGGAATAATCATGTACTTGTGTATCTAGATACATCTGCAGTCTAGCTAATGTATTATTACTTTAAGTTATAGAGTGGAGAACAAGGTCATTTATGCATATGCGCAATAGAATTCTTCGCTTTATTATCCTAGTTTGTTATATATAATTCATACCGCATCATGCAAGCTTAAGCAATTAATATAATGCGCTACGTTTAATTTCCGTTGATTTCCGTTAATTTCCATTAATTTCCGTTAGGCAATAGGTTTGTATGTGTATTTGCATACTTATTATCCTTATTGTACTTTGAATAAATTCAGAAACCAATCAATATTGTTTTATTTGAACAAATAGTCACAAATGTTTGGAAGGTTTAATTAAGAAATGTAATATATATATATATATATATATATATATATATATATAACAAGTCTAAATTGAAAACAATGTTCAAGCCTATGATTGCGTTGGATAAAAACCGCAATTTTTATACGTGTGCATGCAAAACAAATTTCTTGTTAGAGGGGTCTAAATACAGCACAAACAACATTTTCCAAAAGACCAAAAAAGTCAAAAAGTGACTAACAGGTCGAACAACAAATGTTCGTAAACCCTGCCGACTGCCATTGGTGAATGCCAAATAAACGGATCACCAGGTGTAATAAATAGATCTTATTTATAAATTAATACCAAACAGAAAACAATAAACTTGCGGCAAAGATGGTATACCGCAAACAAAAGGTGCAAAGAGTTTTGTACACCATATACGGGTTTCGACAATTAATGTCTCTTCAGTGATGTTAGGAATCGAAACGGTATTTGGAAGGCCATATAATTTACCTCAATTTAGGATAGACTCTTGCATTTTGAGGAGTCAAAATAGGATGAACGGATCATATAAACCCGAAGGCAAATATAATACAAGCCCAAACGATAAAAAAATTTAAACAAGTTTAAATTGAACACAACGTTCAAACCTATGATTGCGTTGGATAAAAACCGCAATTTTTATACGTGTGCATGCAAAACAAATTTCTTGTAAGAGGGGTCTAAATACAGCACAAACAACATTTTCCAAAAGACCGCAAAACTGAAAAAGTATATTTAAACAAAACGCATTTGACTAACAGGTCGAACTACAAATGTTCTTAAACCCTGCCGACTGCCATTGGCGAATGCCAAATAAACGGATCACCAGGCGTAATAAATGGATCTTATTTATAAATTAATACCAAACAGAAAACAATAAACTTGCGGCAAAGATGGTATACCGCAAACAAAAGGTGCAACGATTTTTGTACACCATATCCAGATTTCGACAATTAATGTCTCTTCAGTGATGTTAGGAATCGAAACGGTATATATACATACAAGTCTAAATTGAAAACAACGTTCAAACCTATGATTGCGTTGGATAAAAATCGCAATTTTTATACGTGTGCATGCAAAACAAATTTCTTGGTAGAGGGGTCTGAATACAGCACAAACAACATTTTCCAAAGACCAAATGACGGAAAAAGAATATTTAACAAAACACATTTGACTAGCAGGTCGAAGAACTGATGTTCTTAAACCCTGCCGACTGCCATTGGCGATAGACAAATAAACGGATCACAAGATGTAACAAAATATATTTTATTATTAATTTATTACCAAACAAAACACAATTAACTTGCGGAATTTAAAGATGTTATACCGCAAACATGAGGTGCACATAATTGTACCCAATATCCGGATTTAGACAATTAATGTCTCTTCTGTGATGTTAGGAATCGAAACGGTATTTGGAAGGCCATTTAATTTACCTCAATTTAGGATAGACTATTGAATTTTGTAAGAGTCAAAACAGGATAAACGGATCATATAAACCCGAAGGCAAATATAATACAAGCCCAAACGAAAAAATATAAACAAGTCTAAATTAAAAACAACGTCCAAACTTATGATTGCGTTGGGGTCTAAATACAGCACAAACATCATTTTCCAAAAGACCAAATGAATGAAAAATTATATTTTAACAAAACGCATTTGACTAGCAGGTCGAACAACTGATGTTCTTAAACCCTGTTTACTGCCATTGCGATTGCCAAATAAACAGATAACAAGATGTAACAAATAGATCGTATTATTAATTTATTACTAAACAAAAAACAATAAACTTGCGGAAAAAAGGGTATACCGCAAACATGAGGTGCAAAAATTTGTACACCATATCCAGATTTCGACAATTAATGTCTCTTCAGTGATGTTAGGAATCGAAGCGGTATTTGGAAGGCCATATAAATTACCTCAGTTTATGATAGACTTTTGAATTTTGAAACAGTCAAAATAGGATAAACGGATCATATAAACCCGAAGAAAAATATAATACAAGCCCAAAAGAAAAAATATAAACAAGTCTAAATTGAAAACAACGTTCAAACAACCAAACCTATGATTGCGTTGGATAAAAAAGAGCAATTTTTATACGTGTGCTTGCAAAACAAATTTCTTGGTAGAAGGGTCTATATACAGCACAAACAACATTTTTTCAAAAGACAAAATCAGTGAAAAAGTATATTTTAACAAAACGCATTTGACTAGCAGGTCGAACAACTGATTTTCTTAAACCCTGCTGACTGCCATTCGTGATTGCCAAATAAACGGATAACAAGATGTAACAAAATAGATCTTATTATTAATTTATAACCAAACAAAAAACAATAAACTTGCGGAAAAGATGATATACCGCAAACATGAGGTGCAAAAATTTGTACACCATATCCGGATTTCGACAATTAATGTCTCTTCAGTGATGTTAGGAATCGAAACGGTATTTGGAAGGCCATATAATTTACCTCAATTTAGGATAGACTCTTGAATTTTGTAAGAGTCAAAATAGGATGAACGGATCATATAAACCCGAAGGCAAATATAATACAAGCCCAAACGTAAAAATATTAACAAGTCTAAATTGAAAACAACGTTCAAACCTATGATTGCGTTGGACAAAAACCGCAATTTTTATACGTGTGCATGCAAAACAAACTACTTGGTAGAGGGGTTTAAATACAACACAAACAACATTTTCCAAAAGACCAAATGAGTGAAAAAATATATTTTTGACTAGCAGGTCGAAGAACTGATGTTATTAAACCCTACTGACTGCCATTGGCGATTGCCAAACAAACGGATCACAAGATGTAACAAAACAGATCTTATTATTAACTTATTACCAAACAAAAAACAATAAACTTGCGGAAAAGATGGTATACCGCAAACATGAGGTGCAAAAATTTGTACACCATATCCAAATTTCGACAATTAATGTCTCTTCAGTGATGTTAGGAATCGAAACGGTATTTGGAAGGCCATATATTTTACCTCAATTTAGGAAAGACTCTTGAATTTTTAAAGAGTCAAAATAGGATAAACGGATCATATAAACCAGAAGGCAATATATATGGGTCAAATGATGCTTATTAGTTAGACGAAACATGTATCTTTCTGAAAGCAACATTCACTTACCGGTCGTGATGGTGCATTGCGAATAAGAATTACGATATCGAAATATAGCTTTGTCTTGATTAAAAAAAAAATAAGACGATTTGATATACAAATAACAACATGAACAAGCTAAATATGGTTTTTATTTACGAAGGGTATTGTTCAAATTCATTACATAAATATTGTATCAATAAAATATGTCAAGCAAAAGTCTGAAAAGTTGAGGATGCATTTTAACAAGATTTATAAATGAATGATAAACATGCAAATTTGCTTTAAGAACATAAAGTAAAAATCCTGTAAATCAGTGGTTGTCGTTTATTGCTGTGTTACATATTTGTTTTTTTCGTATTATTTCATACATACATTAGGCTGTTGGTTTTCTCGTTTGACTTGTTTTAAATTTGTCATTTCGGGGCCTTTTATAGCTGACTATGCGGTATGGACTTTCCTCAATGTTGCAGGTGACCTATAGTTGGTAATTTCTATGTCCTTTTGGTCTCTTGTGGAGAGTTGTCTCATTGGCAATCATACCACATCTTTGACACATTCCCCATTTCCATTCTCAATTTTATTTCATGTAACATTATTAGACAGCAATCACAAAATATATTGGAATCAAGTTTTCTCTGTACAGAGCCCGTTGTAAACACAATTTGCAGTGACATTCTAATGTTCAGATTCGTTATTTTACAGTTTTTTTCTCAGATAATTACTTGTATTTCTATGTTTGACGTCATATCAATATTGTCACTGCACAAACTGTGCCAAAAACAGTTAAAATTATTACTATTTATCAATGCAATAGAGACCAGATTTCCCATATATAGATTTTGTGTTTATATAAATAACAAAAATAAGAATAATCTCAAGATATAAACTTTTGGTAATCAAAATAAAAAATCATAAAATAAAATATAAAAAAAAAAACATCCATATAATTGCTTCAATTGAAAAAGGCAGACAGAAAGGTATGTTGCTATGTATTTTCATGGAAATAATTCATATAACGAATAACGAATGTGCAAACATGTATGTTTATGCACATTTTTCTTATTCATGTATCCTTTCATTCCGACAAGCATAAACATTGAATTAATAAAGACGGCAATGAAATCTTAAACGAACCTTTGGTTCATGTTGAAAGCAAAATTATATATTACTAAACGCTGCTTATTCTTTCTTTTTCTAGTTATCGTTTTTGAGTGGCATCAGCGACGCCAGTGTGCGGTGTGTGTAATCTTCATAATATCACAGAACTATCAGTGACCTTGTGTAAAGAATGTAACGGAGGACTTTGTTTAAAATGTCAAGAACACCACAGTCTCTAGAATGGAACACTAAACCATAGTACTGTACCAATAACTGAATACGAGAAATTACTAAGTGATAATCTCCAAATAGCCCAAAACTGTAACACACATAGCGTAGGTTATATAATTTACTGTAAAAATCATGAAAGTCTCTGCTGCGGTAGATGTATTGTAGAAAGTCACAACGAATGCGGAGAAACCGCAAAATTGGCTGATATAGTCACAAATATAAAAACATCTAATGCCTTCTATGAAATTAAAAATTCGTTAGAAGAACCCGATGACATTATTAAAGAAATGCAGCAAAACAGAGGGAACAACCTTACGTCGTTATCTGAAAGAAAAGAGCATATTTTGCATAAAATCAAGCAAACCCGGTTAACAATCAACAAGCATTTAGACGAAATACAAGATGACGCAATAAATGAAATAAATACAGCTGAAGAAAAAGAAAGAAGGGACATTTGTCAGTTGCTGACTCTATTGCAGGAAAAAAGAAATGAAATAACTGAATGCCAGAGAAACATTACGAAAATTCTGAATCTTGACACAGATCTCCAGACATTTATTGCTATGAAGGAGCTAGAAAAAGAAGTTTCAAGCAAAGTACAATTCATGCATTCCATGACCAAAACTGTGGACATTAAAGAAACAAATATGTCGTATCAATTTAACACCGGCATACAAAAGTTCATCTCGGAGACCCAAAGTTTAGGGGAATTGATAGTTGAGACGAAACCATGTAATATTGTCTTCACAAGGGAGAAAGACAAACAAGCACAAATGGTGCTTCAGCATAGCTCACCAAGGTCAGTTGAAAATATCAATCTGAAGCTAGATACCACTTTAGATAATACGGGATTCTGCAAATGGGGTTTTATGCATGTTACCCGATGGTAGATTCGCATTTACGGAAACCTTAAACAATCTTGTCAGGGTATTTAACACTGACGGATCAAAATATTTTGAAATTAAAACAACATATAGGGCATTTGATATAGCTTACATCAGTGAAGATAACACTCTAGCTGTAACATCAGGTACGGATGGAATGTGCATTTCAATAATTGACCTACAGAACAAACAAATTAAGAAAGAAATATATGCTGAATCATATTATCACGGCTTAGCAGTAATGGATAACAAACTCATCTGCTCTGCAAATAAAGAAGGAATACAGTGGTTTAATCCAAACGACAACTCAACAAGCGTTATAGTCCAAGAGGAATTCCCCACAATGTGTTACATTGCTACATTTGATGATTAAATTTACCATACAAATAACAAAACTAACTCCGTGACATGTTATGATTTACAAGGCACAGTGCAATTACCATTTGAGAAGAAAAGTGCTCTTAAGAGACCGTTTGGGATCTCTGTAGACAATGAGGGTAAAGTATACGTGGTAGGGAGGTTATCTACCAATGTAGTAGTCATATCTGCTGATGGACAATATCACAAAGAAATACTTACAGCCAGTGATGGTCCTTCCCATCCCTTGTCTTTGTACTATAATAGAGGTACCAATCAGTTACTAGTGGCAAACAATAACCAGAGAGCAATGCTTTTTTCTTTAATTTGAAAAAACACTTGTATTTAATCCACCGACGTTATAATAGTTTTGTCGAGCCTGCGACTTCTGTCGAAGAAAATGAGACATAGGAATAGTGATCCAGCAGCGGCGGCGACGGTGGCGTTAACGACGGTGGCGTTAACGATGGCGGTAACTAACTACTTAAAAGCTTAATATTTCAGAAGGTAGAAGGCCTGGATGCTTTATACTTTGTATATAGGTGCCTTATGTTATGAAGTTTCCGTCTCTCATATGTCCATTGTCCTTGACCTCATTTTCATGATTCAGAAACAACTTGAACGATTTTTTGTAATATTAATTCCTCTAATTATGAGTAATAGGATAACAACATTTGGTACGTGCGTACCTTATACGGTCCTCATGATTGTCAGATAGTTTTTATTATATCTCGACCTCATTTTATCGATCAGTGAACAAGATTAAGTTTTCGTGGTCAAGTCCATATCTCAGATACTATAATCAATAGTTTTACTATATTTGGTGTATAAAATGATTGTAAGGTGTATATGTCCAACTGGCAGGTGTTATCTGACCTTGACCTTATTTTCATGGTCCAGTGGTAAAAGTTAAGTTTTTGTGTTTAGGTTTGTTTTTCTAATACTGTATACAATATGTGAACTAAATTTGGTGTATGGAAATATTTTACGATTGCATGTCAGTCTAGCAGGTTTTATGTGACCTTGAACTCATTTTTACAATTTATTGACAATGTTATTTTTTTCATAAACTTTAATCATGTAAAGTTTATTAGATACTTGTAGTAAAACTTTATATTTAAGACTATCAACATAAATCAATGGTCAATAAAGCAGGCGAGATATTTCAGCGTATGCACTCTTGTATAGGATAGTAGCATGTTTATATAGAATAATTATGCTATTTCTGTTTATCCTTTTGTGTATAAATACCTGTTCAGTTGTTAGAATTCCTTTTAATAAAACATGAACTAATAGGGCATTAAAAAAAATAGTGAAAATAATTAGTTTTTAGCCTAATTTATTTCAGTCGGTTGGGACCCTATACTTCTAAGAGACAGATATAATCACGGAGAACAGCTGTGCTCTTTAAATTTTAGATTTCGTACTTAACTGTCCAAAATCACAGTTTATGTAAAAACTGAAGAAACATCATTTGTTAGATATGTTATCGAGAATACTTGAGTTATGTAGGCGATGTAATTGATGTAAACAATCCAAATTTCATCAGATTTGAAAATGAATTTATCCTTGTCCACTCACCATTTAAATGTTTAACTCACTGATTATTTTTTGAAATATAACTAGTGACAAATGACCGTTAAATAAATTGATATTATAGTATCCTAAACAAATAATCAACGTGGTTATATTTCTTTTCCTATTGTTATTCTTTCTCTTGTGCAAGTGGTAACGATGTTTTGTTGGATCCTTCTCTTTGGTGAAGATTCCCCAGTTGATTCTACAGGCACATTTTGATATTGCGATCTATGATTTTAATAGATCTTCAGTTTTTTTGCGCAAATTTGCCAGTTTGAACTAGCTTTACAGAAAAATATATACTCATGTCAAAATGTCATAAAATCTTTAAAGACAGTGCATTACTTTATGAATAAAATGATTCAAATATATATTAGCAATATAGTAATTCATTGTAAAAGACCAGGACGTTCTAACATATATCCACCACCATCGTGATGATGATGATCATCATAGGTATGCTATTCAATGATTTAATTATAATGGTTTGTATAGGATACAAATTGATTTCATTATCATCACATGTTCGTCTAGCATCGGTACAGTGCACTGACATTGTTATATGTTACATGTCGTGTTACAAAAGCCAGTTGTAAACTGAACATGCTGAAAATGTTTATGAAATTAAAATATATTGAGTTAAATACTATTATGCAGGTAGAATTAATACTATGATATATCTCGAATTGGACCTAGAATGAATTTATTCATAGGATGTGTGCTGAGATGATTTACTTATATAAGCTACGACTGAAATAAGTGCAATTCTGAACCTAATAGCATCAGTAAAAGGCGTTTTATGTCATATCGTTTTAGAGATATCTTAAATTATGTTGATAACAGAACTTTGGATTCTATTACGGTAGTATCCCCTAATATCAATTGATTATACTGGATTTTCTTGATTATAACCTATACTACGAATGTGATCCTCGTTTTTGTTCACAGGGTAGTTGCGCTCTTATCTCTTGTCAAGGTAACCAATCAAATTACAGAATAAGTCGGAATATTTCACTCCAGTAAAATGTATGTATTTGACTTACAATTTAAAATACATCAGAAGCATGAATACATATATTGTGAAATTTAAAACGCAATGGTTGTTAAAGGTCAAAAGAGTCACCCTGATGTTGCAATTATGACCTAAACATATCACTAGTAAACCGATATTGAACTGAAACGGCAATTCAATCTTATCAGCTCTGTACACGTATACCTAACAACAAAATTATTTGCATTTACCTGTGTTTAAAGTAATTGCAAATGGCTGATATTTTTGTTCGAGCATATTGTTTTCCTTAAATTGTTTAACATTTCATAGCGGTATAACATGTTACTTTTATTATTCTTCCATTAGTTTATTTATTTTGTATTTACATTGTATCATAGGTCAAATTTATTTGTTCAGTGTATGTTCACTGGTGTTAATATGTCCTTAGATTGAGTTAAACTATTTCAGTTGATATTTTATAGTGTGTCTTTCTATGTTGTGATGTTACACTATTGTTTAATCTGATGTTCAGTAGTTGTCGTTTGTTGATGTTGTTCATAAGTGTTTCTCGTTTCTCGTTTTTTATATAGATTAGACCGTTGGTTTTCCCGTTTGAATGGTTTCACACTAGTAATTTTTGGGGCCCTTTATAGCTTGCTGTTCGGTGTGAGCCAAGGCTCCGTGTTGAAGACCGTACTTTGACCTATAATGGTTTACTTTTTTAAATTTTGACTTGGATGGAGAGTTGTCTCATTGGCACTCATACCACATCTTCTTAAATCTACTTAAAAAAACAAACAACACAATTTTAACGTTGAATATTATGACGTTTTTAAACAAGCAGAACGTATTATGAGTAAACACTTTTTTCATTAATGTTGACGAAATGATGATGATCGAGTTGATAATGATGATGTTTAAAGTCGGCAGAAAGACATGCCATCTTACATGAATGGTATTTTATCCATTTTTATAAAAGACAATTAACAGCAAGCATAAAAAGTGATTGGTGATTGTTGTTTTTTTTTAACCCAAAAGACAATGCTATTGTTGCAAATAGTTCACGTATATTCACGATGACAAGTTAACATTAAATCAAACAGGACATGCAAAGTAAACTACTTTAAAAGTAATATGGAATGAAATGCAAAACATTTGTAACATCACTGGAAAATAAGGTCATTTTGGAATGAAGTATAAATCACAAGCTAATGATATATTAACAGCTTTTTCTTAATGAAGCACAATTTTTCTTTCTCAATTTAGTTTGCATATTGTATCTATACCTTGTGTTTACATTGTTTACATTGAAGACATTGCTATGTTGCCAATAGCGAGTCAACATCGTGTTTATATTGTACATCAATTCTATACCTTTGTGTTTACATTGTTTACATTGTAGACATTGCTATGTTGATAATAGCGAGTCAACATCGTGTTTATATTTCATAACAAGTCTATACCTTTGTGTTTACATCGTAGACATCGCGATGTGGACAATAGCGTTAGCATCGTGTTAATATTGTATACCATGTCTATACCTTTGTGTTTACATCGTTCACATCGTAGACATCGCGATGTTGACAATAGCGAGTCAACATTGTGTTCCTATTGAAATAAAGATTATATATCTATTTATGTTATTTATTTATACTAAGTCTCTAACTTTGTGGTTTCATCGTTCACACCGTAGACATCGCGATGTTAACGATGTCAACGATGTAAACAGCATATACGAGTTCTTATAATGTTAACTATTTTGACACGATATCGTGTTAACATTGTTACAGCGCGATGTAAACGATTCAAACACGATATATTTACTACATTGTATACATCGCGATGTTATTGATGTCAACGATGAATACAGTATATAGGAGTTCTTACAATGTCAACGAAGTTGACACGATATCGTGTTAACATAGTGAATATCGCGACGTCGACAATATTGTTTTTACATTGTGCGCTGGACATGAATGAGTTGTTTTGTTGTTTTATGGAATTATCAATTAAAACTCATCTGTCCAAGGGATAGGAAAAGCTTTAAATGGTATACTGTAACTGAATTTTAGTCTTAAAGGGTCATTTTGGTCTTAACATCATCTGAAAAAAAATCTTAAAAATGATTAGTTTTTTTAAGAGTTTAAGCTATTTTTTTTTTTAGATATTTTCAAATTGTAGATTTTAAATCAGAATCAGCTTAAAAGTATCACGACCTGCTTAACCTTGCGGAGTAACTTAAACACCCCTAGTTTATGACCAGTTTCTTCTTTAGTTTTCTATGTAATGTTTTGTGTACATTATTAATGACTGCATTTTTATAAATGCGCGTGTTTGTTCCAATCTTTATTTTCCTTAATATACATTTTGTATAAGGGCCGATAATTGTCCCTTCTCACTCAAAAGTAATATGCATGACCCGTTCTTACGTTATGTTGTTAGAAGGCTAACACAAATCAACAGATGCTGCTTCTTTTCTTATTCAATTTTATTACAGATAATATAATAGAAAAAAAGTCAACATACAGACGAAACTGCCCAAACAAAGAAACCACTTTGCAAAACAGTGTTTTAATAGACAAACTCTTCTTATTTTATGACTATTGTCGTGAGTTCAACAAACCTTATTACAAATTATTTTTTTTTAACTTTTCATCTTTTATCATCACCCTCATACGAACAGCTTAACACAACTAATTGTTTGTTATTTAATTATTTTAATTATTTGCTTATAAGCCTGGACAGCAAAACACAATTCTGAAAGTAGAAACTATTGAATATTCTTAAGAAAAAGATGATAGTTTCTTTTTTAAAATACAAGTCTAAGATGCCATTATTGAAAACAAAGTATTGAATTATTGAAAGAAGTAGGGGAAGCTTTGATGAATAATTCATTAGGAGTTATAAATATCTGTGCAGCTGCGTATTGAGCACTAGACATATTGAGTGTTAAATATCGAGGCGAGAGATAAAAACGTAAGCGGACTCTTAAACACCAAGTAGACCTAAATTATATACTAAGTTTTGCGTTTTTATTAAGACATTCGTAAATTTTGGAAAATTTGCGATATCAAATCAAATAGACATGATGGAGCAAAGGACATCAATTTTAACATAAAAACTAAGATATCTGTAAACTGTTATTGAGAAACTCCTTGATTTTAACATGTGTTGTGTTCAATGCTTTTCGAGGGAATCTAGAATTGTGTAAATCACGTGTTTTGTAGACTTACATAAGCATCACCTGTAAGCCAATGAACAAAAATAAACATACGTGACTGTATACTATAATGGAAGTTAAAGGAATTATATCAGTTTTGTTCGTTTTAATTTCTCCCCTACTATATGCTGATATTGTCTCTTACATTGCCGTACAGCAGTCGTATTTGGAAAATTGGTTTATAAATGCAAATATAATTGTGTTGAGAAATCAAAGTTTGATCAAATGTTCGTTACAGTGCGGTGTTTTGGATGAATGCATGTCTATTTCCTACCACAAAGGATCAAAAGAGTGTATAGGGGTTACCATTGGTTACATAGTCAAACCTACGTTACTAGGATATACCAGTGTTGGATGGAGTTTTTATCTTGTGCTTGATGGTGAGACATTTTTTTTTATTTTGTGTTTTTGTACGAAATAAACACGACGACATCTAATTGTTCAGGCAAAATATTTGAGGGTTTTTCTATAAAAAGGGCTTATTATAGCAACATAAAAACACGTAAGAGGCAAAAAATAAATGGGAAATTCTAAATTAAACATGTTTAAACAATGACATTTGATTCTGAAAACTGTTATCACTTTACTATTCATGTAGCATATCATGATAATTTTAAAATCTAAGGTATCTAGTTGGCTCCTCAAATATGAACGGCCAGTAGAAGTTGTTATGCAAAGAAACCCATATCTTATTAAGTTTTAAATTGCATATTTTTATAAAATGATATTCAATCAATGAATATTAACCTCAATTGGATTCTGAGGATAAACAGTCGTGCAGGAACAAATACTGAACGTCCCCTTTTTGTTACTAAAAAAATGTTCACTTACTACGATTTGTCGAAAGGCGTCCATTGAGTTAAATGTGACAAAGTGGGTAAATAAAGGTATGATCGATATAATGTGCCTTAAAGACAAAGACCACCCAACATTGAAGCATTCGATGTTTGCACCACTACATTTAAAATAAAGCCGTTTGAATACAAATATTGTCTTTTTCATTCTCTAGATTTTCTAAAACAGCCTCTGTAAAGCAGAGTTTGTCAATTGAGGGCAATTAGTTTTTTTATTGTATAAAATGGTTGCACATGATTTGAAGAAGACTAAGTGACTTGATTGAGATGCTAGACAAAATGTAGGAGTAATTTAAAGAATATTACTGGTTCTATGTCGAATTACGTTTTGGAAGTTGCTTAGGGCAATCATGTTCTCCTTACACTGCTTATGTTTTATTTCCCTTGTTTAATGTTGTTAGTCTATTTGCTTTTTTTTTATAGGCCATGGTCTAGCATGATTTTTGTCAATGCACACTTCGTATTTTTTTCACTTTTTATTCAAAAACATAATGGGTTGACCCATCAATGAAAACGAATACTCGTTATTCAATATTCTTAAAGACACTATTTTTACACTCGAGGGTAGTACGGATTCTGAAAAAAAAACCCTTTTCATATAAAGAGTCTGATCTTGAAAACCTCAATTAAATGATTTGACGAAAAGAAGTACAACTATTTTTTTCTGGAACTATGCTTATTAATTACGGCCCAAGTTTTTTGTTCTTTTTTTAAAAAACATCGAAAAAATCTCAAAACAGTAATAGGTTGATCATTCATTATTCAATTTACTGAATATATTGTTACAATGTTAACAGTAATAGCAGCACAATAGTTATTTGAATATTTTAGTATGTGTATATGACTTATAACACTTATATTTCACTTTAAAATATTGATTGTTGTGATTATATATATACATATATATATATATATTGAACAACAAATGAATCAGCCTTTTATTCTCATATGTTTAAATGGTTATATCAGAATCGAAACGACAAACTATGTATGTGAATGTCTTTAAATGACAAAGCGGTAGGCATAACATAAGACTTAATATAAAAGGAATACCCGACTAACCTTTCCACGTCTAAATTAATACCAATTTGCAGGAATTGATTTTGAACATACTGTTGCATATGTGTTGATAGGCAGATATGTAAATAAATGTTATTATCATGACAATTTGTGTATGTATCTAATTACTTTAAATGAAATTAAAGAGTATGCAATTTCAAGATCCAACATTATTTGCACCTACTTAAATCGGCAGTTAAATCCTTTCTTAATTTGAAAATGAGAGATGCATCTGGTTTAGCTTATTGCAAAAAGAAAACCCTGATATTATCGAATTAGATTTTAAATTGGTATAAACAGAAGATTAAAAAAAAAACATGGGACGAATGTCGATGATATTGTTGACTTTTGAAATAGATATGAGTATATTCAAACATACACACATTGTTGAGAAGGAAACCAAAAGCTTGTACGATAAAGACTCGTATATGACCTTCAAGTGTAAATGTTGCGCTGATCTCTCGATAGGAATATCAAAATTTTCCTAAATTTTATCATCCCTTAATTTAAATTGTTAACAAAAATTGAATAACATTTCATGCATTTTTCCAGTCATTGATTTAATGCGATTAGATACAATACAATCATTTGTTTCACTAGAGATGCATTCTATCAATTCCGTATAGAAATTGATCATCTATATGATGGGAATTATCGCAATATCTCGTCTCAATAGAGGTATCTTCAATACTTGTAACGTTAATCTATTACATTTTATAAGCATTACAGCATAGCAGTTGAAGTAACACGCTTGCAAAAATTTAAAATGTCTTCAATAAAAGATTATTCTTAATAAAATGCTTTTCAAAAACATTTGGATCAACCAATAAACTCAAAATACCACTGGTGTTAAACTGATTATGGTAATTGCAGTTACGACGATCCCAACATGGCGGAGCCAAAAACAAGTAAAATCGTCTTCTTCAAATTTCTCCGTCTGCACTCGTTGATTTCAATAATTACTCAGCCGCTAGGTTGATATTTGCGGTATTGTTGTGTGTGTGTGTTCTTAGTATCATATGTGGCCTTGTTACCGAAAAAAAATAGCAATCGAAAATTTACGGAAGATCATCGAAACTCCAAAAGAAGATAATCGTAACTTGTGGACAAATAACTTGAAAGATAATCGTAACTGTATAAAATATGTCTATGATCATGGTAACTGATTTTATCAGTACCCTCTGCTAACGGAATATTGAATAATACATGGGTCATGTGTCCATGGGACACAGAGGATTCCCCAGCTTGCATAAAAGAACATAAATCAAGGACAGTAAAAGTGATACTACCCAAATTTGTTCCTGATTTGAGTTTTGTAGTAATAAGCATTTTGATTCACAACATTTGATTGAGGCAAACTTAAGTAAGAGAACAGAAACAAAAAATTCAGCAATATTTCCATTTGTAAAGGGGCATAACTCTAGAACGGTATAAGTGATGCCTCCAAAATTCAAAACTTGATCTGTGTTATGTAGTAATAAGCATTGTATTTAAGTTTCATTGCATTTGGTTAAGGCAAACTAAAGTTAGAAAGCTGAAACGAAAAACTCAGCATTTTTTTTTCTTTTGTAGAGGGGCATAACCCTAGATCAGTAAAAATGACACCACCAAAATTCCAAATTGATTAGTGTTATGTGGTAATAAGCATTGTGTATAAGATTCATAAAATTTGTTGAGGCAAACTTAAGTTAGACAACGGAAACGAAAAATTCAGCACTTTTTATGTTTGTAAAGGGGCATAACTCAAAAACGGTAAAAGTGACGCCACCAAATTTTGAACTTGATCTGAATTATGTGGTAATAAGCATTGTGTATACGTTTCAAAACATTTGGTTGAGGCAAACTAAAGTTAGAAAGCTGAAACGAAAAACTTAGCATTTTTTTTTCATTTGTAGAGGGGCATAACCCTAGAACAGTAAAAATGACACCACCAAAATTCCAAATTGATTTGTGTTATGTGGTAATAAACATTGTGTATAAGATTCATAACATTTGTTAAGGCAAACTTAAGTTAGACAACGGAAACGAAAAATTCTGCAATTTTTATGTTTGTAAAGGGGCATAACTCAAAAAGGGTAAAAGTGACGCCACCAAGTTTCGAACTTGATCTGAATTATGTAGTAATAAGCATTGTGTATACGTTTCAAAACATTTGGTTGAGGCAAACTAAAGTTAGAGAACGGAAACCAACTTTGGGACGTACGTAAGGACGGACGTACAGACAGACAATTGTAAAACTTAATGCCCCTTTCGCTACGGCGGGGACATAAAAAAGATTATTTAAAGGTAACAACAAACGCGTAACAACATTCAGGATCGAAATACTTTTTCAAAATAAGGTTAGTTTGCAATTTTCATTTAAGTGAACCTTGTACAAAAGGGAACGAGATTAATAGTTCAAAGGAGAATAGGATACCGTGATCTAAATCATATCTTTACTTGAAAACGAACGTAATTTAAATATTATAGTTCCATTAACAGTGTGTGAACATGGAGAATGTTTGCCTCTTCTTGTCATCATGATGAACATTTACCGTAAATTATAACTTGTAAAATATAAAGACTATATCCACAAAGCAAAAAGTAAATTAGTACTGAAATTATTCACTAATTCTAGTCACACTATCAAATATTCAAACACGATTTATATATAGTCGCCATCCCCATCAGCATATAAAAAAAGTTACGATTATCACTGATAAGTTACTATTATCAATTCCAAGTTACGACTATCTAATAATCAAGTTACGATTATCATATCAAACAAAATTCTTGGAGTTACGATGATCTTCCGTAAAATTTCTATGACTATTATTTCGGTAACAAGGCCATATATGATATTAAGAACACACACACGCAACAATACCGTACATATCAACCTAGCGGCTGAGTAATTCTTGAAAACAACGCGTGCACACGGAGAAATTAAAAGAAGACGATTTTACTTGTTATTGGCTCCGCCGTGTTGCAATTACCATGATCAGTTTAACACCAGTAAAATACTTAGCAATATAAGCTTTGATAATGAATCGACAATTCATAAATTGTTTTCGAATTGAAAACTGAACATTACATGCTTTATTTACAATTTTGTATGAAATTTCTTACTTTTTTTACATTGCACTCTTTAGAAAAGGAACAACTTCCAATGTTTTACTTTTAATCTTATACCGAGATTATATTTTGTGCAAGCACATAACTACAGTATATACACAGAAAACTTAAGAAAGATATTGATCTAAGCCTACATACAACATACTTAACGGGTATTGTTAACAAAATTTGTTGGTATTGTACGTTATCTTATCAATACTGAACGCCATTTTACATACCTGCTTATCTCTTATGATTGACATTTTCTTAATTTCATAGAAAGATGCCCGGATGTTACTGGTTATGTATTTAGTAAAGCATTCAACAGTTGCTATAAAGTCCATGCATATAATAATACCTTGAAGTACGATAATTACAGCCAAATATGTGAATCAGAAGGTGGAAAACTCATGAAAATTGATTCGGACGAAAAACAACAACACATTGTCATATTTCTAGGTTTGTATGTTTTCTTGAATATCACATGTGCAGTTTTGGCCAAGGTTGATTCATGTTGTAATTAATTCAAATAACTTTTATATTTAATTTGCAATTACCATGTTGGATCACCTATTTCGTCTTTTATTTCTTATTATTTCAATATATAAAGGTAATACGTTTAAAATGCAGATACCAAAGTTATAGCATTTTTTAATAAGGAAAATATATTGGGTTGTATAACATAGCAATCAGACAAACATGATAGTGCACTGCAGACTGACATCAGTTGTTTTGTTTATTACACATCATAACGT
Source organism: Mytilus californianus (assembly GCF_021869535.1). Taxonomy (NCBI): domain Eukaryota; kingdom Metazoa; phylum Mollusca; class Bivalvia; order Mytilida; family Mytilidae; genus Mytilus; species Mytilus californianus. The sequence continues at coordinate 32,605,590 of NW_026262712.1, forward strand.
TAACAGTACCAATTGCTTATTTGACTACTGTCTCTTCAGTAATGCTCGGGGCCATAATATTCTATATTTAAAAACCAAATACAGATGTCGAAGTGCTGATAAAACCAAAAAGGATATTACGAAAGACAAACTTGTTCAACGACTACCGAATATGATAATGCTTTCTATTTTTCTCTACTTTGTCTAAAAAGAGGTGGAAATTTCAAATATAAAGTAAACATAAAAATCTCCTAGATTGAGGAAAAACATATCTTGGCAAAAGATTACTACGATTAAAAGACTAGGCACTACTATACATAGAAAACTGAAGACTGATCAAAACGAACCAAATAACAAAATAAGGGTGACATCAGGTGCTTTCGTATGTTTGGCAGATCCTGCTAGTCGTATTTTTTCTGTGAAACGATGCTGCATACGTCGATAGGGCACTGTGTGATTTTAATAAATTCAGGTATAATAACTTGGTAAAATCACATACATGATATACGATAAGCTATATTTAAGTAACTGCTTTTAATTTATAATTGAGGATTGGTCTTCTACCCAGACGTTGCATAAATCTTTTCGTTAATTAAAATGAATCAATTAAATCATCGCATACATCAATATGTGTACATTTTCATTGTACAGCAACCAGTCGACTTATATACACAAAGAGACATGTAAAGAGCTACATACTGTTTGCCAGCAAAGACAGGTGTTTATAATATGTTTATCCACAAATATATCAATGTAATGCTAAATTTAATATCATTTGGGTGCGATTCTTTTTCAGACCAGTTTGACATTTCCAATTGGATATACTTCCAGGGAACCCATCTCCTGTCAGAGCCAACATGGCGATATGATGATGGTTCTGTTATATCATATTTCAACTGGCATCCATCACAACCAGATTCAACAACCTCAGATACATCAGAATATTTGTGTATGAGAAAGTCAGACCAATATCAATGGCATGACTGTTGGAAAACAATGATAGGCGCATTCATATGTGAAATAAAAATAATCTAAACGTTTGAAACCGTTTACAATGTAAAAACAATATGTATAATGCATAAAGGATATTGTTTCATTATCTTTTGTGTTAACTTTTAACAGTGTTTAATTACACGCAGAAAAAAATGATTTGATATTTGAACGCCTTTGTGTTACAATAACGTCTTTGACATTTGATATAGAAGGTTATAGTAGTTACCTGATAAAAGACGACATGCGTCTGATATCTACATATTCTGCTTATTTCAGTATTTAACTGATATAGTATTTTAGGAATTGATTTTTTTTATGTGTTGTACAGCCGTATTTACGTTGGAATTACTAACGTGAGATGAATTAAGATGTGTGAATTGACTCTTGATTGTTTTGTGATACCAGTTAAGAGTCTCTTTTGGTGAATTAGTGTTATATCAAATAATGTCTCGTCCTTTTTCGAAAAAAAGTTCATCGGAAGATACCAAGACCTTGTTCATATTGTTGATAAACATTCCGTATCAACTTCACAAATATTACATGATGATCTTAAAGTATAGATTCTAGGTACTGGCGTTGTTTTTTTTTAAATATAATGAAATTTTATGCGACTGTCATACAAGTGAGAGGTTTAGCTAGCTATAAAACCAGGTTAAATCCACCATTTTCTACATAGGTAAATGCCTGTACCAAGTCAGTAATATGACAGCTGCTCTCCATTTGTTTGATGTGCGTGATCTTTTACTTTGACATTTGATAAAGGACTTTCATATTTGAATTTTCCTTGGAGTTAGGTATTTTTGTTATTTTATCTTTAATGTTTGAACAGTGGTCGTTTCGAACACATCCCTTATTGAACATTTATTAACTCTAAGTTTTAATAGTATAAAAGAATCACGTTGTTTGTCTATCCATCAGTCTGTGTGTTCTTTAGTGTGTCTGTTAGACCAAGCTCGTCCTGATTGCTATATATGAAGCTTTACATGTTTTTCATTTCATTTGTGTATACCTCACATGAATGATGCCAACCCTTCCAAAGGTTGACCGTTTGTTGTAGATAACAATTTTATTGGTTTGTTTATACTATTAAGATAATAAACCCATCATAGATTTTGAACGCCAGACGCCCGTTTTGTCTACAAGAGACTAATCAGTGCCTCTCGAAACAAGAAGGTTGAAAAGGAATAATAAAATTGACACTTTATTTTTTATCATAGTGAAAAAGTCGAGAGAAGCAAATACTAGCTCATGTTGGCTGAAGGATCTTTATGAGAAAGAATAGTTTTTGTCTCCCGGCAATATACAAGCAACGTCTTATATAGCTTGTTTTGTGTTCAGGAACTCTAAGTAATGGAATTACCATATATTGTATTATGTATGCATACATTTTTCTTTACATGACTTGCTGAAAAATAATCAATTAAACCATCAATTGAATAATTATTTTGATGTCCGTTTTAAATTGAATTTAATATTTTGAAATCTAAATAGCATCTTCAAATAATACCAACGCATAGAATAGAAAACAGATATTTTAGTTGAAATGCAGATTAGTTGACATTCAACGGATTTGTGTAAAAGCTTAGACGGAAATGGTCTTGTTAGAACTATCTTTTTTTTATTTCACTACAAATATATTTGTATATCTTCTTTTCATTTATCCGGTAGTTATGGATGTAATAATTGAATATTCGTACTAGGAACAAAAAGACGATTGATTTAATCTCAAAGCTATTATATGTGGTGGTAAAAGGAAACCTGCCATGATACATTATTGCAGAATCTATAAATGTCAAAAGAAACTTTTCAATATTAAACGATGGTTAATGTAATCACCGTCACGCAAGGAAGTCACAGTGTCGAAAACAAATAAGCCGTCATTTTATTTTAGATTTGTATTTTTTACATATTTATAAAAAATATCATCCGAAAAGTTCTATAATTAGCTATAAGCTCTGCGGCTAAGCGAAATTGTTTGTCCTGAAAATGCATGAAATAACCAACTGGGCTAACAAAAAATAAAAAGAACGCTATGTAACGATGAAAACAAACAAATGGAATTTAGAATATTTTGGTACTCGTGTGTATTCTTGGACTTCAACCCGACTTCAGTGTTACTAAATCAACAGTATGCATTGTTCTCTCCGGAATGTTTTCCTCATCGTCCGTTAGAGTTTTAAGTTTTATTTTTTTTAACTTTCAGACAGCTAGTTTAAAATAATTTTTATTATAAGAGAATGTTTAATATGTAAATCCAAACTGAATGATTAGAACTTCCCCAGTGGTTCTACTGTTATGTTGATGATATTTCTTCGCTAAATAATCAAAAATTCTCTAAATATACTGCCGACATTTACAAGTAACTTACATTATGTAAATCTAATATAAACAGTAATACCTGTCCTTTCCCAGATTTATATATTTCAGTTTTGCACAGGAAACTATAAAAAATACATGAAAAATGTGTCCATGTGATGCAGATGATGCCCCCACTTGCATATCACGTATAAGGCTTATATATAACGTATAAGGGGCATTACTCATAAGAACGGTAAAAGTGACGCCACCAAAATTCGAAATTGATCTGTATTTTGCTGTAAAAAGCTTTGTGTATAAGTTTCAAATAAATTCAACAGTAGTAAACCGCTGTTCAAAAGTCATACATCGATTACTGTGGATTCATTTATTTTCGTGGCTACCAATTTTCGTGGATTGAGGAAAATATCCACTTTCGTGGATGTTTGATTTCGTGGTTTTCCAAAAGGCTGCATATATTCATAAAGCAAATTTGTATTTCGTGGAACATTTCAATTTGTGGTGTTCCTGTTCCCACGAAATCCGCGAAACTTGGTATCTAACGAATAGTTATGAATCCACATTCAGAGAAAACAAATCCGGGTCACAAACTAAAAACTAGGGAAACACATCAACTATAAGAGGAAAACAACGGAACAATATAAACACTGAACTGCGACAAAAACAAACCTCATTATACATAGAAACGGACTATTTGATACCAACTGACATATTACTGACTTGGTACAGGACATTTAAAGAAAAAATGGTGGGTTGAACCTAGTTTTATGGCTAGCCAAACCTCCCGCATATAAGGCAATGTTTAAAAATACCGCTAAAATGACAACACCTCGTGAGAGGACATTTGGTTGAAGCAATCTAAAGTTAGCGAACGGAATTTAATTTAGGGACGTACGTACGAACGGAGAAGGGTTACATGTAATGCCTCCTCGGGTAACGGCGGGGCATAGAAATTAAAAACAAGAGTAATGATTTGTCTTTCCCTATTATATATTTTTTCATTTTTGGACAGTGATGTCCCTTTGGTCTCATCGTTTTGTGTTTATACATATAATATTGATATTGGTTATCGAGTCTGCAAATTTAGATACGATCCGGGTCACCTTATCGATCCTTTAAATTAACACTGCAATGATATCTTTGAAATATTGTTCTTATTGGTATGAATATTTATATACTTGTTATCAATCAATCGAAACCCAACAAAGTTGTATTGCTGTACAGATATATGCACATTTACGGTGCTTAATTCTGTCGATACCTACATCATAGCATTTTAAAAGGTCATTGGTCATGCTTTTCTCTGAAGTTTGTGATAAATGAGTATTCATTCGTTGTTATAGGCTTTGAAATAGCTTTCAGTAACTGCAAGATTCTGAGGTCTGTACTTTGTGGTAATGTTTTGTTTTAGTGTATCGATCTTGTAACTCCTTTTTCAACAAATTTCGATGGTTTGTTCTTGTGTTGTAACACCTCCGCCCCAGGTTCAGGAGCGTGTTAATGTTTATCATATTTGTTTTCGGTTTATTGTTTTGTACTTTAATAAGCTCGTTCGTTTTGTTTTACAATGTACATCGTAATTTTGGACCTTTACATCACTCATCGACTCGCTAAAATTACTGATTGAAGGCAGAACTCATTTCATAAATGTTTTTACCCTAGGGAGCAAAACTTAAGCGACTTAACGTATGCATAAGGTATACTAACTGTTAGCCTTAGATTTATTATGCATTATTTATTGGCGATAATTAGATTCGTTTACAAATATTGTTATCAATAAAAACATTCAGGTATGTCCAAGACAATAGATTGTGAGATGGCAAATTTTATGTTTTTTTTCAATTGTTTATGTATTTATAATTTTGCCAGACGTCGTCAGTGAAAAAACCCCAACATAATCCGACAAAATAATATCTCTCACTGCAAATGAAAAGTAGGGATACCAGATGAATTACTTTGCATATTTTAGATAAAGAATTGTATCTCCATTTTCCGAATTAGAAATAGGCAAGATTGCATCAAATATAAGAATTAGCAGATTGTTACGATTGAAACACAACTGCTGAATTGTCTATAAAAATATCTGTAGAAACGCATGCAGTTGTTTTGTCGTTCTAAAATTACAAAATGTCTATGACTCAGAAGTCTTTTACTGCAATGAAATGTAGGATTAATTTCCTACCACTGTCATATTCAAGGGAATATTGTTTCGACCCTTTTTCGTATGCAACCGGATGTGACGTACAATGATTTGGTGGAATTACATCTGAAACAGATATTGCATATCGATCACCTATCTCGTGATGTCGTCTGTAAAATATTTGAAGGGATAAATTCAACTTAATGTTTGGTAATCCTGGTTTAATAGCTTCCATGTAATCAGCAACCTTCTTTCAAAATGATGTTGATAGAAAATGCAAAGCTATATTTAGACTCAGCTGGAAATTTGGTTGAAAGACATTAAAAGTTCACAATTGGGAAGCTTTGTTTTGAAGTTTTCATTGAAAGTTTAGTCCTCAACCGACCATGATCGTCTATTTTAAATGTACACCGAGATGTGAGGCAGACTTATTTGTATCTTTTTATTTACACCACTGGGTCGATGCCATTGCTGGTGGACGTTTCGTCCCCGAGGGTATCACCAGCCCAGTAGTCAGCACTTCAGTGTTGACATGAATATCAATTATATGGTAATTTTTATAAATTTCCTGTTTACAAAAGTGAGAATTTTTCAAAATACTAAGTATTTTCTTATCCCAGGCATAAATTACCTAAGCCGTATTTGGCACAACTTTTTGGAATTTTGGGTACTCAATGCTCTTCAACTTTGTACTTGTTTAGCGTTATAACTATTTTGATCTGAGCGTCACTGATGAGTCTTATGTAGACGAAACGCACGTCTGGCGTACTAAATTATAAGCCTGGTACCTTTGATAACTATTGTATCCTTTATTTCGAGTTCAATGGGATAGATGCGTTCAAGATTGTCACCAAACGTTGAATTATTTATTTATAGAACATAATCTATACAGAGAAACGTGAAGTCAAATGATATTGCTCGCCTCTTATTCTTCCAAAAAAGTAACTGTATGAAGTCAACCTGTTATGAATAAAAAAAAAGTCGGCAAGAAGAGGGTCACAATTGGTTTCCCTTGGAATGTCGTTTATTTGTAAAAAAACAAAACATTCTCCAAACAAAACAAATAATCAAAACATCAAACACTTTGACGATGTCAGTCTCAGAGAATGTTTTGGCTGAATAAGAGTGATTTTTTTACAACGTTTGATTTATCCCACCCTAAGACAATATACTTGTATCTACTTTAGCAATCCGTTTTCTTGAAACAAAGCAAGACAAAAGTTTTGTTTTTAAATGGGCACTTATATTGTTGGGTACATTTTAATCTCTCATATATCTATTGATATGGTTCCTGTCTACCAGTATATAAATAATATAATCACCCAACAATATATAACATTTTTTTCAATCAAGAATTTTAAATAACGAAAGTAATATCTCATGTGAAAATAGATGTACTTAGCTCTTTCAGACTTCATTACTTCGCCTACCTTTTTAAATTACATTTTTTCTTTGAAGATCAAATTATATATATTCGAAGTATTGTTTAAGATCAGAACTATTTGAAATGTAGTTACATTGTAATTTTCGGTTTTTGTGTTGTTTTGTGTTGTTTTGTGTTGTATTGTGTTTCGCGTTAGTAGTTTGTTTCCACAAATTTCGAGTCGTTCTGACAGTAAAATAAAAATAAATTTTGTTTTGCCAGTTTCTATGGACTAAGGAAAATTCAAAACGGAAATTCCCTAATCCAGTGGCAAAATCAAAAGCTCAAACACATCAAACGAATGGATAACGACTGTCATATTCTTGACTTGGTACAGGAATTTTCTTATGTAGAAAATGGTGGATTAAACCTGAAATTTTAGCTAGCTAAACCTCTCAGTTGTATGACAGTCGCTTAAAATTCCATCATATTGACAACGATGTGTAAATAAAAGAAACAGACATAATAGGTAGAAATCGGGTGGAAAGAGTCCGTTGTTGTTTTTATTTCTGACTTCTTTGGGGCATCGTTGCGTTCTTTGTCATTGATGCTTATGCATGCACGTACATGTAACATGCATAAAACATACGTAATAAACGAATTTATCTTATTCGGCCCTATAATTTTGTTTAATGCTGGCATTAATAAAAAGTAATTTGAAGTCGCTTGACAGTGAAAATATTCTGAGGAAACATGATTTCATTTAAATGTTTCACTCGGTTTCATAAAACATCCTTTTGACACAAGGAATTTCAAATGACAACAAAGATAAAGTTTGACATGTTCAAATTTCGTTACATGAAAGCCTGAAAAAATGAACATATTAGGTATTATCTCTACTAAATGATGTTCAATCAGATCAAAATACATATCATATGTCCATGCTTTGCTTGCAAGGATCTGCAAACACTCCGTTCTACTTACTGTTTAAAAAAAAAACTTTCGAGGTTCTCTGGTTTTGTAGCATTAATATCAATTCAATATTTTGAAAGCTAAAATTTCTTTGGCTGCTGTAATAATTACCAAAACTATATATTTCTTCCTTGACAAAAAATCTTATTTACGTTATCTTGAATCAGATTGTCTAAAACTAGTAGTTTTGTCTTGTAAGATTTTAGTCTTAATGAGGTCCTGCTTGGGACCTTCTCTTTCTTCCACTTGGTAAGGGCTATACTCTAAGCCCTGTATATTTCTTCTTTTTTTCATCTTCTGAATCTTTCTGTAATGGATTTGTGGGTCATTCGTCCACTACCCTCCATCCTGCGTCTAAGGATTCTGGTAACTTAGTAAGCTTTTGTCTCAATTTTATTGGCTCATTACCTTCTGAAATCTTTTTTTTTGCGGTTAGAACATTGTTATTGGTCGAACGTTCTAACTCCAATCGACTGTTTGCCACCTCCGGAACTTACACCATGTACACGATGACCTAAGTGTTCTGTGTATTGCCCTTTTTTCGAACTGTATGTCCCTACCATGGTCTCGCCTAATTTAGTTAATTGTGACTGGGACATTGTCTTCTTGCTTTCGAGTACGTTTTGGTGAAAACTATTTAAACCTATGTCAAGCAGTGAATGTAAGCAGTTCAGTGGTTGTTCTGTGGTCAGGGTTCGGTGCTTAAAACTTCGGAATTTTTTTCTTCTAACGACGGCGTCCATTTCTTAGTGATGTCAATACAAACGCTATTTACATCTGTACAAGCATTGTATTAAATTTGATATTTTTTATTGTATAATTCGTTGTAAGATTTATTAAATGAAAGATTGAATATCATGCTAGTTACCAGGCAAAAAAAGTTATACGCCAGATTGGCATGTGTTCTACAAATTTTTCATCAGTGTCGCTCGAATAAAAATGTAAAAAGGGTTAAATAAAGTACGAATTAAAAAAGCATTGAGGATCCGAAAATTCGAAAGGTTTTGTCGAATATAGCTAAGGTAACATATTCTTAGGGTACAAAATACTTGCTATTTGACAAATTCAAAGCTTTAAATCAATTGCTTTATAATTAACACCATATCAATGATAATATCTTTAAAATGTGTAGGCATTTGATATTTGTTGTCAAAATTATTACATTGTAAACTTGATATGTACTTTTTCATTTGATATTTTGCAATCTATGTTGTTTTTGTTGAGCTTTTTTAACGAGGGTGATCGTTTCATTTTTCATAGTTTTTCTGATGAATCTAACGTTGATTTCTTTTATAGAAAATCAATACTTTACATTAAAAAGAAAGTAATAAAAACGGAATTGATGATTAACTTTACAATTTAATGTGAATGTTTCATTATTAGTTCTTTAAAACTACATGAAATTGAAAAAAAAATCTAAATTACACATGAATTTAAATTCTCTTTCAAATTTTGATTAATGACAAGTTATATTATTACAATTATTAGTCATAACTTTAAGTTAATTTTCTCAAAGACATCAGTGACGCTCGAATACATCATGTACATATAGAAAAAAATTAAAAAAAGTACGAATTTGAATAGCATTGAGGATCCAAAATTACGAAAGGTTTTGCCGAATACAGCTAAGGTGACCTATTTCTGAGGTACAAAATACTCACTATTCGACAACGTTTTAAATCAATTGCTTTATATAAAACACCATTTCAATGATAACATGTTTAAAATGTGTAGGTATTTGGTTTTTGTTGTCATAATTATTGTATTTTAAACTTGATATGTACTTTTTCATTCAATGTTTTTCAATCTATGCTGTTTTTTGTAGGTTTTTTTTAACGAGGGAGAGTATTTCATTTTTCATAGTTTTCGGATGAATCTAACGTTGATTTATTTCTATAAAAAAAATAATACTAATATTAGGAAGAAAGTTATCGAAACGGAATTTATAATTAATTTGACAAAGTTGAATGTGAATGATTCATTACTAGTTCTTTTAAACTACATGAAATTGAAAAAAAATTTCGAAATTACACATGAATTTAAATTCACTTTCAAATTGTAATTAGTGAAAAGTTATTGCAATTATTAGTCTTAAATTTTTGTTAATTATCTCACAGACATATTCATCTGTAACTGATCGATGCAAGAATTGTTTAAAAGAAAAAAAACGTTACATTTAACATTAAATAAATTTTTAGAAATAATAGTACTTTTAAATAAAAAGAGGGAGAAGTTCTCCTTCGAAAATTGACTTGTTGGTGAATCTTCAATACGCTGTTGTTGAAAATTTTTTAAGAGAACTAATATCTAAGACTCGACTTCAACGGAATTTGCTGTGAAGGACACTATACTAACTGACCTGGATTCATAATTATTGTGCATATATAACAAAAAATTATCTTATTTTATTGAAAGATAAGAACAGGAAAACAATATATAAAGAGTAAAATTGATAGAAAAGGGTTTTTCGTATTAGATATACTTTAAACTTACGAAATTAACATTTGTTGGCTAACTGATATTCAATGAAAATTGTTGTTGATATAAATAGCTTTTTCTGTGAAAAAAAGCCAATACTAACAGTCAAAGTACACACATTTATGAATTTTATATTTTCAGTATTGATATGATTACGAATTCACCATTTTAGAATCTAAAGAACTTTGGGTAATCTCATTGTTCGTACACCAAAATGAAAATAACATTACGTCATTGGTTGATTTCTGTTGTTAACGACGTTTTAAATCAATCACAACGCTTTTGAAAATATTACCCAGAATGCATTAGATTCTGAAATTGCGAATTGTTTAGAATACGTCAACGAGTTAGCAAACCAACTGCATAAAGAATCAAATCACAACCTACGGTCTTCGAAAATAAACTGGAGTTCTATGGAGTAAGCCGGGCTCTGAATTTCATCGTGTCTGAGCTAGTTATGATTAAGTGAAAAACAATTGCTATTTTTTTTTGTTGATACTATTTATCGTGGATTGAAGACAAATTATGTTTTCAGGAATATTGTATTTCGTGGTTTGGTCAAAGTTTCCCGACAAGCTTGTTGAAAATGTATAATTCATTGAGTATTTAAATTTTTGATTGACCTATAACTACGAAATTCACTAAAATTTCTACCCCAAAAATAATTATCGATCCACAGTATTAATTATCTATTAATATGCAAATTCTTTGACTGACATGCATTCAAAAATTTAAATAGCGAACAACGTTTCAGACGATTCATCATTTGCAAAAATCACGTGCAAATGTATCATTCGGAATGATTTTGTATTAATTGAAGATGTTCAGCTTGACGTCTGTGTTTTGTTGTAATTTTTTGTCATCTAAATATATTTCAATTTTTATTTTATCGTGTTGGTTATACATTGATGTATTTCAAACGACAAAACAACTTTATTACTGGTGCTTTGTTTTATTCCTTATTCATTTGTATTATTTAGTGTAGACGCTTTGCTTTCTGAATAATCATGAAATGTAGTAATCTTTATAAAGATCTTATGGAAATCTTATCCATTTATTTTTTAAATTGAAAGCTTGACAATGATAATTCGTTCGGATATGTTATTTCAAACAAATGTTAATTGAGACATTACGTTTTGCTTATGAATAATTGAATGTACAATCTGTTTTGTTTCATAGATGTTTTCAAAAATAAGGTTTTTTTCTAGTGGTTTTGTCAATTAATATCATTAATAAATGAAAAATCAGTATCAGACCTACTTAAATCATAGAGAGGAAAAGATAAAAATGTTTGGGAGGATTTTATCAGATTTTGTTCATGGCAGTAATACTTGCTAAGATTTATAATGTTGAATCTCGCATGAACGGGTTGGTGCAAAACAGGAGATAGTTATTATACGTTTTATGTATATTCAGTTGGGTATAGACCAAACATTACATGTAGACGCGCGGAAAAAAGTTAACGCGGCGTTTACTCGCGTGCATTTCATGTAAACGCCGCGTCAACTCTGCGTTTACTCCAAAAAAACGGGCGTTTACTTTCACGTTTACCTCCGCGTTAACGCGAAAAAGGCGCGTCTTCTAATTTTGTTCATAGTAAACGGGCGTTTACTTCCACGTTTATTCCACGTTAACGTGAAAGTGGCGCGTCTTCTGTGTTTTTTTGTTTTGTTTACTACTGCATGGTGGGTTACATTAATGACTGAACCAATGATAGAAGAATGACAGGACCAACATCTCAAATTTGAACTATAATAAAATTTCATTATTTAATATTTAAATATAAAAAAAAACCCAGAAAAATATTTTCTAAGCTTGCGAAACGTGACCTGATCAACGTTGACAATTACCGGACAAATACCGACAATGACATGTCAAAATGAAAGTGCTAATACCTTTTTTATTTCTAAAATAATTCATCTCAAATTTGAAATATAATAAGCCTGAAAATTGTGTACATTTTATACCTAAGAATGAATTGTAAGACATAAAAGTGAAGAATTTTAAATTTAGAATTGCAAAACTTGTTGTCTCATCAAAAAATAATGCCAATATTTTCCATTTTGTTAGAATATTATACAACGGCACTAAAATTCTGTTTTTTTTTACCCTAAGGATGAATAGTTTTACACAAATTGAGAGCTTTATAAGTATATGGTTACTAATATTTATGTCGATAACAACAAAAAGTGAACATATTTTTTTTTTTATTAATATTCTTGTACTGGACTGATAATTAATTACCTTTTCTACCTCATAATGGATTGTTAGACATAAAAGTGAAGAAATTAAAGTTTGAAATTGCAACATTAATTGTCGCATCAATGTAAGATGTCATTATTTTAACTTTTGTAAAAATAAGAGGTTACGTCATTAAAATCCTGTTCTTTTGGTACAAAATGATGGACATTTTTACACAAATTGAGAGCTCTTACGGTAAATTATATGTATAACGGTAAAAATAAAAATTGCAAATATTTCTTTTTATATAATTAAAGCTTGTACCATTTTACTGGCGCAATGAATTCTCTTTGTATACCTAAGAATGGATTTTTTTTACATAAAAGGAAGGGACTTATTTCGACGATTTTTCTTTATAAAAAACAATTCATTATGTCTGCAGGGATGAACAGATTTAATAAAATTGACATTTTACATCGTATATATAAATGTCGATTTTTAAATTCAGTAAACCATGAACTACGGCAAATATTTCGAAATTAGTGTATTGTCTGAAAACAAAATATTATAGAACATTTGATGTCGTCTGTTTTATTTCAAGTCTTTAAACATTGCCTAACTAAATCTACCGTAACGGTAATGAATATTAATTGTTGTTAAAATATAAAACTTTTTTTTTATGTTTTGCAGTATTTACTTATACAAATAATTTCTGAAAATATTTTTTAAGCGATACTTTATTTATTTATCGTTTGCAATTTATTAAAAAGCCAGAAAAGAGTATATTTATCATTTCCACAAATAGTTAACGGGAATAGTAAACGCCTGTTTTCTAAGTGCACGTACCCAAGTAAAGATGTAAGATCTGTAGTAAACGCCCGTTTACTACTGACTAAACGGACACAGAGTAAACGCGCGTTTACTCGAGTAGACATTTGAAATTTCCATTTTGACCGCGTTAACGCAATTGTAGTAAACGCGCGTTTACTGGTAAACGCGAAAATTGGAGTTGACAAATGAAATATGTGCACGCGGCCTTACGTGCGTTTACTTTATGTTATGATAGGTCTGCACCCAACTATAATTCCAATGAAATTAATACAACTTCGACTAGTTTTTTCGTGTTTCGTATATGTTTAACAGAGCTATATTTAGTGTAGACGCTTTGCTTTCTGTATAATCATGAAATGTAGTAATCTTTATAAAGATCTTATGGAAATCTTATCCATTTATTTTTTAAATTGAAAGCTTGACAATGATAATTCGTTCGGATATGTTATTTCAAACAAATGTTAATTGAGACATTACGTTTTGCTTATGAATAATTGAATGTACAATCTGTTTTGTTTCATAGATGTTTTCAAAAATAAGGTTTTTGTCTAGTGGTTTTGTCAATTAATATCATTAATAAATGAAAAATCAGTATCAGACCTACTTAAATCATAGAGAGGAAAAGATAAAAATGTTTGGGAGGATTTTATCAGATTTTGTTCATGGCAGTAATACTTGCTAAGATTTATAATGTTGAATCTCGCATGAACGGGTTGGTGCAAAACAGGAGATAGTTATTATACGTTTTATGTATATTCAGTTGGGTATAGACCAAACATTACATGTAGACGCGCGGAAAAAGTTAACGCGGCGTTTACTCGCGTGCATTTCATGTAAACGCCGCGTTAACTCTGCGTTTACTCAAAAAAAAAACGGGCGTTTACTTTCACGTTTACCTCCGCGTTAACGCGAAAAAGGCGCGTCTTCTAATTTTGTTCATAGTAAACGGGCGTTTATTTCCACGTTTATTCCACGTTAACGTGAAAGTGGCGCGTCTTCTGTGTTTTTTTTGTTTTGTTTACTACTGCATGGTGGGTTACATTAATGACTGAACCAATGAAAAAGAATGACAGGACCAACATCTCAAATTTTAACTATAATAAAATTTCATTATTTAATATTTAAATATAAAAAAAAACCAGAAAAATATTTTCTAAGCTTGCGAAAACGTGACCTGATCAACGTTGACAATTACCGGACAAATACCGACAATGACATGTCAAAATGAAAGTGCTAATACCTTTTTTATTTCTAAAATAATTCATCTCAAATTTGAAATATAATAAGCCTGAAAATTGTGTACATTTTATACCTAAGAATGAATTGTAAGACATAAAAGTGAAGAATTTTAAATTTAGAATTGCAAAACTTGTTGTCTCATCAAAAAATAATGCCAATATTTTCCATTTTGTTAGAATATTATACAACGGCACTAAAATTCTGTTTTTTTTTAACCCTAAGGATGAATAGTTTTACACAAATTGAGAGCTTTATAAGTATATGGTTACTAATATTTATGTCGATAACAACAAAAAGTGAACATATTTTTTTTTTTATTAATATTCTTGTACTGGACTGATAATTAATTACCTTTTCTACCTCATAATGGATTGTTAGACATAAAAGTGAAGAAATTAAAGTTTGAAATTGCAACATTAATTGTCGCATCAATGTACGATGTCATTATTTTAACTTTTGTAAAAATAAGAGGTTACGTCATTAAAATCCTGTTCATTTGGTACAAAATGATGGACATTTTTACACAAATTGAGAGCTCTTACGGTAAATTATATGTATAACGGTAAAAATAAAAATTGCAAATATTTCTTTTTATATAATTAAAGCTTGTACCATTGTACTGGCGCAATGAATTCTCTTTGTATACCTAAGAATGGATTTTTGTACATAAAAGGAAGGGACTTATTTCGACGATTTTTCTTTATAAAAAACAATTCATTATGTCTGCAGGGATGAACAGATTTAATAAAATTGACATTTTACATCGTATATATAAATGTCGATTTTTAAATTCAGTAAACCATGAACTACGGCAAATATTTCGAAATTAGTGTATTGTCTGAAAACAAAATATTATAGAACATTTGATGTCGTCTGTTTTATTTAAAGTCTTTAAACATTGCCTAACTAAATCTACCGTAACGGTAATGAATATTAATTGTTGTTAAAATATAAAACTTTTTTTTTATGTTTTGCAGTATTTACTTATACAAATAATTTCTGAAAATATTTTTTAAGCGATACTTTATTTATTTATCGTTTGCAATTTATTAAAAAGCTAGAAAAGAGTATATTTATCATTTCCACAAATAGTTAACGGGAATAGTAAACGCCTGTTTTCTAAGTGCACGTACCCAAGTAAAGATGTAAGATCTGTAGTAAACGCCCGTTTACTACTGACTAAACGGACACAGAGTAAACGCGCGTTTACTCGAGTAGACATTTGAAATTTCCATTTTGACCGCGTTAACGCAATTGTAGTAAACGCGCGTTTACTGGTAAACGCGAAAATTGAAGTTGACAAATTAAATATGTGCACGCGGCGTTACGTGCGTTTACTTTATGTTATGATTGGTCTGCACCCAACTATAATTCCAATGAAATTAATACAACTTCGACTAGTTTTTTCGTGTTTCGTATATGTTTAACAGAGCTATATTTAGTGTAGACGCTTTGCTTTCTGTATAATCATGAAATGTAGTAATCTTTATAAAGATCTTATGGAAATCTTATCCATTTATTTTTTAAATTGAAAGCTTGACAATGATAATTCGTTCGGATATGTTATTTCAAACAAATGTTAATTGAGACATTACGTTTTGCTTATGAATAATTGAATGTACAATCTGTTTTGTTTCATAGATGTTTTCAAAAATAAGGTTTTTGTTTAGTGGTTTTGTCAATTAATATCATTAATAAATGAAAAATCAGTATCAGACCTACTTAAATCATAGAGAGGAAAAGATAAAAATGTTTGGGAGGATTTTATCAGATTTTGTTCATGGCAGTAATACTTGCTAAGATTTATAATGTTGAATCTCGCATGAACGGGTTGGTGCAAAACAGGAGATAGTTATTATACGTTTTATGTATATTCAGTTGGGTATAGACCAAACATTACATGTAGACGCGCGGAAAAAAGTTAACGCGGCGTTTACTCGCGTGCATTTCATGTAAACGCCGCGTTAACTCTGCGTTTACTCCAAAAAAACGGGCGTTTACTTTCACGTTTACCTCCGCGTTAACGCAAAAAAGGCGCGTCTTCTAATTTTGTTCATAGTAAACGGGCGTTTACTTCCACGTTTATTCCACGTTAACGTGAAAGTGGCGCGTCTTCTGTGTTTTTTTGTTTTGTTTACTACTACATGGTGGGTTACATTAATGACTGAACCAATGATAGAAGAATGACAGGACCAACATCTCAAATTTGAACTATAATAAAATTTCATTATTTAATATTTAAATATAAAAAAAAAACCAGAAAAATATTTTCTAAGCTTGCGAAAACGTGACCTGATCAACGTTGACAATTACCGGACAAATACCGACAATGACATGTCAAAATGAAAGTGCTAATACCTTTTTTATTTCTAAAATAATTCATCTCAAATTTGAAATATAATAAGCCTGAAAATTGTGTACATTTTATACCTAAGAATGAATTGTAAGACATAAAAGTGAAGAATTTTAAATTTAGAATTGCAAAACTTGTTGTCTCATCAAAAAATAATGCCAATATTTTCCATTTTGTTAGAATATTATACAACGGCATTAAAATTCTGTTTTTTTTTAACCCTAAGGATGAATAGTTTTACACAAATTGAGAGCTTTATAAGTATATGGTTACTAATATTTATGTCGATAACAACAAAAAGTGAACATATTTTTTTTTTTTTTTACTATTCTTGTACTGGACTGATAATTAATTACCTTTTCTACCTCATAATGGATTGTTAGAACTAAAAGTGAAGAAATTAAAGTTTGAAATTGCAACATTAATTGTCGCATCAATGTAAGATGTCATTATTTTAATTTTTAAAAAAATAATAGGTTACGTCATTAAAATCCTGTTCTTTTGGTACAAAATGATGGACATTTTTACACAAATTGAGAGCTCTTACGGTAAATTATATGTATAACGGTAAAAATAAAAATTGCAAATATTTCTTTTTATATAATTAAAGCTTGTACCATTGTACTATTGTACTGGTGCAATGAATTCTCTCTGTATACCTAAGAATGGATTTTTTTTACATAAAAGGAAGGGACTTATTTCGACGATTTTTCTTTATAAAAAACAATTCATTATGTCTGTAGGGATGAACAGATTTAATAAAATTGACATTTTACATCGTATATATAAATGTCGATTTTTAAATTCAGTAAACCATGAACTACGGCAAATATTTCGAAATTAGTGTATTGTCTGAAAACAAAATATTATAGAACATTTGATGTCGTCTGTTTTATTTCAAGTCTTTAAACATTGCCTAACTAAATCTACCGTAACGGTAATGAATATTAATTGTTGTTAAAATATAAAACTTTTTTTTATGTTTTGCAGTATTTACTTATACAAATAATTTCTGAAAATATTTTTTAAGCGATACTTTATTTATTTATCGTTTGCAATTTATTAAAAAGCCAGAAAAGAGTATATTTATAATTTCCACAAATAGTTAACGGGAATAGTAAACGCCTGTTTTCTAAGTGCACGTACCCAAGTAAAGATGTAAGATCTGTAGTAAACGCCCGTTTACTACTGACTAAACGGACACAGAGTAAACGCGCGTTTACTCGAGTAGACATTTGAAATTTCCATTTTGACCGCGTTAACGCAATTGTAGTAAACGCACGTTTACTGGTAAACGCGAAAATTGGAGTTGACAAATTAAATATGTGCACGCGGCGTTACGTGCGTTTACTTTATGTTATGATTGGTCTGCACCCAACTATAATTCCAATGAAATTAATACAACTTCGACTAGTTTTTTCGTGTTTCGTATATGTTTAACAGAGCTATGTCCGTGTTTGTAGTGACTTTTGGATTTCAATGACCGAAATTTTGATACAATCTGGGTAAACTTACCAATCAGTTCAATAAACGTATTCTAAAAAGTTACCAATTGAAACCGTATTTAGATATTTGAATAATGTTTTTATTGGTATACATATTGATTTTGTTATCAGTAAATTAAAACCATACTAAATATTCTTTTTATACACATATGCATATTGGTACTACATGTACAATCTGTCAATACCTATATTTTGACATTTCACAAGGTCATGTTTTTCTTTGACTGTTAATGACGTTTTTACACTAAATCTATTGAATTTGGGATGTGTACTGATTTATATCTTAGTCTAAGATACATGATATTTTATCAATTGTCATAGGCTTTCAACTAGGTGTTAGTAACTGCCGAGTACTCTCAGATCTTTACGTCCGGTCTGTGTTTTCGGTACATGATTTCTGCTTTGTAACGATCTGATGACCACTCTTCCGTGTAAGAGGAAGGGTTTTGCGCCACTTCAGTTAAACTTGGGTGGATCGTTGTCTCATGGGCAATCATAACACATTTCCTTATTTTATTTACATCGACCTTCACTATTAATATATAATTCCTCCTGTTTACTGAAATCCCTTCACGTTATAGTATGCAAATGTTATTTAGTAGTAAACAATGCTTTTTGATATTTTTATATCACAAACTAGTCAAAACATTTACTAAATGTTATCATCGGTACAAGGACATCATTCGTGAATATAAATCAACATGCAGACATCTTATACGTTCAGGTATTTCACATCCAATCTTTTATGGTAAAATTCTTTACAAAGCACAAAAATGTCGGCATTCACCTCAAAAGTTAACCAAACAAATAAACAGACTAATTATGAAGGGATATATTTACGATACTGTTGTAAGGTCATTAAAGATGGCATATTTTGGTTTTATATTGATTCACTCATAGGGTCTTTGCATCGGAAATAAACACATTTATTCTAAAACCAGTTGTTGGCATGATACGGGTTATGTTCTTTTCATATATTGTATGAAGGTATGATACTAAACCCCTCACGGGAGGGATTGTGCTTAAGTTTCATTTGATGAAGACATAATCTCTCAATCAGTATAATAGAGGTCTGGAGCTGGCATGTCAGTAACTGCCAGTAGTCCTTTGTTAATGTATGCATCATTGTCATTTTGCTTAGTTTCTTTTGTTACCTATTCTGACATCGGACTCAGACTTATTTTAAACTGAGTTTTACTGTGTGTAATGCTGTGTGGTTTTTTTCTACATTGGCTAGAGGAATACAGGGATGGTTGAGATCTCACAAAACATGTTAAACCCCGCCGCATTTTTGCGCTTGTCCCAAGTCAGGAGCTTTTGGCCTTTGTTAATCTTGTATGATTTTTAATTTTAGTTCATTTATATGTTTTGGAGTTTAGTATGACGTCCATTATCACTGAACTAGTACACATTTTTATTTTGGGGCCAGGTGAAGCACGCCTCCGGGTGCTGGATTTTCTCGCTGTGTTAAAGACCCATTGGTGGCCTTTGGCTGTTTCCTGTTCTTTGGTCGGGTTGTTGTCTCTTTTACACATTCCCCATTTACATTTTCAATTTTTTTTTGTTATTTTGTTTATTCCTTTTTTTATTTTGTTATTTTGGGTGGAGGTTAATAATTAGATATTGCCTATTTATAGAAATTACACTTCTTCTATTTCCCGTCTATCATTCATTTGCTATATCTTTATTTGTGAACGTATGGCATACTGAAGTTTGCAAAGTTTTGGAATGTCTTCGTCGCATATAATTCCGTGACCGAGTTACGCTCTACGGTGTGTCAATCGTGTTATATAAGGCAACTAAAAGTTTCCGTAGCCCTTCAATTTCCAAAATATTGCTATCCCAATATAAACATATATATTACCAGTAACCCCAAAACTATCAAATTCCTTTGCGGAAAGGTGAAAACCTTCGATAGCATCCCAATGTCATTCTACTTTAAAACAAAAACAAAAAATGTAATAATCTAATAAAAAAATATATTCATCAAAACAATTTCCAATGTTGTCACAATTAGAGGATATATTCATGATATCAGGTCTTGCTTGTTTCCGAAAAAAATAGATGGTATTGCTAATCAACAATTCGTTTGCATATGATATAAAAGGGGCATAACTAAAAAAAAGGTTAAAGTGACGCCACCAAAATTCGAACTTGATCTGTATTTTGTGTTAATAAGCATTGTGTATTAGTTTCAAATAAAGGCAACAGTATTATACCGCTGTTCAAAAGTCATAAATCGATTAAGAGAAAACAAATCCGGGTTACAGACTAAAAACGAGGGAAACACATCAACTATAAGAGGAAAACAACGGAACAATATAAACACTGAACTGCAACAAAAACAAACCTCAACATACATAGAAACGGACTATTTGATACCAGCTGACATATTTCTGACTTGGTACAGGACATTTTAAGAATAAAATGGTGGTTTGAACCTGGTTTTATGGGTAGCCAAACCTCCTGCATATAAGGCAATGTAAAAAAAAAACCGCTAAAATGACAACACTTCTTGAGAGGACATTTGGTTGAAAGGAATCTAAAGTTAGATAACGGAAATCAATTTTGGGACGTACGTACTTACGGATAAGGGTTACACTTAACATGCTTAATGCCCCCTCCGGTTACGGCGGGACATAGAAATTTAAAACAAATGGAATGATTTTTCTTTCTCTATTTTATTTTATTTCTATTTTTTGACAGTGATGTCCCTTTTGTCTCATCGTTTGGTGTTTATATATATAAAATTGATATTGTTTATCGAGTCCGCAAATTTAGATACGATCCGGGTCACCTTATCGATCCTTTAAATAAACACTGCAATAATATCTATTAATATTGTTCTTTTTGGTATGAATATTTATTTATTTTATTATCAATAAATCAAAACCCAACTTAATAGTATTGCTATACAGGTATGCACATTTGCGGTCTTCCATTCTGTCGATACATATATCATAGCATTGTAAAAGGTCATTGGTCATGTTTTTCTCTGAAGTCTTTGATAAATTAGTATTCATTCGTTGTTATAGGCTTTGACCTAGCTTTCAATAACTCAGATCTGTACTTCTGGTTTTGTTTTGTTTTAGTGTATCGATCTGGTTACTCCTTTTTCAACAGATTTCGATGGTTTGTTCTTGTGTTGTAACACCTCCGTCCCAGATTAAGGGGCGTGTTACTGTTTATCATATTTGTTTTCGGTTTTTTGTTTTGTACTTCAATGAGCTCGTTCGCTTTCTATAATGTACACCGTAATTTTAGGCCTTTAAATCACTAATCGACTTGCTAAAATTACTGATTTAAGGCAGAACTTACTTCATAAATATTTTTACCCTAGGAAGCAACACTTAAGTGACTTAACGTATGCATAAAGTATACTTACCGTTAGCTTCAGATTTATTATGCATTAGTTATGGGCGATAAGTAGATTCATTTACAAATATTGTTATTAATAAGAACATTCAGGTATTTCCAAGACAACAGATTGTGAGATGGCAAATTTTATGTTTCTTTTCAATTCTTTATGTATTTATTGTGACGTCGTCAGTAAAAAACAAAACATAATCCAGCAAACGAATATGTATTGCTTTGCATATTTTAGATAAAGAATTGTATCTCCATGCTCCGAATTAGAATATAGAAAGATTGCCTCAATTATTACAATTAGCAGATTGTTACGTGTACATGTATATCATGAAACGCAACTGCAGAATTGTCTATAAAAATATCCGTAGAAATACAGGCAGTTATTGTGTCGTTCTATAATTGGATGATAGGAGCGGACGAGTGCATTCATTACTTTTATTTCTTCATATGTATTAGTAGACAATAGTTTATATTCGATATGCATATTAGATATTGGAAATAACAAAAGAGAGGTGAAAGATACCACCGGAATATTCAAACTCATGTGATCTGGAAGGATAAGCAAATCCTGCTTTACTAGTAACACCTGTCGTATTAATCGTGTAAGTACAAACCTAGTGATAGATTTAATTCGGTAGAACACATACGAGTAAAAGAGGACGGAATTGTGGCTACAACAATTGGAACAAATCGGTCTTTTTCGGTGAAGGTGTAATACCACCATTGATTTTCCCCTATTAGTCTTTGTTAAATTTGCACTTTAAAACAAAAATGTGCAGAATTTGTCTTTGTTTCAAATAAAGAATACTTGGTATGAGTAAAGTTTTATCCTGTCCAGTACTACAGACAAAATTTTCTATAACATTTCATTGCATATAAGATAATAACCATCACTGGAATTTACCCAAACAAATGATCACCCCTATTTATCCTGTGTACAAGCTTTAGTAACTCTTTTTTTCTACTCTTTTTCGTATGCAACCGGATGAGACGTACTATGATTTGGTGGTATTACATCTGAAACTGCTATTCCATATCGGTCACCTAACTCGTGATGTCGTCTGTAATATTTTGGAAAGGATAAATTCAACTTAATCATTTGGTAATCCTGGTTTAATAGCTTCCATGCAAGCAGCAATCTTCTATCAAAATGATGTTGATAGGAAATGCAACGCTATATTTAGACTCAGCTGACAATCTGCTTGAAAGAAATTGAAAGTTCACAATTGGGAAGCTTTTTTTTTGAAGTTTTCATTTAAAGTGTTGTTCTCAACCGACCCTGATTGTCAATTTGAAATGTACAGCAAGATATGAGGCAGACATATTTGTGTCTTGTGTATCATTTATTTCAAGTTCGATGGGATAGATGCGTTCAAGATTGTCACCAAACGTTGAACTACTTATTTAGAGAACATAATCTATGTAGAGAAACGTGAAGTCAAATGATATTTCTCGCCTCTTCTCATTCTTCCAAAAAAAAGTAATTGTATGAGGTCAACCTAATATGAATAAAGAAACAAGTCGGCAAGAAGAGGGGCACTATTGGTTGCCATTTAAATGCCGATTATTTATTAAAAAAAAACATCCTCCAAACAAAACAAATATGTTGTCAATCAAAACATCAAGCACCGTGACAATGTCAGTCTCAGAGAATGTTTTTGTTTAATAAGAGTGATTTCTTTTACAACGTTTGATTTATCCCACCCTAAGACAATATACTTGTATCAACTTTCGCTTTTCTTTTTATGAAACAACGCAAGGCCAATGTTTTGTTTTCAAATGGGTAATTATATTGTTGGGTACATTTTGATCTCTCTTATATCTATTGATAGGGTTGTTGTCTACCAGTATATAAATATTATAATCACCCACCAATATATAACTTTTTTTTCAATCAAACATTTTAAATAATGAAAGTAATATCTCATGTGAAAATAGACGTACTTAGCTCTTACAGACTTCATTAATTCGCTTACCTTTTTCAATTACTTTTTTTCTTTGAAGATTAAATTATATATTTTCAAAGTAGTGTTTAAGATCGGAAGACAACTAGTTATTTGAAATGCAGTTACATTGTAATTGTCGGTTTTTGTGTTGTGTTGTGTAGTTTTGTTTTGTAGTATGTTTTGTTTCCACAAATTTCGAGTCGTTCTGTCAGGTAAACTAGTAATACGTTTTGCAATGTTTTGTTTTGCCAGTTTCTATAGACAACTACTTTTTCAATTATAATAATACTTTTATTATTACATTTTTTACTTTTTTAGATGACAATCGCCTTGTAGAAGTTTGTTGCTTTAATGATATGAGAAGAATTGTTTAATATCTATCAATTTAGCTAATTATTAGGAAATCGAATACTCATACACAGAGAAAAGATAAACTGAGGTATACAATAAACTCATCATAGATACCAGGAATGAAATTTTGTATTTGCGCCAGACGCGCGTTTTGTCTCCAAAGACTCACCAGTGACGCTCGAATAAAAAAGTTAAAAAGGCCAAATAAAGTACGAAGTTGAAGAGCATTGAGGACCAAAAATTCCAAAATTCCTGAGGTAGAATCAATAGATTGATAGGAAATATTAAAGAGTTAGTACACAAAGTATGTTTAACTTTATCATTTTTTTTTTTCATTTGAAAGTCTTTGTGTCAAAAGGATGTTTTATGAAACAGAGTGAAACATTTAAATGAAATTATATTTCCTTAGAATATTTTCACTGTCAAGCGACTTAAAATTACTTTTTATTAATGCCAGCATTAAACGAAATTATAGGTCCGAATAAGATAAATTCGTTTGTTACGTATGTTTTATGCATTTTACATGTACATGCATGCATAAGCATCAATGACAAGGAACGCAACGATGCCCCAAACCTTAGACTCCAGTCTCAGGTTATAAACATGATGATATGCAACTTTTGAACAATATCAAAAAACATTTTCTGGTTTTGTGTTTGTTGACATAATTAAAACGAATGTGGATTTATTTGTCTGGCGTCTAATAATGTGACAATTACGATAACAACCA
Source organism: Mytilus californianus (assembly GCF_021869535.1). NCBI lineage: Eukaryota > Metazoa > Mollusca > Bivalvia > Mytilida > Mytilidae > Mytilus > Mytilus californianus. The sequence continues at coordinate 32,630,336 of NW_026262712.1, forward strand.
TTATAAAAAAGTTTAAATAACTAATGGAAATGTGTGTAAATACATGGAAAAAAGGGTTTTAATTTCCCCCGGTTTGCATATTTTATCTGTCAAAAGGAAAAAGTAAAATAACAAAAATACAGAACTCCGAGGAAAATTCTAAACGGAACATCCCTAATCAAATGCCAAAATCAAAAGCTCAAACACATCAATTCCATTACTTCGAGGCCCTGAAAACAAAACAAGTTATATAAGACGTTGCTTGCATCTTGCCGGGATACACAAACGATTCTTTTTCATAAAAATTCATCAGACAACATGAAATAGTCTTTGATTCTATCGACTATTTTAATATGAACAAAATAAAGTGTCTACTTTATTATGCCTTTTCAACCTTTTTGTTTCGAAAAAAAGTAAAATCACAAAAATACCAAACTCCGAAGAAAATTCTAAACGGAACATCCCTAAGCAAATGCCAAAACCAAAAGCTCAAACACATCAAACGAATGGATAACAACTGTCATATTCATGACTTGGTACAGGCATTTTATAATGTAGAAAATGGTGGATTAAACCTGGTTTTATAGCTAGCTAAACCTCTCACTTGTTTGACAGGGAATTAGCTTTGCTTTGTTCTTCAAGATTTGATCCATATATAGGTTTGAGAGCACTAACATTGCAGTTTTCGTTATAATCAATTTGTCCAAGAGTCATAACTCTATTACAATAGATAATAGGCACCGATGTTCGAAATTGTCCGAAACATTGCTGATATAAACCTTCAATACAAATTTCATAGATATCTTCGAAAGAATTAAACGCGTGAGATCGCGTACAGTGCAATTTCCTTATAAAATTAACATTTCTAAGAGATAGAGGTATAGGGGGAGGGTTGAGATCTCACAAAACATGTTTAACCCCGTCGCATTTTTGCGTCTGTCCCAAGTCAGGAGCCTCTGGCCTTTGTTAGTCTTGTATGTTTTTTTCAATTTAAGTTCATTTATATGTTTTGGGGTTTAGTGTGACGTCCATTTTCATTGAACTAGTACACATTTTGTTTAGGGGCCAGCTGATGCCCGCCTCCGGGTTCGAGATTTTCTCGCTGTGTTGAAGACCCATTGGTGGCCGTCGGCTGTTTTCTGATGTTTGGTCGGGTTGTTGTCTCTTTGACACATTCCTCATTTCCATTCTCAATTTGATTTGCTCTCTTTTTTTTCTGTTTCAAAGTATTCAACATGGGCATGTAAGTTGTTAATGTGAAGATTCATAGTTACGGCAGTGTTTTAAAGTCTCAAGGGCTAGGTTTAGGAAATAACTTTTACATCGGTATATTGAAGGCTGATAGTAAGTCTGAAAATTGATTATATATCTGAAAGTTGATATGATTTTCCAGATCTTGCATTTTCTATCATGATTTTTTTAATAGACGATAAGGACATATCTTTGCTCAGTTATTGGCAAATTCAATAATGATAAACGACCTGAGTGTACTCAATTATTAATGGTAGCATGTGCTTTGCTTTGGAGTGTGGTACATCGTAACGTTTGCTATGTACACTGCTAACGTTACATTAACACATATTATATGTACTTTAATACTGGATCACTGCAACTGATTGTCTTAGGATATGCATTGATTTTAGATGCACAAAAGAAGTGCAAAATACCTTTTGGATCTTGCATGTTTATACCAAGCAAAGCTACTTTGGCTCAAAACTATACAAATAGTTTAAGGATATTCAACGATTTGTATAAAAATTTACTAAACATATTCTTCTGCTTTTCATCTTTTTTCAATCCGTGTTTTTTATTGTTTTTTTTATTGAAACGTTGTTGATTTTTTGTACTATTCAAAACTATATCAGCCATATTCTTAACCTTAATTTTATTAAGATAACAACAGTATGAAAGCCTTAGTAAAATTCACACCCAATCCGATGTCTCGACCGACCGAATAGTATATATAGAAAATATAAACAAACATCGGATTGTTTAAGTAAATTATCAGCAGTAATGTTCAACCCATGCATCGTAAAAACTCAAACGATCGCCTTGTTCCCTTTTCAATTGTCCATATTTTAAATTCGTAGAGGTACAAATCGACGTTGTCCGTATGAGATTCAATCATGAATCGTAATTGTGTTTTGTCGCTTCAAAACTGTTCAAACCTTACGAAATTTAATAAAATGTCGGCCATTAAAATTTAGATTTTCGTTCCAAGGGAAATAATTTGAAATGGTCTTGCTAAAAACTGAATTTCAGAACTGATATTAAATTACGGCGTGGTGTACTTAAATACGACGAAAAAGGGGCATTGTGCTAATTATTTTTCTTAAAAAGAGCAGGGCGTCCAGAAAACACGACAGTGCGCCATACCACGCCAAAACATCCTGCAGGAAACACTTATATAATTACTTATCTTGTTTTTATGGTCCACCTTGTAAAGTAGACATTCTCTCCTCCAATGACCAATTGCATTGGAAGTGTAACATCTTTCTTCCTTGACAAAACATCTTATTTACGTTATCTTGAATCAGATTGTCAAAAACTAGTAGTTTTGTCTTGTAAGGTTTTAGTCTTAATGAGGTCCTGCTTGGGGCCTTCTCTTTCTTCCACTTGGGAAGGGCTCTTCTCTAAGCCCTGTATATTTCTTCTTTTTTTCATCTTCGGAATCTTTCTGTAATGGATTTGTGGGTCATTCGTCCACTACCCTCCATCCTGCGTCTAAGGAATCTGGAAACTTGGTAAGCTTTTGTCTGAATTCTATTGGCTCATTACCTTCTGAATTTTTTTATTTTGCGGTTAGAACATTGTTATTGGTCGAACGTTCTAACTACAATCGACTGTTTGCCTCCTCCAGAACTTACACCATGTACACGATGACCTAATTGTTCTGTGTATTGCCCTTTTTTCGAAGTGTATGTCCCTACCATAGTCTCGTTTAATTTAGTTAATTGCAACTGGGACAATGCCTTCTTGTTTTCGAGTACGTTTTGGTGAAACTATTTAAACCTATGTCAAGCAGTGAATGTAAGCAGTTAAGTGGTTGTCCTGAGGTCAGGGTGCGTTGCTTAAATCTTCGGATTTTTTTCTCTAACGTCGGCGTCCATTTCTTAGTAATGCCAATACAAACGCTATTTACATCTGTTCAAGCATTGTATTAAATTTGATATTTTTTATTGTATTTTTCGTTGTAAGATTTATTTAATGAAAGATTGAATATCATCCTAGTTACCAGGCAAAACAAGTTGTACGCCAGACTGGCATGTCTTCTACAAATGACTCACCAGTGTCGCTCGAATAAAAAAGGGTTAAATAAAGTACGAATTACAAAAGCATTGAGGATCCAAACATTCTAAAGGTTTTGCCGAATATAGCTAAGGTAACATATTCTTAGGGTACAACATATATACTTGCTATTTGACAAATTCAAAGCTTGAAATCAATTGCTTTATATTTACACCATATCAATGATAATATGTTTAAAATGTGTAGGCATTTGGTATTTGTTGTCAAAATTATTGCATTTTAAACTTGATATGTACTTTTTCATTTAATATTTTGCAATCTATGTTGTTTTTGTTGAGCTTTTTTAACGAGGGTGATTGTTCATTTTTCATAGTTTTCTGATGAATCTAACGTTGATCTCGTTTATAGAAAATCAATACTTTACATTAAAAAGAAAGTAATAAAAACGGAATTTATGATCAACTTTACAATTTAATGTGAATGCTTCATTACTAGTTCTTTTAAACTACATGAAATTGAAAAAAATCTAAATTACACATGAATTTAAATTCTCTTTCAAATTATGATTAAGGACAAGTTATATTATTACAATTAAAAGTCATAACTTTTAGTTAATTTTCTCAAAGACATCAGTGACGCTCGAATACATCATGTACATATAGAAAAAAATTGAATAAAGTACGAATTTAAATAGCTTGAGGATCCAAAATTACGAAAGGTTTTGCCGAATACAGCTAAGGTGACCTACATATAGGTATTCCTCGGGTACAAAATACTCACTGTTCGACAAAGTTTTCAATCAATTGCTTTATATAAAATACCATTTCAATGATAATATGTTTAAAATGTGTAGGTATTTGGTTGTTGTTGTCATAATTTTTGTATTTTAAACTTGATATGTACTTTTTCATTCAATAGTTCTAAATCTATGCTGTTTTTTGTAGTTTGTTTTTTTTTTTACGAGGGAGAGTATTTCATTTTTCATAGTTTTCTGATGAATCTAACGTTGATTTATTTCTATAGAAAAATCAATACTTATATTAGGAAGAAAGGAATAACTAAACGCTCCAAGGAGTCTGTGTCGCTCACCTGATATTTTTGTTCACAATTGATGCATGAAATAATGCAACCATTATACTTTTGCTTTAGTTTCAGAGATATAAGCCAAAAACTGCATTTTACCACTATGTTCTATTTTTAGCCATGTCGGCCATGTTAGTTGGCAGGCGGGGTCATCGGACACATTTTTTAAACTAGATACACTTATGATGATTGTGGCCTAGTTTGGTTAAATTTGTCTCAGTAGTTTCAGAGGAGAAGATTTTTGTAAAAGATCACAAAAATTTACGAAAAATTGTGAAAAATTGACTTTCAAGGGCAATAACTCCTTAAGGGGGTAATTGACAATTTTGGTCATGTTGATTTATTTGTAGATCTTACTTTGCGAAACATTATTGCTGTTTACAGTTTATCTCTATGTATAATAATATTCAAGATAATAACCAAAAACTGCAAAATATCCTTAAAATTACAAATTCAGGGGCAGCAACCCAACAACAGGTTTTTGATTCGTCTGAAAATTTTAGGGTAGATAGATAAACTCATCATAGATACCAGGATTGAAATTGTATATTGACGCCAGACGCGCGTTTCGTCTACAAAAGACTCATCACTGACGCTCGAATAAAAAAATATTAAAAAGGCCAAATAAAGTATGAAGTTGAAGAGCATTGAGGACCAAAAATTCCTAAAAGTTTTGCCAAATACAGCTAAGGTAATCTATTCCTGAGGTAGAAAAGCCTTATTATTTCAAAAATTCAAAGATCTTAACTTGATAAACATTTGTATTTATCAGATTTGCTCTAAATACTTTAGTTTCAAAGATATAAGCCAAAAACTGCATTTTACACCTATGTTCTATTTTTAGCCATGTCGGCCATGTTGGTTGGCAGGCGGGTACATCGGAAACATTTTTTAAACTAGATACCCTAATGATGATTGTGGCCAAGTTTGGTAGAATTTGTCTATGTATTTTCTGAGGAGAAGATTTTTGTAAAAGTTTACAAAAATTTACGAAAAAATGTTAAAAATTGACTATAAAGGGCAATAACTCCTTAAGGGATCAATTGACAATTTTGGTCATTTGACTTATTTGTAGATCTGACTTTGCTGAACATTATTGCCGTGTACAGTTTATCTCTATCTAAAATAATATTCAAGATAATAACCAAAAACTGCAAAATTTCCTTAAAATTACTATTTATGGGGCAGCAACCCAACAACGGGTTGTCTGATTCGTCTGTAAATGACAGGGCAGATAGATCTAAACCTGATGAACATTTTTACCCATGTCAGATTTGCTCTTAATGCTTTAGTTTCACAGATATAAGCCAAAAACTACATTTGACCCCTATGTTCTATTTTTAGCCATGGCGGCCATGTTGGTTGGCAGGCGGGGGTCGTCTGACACATTTTTATAACTATATACCCCAATGATGATTGTGGCCAAGTTTGGTTCAATTTGGCCTAGTAGTTTCAGAGGAGAAGATTTTTGTAAAAGTTAACGGACGACGACGGTCGACGACGACGACGACGACGGACGACGGACGCCAAGTGATGAGAAAAGCTCACGTGGCCCATTGGGCCATGTGAGCTAAAAACGGAATTTATAATTAATTTGACAAAATTCAGTGTAAATGATTCATTACTATTTCTTTTAAACTACATGAAATTGAAAAAAAAAAATCGAAATTATACATGACTTTAAATTTTCTTTCAAATTGTAATTAATGAAAAGTTATTGCAATTATTAGTCATAACTTTTAGTTAATTATATCACAGCCATATTCATCTGTTACCATGGTTACTGATCGATTCAAGAGTTGTTTCAAAGAAGAAAAAAAAACGTTACATTTAACATCATTTATTTTTTTGAAATAATAGTACTTTTAAATAAAAAGAAGAAAAAGTTCTCCTTCAAAAATTGACTTATAAGTGAATCTTTAAATATGCTGTTGTTGAAAATTGTAGCGTTACGTTATAAGAGAACTAATTTCCACAATTTAAAACTCCTTACGAATAATATTCAAGTATTAAACATCTGTCAATATGCAAATTTTGTGACTGAAACGTGAAATGCATTTACAAAATGGATCAACTTTTCACAAGTTTCCTGATTTTCAAAAGGCACGTGAAAAAGTATCATTTGGAATCATTTTGTATTAATTGAAGATTTGTTTATCTGCACAGTTTGATGTCTGTGTATGGCTGTACATATTTGGTAATCTAAATATCTTTCATTTACTTATGTCCTGTCGGTCATTCACTCAACTATTATACTGATGCTTTGTTTCATTCCTAATTGTTTAATGTACATGCTTTGCTTTCTTTTTAATCATGAAATATGGATAGTCATTTTATTTAAAAACATCTAATGGACATCTTATTGATTTAGTTTTTAAATTAAAAGCTTGGCTATGATAGTTCGTTGGGATTTTTAATTTAAAAACAAATGGTAATTGAGACATTAACATTATGCTATGCTCATGAATAATTTGAATGTACAATCTGCTTTTCTTCATAGATGTTTTGAATACCAAGGTGGTTTGTCTTTTTGTCTGTGTCCATTAACAACATTAATAGATAGATTATCAATATCAGATCTATGAAAATCACAGAATGGAATAAATATTAATGTTGGTTTTAAGTGTTTCTGATGAAGGTCAAACAGAAGTCTTCTGAGGACGCCATTAAATATTATTTACATTTTTTGCACTAATAACAATTCTCTTATCAACTTAAATCGACCTTCAGTATGTAATTCTCCTGTTTTCTGAAATACCTTTACGTTATACATGTTATAATTTTCAAAAGTTGCAAATTTGTTATATCAGATAGAGAACATTGCTTTTGTTACCGGTATTTTGTTTATTCCTTTTTTTCAATTTTGGTATTTAGGGATAAGGTTGGAAATTAAATATTGCCTATTGATCGAAATTGCATTTCTTTGTCTTTTGTCTATCACACATTTGCTATGTTTTTAATCGTAGACGTACTAAAGCAGTTTGCAAAGATGGGAACGTCTCTGTTGTATATAAGCCAGATTCCGTTACTGTGGTGTGTCTATTTTTTCAAATAAAACTTACAAAAGTTTTCACGAGCCTCTCAATTTCCAATTTTATCTACTTCCAGAATAAAATAACTCGTAGAGCGGAAAATAGAAAGCTTTCCAATGTATCCCCCATATAATTCTACTATGAAAAAAATGTTATAATCTGGTACTTATATAAAAAAAATATACTGATCAAAACAATTTCCAAAGTGGTCACAATTAGAGGATATTTCTAAAATCATGTATTGGTTGTTTTCGAAAATTATTAATAGAAATATTCTGTCAATCAAAAATTATTTTTTCGCATAAAAATGAGCCTTTATAACTCAACCATAGGTCATGCCATTTATAACCATCAATCTTTTTCATACCAATGACTTCTGTCTGACCTGGGTAACCACTTGAACCAGGTTGTGTTGAATGCCAATTGAAGTAAGTAATGATTGACCCATCATTGTATCGCCAATGCTCCTCTGCAATTAGATGTGATCCTTGAAACAGTATCCAACTGGTAACATCAAGATAATCTAAAAAATATTGTGCAAACCAATAACATACATTTTTCAAACATCTAGGCTTAATTGACATGATTGACGAAAAGTATTTGTTTTTATTTGAAATTTGAAATAAGGATTTTTGGTATGATTTTTAATTAGCCTGCTTTATTAAGACCTCACAACAAAATGTAAACAATTGAAAGTCATCAAACATTGATCAAAACTCGTCCTGTATAAATAAGAAGAAGCAGTAGATACACCATGTTCAAATCGCATACATTTTTTGCATTCAGAGGTAACACATCAAGGTAAAATTAAAACTTTAAGGAATCGTATGCACTCCAAAAGGAACGAAACCGGGAGCGCCGAAAGTGTGAGAGTTGTATACTTTGCATTTTCATACAAAAAATGGCGTGTCATGAGCACATCCCTGTTAATGAAGAACGTTAAGTAGCAACACACACGTGCTAAGCGCATCACATGAGATATGTAAACGTCATACAATGACAATAAATAAAGGCAACAGTAGTATACCCTGTTCAAAAGTCATATATCGATTGAAAGAAAACAAATCCGGGTCACAAATCAAAACCCAGGGAAACACATCAACAACAAGAGGAAAACAACGAAACAACAGCCCAGTTAACACAAAAACATTTTGAAAAATGTGGTGAAAATATCGTAGAAAATATCAAAATCACGTTAATATGTATGGCGCTAAAAATATTTTCAAAACATTTTCCATAACATGGCCAGGATATTTTTAAAACATCATTAAAACGTTTCTGAATTTTGTTGACAATGTTTGTAAAATGTTTTGTAAATGTTTTAAATATATTTGTTTATAAAATATCCTTGAAACATTTTTAAAACATAAAAAAAAAAATGTTTTTGCAGGATAAAATGTTGTGAAAATGTTCAAAAAACATTTTACAAAATGTTTTAATAATGTTCATATTCTCAAAACATCATTTAAATGTTATATGAATATCATTAGAAAAATGTTTTCTAACATCATCATTCAAATGTTTTATAAAATATTCAAAAAACATTTTAATCATGTTTGATCTGGGGGTTGGGGGTTGGGGGCTTCCTGGGTCCCCTTATGGAGCTACAATTATGGTTAATTCTAATTACTATTTCACTCAAACAAAGTCTAGTTTAGAGCCTGTGGCCCCTCTTTTCATAATCCTGGATCTGCATCTGAAAAACAACTGCTGTCATACTGATCTTTACCCCACATCTCCTTTTAATACAATTGTTTGTTGGTTGCAGTTGAATCTACATATATTTTGTTTACTTTTGTCGGATTGATGTATCATTGACATAACCCTATTTTTTGTAATACCTTGAACACGTAATAATTTGTCATAGTTTTTTTCTGATTTGAATCTTTGTGCATTTTTTTGAGAAGTATTTCTTGATCTCATGTTTGATCACATGTATCATCGGACATTTTTTTCTGAAGTTTTTTTTCTGTTTTCTTTGCTGCCTTAGTCAACACTATACAAGATAGAATTACAATTATAAATGCAAAACATTTATTCAATATTTTCGTATCACTGTTCTTTTTCAAAGTTTCTTTTGTTCCATTCTTTTTATTTCTTTTGACATCTGCTGGCTTCTGTAAAATAAAGTGTAAACAAATTAGTCCTTCTGTTTAGTGATTAAACGAGTGGAAATTCAGCTAATTTCATTGAATTACACAATAAAATATTTTTTTCTTCAACTTAATCCAGTGTTTTCACAAAAATATATTGAAAAGTGTCATCTAATCAGTGTTAATGGATTCAGAAGCAACAATTGTAGCTACTTTATACATCTGTAGAGTTTGGGGTGTATTATTATTACAAAAGTGTAACGGTAGATTTCACCAGTTTATAAAATAAGACATGTATACTGTACACTACAATTTTCTCAACTTAGAGTAGCCAGCCGTGTAGGGCCAGCAACATTTTCTTGGTCTTACAAAAAAAAAAAACAAGTTTCGTAATGGTTATTGTATATTTTAGCGCAAATACATGTGATATAGATTGAGGATTTTAAAGAATAAATACCTTCATAAAATTTGCTCCTCCAGGATGGTTTGAATCATTTCTAAGCTTATATTCTTCTATATAATCCCCATTTCCATTCTCAATTTTAATCTGCATTTCTGAAAATCTATCCTAAATTTTGGTACGTCTAATCATGCTAATTGATCCTACAAAAGTTAAAATAAACAAAATAAATAAAATACAGGTAAGAAAAAGTCACATTGTATTAGTCAGCTACAAAGCCCACAACATTAAAAAATAAACAGCTGCGCCATGAGCGCATGATACGCCCGTCGCATTTTTCGATGAAAAAAGTTCAATCATTTCTCAATGTCAAATCAGAAATTCATGAAAATTAAAAGGGAGCTTAAGTTAATAGATATAAACTATTCACCAAAGTTAAAAGAGAACTGCTGAAAGCGTATTTGAGTTATTGTCCGAAAACTAGAAAATCCCCGCTATTTTTAAGGAATAAAACTCCAGAACTCAGAAATTTAAAATCTAAAATTTAAAAAAGTTTTATTCAAATTGGTGAAAGCATTTATGAGTTAATGTCCGACATGTTGACGACGGTATACCATAATACGTCCCGTAAACGAGCGTATAATGAAAGACAATTCAAACAATGAAACTAATGGCATAATTTATAAAACAAATATGTCAGAAATGAACCGACAACTACTAAATCAAATTTCTGTCTTGGGACTGGCACATAAATAATTATCTGGCCTCGGGCTGGGCTGTAGGGCTTAACACAAATGTACAAGTTACATTAACAATATATTTTATTATACTTCATGATAAAATGCCAGATTTTGATTAGTTAATAAGAGGGTGTTAATTTACTCTATTACCCTTCACGGAGACGCTTGATCAAGTGTGCGCTTTATTAAATACGACTCTTTCCTATGGCAAATACTCTATTACCCTTCACGGAGACGCTTGATGCAAGTGTGCGCTTTATTAAATGCGGATGGTTGTTATGTAAAAGACGTCATAGTTTATTACTTTGAATTTGAAATTTAATCGACAGTAATAACAGAACATTCAGTATAATAGATTAAATAACACATATCTGAGAGGGTGATAGAGCAGATTGTTACCCCTCGAAAAGACATTGTCTACCTTGGCTTCGCCTGAGTTGACAATGTTTTCTCGGGGTAACAATCTGCCCTATCACCCTCTCAGCTATGTGTTATTTATATAATAGCACAGGGGTGCGTATCATAGCTATTTTGGGGCGGAAATATATGCCAGACGACTGGTACATGTATGCGCTATATATTGTGTGTTTATAGCTAACCATTGCGTGTTTGAGATTCCCTTGACTAGTAGATATGTAGCCAGCGATTGAGCTAAGGAAGTACTGCTTAAATAGCTCAGTCTGTTAAAGCCAACAAAGCGTCAAAGGGCTGACTTGTAACACAGAACTTTTCAGACATGCTCACTGGTTACAAGTGATTACATTTATGAATTTTAAAATCATATAAATAACCCTTAAGTTTAACCCCCTTTGTATAATTCGTAATGTTCACTGGACATAAACATCATAACATCTAGGTAGACTAAATCATCACCCCCCTTTTTGCATTGTGCTTGCTTACACTCGTATTAATTCTTGGAATATATTAATCAAATTAACCAAGATATTTCCAGAAGCATAACAATGTTTTATAAATGTGAACTAGTGTCATATCTTACCAGTTTTAACGCATGATAAGGTTATTCTTTATTTTGTACGTTTCCTTTGTCTTTGTTTACAGCATGGCGGTAAGTAAAACTTCCGGTTACTGGTTTCCAAAATTGCTTCGGATCATGTTCGTTGGTCATCGGGAACAGTTAGATTTTAAATGTGTAAACTTTTGTTGTCGGTACTGGAACAGAAAATCCGGAAAATAGCAATACGTGCACTGTAAAAGGCTATATATGGGAAGTACCGCTTCAGTTACTGGCATTTGATGAAATAAAGTTTTTCTTCCATAACCTAAATTAATGTTTGCAAAATATTGTTTAAACATTTTCTATAAAATGTTTTTAGGTAAATGTATTCATAATATTTTTTTAAAATGTTGTAAAAATATTAGCAACAAAATGTTTTATAAATTCATTTTCTCAATATTAAATGCGTAACGTTTTTTAAATGTTTTTGGGTAAATGTATTCATAATATTATTTTAAAATGTTGTTAAAATATTAGTAACAAAATGTTTTATAAATTCATTTTCTCAATATTAAATGCGTAACGTTTTTAAAATGTTTTCATCAAATATTATGAAAAAATGTTGTTAAAATATCTTAAAGGCATGTTATTAAAACATTTCATGAAACATTTTAAGAAAATGTTTTAAAAACATCGCAGCAATATCGTTAAGAATGTTTTACTCATATGCTTTTAAAATGTTTTTCAGAGGTAGAACGTACATATCTTCTGAACATTTATAAAACATTCAAACAAAATATCTTAAAAAATGTCATTGAAAACATTTTCATGAATATTCTTACATCATTGTAAAAACATTTTCAAAAAATGTTTTCAATAAATGTTTTTAAAATACAAGAAAAAATATCTACATAACATCACGAAAATATTTTTTCGACAACGTTTTGAGACGACATTTATACAACCTTATAAAAATGTTTTGAAAATGTTTTGTGCTACCTGGGAGAAACACTGAAGTGCAACAAAAAACAAACGACAATGCAACATACATAGAAACGAACTATGAGATAACAACTGCCATATTCCTGACTTGGTACAGGACATTTTAAGAAAAAATGGTGAGTTGAACCTGGTTTTGTGGCTAGCCTAACCTCGCGCATTATGGTAATGTTAAATATACCACTAAAATGACAACTTTACATGACGGGAATACAGTACAAATAATAGAGGGTTATGCATAATATGCAATCAAGGCAGGTCCTGGGAAGACACATGTTGACGTCTTTCGAATGAAAACGCCTAATTATTACTACAACAATATAAACCGCTGGACCATCACTTTACAATGGTTAAACAATTTAGTAAGGGCGTTACCCCCTCTAACGCGATACAGTGATTGTGGCAATGCTCGAGTTACGAAGACTAATCGTATTTATCAATGTATTTTTTCCCAAATAATTACTTTCTCTCATTTCATGCATTTGTTAATTGGAAAAAATCTAAAGAAACAAATTAAAATTTTTCTTTTTCAGATCCTGTCAGTTAGTCAGTGTTTTGGTTCTGCTATGATTTATAACATATTTTCTATTTCAATTCGGAAATATAAAGAAATGACGTAAACATTAAGGTTCGAACTCTTCCAGGAAAAGTGCACCTCAGCAGAATTTGGTAATTGTTATTCATTTACCACGAGTAATACTGAATTCCACAGGATATACATTTCTTGTTGTCACATTTTTTTGCGTTGAAGTCTTTCTGAAGAAGTTTTATGTAAAAATAATCTTTGGACAAATCAAATTAATAACGTTTTATTTTGTTGTTTCACAAATAATATTCTAAAGGACTAAAACGTAAAAATTACCAAGAAATGTAACAATAAAAAGCTGCTTTTCTTCAGAATCTATTCTCATCAGTTCTGCCCGTTCGAGACCACATTTTGAATCATACTCTGCAGACTGCAATGAAGTATTTTTACCATGAATCTTATAACAACTCTGAATCGTTTCACTATAGACATAACCACTTCTTTTTGGGAATCGACCTGCAGTTCAAAGTATGTTTTTTGTTATTAAATTTGTAGAAATTAGTTCTTCACCAAATATTTGGCCATGTTAACAATGATTTATGAATAAAAAACCAATGGTTGACATTAAGCTTACATAAAAAGTTTGAAACAATAAATACCGTAAATACATAGCAATGTGCAATTCTGTAAACCAATTTATATTCGCGAGCAATGCTATTTTTACGACTTATGCGAGTATGAAAATAACATGAAAACGAAAGCATGTAGTCGCAAATATGTCAAACTTTTATCGTATCTTATATGAATATACGAACAAAGTTAGAAAGTCGTATATAAAAGTCGTATAAATCATTATGTAAATGGGCTAAACGCGAATAAAACTTTTCGCAAGAAAAAGTTGGATCACATAATATCTTAATTCAGTTAGCCGGACTTCACATTTGTCAATTCACACAAGTATTCTCCATTCATTCTAAACTAAAAGAAAATGTGAAAAAGTTGGTCCTGCTTTGTTTAATAAAAAAGAATGTTCAACGAAGATACAAGTACTTTGTAAAAAAAATGCTCTGATTCAAACAAAAAATCTTTGACACAGACATTATGAAGATGTTTGATTTCTTGATTAACAACATATTTATTACGTTTGAGAGACGTGTTTTTCATCATCGACATTCCTATGGGAAACAACTGTGTTCCTCTTCTTGTCGACTTGTTGTTTTATTCATATAAAGCTGATTCATACAAGGGCTATAAAGGTGATGTCTACTCACGAAATAATTCAAAATTCGGCGACAATGTTAAACGCATCTATCCCATCAAACTTGAAATAAAGGATACAACATATAATGTTAAGTCTGCCGCATATTTTGACTAACATCTAGAAATTGACAATAAGGGTCGGTTGAGAACAAAACATTTCGACAAAAGACAAAAAAGATTTCAGCTTCCCAATTGTGAACTTTTCATTTCTATGTAGCGAAATTCCAGCAACGCCTGCATATGGAGTATATATCTCCCAGTTGATACGATAGTCCTGGGCTTGCGTTTCCTAACATGATTTCCTTGATAGAGAGTTGCTGCTCACAAGGAAGCTATTAAACCAAGAGTTCTAAGTGTTTAAAGTTTAAATCATCCCTTCGAAAATTTTACGGACCCCATCACGAGTTGGTTGACCGTTACGAAATATCTGTTTTACAAAAAAGGGCGGATATATAAAAAAGAAGATGTGGTATGATTGCCAATGAGACAACTCTTCGAAAGATACCAAATGTCACAGAAATTAACAACTATAGGTCACCGTAAGGCTTTCAACAATGAGCAAATCCCATACCGCATAGTCAGCTAGAAATGGCCCTAAAATGACAAATGTAAAACGAGAAAACTAACGGCCTAATTTATGTACAAAAAATAAACGAAAAACAAATATGTAACACATCAACAAACGATATGTTCCTATAGTCATAATCAAAATTCCAGCCTCCTCTTCCCCGAATTTGCACTTACAGGAGCAACGCGACCAGTGCCACATGTGGAGCAGAATCTTCTTACTCTTCCGGATCACCTTAGATCATCATCGGTTTTTAGCAGAGTTTGTGTTTTTTAAATTAGTTTTTTTTGTGTTTTCTTTTTTTCTTTTGTTCCATGGTGTTGTCAGTTTATTTTTGACATTGTTAGTTTAAATTTGGGTACCTTCAGGTATCGTGTGTCTCTATTATGCCTTTTCAATTTGAAATCACTTGGGATTCGATTAAGTTTGCAAAAATAAAAATAAAAATAAAAAACTTTAATCCATCCTCCATATACATTTCATACACCCATATTGAGTTGATATAATTGTATTATATTTGTTGTTTACCACATGTTTCTCATAACAACATGATTAATCTTATTACCATTTCTGTTTTAATCGACGGAATAACAATACCTAGAATACTCCATTTACATCTATTAATCCTAATAAAGCTAGTTTCTAGATAATTGACCCTATGCAATATTAACAATACGGAACTAAGTAGAACCGTATGGAAGATTGCGAGTTGCTAGCAGATACTGGTAGTAACCTCAAAATGCTAATGCATTCATATTTGTACAGTCAATTGTATCTCTTCAACTTCTTTCCGTAGAAATGATGTAATACAATTAATAATTACAAAAATGAAAAAAAAAAATATTTTTTTTAAATTTTACATTTAGAATAACAAAGAGCATAGTTAAACAAATCATTATGACTGCATACTAAACCAGATTCCACTTTGTTTCCATATTGATCTATTATTAAAGATTTAATAAAATTTGAAGGATGTTCGCTACTTTGCTTCAAAATACGTGCACCAAGCTTTAACAAAACCTGCTATAAAATAATAGTGTATAAATAACAGACCAAAAAAAAAAAAAAAAAAAAAAACAGAATAAAATAAAAGGTTCATGCCCAGGTTTTTAAGATATAAGCCAATGACAATTTGGCGGGAATTGAATAGATGTAGACTTTTCATACCTATAACAATGGTTCCTATTTTTTTTCAAAACTATGAAAAATAACCAGGACTCTATAACATGTATAAGATTCTGAAAAGTAGTGGTAAACGGGCAAGTTGTTTAGGGGTACTATATGGATAAAAGCAGAGGATTCCGAAGATCTAACAAAAAGTCCAAAACAAGAACAGCAATCATCCTACAGTCACTTTGAACGTTTTCAAGCTATAACATTTTAAATTATAATAATGATTACACTTGATGTTTATACAAAACATGCTAAGAAAGCAATGCAATGCTTTCAGAAAATAAATCGACCAAATTTTTGTATCTGTAATAACGGAGTTTGTTTTACATAAACAAATTGATAATTTTGAATTTTTTGATATGTAAGACTGAACAATTTGAAATGATCATTTCTCCAACTACGACTGTTTCTTCTCTGACCAGGTATATACCATGCGACAAAATCCTGTTCAAGAAAAGGTTCCCCCAAAACTTCGTTTTTGCATCCTAATTTATTGGTTAAAATTGAGACAAAGCATTTCCGGTCATTTGTATTTCAAGATAAAAAGATTGCAAATTGCTCAACTACTACATGTATACTTATTGTATATACAATTTAAAACTAATTTGTTAAAGCTTTTAAATACAAACGCCTATAATCTGTTGCGTATATATTTTGAACACCTAATCAATCTCTTCCATGATATTGAGAAGGAAATGTCATTAAAGAATGCAATTAATGTAAACACTGTTCAGATGATTCGAATGGAATCTACATCATTGTGGATAACACTGATATTAAATTTCATGAATTATAAATTGACATTCTGATAATGAAGATGGATAAACCATCATAATTTATACATTTGTGCTTAGGTGGTCTCGGAGAAGTTGACTTACTTCAAATGTTGGAGGTTTGAGGTACAAACATCTTTAAAAAATAGATGTTTCCGAATTTGTTGTCGCTAATCACTCTTTTTAAATTTGTAAGAACAAAACATTGTTGGTTTGGAGTCTAAAGAAGAATGGAACGTTTTCTGTTGACTGGTAATTTCTGTTTTATCTATTAAAAAGTCTGATTCATATCATCATTCTTATGCAAATATGTAGCTTGTCATAAACAACTGAAAGTCTCAAATTTCCCTGAAGTATTTATGCGAATTATAAACTATACCTCCCTTTACATCTATCATTCATCCCTTTATACACATATGAATAATTCCTTATATAGTTGAAATAATACTTTATAACTTTGATATGTCCTTTTTACAATGTTAAACTTCGTAATTGATTTGGTTCGAGAGCAACTTACGAGTCTTATTCGGACGGAACACGCGTCT
The DNA here is from genome assembly GCF_021869535.1 of Mytilus californianus. Lineage (NCBI taxonomy): Eukaryota > Metazoa > Mollusca > Bivalvia > Mytilida > Mytilidae > Mytilus > Mytilus californianus. The sequence continues at coordinate 32,647,711 of NW_026262712.1, forward strand.
AGCCTAGTAAGATTATACTGGTATCTCAGGTGAGTTCACAACAACTGGGTCCATGCAACTATTGATGAATGTGTAATCCCCCCACAGTATTACCTTCCCAATAGTCAGTACTTCTGAGTTGCAATGAAATACCAATGAAACGATCATTTCAGTAAATTTTCTTTTAACTCAATTTTAAATATTCCATACATGTGGAGATCTATTTCCTTAGCATGATGATCGATATGATGACTGTTGCAATATAAAAAAAAGAACTACATGTAAAACAGGTACAGGTAGAAAGCGCTGCTTTGAGGTAGGAATATGGAGATATATACAATTTGTTTTGTATTGGATTTAGTGTAGGTGTCAAACATGTCAGTTCTCTTATTCCATAGGAGGAAATTTACTTTGAGAAAAAACAACGGGAAATGGTACATTTGATTAAAAATATACTCGATTAAAGCATACATTGTGCAAGGAATGACATAAGAGTTACATTGTGTGTTAGAGAAGTTAAAATACAAAATTTAAGATAACTACATCGATTTAAGACGAGAATCTTGAAAAATAACAGATTCACCCTCGGACATTGCGAAGGTAGTTTCACAACGATATAAAAATATACGATTATGATTTTCCTTATGATTCATTTCATGTTTTTGGATAAAAGTATGGAAAAGTTTAAAAACAAATCTTATGTATTATCATCATTATCATTATTAATATTGCTGTTATTATTATTAGCCCTTTTTTATGCTTGGGCATGTATTTATCATGTGCAAACATTTACAAAAACACCAAACACCAATAAATAAAAAAAAAAACAGGTACAAAAAACGAGCAAAACATATTAGCCTATTTGTAACATAGCCTCTTACTGTCTAAAACTAAATGATAGGTCCATCCATCACTGTGGTATCCTTTGATATCCTTCATACCATTTATTTATCCTGCACTTAAACCGATACACTCATTGGATGCAATATAATGTGAAACTGACATACATTCCGTCATATGATTACACTACATAACACATTCTAAAATGCTCCCCTTAATTTGGAATATCACCGTCTCATTGAAGTAAATGTTATTTATTTCGGATGAATTCTCGGTAAATCCGACCTTTTTTTTTTCATGCAACTACTTGATAGGATATCTAAATATATACAATTTCATGTAAAAACGCCATATTATATTGAAATATGATAAGGTTAGTCACGATTTTTAATAAGTACAGCTTCACGAACTGCCGAATACCTATCAGTGAGGTGAGTGATCAATAGGCTTTGCTTTACCTATCAGTGGGGGATCGGGGACCTCGCTCATAAAATTTTACTCAGTACTCGGAGTACAAAATTTGTGCTGGGAACACGAAATCTGGTAACTTGATTGGTTGATTTCTGAGTCTGAGTACAATAATCGTACTCGAAAGTGTTATGACCATACGCCCAGTAGGCTTTGCTATGTCTATATGTGGGGGATCGGTAGGCTTTGCTATACCTATCAGTGGGTGATCAATAGGATTTGCCATACCTATAAGTGGGATCAGTAGGCTGTGTTATATCTATATGTGGGGGGATCAGTAGGCTTTGCTATACTTTAAATTGGGTGATCAGTAGGCTTTGCTATACCAATAAGTGGGTGATCAGTAGGCTTTGCTATACCTATCAGTGGGTGATCAGTACGTTTTGCTTTATAAAAATAAGGAGATGATGTATGATTACCAATGACACAACTATTCACCACAGTTCAAACAAAGTGGATGCAAGCAATGATAGGCAACCTTACGGCCTTCAACAATGATAAAAACCCATACCGTATAGTCGGCTATAAAAGGCCCCGACATGAAAAATATGAAACAGTTCAATTGAAAAAACTAACGGCCTGATTTATAACAAAATAATTAACGGAAAACAACAAAAAGGACACAACGTACAGGCCTGAGAGCACTAGCAGTTACTGACAGCTAGTTCAAAGCTAACAACAACTCATAAAAAAAAAATCATGTATCTAAGACTATACGTATTATTGGGTGATCAGTAGGCTTTGCTATACCTAAAATTGCTATACATATAAGTTGGTGATCAGTAGGCTTTGCTATACATATAAATGCTAGACATATAAGTGGGTGATTAGTAGGCTTTGCTGCAACTCCGTGTGAACATAAAGTTAAACTATCTCTTCCACTGTGTCTATACTTCTATGGCAAAAAATAATTCGAATCGATTATATCTAATATCCATTTCGGTGACGTAACACCTACATATATATATCCATATTACTTATTTGATATATGTGTGAAATTGTAGAATATAGATACACGTATTACTATTTTCGATTGTGAGATGTAATATGTGTATATACCCGTTCTAGATTAATTAAAATTAACGTTATAATGCTGAATAAGGTCCATGCATAGAACAAAAAAATATTTTGTCGGAAAACATTACTAATCTTGCAATTCAATCTCCATGTATATATCTTTCTTTCCGTATACCTCTTTCCATACACTATACACAATTGAAGGAAATTTAAACACATTCGAGGTAAAAAGTCACTCTATCCATCATTTATATCGAGCCTTTTTACTTCTAAATCCATTAATCTGGAACAGTTGCAGAAGATATCACATCTCACAATCGGAAATAGTAACATGTGTATTAATGTTTTGCAATCGCATACTAATAACAAATAAGTTAACAGAAATACTACATTTTATATACGTCAGCGTACTGTACAATTATATACTATCGAGTCGCAACAACTTTGGCCGAGGTTGTTACGACACAGTGCCTTCATAGACAGATGGTAAACTTATACCGTGACTAAATTCGCTCAAACAGGAGCTAAGGGCTGACTTTTTTTTGTTCAAATAGATACTTGTTTCTTTCAAAAATTTCCTGTTTACAATTTCCTCAGTTGCCCAAGATGCAGACTAAGGATCCCCGTTTACAATCAAGCAAACTGCCTGGTAAGCAGGAGGCTAAAAAAAGTCCACCTTGTTCCTTCAGATACAACAATTTCAGTATATATTACCAGAAAAAATAGAATAATAATAATATACATATAAGTGGGTGATTAGTAGGATGGGTGATTAGTAGGCTTTGCTGCAACTCCATGTGAACAAAAAGTTAAATTATCTCTTCCACTGTGTCTATAGTACTATGGCAAAAATAATAAATATTCCATTATATGACAATAAATGAAATAGAACATCTTTCTAGAATGTAATACTAAATAATATAACATGATAACATAATCGAGTGCACCTCTGAACAATGTATTCCTTAATACAAATTAAAGAGACATACAAGGCAGACCACATAGCATCGTGAATGTTCTCTCATATACGGTTTTTTATTATCATTTACAATTAATTAATTTGTTTAATTTTTCTTTGTCTATTGTATTAGTTGATAAATAGCTGGGTACAGATTTCAGATTGGTTATCATGTATGATTTCCAAAGATTCACAATATCTGTAGATGACTTTTTTATCCCATCATATCTTATTTTGTTTCTTATTTTCAACAAGGACCATTTTGCCAAAATAAAAAAGATTTTTACAAGTAAATGTTGATTCGATTGACCACTGTGATCTCCCAAAAGTATAAAATGTTTTAGATTTTCATAATTTAATTGAAACAAGGGCTTACTTAAACTTGCAGAGAGGGGAAAGTATTTGCTCCGTCTTGAAGGCCTCACTTTGAGATGAAGAACAGCAATAAAAGCGCGGTTCCTTTGCTCTCTGAGTTTTTGGCTTTTCATGTTCTGATTTTGTGTCCTGGATGGATACTCCATATCCTTTCTTTTCTATTATACTTCGTGTTGACAAAAAAGTAAGATTTAACAATACTTCATTATAGAAAGATGTAGTTTTTGTAGACTCGGGGCAATTTAATGCTTGACATATCGTGTAGACACATGATCTTTGTTGAATTCCGTATGTTGATCTCAGGATGACTTTTATCTAATTTGTAGTTTCGGTTCATTTCACATTGACGTAAATCTCACATGTTATTTTATTCATAGATATTCATACTTTATTATTCTAAACAGTAACATCCCCCACCTATCATCAGGCATTTTGAAAAAAAACTTCTCTTTTTTAAGCATGTAAATTAAAATATGCTGATACCCTAGATTGCTTAATATATTAAACACTGATAAGTAGTTTCGTTGATGTACACATTTATGAAAGAAGACCTTTTTACAGCGAAACAATTGCATGCAGTCTTTAAAAAGTATATAAGAAACATGTTAGTTATTATCTTAATATTGTAGACATCATTCTTTTAAATCGTAAAAAGGGGTACGGGTAGCAAAAGCTTTTATTTGCTTCATACACTATTGCAGGTGAAAAATTATACAATTAATATATATACTTTCATTAATTCATTTTATAAGTTTTAAATTCAAACAGTATAGCTAAATTCGAACAAAATAACAAAATATTAAAAATAAATATAACAATAAAGAAATATATCATTTTTCTATTACAACTTCAGTCGGGAGGAGGGAATAAAATTGTTCGGCAGCATCTTTTTTTTTAATGTTAAATGATCAATATTCAAATCAAAGTAAAAGTCATTGCCTTGTATCAAAATCCGAAACTAGTAACTGATTTGTACTTCTATTATGAGAATGTGGACTGGAAAGATCACCCCTAGCTGTAAATATCTTTTTGTATTTATGTCCATCAGCTGATATAACTGCTACATTGTTAGATGAGTTCCCTTCTACATTCACGTTACCATCATTGTCTACTGAGATACCACATGGAAACCCCAGGACGCTTTCATTATTAAATTTCCATTTTATTGCTCCTTGTAGGTCATAACATGTTACGGTGTTTAATTGGTTGTTACATCAAGTGTGTTATCGTGACTGATATACGCTATGTCAAATGCAAATTTTGGTGTAATCACTTCAAAGTCTTTGGTACCGTTAAAGTTGAATACTCTTACAGCTGTACCGAAGTAAGTCGCAAACGCCAATTTGCCATCTGGTAATATACAACAGCCCCTTATGTAATATCCTATGGTACTTATAGCTTTATACAGCTTCAAACTGATTGTTGTAACTGACTTGGATAATACGTGCTGTAGCATTATTTGGGCTTGTTTGTCTTTCCTACGTGTTTGAACTACATAGCAAGGTTTTGTCGTAATTTTTACTTCTCCAAAATTCGTAATATAATTTGGTAAATCTTGCATGGCGGCATTGACATTGTAAGACAGATCGCGGTCTTTAAAACTTTCGCTGTCAATCACCATCTGCAGGAATTTGTCTCTGCTTGAGACGTTTTTTTCTAGCTCCTTCATTGAAATAAATGTCTGTAGATCTGTAGAATGTTGCTTGATATTTTCGATGTTTTTACGGTATTCAATTATCTCCCTTTCATTTTCCTTTAGTAAGCCCAGTATTTCCCTAATTAGCTTACTTTCTTTTACTTCGGTTGCATTTAACTTTTTCATTATGTCTTAATGATTGTTGATTGTAATCCTGGTTTGTTTGATATCCTGTTCGATCTTCGTTTTCTTTTTTGATAACCTCTTCAAGTTATTTTCTCTGTCATTTCGAATTATTTTAATATTTTCGGAGAGTTCTACTAATGATTGTTCCATTTCATAAAAGGCATTTGAAAATTTAGTGTTTTGAATGTCATCGACCAATTTGTCGAAGTCTCAACATTCCATATGATTTTCTACAATGCAACTACCGCAGCAAAGACTTTCATGCTTTTTTGCAATAAGTTGTGTACTTCTCATTATGTTTGGTACAGATTTGAGGGATTTTTACAATATCACATGGTTTTTTTCTGGTACTAATGTATTGGCACAGTGCAATGTTTTTGTGTTCCCTCTGATAGACTGTGGTGTTCTTTGCATTCGGAACAAAGCCCTTCTTTACATTCAAAACACCAGATTATGGATGGTTTGGTAATACTACGGAGATCACATACACTACACACGGGTGTCGATGATGCTATGGCAAACAATAATACTAAAAAACAAAATAATTCAATTATAACAATTTGGTATTCCATTATCTCTTGATATATAAGTATTCCATAATACATTAGAGCATCCTTTGTGTTTGTCTTGAACAATTCATTAAAGAAGAAGAAACTTTGCTAGATATGCCTAACAAAAAATCATTATCAATTTTTGTGGGCTTAATTATCTATTTTCTAAGTTGAATTCTTTTAAGTTACAAAACAAGTATTAAAAACGAACCTCTTGTGATGGGGCATGCTTTAGAAATAAGTGGATTTACTTGTGACATTTCATACTAGAGACTCCAAAGAAAATGACACGCTCAACTGACAAACATGTCATTTTCGATATCCATTTTCACATTATCACTGATCAGTTATGTTTGCTTACCTTTAATATAGTTGATAAATTAGAATGTTAACAACTTCTTTGTATCTGCAATAGTTTTCATGGAAGTAGTCAAAATCAAAAAAATAGTAACAAAAAGTAAAATAAAAAAAAAAAATACCGAACTCTAATTGTCAGTCCTACAAAAACAAGGAGTCATTTGCACATTTCTGTCAAGTAGACTTATTTGTAGATTTTGGTTCGCTGACCATTTTTTCTAAGTACAGTTTTTGAATATAAGAATAATGTTCAAAATAATTGCCAAAAACAAATAAATGGGTAAAACAAAAATCGTCGTTTAAGGGCAATAACTCCTGTCAGGAGTCGATTGCCAATTACCATGATTACCGACGTTTGACTCTTTTGAAGAATATGTTGCTGATTATTTTTGCTGTTTACAGTTTCTCATTGTTTATTATAGCGTTGAAGAAATTACTAGAAAAAAAAACTATCCAATTGGCAAAATTGTCATTCAAGGGCAATAACTCCCAATACAGAATCGATTTACTATTTCGGTCTAGCATACTTATTTGTCGATCTCGGTTTGCTGGTCAAAAAACTCATCATAGATACCAGGATTACAATTTTGTACGCCAGACGCACTTTTCGTCTACTCATTATTAAGCTATTTAGAGTATCACATTATCTATTATAGTTTTTAAAATAATTGCCAAAAAGCTATAAATGCGTGATTTTAGGACTATTTCCCTGCAAGCAATCATTTTTCAATATTGATGATATTCAACCTTATTTTAGATCTTATCGTTCTTAACATGCTTGGTGTTTAATTTTCACTCTCATTATTATTGTGTTTATGACAATATCGAAAAACAGAAAAAAGCGAAAAGCATAAAAAATGGTAAAACTTGTCATTGAAGGGCAGCAACTTCTACTAGGAGTCCATTCCCAAGTTAGATATATGTTGCTGAACATTTTGTAATTTTAATGTTTAACCTACATGTACTTCCTATAGTTTTTGAGATAGCTGAAAGCTGCTAAAATAAGTAAAAATTGAGGGGTTACAACTCCAAAACAATGTCAAGGGCAATAGCTCCTAAACAGTGTCAAGTGCAACATCTCCATGTAGGGTATTCAGGATTTTTAGAATTTTCTTTGGGTATATGAAACTTGCAATGTTGATTTTTTTAGAGACAAAATACACTTTTAACCTTGCTCTAGTTATAGTTTTCGAAACAATGTTCAAAATCTTAAAATAAAAAAGAAAAATTCAAAATTTCAGTGGGAATAACTCCATCACTGGTTGACAGATTTTTCTAAAATTATAGATAAAACTTATTGTTATGAACATTTATGTTTACATCGTAGTTTTTTTCTAATTGTTATAGTTTTCGAGGTATCAATCCGAAACTGCAATTTGACCTTATTTTTAGCAATGGTGTTCAAATTTGTTGCTAAACCTTGAAAAAATCCCAAGTGCGATAGTAAACATCATATAGATGAAATAGAAAAAATGTAGTTTAAATCCATTGAGTGCAATCAGATCAGAAGATTTTGAAAACAAAGTTGACAGACGACGGACAACGGACGCAAATTGATGGCAGTAGATCTGATGGCCCTATGAGCCATTTTAGATTAAAATTCCAAAAAAGTGTTGAAAATCTTCATCAAGGGCATGCATGAAGAGTTTTAGAACTGGTTTAATCATCACATTCCTTGTATATTTGCAAAAAACATGACGTTCAAACAAGATACGCTTAAGGTGGTATGGGAGTTTAAATTTTCGCGCCTTCTGCGTAGTATGTTGCGCAATGATATCGTGAGTCATTCTCATTGTCATAATTTGCCACTTCAATTTATTTGGATTATTACAATAATGAATTTCAATTAAAAACATTGGAAATGGGTGGACTAATTGAAAAGTGCAATTTTATAGCATTATAAAGTTTATTGTGCAATTTTCATTGTTGCAAATGCACTTCCGTTGTGGAAAAGGGAGCATGTTTTTGTCGTCGGAGAGAATATGGCTTACTTTTATAAATTTTGACTTGGATGGAGAGTTGTGTCATTGGCACTCATACCACATCTTCTTATATCTATAAACAAAATAATGCATATCAATCGATCACGTGGACTGCTTTTCATGAATACTGTAATGCAGATCGAAAATATAGAAAACGATGTTCATTCTGGTAGCTTATAAAGCAGTTCCACACCTAATTTACACTCGAAAGGACCAGCAAATATGCGACAAATGTATGTAAACAAAAGAAGATGTGTCTGTAAAGTAAGTATTCTACGCCGTCCCTTAACTATCAGAGCAATTTATGACACAAAAAAAAAAAAACAAAAAAAAATATTTGATAGCGTACAATTTATCATCAGCGGGAATAATTCCAAAGCATCATCTGTAAAAAAAAAAAAAAAAATGCAAACTCCCCCCTTTAAAGTCAGAAAATCAAATAATCATAGGTCATGGTATACCTACTAGTCATAAAAGTTCGGACAATTTGTGCACCGTGTCTTTTTTTCCGGGGGGAACATGGGCTTTTTATATAAGCAGATTATTTATTTTGCACTGTTGAGTTTTGTAAGTAAACTTGTTTTTATGAATCTCGAGACTAGCCATGTTCTACAAAATTGCCATAACAAGGAAGGGTCGTCCTATACCACCCAAACAACTGTCAAGAAATATGCTTCCAGTTACTCTCTGTATCCTGTGATTACCGCAAACACTCATTCTTCCCAAGAATCATCTGAGTGACATAGCAGAATTAAATTCAAATATTTTGAGGAGGAAGATGGTTCTGTATGTGAAAGTAATCCATGACAGTATAATCAGCTGTATAAGGAGGGCACGAATAACTTTTGTTAACAAAGTTGCTTAATATATAAGAGTTCAAGAAAAATTATCACAAATCTGAATTGTGACTTTTTGTACTGCAACATTCTTATTTTTTACACTTAGCAGGTGATTTTTCCCAGAATTCATATAATAGAATTATGTTATTTTGTCAGCATATGGTCAAGAACATCAACTCTTTAATACATTTTTTTTGTAATCCACTATTTAATCAGCTTTTTATTGTTAACCACCTGTAATGTCTTGAACGTTTCCCTATGTAGTCTTACAATTGTTTTAAAAATAAATAATTTCACAAAACTTGTTACTAGCCGATCAGTATTTTTTGTGGCTTATGCTGTAGGGCATGTGGTAATAATTCGTTTACATGAGAAACAAGTATATATATTGTTAATTGTCATTTTAAAACTTTCCACATATACATGTATATCTGGCTTTTGTGAATATTGAATCATGAGGTGAAGTTTCATAACAATAAATTGAAAACAATTTACTTCTACATATTGGAATTTTATTTCCTTTGCCGAATCGTAATTATGATTAATAAAGTTATACTGTTATTTGACAGTGTTTTACTAGCACTGTGCACTTTTATGGACAGGATGGCTCAAACAGTTCAGCATGGTCAATTTGACAAAAAATATCTTTTAAAAGCTTTATTTGTACACCAACTTCAAAATGAAAAAGGTTATTCGTGTTATTTGGTACTATTATTTCTAAATCACTTATGAATTTTAACCTTTGAAATAGCCAATTTGAGCATGCAACCAATGAGAAAATATATGGTAAACCAGGCAATAAAGACAATCATCATGATTATATTGACTTCATAATATAAAAATAAAGAGATCTGGTATGATTGCCAATGAGACAACTACATGTATCCACGAAAGTTAAAATGAAATAGATGTAAGCAATTATAAGCAATCGTACGATCTTCAACAATGAGAACATTCATACAATATAGTCGGCTATAACAGGTCCTGACATGAAAAACATGAAACAATTCAACTGAGAAAACTAAAGGCATACTTTATAACAAAACAATTTAAGAAAAAACAAATATGACAGACATTAACCAACAACAACCACTGAACTACAGGTTCCTGACTTCGGACAGGCACATATATAATGTGGCGTGCTTAAACTTGTTTAAAAGCCGATCCTTCCCTAACATGGGACTATGGTGTAACGGCACAACACAAGATCAAACTAGACAAAACAATAAATGAAAAACAAATATGAGAAACAGCAGTTAACGACAACCACTCAATTACAGGTTCCTGACTTGGGACAGGCACTCTTAGAATGTGGTGGGGTTAAACATGTTTGAAGATGACAACCCCCTAACCTGGGACAGTGGTGTAGCAGTACAACATAAGAACAAAATATCTAAATCAGTTGAAAAGGGCTTAACTCATCAGATCAATACAAAGTAAAAAAAGTAACTCAGACTGGACGTGGCATGGTATTTATACATCCCTAAAAACAAAAGACAAAAAGTACAGATCTGAGTATACTTAGAGTTACTGACAGATTGTTCAAATCTAATAAAAACTAATAAAATCTAAGCATCAAGAATGTTGTGATTCAGACAACTTTGTAGCTAGTCTGACATTTTTCTTACCATACTTTCACTAGTTATTTTGTTATCTTCATTTCCATAATATCACTGTAAAGTGTCTATTCTACTGCCAAAAGTTGGAGAATCTTGCAATATTAATGCAAATTATTTTGTTACTTCATTGAAAACACTGTCAGATGTTTTTACACCTTTTTTTTTAAACATTTGAAATTCAATGATTTGACAAGAATGTTAAGAGAAATCTTCAAATGTGTAGCAGATATTTTATATGCCATAAATAATAATTGGGTTATTCATTTCAAGAAAGAAGCGTCAAAAATTCACTTTCTCAACAACAACAAAAAATAAGATAACTAACTTTTATCTAAATTAGTGTTCATTCTTCATCAAGGAAACAAATACATTTCCTGTATTAAAAATATACATGTACAAATACCTAATGCTGAGATAATTACAATTACTGTTAGATAGCAATATAATGCATGTAATGAGGAATGAACAAATACATCTATTGCTGAAAATGGTCAGGTAAGAGTTTTTGTGTGTATTGCTTCAACAAAATTACTGACAATTATAACTTTTACCTTGATTATTAACTAATGTCAGATGATTATGATTATTGAGGTCAAGATTTTGTTTATTCAGTTAGATGTGTAATAAATTGAATACATAAATTATTGACCTCAATACTGGTATGATTATCAACTGTCATGATATATAACTGTGGTCAATTAAGACTGCAATTGAATGGAGATTAATCCAATTAATACTAACACCTTTGTGTATAATTGTTTGAAAATCGTGGCAGCTGTACATCATACTGGTATTGTATCAATAATCTCATTTGCCTAATACAAGAATCGGAATAATAGCATTTAAAAAAAGTGTGGGAATCAACTCTGATATCAATACACATCTTGAACCAAGATACTGATAAAACACACAAAACACTTTTACTATTCTAATCAACTACTTAAATTTGATAAATCACATTTTCCACATTAATTAATAAATGTCAATTTACTATCAATTTTGATTTACAAAGAAACTATATGCAAGTGTATATCTGAAATAAAGAAGTTGTTTACCCATACTGTTCCTAATTTAAGGACAAATAACATATTGAAAGTTGGCAATTGATGATTAAATGGTGTATAAAGTTTTTGCAAGTCATACAAACACATAATCATTTTCATGACATGTCTTCAACTTAGAATTTTGTACAATCTCCAAATCAGGAGTGATCACATAGATCTAGTATGGCTGAATAAAAAAATCATGTATCTAAGACTAAAAACATAAACATGTTGGAAATACATATAAACATACATCAGTGGCATTGGGAATTGAAAGATTGTGTCAAGATATTTCCCCATTTCTAAATTCAAATGCCATTTCACAAAGAATCTGCAAAATATATGATCCTTAAGGTGGTACCCAACACCTTGACTAATATTAATTTGGCTCGTTTAATTTTCATAAAATTTTTACAAAATGTTTACTTTGACCCTGTGACAAAAATATAAAAATTTCAAAAAATTTGAACCAACCACTTTATCAGAAAAATTTCATTGGTTATATAGCAGTTTGACAAACACTAATTTTGATCACTGAGAAGCTTAATATTTCCTTAACAATATAACGTAATTAAAACGTTTAATTGATTTTTACAGAGTTATCTCCCTGTAGTGTTAGGTACCACCTTAACTCACTAATGTTGCAAACGCAAGCCATACGGTACACAACATAACTTTCTATTTTGATAGATTAATGTTATTAATTATACGGACAATATATTGCCTTGTAAACATTGTAATTGCTCTCATGTGTACATTTTTTCCCAGATTTTGATCAAATTTATACCAAAGGTTTATATAAGAAATTGTTCGAACAAGTTTCAACATTAGTAACGATTTTAAAAGAGTTAAGCTCCTTGGAAATATATATATTACATTTTCGGAATTGCTTTGTATTTGCTCTTAAGCCTTCATTTCTCTTAGTGAAATTTCAAGTTTGTTTTTAAATTAGACAGATGGTTATTAACTAATTATTGATAACTGCCTTCAGTTAACTGTTTATATTTCATGTCAATCATCTACTGTCTTGGCAGATTATAACACTTTAAACCCTATTTTTTTTTATAATATGTCTTCTATTTACTATTCAAAGTTCCGTTTAAATGTAAAAGAAGAAAAATGAAATGAAATACTTTTAAACAGTTGACGCTTACTTTGTATTGAGTGGTAAGGATGAGTCGGTATATATAAATAAGGGTTAGAAATTTACAGCAAATATATACCAAATGTTTATATAAGCAATGGTTCGAACAAGTTTCAACATTAGTAACGATTTTAAAAGAGTTATGCCCCTTGGAAATATATATTACATTTTCGGAATTGCTTTGTATTTGCTCCCAAGCCTTCATTTCTCTTAGTGAAATTTCAAGTTTGTTTTTAAATTAGACAGATGGTTATTAACTAATTATTGATAACTGCCTTCAGTTAACTGTTTATATTTCATGTCAATCATCTACTGTCTTGGCAGATTATAACACTTTAAACCCTATTTTTTTTTATAATATGTCTTGTATTTACTATTCAAAGTTCCGTTTAAATGTAAAAGAAGAAAAATGAAATGAAATACTTTTAAACAGTTGACGCTTACTTTGTATTGAGTGGTAAGGATGAGTCGGTATACATAAATAAGGGTTAGAAATTTACAGCAAATATATGATTTGCATGATAAGGTTGTTGTTTATATCATTGGTATTTGAAACATATCAGATTTCGAATTTTTCAAAGATGCATTTAAAACCAATGTTATCAATGCATCATTTATTCATTTTGAAATCTATTAATCATTCTATGAAATCCCCATAGCTTTAGTTCTACTTTCATTTAAAAATTATATGATAGGGTATGTATTTTTATTTATTAAAAAAATATACAAAGGGTATATGTACTGTATATCTTTAAAATATTTCACCCCCCAAAGAAATAAAACAAAAATACAAAAAAAAAAAAAAAAAAACGCATACACCCCTACAGAGTTAGAAAGTAGTTGAACTTGTGGTAGTAAGACCTAAAACAGCCTTACTGGGGAACTGGATAGGTAAATGCTCAAATTGATCTGTGTTTATCATGTGTGATAAATGTCTTCTTTACACCATGTATTATGGTGGTGCTCCTCAGAAGGCGCACTCATAAATAGCTAAGTCCCTGTTTTACCATTGAAAGTCCATTGTCTGTTTGGTAAAACCAACTTAGGCTATTTGGACATCTACACATGCTACTTCATATTCATGCAAAGTTTCGATTATTTCTAATGGAAATTGTGAGAGATATGTTGGTGCTATTTAAAAAGGAGAAATGGATTATCCGTGTTTTACAATGAGAAATCCCTAAAAAAAACTTTCTCATTTGTATATAGTACTTAAACATCCTTCCAAATTTTCTAAATTATCATTGAAACTCCTAAATAGTTGTTGATGTCAAACATCGCCAATAATAATTTCTTTTCTGAATTATAACATTTGCAGTACGTTTCCATGGTAAACTGGTTATAAGATGTACAATGTAACATAATTCTCTTATATTGCCTTAGACCCCCAAATTTTATTCAAATTTTACGAAATATAGATATCTGCCTTTTCAGTCATAAAAACTCGTGAACTTCTTTCATTTTTTTTGCTGTGAATATTCAACCAATGAAGTTTTTTGGCCCATTTCCCCTTTATTTAATCGAGAAATTAGCCTATTTGTACCTGTTTTTCAGTCAGTAAAAAATCTCTTGGATGGCCAGTGACCCCCCAAATATTATTGTATTTTTCAAATACCATTGTAATAAGGTTTAAGTCCACAAAGTATGAGGAAAATCTATCATTTTTGTTTGCCACCATTTGAATCAATTGTTATCTTTGAATTGAATATTTTTAAAAAATATTAGTAAAACGTTTCCATGGTCTTAACACGAAATTAGGTTTTTCTTTTTTTATATGCACGGTGACCTATATATTTTTTCCGTTTTTGTAAAGCTTGGAATATAAGAACTTCATCTCTAAAATATGAGCAATTTCTATCATTTGTTTTTTTTTTTTATGAAAATACGACTCTAAGCTAAAAAGGTGAATAGTTTCCCTATATGTCTATACAAAATAGTCTTAAATGTATGACTTTGAGATTCATATAATTCTCTCATATGGCCGGTAACCCCCATTTGTTTTATATTTTCGATGGACATATTGTAGGGATCAACTCTGCAAAGTTTGAGAAAAATCTATAATTTTATTTTAGACACCCATACCACCTTAAGATCATGGAACCCAAACTTGGGTGTATTTAAACAAGTTATTTCGGAGCGGAACCTTGTTGTTTTTTTTTTTTAAATTATCACGATAAACGACTGACAAAAGGCACCAAATAGTGGCAATATCTTCGGATGTGTACTTAAATGTGGTCCAACATTAAACAAGATAATTCATCGACATTTGAAATCCTGATTTGTTAAACAATGATTGATTTGCATACAAAAGGCTTTGTTTTCATAAGATAACTATTGAAAAAACGAGCAATACATTTATGTACGAATACGTGCATCGAATATGTCATGTATCATTGTTGTTCGTTGACGACTCATTTGATTTGATGTTTATTTCATAACATTGACATCAAGTTAAAAGAAGTAAAAGACAAGGAACAATATCTTGTTCTACGCAAGCTCACTTCTTTGTGATACAACTTCCCTGAAAACGACTTGACAAAACATATAATTGTACAAGTGTTTGACGCCGAAGGAATGTTAATCCAGAATTAAATTATGATATGGAATATCGATTTTTATTTGACATGGCAATGACGATATTTCCTTGCATCCAATTAAAAATAATGTTATATCTGGTGTTTATTTTGATTGGTACCATTTTATAAAAAAATGGAAAGTGAATAATTATTCCCTTAGGGTATCACCAGGCTAGTAGTCAGCACTTCTGTATTGGCATGCATTATCATTGCAATGTCATAAGTATAAATTCACTGTTAAGAACACTTTGAATTTTTCAAAATACTTAGGATTTTCTATCCCAGGAATAAATTACCTTAGTTGTATTTGGCAAAATGTTTCGGAATTGTGGGTCCTCAATTCTTTTTAATTTCTTAATTTTTTTTGCCGTTTTAACTTGTTTATTTTGAGAGAAAATGATGAGTGAGTCTTTAGTTGACCAAACGCGAGTCTGACGTAAATAATAGTAATAATATCTATTAGGAGTTTATTTATATCAACTGGATGAATGCTACTGCTGGTAGAGTTTTTTTCCCCGAGGGTATCACCAACCTAGTAGTTACCCCTTCTGTGTTGACATGCATTGTCATTGTAATGTCATAATTTATAAATTAACTGTTTACAAAACTTTGGATTTTTCAAAATACTTAGGATTTTCTTCCACTGGAAAACGATTCGGAATTGTTGGTCCTTAATGCTCTGCAACTTCTTACTTTATTTGGACTTTATCACATTTTTGATGAGTGTGTCACTGATGAGTCTTTTGTAGACGAAACACGCGTCTCAAGTACAACAGCTTAAGTATGGCATGTATGATAAGTTTATTTAAATAATCATCTTACAGTTTAACAATTTGGTTGGGATGGAATTGGTTTAAGAAAAGATTTTCACGCTCTTTTTGTTAATTTGTGTCTTATCTACTTCGATCTGTGATGAGTTTCTACATAGGTGAGAGAAACCAGCCAAACAGAAATTTACAGTGTATTAGGAAAAATAACGGAAAATAATGAGGTAAATGACTTATTTTAAAGTAACTCATATTTCATTTCAATAATTATCAAACGTGTTCTTTCACAATCATGCTAGTTATTAAATTTAAAAGCAAAAGGAGAAACCATCGAATACCCAGAAAGCTTTACAAATATTTGACTAAATTAAATTTACAAATTATGTACTATCACGGTCAAACTACAAATTTAATCTATTAAATTAACATAGAATATTGGCGGTACTCATACAAGAACAATTGAAATTGGTTTCATGTACATTATTCAACGATCAAGTTTTAAGTGTTTGTAGAACATGCTGAAGTTATAGAAGAATAATGAACTATCAACATGTTACAATGATGTGCAAACAAGGGTACCCCAGGGATCCGTATTAGTCTCCACCCAGTGGGCACTCGACGTTGTAGCAACGTTGAAATTTGGTTGAAATTTGGTCGTGACGTTGATCGACCTAAATTCAACGTTGATCTAACGTCATGGTATTCAACGTTGACTTTACAATGTTATTTCAACGTTGAATTTACGTCGTTAAAATCAACATTTAAACAACAACGTTGATTCAACGTTGGGTTAACGTCAGTCAATCGCGACAGAAAAATCTCATTGTCAAAATTGAAGGGTATAGATATATTTGATGAGCAGATCGGACAAGAAGCAGTGCTGCAGTATTATAAACGATTGGATAATAAGTGGCTAATCCAGAACTTTTTATAATACTTATAAGGGGGTCCACTGACTGCCATAAGCGTGAGGGGGCTTAAAAAATTCCTCCTGTCATGCTTCCATGATCCCTATATAATCAATCATTTTTTTTCCACGAAAAAGGGGATAGACCGGATTGCATTATTTATGCATGGAAAGGAGTTTTGGACAAGAACAAGTGGTCAGGAGACATCACCAATAACAAATCGGCTTTTTCAAATTAATTTTTTTTTTTTGTGTTTATTTTTTTAAGTATCTTTAACAAAAACCAATTCTAACCAATTATTAAGTAATTTGGGTTTGATGATTCTCTATATTTTGGGAGATCTCAAAACCTGTTCATGCTATCTTAATTATATGTATATCTGTATAAATATGATATATTCTTAGTTTATATTTTAAAATCAAATCGATTTGTTTAATTGCTTTCTTTTATTTAAATAAATAGGAGAAATTTTTTGGTATATTTATTTTAATTATTTTTACCGATTGATATTTAATATATAAACTTAAAATATCATCGATGTACAATGTAATCAGAATAATTGAGAAGTTTTTAAATTTTCGCGGTTTTTCAAGTTGAGTTCCGAATATTTTCTTTCGGATGCGCACGCAAGCACGCGCACCTCTTTTCAACATCCGTTTAGAACATTTTGAAAATAATCCTCGAGAAATTATCGCACCAGACTGATGAACAAATAGTGAACAACTGCGTCTAAGGAATATAAAGACGAGAGAAGACTTTTCTGTATAAACCTCTTGATATTAGCGTTAGTATATTTTACAGTTAAATTAACGAAGAATCATGATATTTACAAACACATTCAAATGATCAAATTAGTTATCTGCATGTTTACGTTCACAGAAATTATGACAAGGTCTTATCTTACTGAATCTGATTCAGTTTCGTGTCAAAACAGTTAAATGATTTGATTGTATATAACCTCTAATTAGCGAACTAAAATAAAACATATCTAGCCATGTACAGAATCAGTAATATCAGAAAAGGGGGGGGGGCACCGAATACTAGCCAATTCGTTCCAATACAACTCGATAGGGTGTGTCTGATACACATAGAAATGGTCTGCTCTTAAACACTGTTTAGATTTTTTCGTAAAATATCACTCATCTTTCATAATTTCATCTGTATATGAACATTATGCTTATTGCAAAACACAGATCTGGTTAGAATTCATGCTTTGTTTTGTTATTGATGCAAGCTGTAACAATTGTTTCAAATGAACATGTTGTGTTCTATGATTTAAAATAATTGTTTTATAATTGGTAGAATTTGATAACATTTCTGGCTTTTAAAAGTACACAACTTTTATTATGTAATTCAAATTTATGTTATTTCTCTTCCATGCTTTCAGATGCTGCTCTATTCTTCCACAAAGAGACACCAGAATCCAAAATACCTGAGCAGTGCGCAAGACATGTAAAGTGTGCCCCACAGAGAGCAGAAGGAGTTGCTAGGCCAAAAGAATAAATCTTTAAAACAAAATAAATTTTTCATTTTAAAAACCTCTTTTTTGTTAATTTCTATAGTTAATTTAGTGCCAGTAAAAAAAGGGCAGTGAAATTTAGAAATACATTATTTGGTGTTACCGGTATGCAACTTTTTGTTCGGTTTACTCAATTGTATCGGGTGTACAGATAATGATTGAATGAGTAAACAGCTTGGTGATGGTATGGTTTGTTCCAAATGCCTTCAAGATAAATGTAAAAAAAACACATACGGTATACCCTCAAAACGTCAAATTTCAGTTCAACAAGATATCAATAAAAATTAAAAAAAAAAAGAAAAAAAAAAAAAAGAACTAAATATCGGATAACAAAAACTTAAAATGACATCAGGTTTTTTTAAATGGTCCTGCTATGTATTCACATAAAACAAAGGAGGCATTTTGTGTAACTGTGTCAAATTTGCTGCATTTACATGATTTTGTATAAGTTGGAAAACTTGATCAACCAGAATCAAACCAGTGTGCTGTAGTGAGTTTTTACATATGTTCCTTTGCTTTGAGAAATTGATGTGCTAGAAGAAAAAGCTTTGTTAATATTGAGATATTTGGTTTCAAATAAAATCTTGATATTGTAACCGTCTCTCCTCTTTGGTTTTGATTGTTATTGTCTACTATTCTCTTTTGGAGTTGTCTCTTGTTGATAAAAGAACTGTTGATGGATATTCTAACTTGAAATAAAACTTGAAAGA
Source organism: Mytilus californianus (assembly GCF_021869535.1). Classification (NCBI taxonomy): domain Eukaryota; kingdom Metazoa; phylum Mollusca; class Bivalvia; order Mytilida; family Mytilidae; genus Mytilus; species Mytilus californianus. The sequence goes on from NW_026262712.1 coordinate 32,667,185, forward strand.
GGCTTTTTTATTTTATAATTCAGGTATCTTGTTATTGTATTTGAACAAGTGCCAATAAGGATCAATTTACATCCAAGAACCATCACTTCAACTAACCTACAATTGACCTGACTTCAACCTAACTCGACCTGATTTCAACCTAAACCTGACCTGATTTCAACCTAACTAAGACCTGATTTCAACCTCACTGGACCCGATTTCAACATGTTATCAACGTCAATACAACGTTGAAACTGCAACGTTGACTCAACGTCAGAATTTCAATGTCATTACAACTTTCAAAACTAACCCAAGTTTCAACGTTGTAACAACGTTGAAGACCGACATTGGATCAACGTTGATACAACGTTTTGTGCCTGCTGGGCAGGTTATTTCTTCACTACCTTAACGAAATCCTAGTATAACAGTATATCGATTGTACAAATATTCGTTTATCTTTCTATATATTCATTACAATCTTTTAAAATTCGACATAATTCACCTCCAACATGACCTCCAGGAACAAGCCTAAAAGATCGGTTCCAATGCAGATAAATGTAAAAGTTTACCATCATAAGTAAGAGAGAACTAAAATGAACTCTATTTTCATGAACAAGTTCTTAAACAGGAATATAAACATCGTAACCCTCTAACATAAAGAGCATATCAAGCATATGGTCATTATCTAAATAATGCATTGTAGATTAGCTTATGCGCATTGTGCTTATTTCTCCAAATTTGCATTGATTGCATTAACAGAATGGAATGCTTGGTACACAATATAATACTGAAAATAGAAATAAAAATTGAAGATATCAATTCTTTGTCAACTTTCAATGAGAAAGTCAAAAGATAAGTGTTGTATTATTTATTTCAGATAATTAACTGGATAGTTGTTTTACAAATGCGCTGTTAAAATCAGGTTCAAATACGATTCTGTAGCACATTAATGTTTTAATATGGCAAAAAGTGTCGCATGATACGTTTAGTTTAATTCTTTTGCACATATAAATGCACATCTCATTTGTTTGCAAATTATATATAAGTCTAGTCCCGTCATGCACAAGTATTCTTGTGGTTCTTATGTTGATATATAAGGTTGCGAAGGATACCAATAGAAATAATATATAACATTATAGTCATTAATATCAATGCTGACCCTGACAAGGAATGTGTTCTCCGGAATAGTTTTCACCGAGAAATGTCAAATTGTTCTGAAAAATAAAAGCAATAACCATTGGTTAGTTTGGATGATAATTGAATTATACCTTACAACTCCTTGTCGTCATGTGTTACTAGACAATACTCGCGTCATCGCGGGTCCGTGACTGAATTAAAGAACCTGCACCTCATTTTTATTGAGTATTTTTAGCCTGGATTTTTAGAATTCGTATTGTCATTTGGTAAAGTCACGCTGATTAAAAGGTGCACAGTTATTCCCTGTTTAAATGCGAAGTTCACGTGTGATTACTACCCGTGTTTATAGCAAATCCTGAATACACCGTTGATTCTGCGCTTGATAGAGGCGGAACGTACAGATTAGGTAACAGTGATCAGGTAATGTTGGGACAAATACTATTTGAAACTTGTTATTTATTGATAATATTAATTATGTGGAAATCAAAAGGGCCTGGAATGATGTAATTTTTAATTATTATAAAGTTAAATTCTGCGTTCAGTATGTCGACTGAGCATGCGCAAAAGCATATAAGACACGGATAGATAACGGTCTCCAAATTTGGATATTTTCTCAAAAATTGGCGTTTTCTGTGGAAAAGATTGTTTCGAAGACAAATTTAGGACATTTATACGTCATATCACAAATATTTCCGACTTTGTATGGTTTCAGAGGAGTTGCGGCTCAATTAAATCGGTCACTTCCTTTAGTAGTATACATGGTATAGATATATCAGTTATAATTGATAAAACATTGGAGTAATGTTTTTCATTATTCTTGTCGTAAACCAAATTGCAGTCCGATTAATTTCCATGGAAAATAGAGAGAAAATACTTAGATGAGCAAATGAATAATCATACATAAAATCAAAGCAGGAAAAACCATGACCAAATGATAAAACTAACACCCCCCCAAAAAAAAGAGAAAACAACAAAAACATAACGATGCCACTAAACACCACGGGTTAATACAATGCCCTAGATTTGTGGGCAATTCCAGTTCAATGCTGGCACCGTCTTATTAGAAAACAATATGAAATGTCAATTTTGGGAACGTTAAAATCGTGAAAATGTGACATTATTGAAACGAAATAAGTTGAACATTTCAGTGGTGATTTTTTGTATAAGGAATTATTTCTTAACTGAATAAGAATTGTTTTACACAAATGTTTCATTCTTATATCCTATACATATATGAGATTATCAACTCAACTTATTCATACATGTCAAACAAATCTCACGTCGCCTTATACTCTGAGTCAGAATCAGTACCATTATTAAAACAATACATAGATATAAGAAGATGTGGTATGAGTGCCAATGAGACAACTCTCCATCCAAGTCACAATGTGTAAAAAGTAAACAATTATAGGTCAAAGTACGGCCTTCAACATGTAGCCTTGGCTCACACCGTACAGCAAGCTATAGAGTGCCCCAAAAATGATAGTGTAAAACCATTCAAACAGGAAAACAAATGGTCTAATCTATATGAAAAACGAGAACGAGAAACACTCATGAATCACATCAACAAACGACAACCACGTGCACTGAACAACAGGTTCCTGACTAAGGACAGGTGCAAACAAATGCACCGGGTTTAAACTTTTAACAGGCGCCAACCTGCTTCCTAACCTGAAGAGTGCTTTAACATTACAATATAGAAAGGCACACTATAAAATATTAATTGAAATAGTTTAAATCAATCAAAAACCTATCTAAGGCAGAGAAAAATAGAAAAAGGATCTCACTCTCAGTTGCTCAGAAAATCGGATCATGTCAATATGGAAACTCTCATTCCTTTTGGTCATATTATTTTTTATCATATGTATCTTCCTTTATTGTTACAAGACTACCAACATATGCTAACTATACAAGGCTATTGAGTTTGCGTTTGTTCGAATATTATTTTTATTCTAAAGATATAACCTTACAATAATAAAATGATTAAAAGTAAACAAAAAATAAGCGAAGCCACATGACTTTAATGAAAAAAATGTTACGGATTATTTGAAGCAAGGCTTTACTTTGATGTTATTGTGATATATCAAGGTTAAAATATTTTAATCAATTTTGTAGAAATTGTTGAATATATATATATATATATATTAACAAATATGGCAAATTTATCAGATGTTTTCATGAAAATATGTGATATTGGAACAAACAAAATCTAAAACAATTCAGATGATCACGTATATATTTCAATGGTTGAACTTTAACTTTTCATGCGATCAATTTCATTTGTTCAGTTTAGTATATTGCAGAACAATTAGTATAATTGGTCTTATTAACCTTTACAATTTAAATGCTTTATTTGACAAATATTGTATCTTAACTAGTATATATTTTCCACAATCTGATTACAGAATTAAAATATTTGTGAAGATAATAATCTAGATAGTCATTTGTTTTTATTGAACTGGAAGTCGGACAACAGACATGAAGATAGTTGAAATGAAAAAAAAAGTATATAATTGAATCACTTTTACCGCTAGTCATAAACAGACTTTTATTTTTGTCATTGATTTTCCCTTTAAAATTGTTATACTCGGGTGCCACTGATGAAACTTGTATAGACTAAAGTGCGTCTGACCTACTTTAAAATAAGCCTGTTATGTATGAAAACACATGCATTAAATGCAAACGAGGTTGTACTTTTTGTCACCGCATACAACACCATCCAAGTAATCGTCACTTCTAAGCTGACATGAAATATTATTTTAGCAAACTTTTTTCTGTAAATTTGCTACTGAAAATGCAAAATTCATTCGAAATACTGACATTTTTTTTTCAGTTTGACTGAAAAGTCTGATGGGAAACATATATTTTGAACTAATGATTATTCTCATTGACTTTTATTATCGGATATTGTTTTTAAATAAAGATTGGAGCGAAATCGGGTGTTTTCGTTCTTGCCAAAATTGCGTAAGTTCAAATGTTTGTTTCGAAAAAATTACATTTGTCTCTTAGCGACAAAGCAGGATAATATGCTACATCGACCTTTTTACTTTTTAAAAAGAATAAATTTGATATTAAGTTGGCATCAAAGTTACGCATGTTTCGACGGGAGAGTTAATTGTGAAATAAAGAGCGATATATTATAGGAACAAATGCTTCGAAAATAAAACGCAATACTTGTGTCCATACTAATACCTCTTTACAGATACCAAGGTTTGTTATTTGGTACTTCATAAGGCAGTTCGTTTACATAACATATATCAGTGGCGTTTGAGTCAAAGCAATTGGAAGTCCAAATCAACTACGAAGTTCGAGCTTTCAAAAATAGATTTGCCGATTGCAGCTGAAATGAGCTATGCGTTAGGTAGAAATAGCGTTTTGAAAGATAAACATATTATAATTATATTACATGTATATATTTTGATTGGCTAACAGCAATCTCGCGTCATTCTGAACCAACCTTCATTTCAAAATGAAATGTAAAAGAGGGACAGTCAAACTCATAGATCGAAAACAAACTGACAACGCCATGGCCAATAATAAAAAGACAAACTGACAAATAATAGTACAGATGACACAACATAGAAAACTAAAGACTAAGCAACACGAACCCCACCAAAAACTGGGGGTGATCTCAGGTGCTCCAGAAGGGTAAGCAGATCCTGCTCCACATGTGGCACCCGTCGTGTTGCTTATGTTATTACAAATCCGGTAAATAGTCTAATTCGGTAAGTCACATTCGTGAAAAGGGAAGGGTATTGTAGTTACGACATAAGGAACATATCCGATATCATCTGTGAAACGGTTATTCCATAACGGTCAACCAACTCGTGATGGCGTCCGTAAAATTTACGAAGGGATGATTTCAACTTCACCATTTGGAACTCTTGGCTTAATAGCTTCCTTGTGAGCAGCAATCCTCTATCAAGGAAATCATGATAGGAAACAAAAGCCCGGGAATATCGTATCAATTGGGAGATATATACTCCGTATGCAGGCGCTGCTGGAATGCTGCTACATAGAAATGGAAAGATCACAATTGGGCAGCTAAAATCATCTCTTTTGTCGTAAAGTTTTGTTTTCAACCGACCCTCATTGTCAATTTCTAGATGTAAGTCAAGATATGAGGCAGACTTAACTGTATCTGTAGTATCCTTTATCTAATTCGATGGGATAGATTCGTTCAACATAGTCACCAAATGTTGTATTATTTAGTGAGAGAACATCATCTATATAGCGGAACGTAGAGTTAAAGGATATTGCTAACTTCTTATCTTTCTTCCTAAGAAGTTCCTATATGAAGTCAACCTCATAATAATAAAGAAACAAGTCGGCAAGAAGAGGGGCATAATTGGTTCCCATTAATGATAAATAGAGCTTCAAGAATAAAGTGCACAGGTAAAAAAAAAATGAAAAACTTGATTGAAATCGTGTTTTCATGATCCTAGCAAACAAATGTAATTATAGGCAATAAATGCTTCTTTTAGTAATTTTATAGGGTTATAAACGCGCTTCATACAAAATGAACTTCAGTCAACGCTTTTACACCTTAATAAATTTACAAAAAGAAGCATTCAATTCTTAAACAAACAGTTAATATACAGAAAATTAACATATCAAACGTATTGACTATACTAGCCTGGTGATACACCCGGGGACAAGACGTCTATCAGAAGTAAATACTAGCATTACCATAAAGATATAACTACATTTCGTAGATATATGAAGATGTGGTATTTGTGCCAATGAGACAACTCTCCATCCAAGTCACAATTTGTAAAGTAAACCATTATAGGTCAAAGTACGGCATTCAAGACGGAGCCTTGGCTCACACCGAATAGCAAGCTATAAAGGGCCCCATCAATGAATAGTGGAAAACTATTAAAACAGGAAAACCAACGGGCTAATCTATATGAAAAACGAGAAACGAGAAACACTTATGAACCACACCAACAAACGACAACCACTGAACATCAGGTTCCTGACTTAGGACAGGTGCAAACAAATGCAGCGGGTTTGAACGTTTTATATGGCGCCAACCTTTATCCTTACCTGAGACAGTGGTGTACCAATACGACATAAAAGGACACACTATAAAACATTAATTGAAAAAGGCTCAACTCATCAAAGTATGAATACTAACAGATTTTAGACAAAAGTTAGACCATTAAAAATCCAAATTACCGAATAGTTTAATTAAAAAACACAGAAAAATATATCAAAGCCAAAACCAGTATGAAATAATTTTGCCAAACAACCGGTTACTTATGGACCACTCAAAAAGAGCTTGTTGAGAAGAGTCTCTAACGTTCAAAGAGCGTGGTACTCCCTGAAGACGGGATCTCGGATTAAACGTCCCCATCCGACGGAGGTATGTTTCATGAGAATCCGTTAGTGCAATTGGCCAACAACAATACCGCGTCTTTCAAAAATTAACCTTCATATCAAAATGAAATGTTACATTGTTGTTGACACGTGCTTCCACAAAGGTGCACAATTAAATAAAAGAAAAACTTGATAAAACTTTTGTTATGGTCTTTATTAGCATAACAATGAAATTATAGGAAATTAATGCTTCTTTTTGTAATTTTATGGGGGTGTACACGTGTTGATCGTGCACACATTTTTAGACAAAATCATACAAAATCTGCTTCGTTCAACACTTTTACATCCCAAAAGAATGACAAAAAGAAGCATTCATTTCTTAAATAAACCAGTAAAAAGTGTTATAACATTTATTGAAGAACCAACTTTACAAACTAGGATAATCAAACAACGTCTGAAAGTTGTTTTTGCATACCGTCTTCAACGTGGAACAAGCATTCGTTCAAATGTCAAATCTCCCATAACCCTAGTCTAGGGTCCAACTTTTGGGGCAATATAAACCGAGAGATTACAAAAGTAGTATTGTCATCAAAATAAAGACAAATACATGTAGGAAACAACTCCACGAAAAAAGATCAAACACTAAGATACACAAACACTTAAGAATAATGAAGTTGGGTGAGTGATTTATTGTATAGTGGTGGTTGAGAAGCAATAACAATGGTTCCTTTTAAAAGTTCAGTAGTCAGAGTTTATAACTAGTTTTGATATATAGATTTAGTTTTTATATTTCATTACACCATTTCTGTTTCAGAGCTTAAAGTTCTGCTTGATATTGTTTAGCTGATAAGGCATCAATGGTTAAAAGGAAAGCCAAACCCGTACAAGGATTCAGTGTTCAACATGAAGGGCCTAAATTCTTAGTTTATAATTATATCTTAAATTTATGACAGGAATTTGCATAACATTATTTGTATTTACATGCAAGCACCGATGGTTTTACTTCTGATTTGAAAATACCTTCGGGAACTAACAGCCCACAGCAGAGGTATTGACCAAGTGCTGTAAAAATACAAAACAGCACGTTATAAATGGCATGCGTCTGAAGCGCTTTTATGGATTGATCTCCATCAGAAACGCTCAAAGCCGAATATTTGAAAGCTAAGGATACTTATATAATTCCGGTATCCAATATGATATTTTATTTCGACATATTGTACTTTAAGATTTATGGATAAATAAAAGTGCACAGAATATTATTGGTTGAGTTATGTGTTGCCCCGGCTGTTTTAGTATGTAAAAACTGGAAGCTGTTAGGTACGTTGTTGCAGGATATTCGGCACCAGTAGGAAACATGAAATATGTCTTTACAAAAGACCACGGTAATAAAAAACTATTAAGTTTTTGAAGAGCTTCAAAACTCTTAAAAATTCTTCCATTATACATGTATCAATGTCTGTAAAATGTCAAGTTTACGCTAATTAACCGATGTTAAATGCATCTGCTGTCGATGTTCTTATACTTCATACATTTAGACTGTTTTCACTCAGACAGTAAACATGGTAAAAGAGTTCAGACTGTCAATGCTTTTTATTGTTTGCTTTTTCAGAATTAGGACAATGACAAAAGGTGTTTATACTTTTTTCGTCACAATTGAATGGTTCGCAAATGCAATATATGAGATAGAAAAACAAAAAAGTCAAAAACATACAACGCAACAGTTTTCTTTTCTTTTTGATTAATACATACTGCCTAAATAATTTTCATAAACCCTTTCAAAGAAAGAGAAAAAATGTGTGTATAATAATATTAATGTACTGTTTGTAAATGCAAATCAATCTATAAAAATGACAAACAAACTTTGACTTTTAGTCATTTACTGAATGGATGAGTCTTTTGTAGACGAAACGCGCGTCTAGCGTACACACTTTTGGTCTTGGCATCTATGATCAGTTATAACTATTCACTATACCTTTTCTGTTGGGGTCTTTGTTAGATTAATTTATATGTCTGTCTGTATTTTTTAGTCAGTTGTGTTGTATGTATCTGATGTATGTTTACACAGATTTTACTGCTTTATCCTAATAAATGTCACATTAACCTATTATGAAGAGTTGGTAAAAACCCGGGTTTTATGAGTATTGCCTAGCCCAGTGGGAAATACTTGGAAAACCCGGGTTTTACTGGGTTTTACTGGGTAATACTGGGTAATATGAAATACTGGCCTGAATTTTAAAGATATTTATAAAAATAAAACATAGGATTTTGATTTATAAATAAGTTTACTTGTTTGAGACTCTTATAATACAAGTGTATAAATCTGAGAAAGTATTGCTCTACCAACTCTGAGACAAGTGTACATAAAGACACATAAGACAAATGGGAAAAGTTTTTCTCAATTATCCACCTGAGAATCTATTATATCACCATTCTGTCTAGATTGGTCAAACTGTTAACATAAAGCCCCAGAATTCAATTTGAATTTTTTTCAAACATATATATCTAATATTAATAATTAACAATTATATGTAATGTAAGGAAAATTACTTTTGAACAATTTCTGTTTATTGCTTAAAATGTTTACTAAGTTTCAGCATATTTATATGTACATCACTAATTAATAAGTAATTATTCAGATTAGAACACAGATTTGTTTATATAAAAATAATCAGCCTTTTCATTACTATAAGTGTTCATGACATGTCCCCTTAGGGTGTTTATTGAGCAATATGATAATATAACAATTAAAAAATTGCAATTCACTGAAACACTGCAGCAAATGCATTTTTTCAAAGGTTGGATTATTAAAACAAAACTTGGCAATTAACAAGGTATCCTAAAATGTGAAAATCTTGTATTCTGCCCACATTGAATTAGTGGAGAAAACAAAGAAATTGAATTTACAATCTTCTAGAAATGACTCTCAAAGGTTATCTGTATGCAATGTATATATTTAGCAATAATGCGATGAAAATACAACAAGTCTTTACTATTTTGTGTAACAATAAGCTTAACAAATTATACTGCTCCGTATTGCCCAGTATAACCCGTTTCAGGGAGTATTGCACACTGAAAAACCCGGGTTTTCCCACCCGGGTTTTCCCGCCCGGGAAATACTTTGCCAACCCTACTATTATGTCTGTTTTGGTTGCTTACCAAGTTGTGTCAATATAACGGAACTATAAGCAAATGAGCATACAAGTGGGAGGTTAAGCTAGCTATATAACCAGGTTTTTTTTTTCAATTATATGTACTGGTGAAGACAGATGGATGTGTACGTTAATGATGTTGAAGGGATGGCAATTAAGATATTCTAGTACTGCTAGGAATAGTACGTTCTGCCCGAAAGATATGACTGAGTTCATGAAACAACGTCGTAGATGGATTCTATCATTTTGTTCGTCTTCTACTTATTGCAACTATTTCTTACTAAACTTTAATATTTGGTATCTACAACCGTTACACTGTGCTTCGGTTTAGAATTGGCAACTGGTGCCCCTCTCATCATTGTAACTCCTGCGATCGTTGCAATCGTGCTAGCCTACTGCTTGATGTTACTCAGCCAAGTTCCTTCAACTATACAGTTAGTTATCACAAAAATGTTAATCATTGTCTCTGGAGCAGGAACAGTTTACGTATCTGTTATTATCTTTAAAGACTTAGCATATGGTAGGTAGCATGGTATTGGTTTTCTTATATACAATGAAGTTAATGCTTCTGTAGTTTGAGAATGAATATTGGGGGTATGTGAAACCTTAAAAAAAAGTAAAATGCAATCCAGTTGATGGTGATGTTTCTAAATCACTTTAGCAAAAGTATAACATATAATGTATAATGCATTTCATCAGTTACGTGTATGTTGTCGTTGGTCAAGGCAAGTTTTTTTTTTTCTTGTTTGAATTGATTTTTATTTTGTAATTTCTGACCATTAATAACTAACTATAGTCGATATCGGCTTTGCTCATTCATAAGGACCATATTGTTACATATAATTGCATAGATATATTTGACCTCGTATGAACAGATGTGTCATTGGCAAGCACACGACATATTCTTATTATAACTGTGAAAATAAGAAGACGTAGCATAATTTCCAATGAACCATCTATCCACCAGAGACCAAATGATATAGTAGTTAACAACTATAAGTCATCTTACGATCTTCAACAATGAGCAATCTACCATACTGTAGAGTCTCCGAAATAACAAATGTAAAACAATTCAAACAAGAAAACTAACGGCCCCATTGAAGTAAAAAACAACGAACTGAATACAAATATGATATAAAGCAACGTTAACAAACGACAACCACTGAATAACAGGCTCCTGATGTATATTAATGTAACTTGTTTTCCTTCAATGTACGTTTTTTCAGTTCATCGATGTATACGTACAGATGTGAACGATCGTCATAAGAACAACAACTAAACAACACAAATAACACAAAAAATCATCGGAAGTCAACAACAGAAAAAAGGAAAACAAATATTTGTATAACCGTGAACACACCAACTGTCTGTGTAATATCCTTTGATGTCGAAAAAAAGTAGTGATACTTTAAATAGAAACTTTCAGATATCTGCTATCAATATCATAATATTTGCATACGGCAAAAACCAGGAGACATGACTTTTGTTAACTGCTTACGAATTGCTTAACATGACGCAGGTATATAAACTTGTTATAAGGTTCAATATATACGGAATTTTACAGAGCAGATACAAATGTTATGGTGATTTGTTAACAACGTTTTGTATATTGGAAGACCATAACATGCATGAAGTATGTGTTTGTACATGCTTACAAATATCAATTTCCAGTATATATTTTGTCAATTATCATACTTCTATCAAACTAGGCTTTCAAAATGGATATTTCGAACATGGATTTTCAATTGTGGTTGTATTTGGAAGTTACATCTATGGAGCTATTTTATACCTAACCGATGCATGGATATTGGTAACTGGTGTTGTCTACTTGATTTTCATTCCATTTATGTTTATTATACTACCTGTCTACGCAATCTGTAACATTGTGGATCAATCATTGGGAACACGTGATAATGTAAATGATTGCATGATGAAAATTAATAATTTTATTTTAGTTTGAAAAAGGACATAATGAGAAGTTGTATGATTGCCAATAAGGCAACTTACCAACGGAGACCAAACGACATCGTAAATATTTAGTAATAACAAAAAACTATACCGCATCAAAATCTATTAAAGGCAAATACATGACACCGTGAGCACAATACTAGCAAGAAAAATCAATGATAAACATTAAATTGAACATACAGCAACCACCACAGCCAATGAGTTTCAGACTCCTGACTTGGAGCAAGAGCATAAAGAATATGGAAAGGGTAAATACAGCTTTCCACCAGACATCAAATGACGAAGATGTTGGCAAATATAACCGAGAAACAACAGACAAATAGTAACTATTTGAATATTGTCAATTACTGAAATCTAGTTCAAAGGCAATTACAAAAAGAGATAAGGTCCCGCTCTCTGCACGTTTGTGATAATTATCCGATAGGTCCGTAGGTGACCTGTTGCATGATTATATTTCTGTCCACATGAAATATATCTTGATTTTCAAGTGGTATTCTTAATGTTCCACCCTTCTTTCAGATGTACTCCCTATTACAGGGGCTACCTTGTATAAATATTTAAAATGTCTTCGTACTGAACATACAGGAAATATATGCTACTGAACTTTAAGCAAACAACAACCAATCCATCAATTTATATTGATCAGTCCATCCATGAATTTCAGTATTTTGCTTTAATTGGTTTCAAAAGATTTTAAGACTTATCTATTAGTCTATAATAATGCAAAAAATATTACATATTTGAAACTATTTTTCAATATAAAGACAATGTAAGCTATTTCTGCTATTGTTTTTTTTACGAATTAACCAGATCATTTCAATTTTACACATATTATTATAATTTAACTTATTCAAGTTAAAAAAAATACGAATATTTTCATCATTATTGTCAGCACACTGACTATGAATGAACCAATGAATATTTGTGAGCACACAGTTAAAAGAATATGTGTATTTTGCTACTACTGGCCATTTGGATTATTCAAACGCTAGAAGGAATAACTAATCAAAGCAAAGTCAAATTACATGTGAAAAACAGCCAAATATCACTATAACGGCATCCTAGCAACGCAACACAGATTAGACACACACAACAAAGCCTCTTCGAGATCTTAGAGATTATTTTACAACAAAAGACGAGTACAAACACAATATTTCCTAAGCTATGGTCAAGTGGTGAGTGCATTCACTTCATGTAATCATGACGCAAACACAAAATTGTTGACTAAAATAGTAGTAGTTTCATGGCTTAAGACTTGTTATAAAAGTGAAGCTCAGTTAAACACTAAATTTGCGCGAACTAAAGTTTCTCCTTTTTAAATAAATTTTTCGACAGTAAACAGATACTTTTGAAAGACACAAAGAATACTAGACAACCCTATTTAATAACATAAGCATATTATACATCATAATGGATTGCAATTACATGCTGTTCTTAGAGAGTAGCTTTTGACATTATAATACGTAACTAAAATAGATGTCATAAAGCAACTTGGAAAATAGTGAAACAAGATGGATTATAACAATTGTGAACTTTCCATTTCTATGTAGCAACATTCCAGCAGCGCCTGCATACGGAGTATATATCTCCCAATTGATACGATATTCCCGGGCTTGTGTTTCCTATCATGATTTCCTTGATAGAGGATTGCTGCTCACAAGGAAGCTATTAAGCCAAGAGTTCCAAATGGTGAAGTTGAAATCATCCCTTCGTAAATTTTACGGATGCCATCACGAGTTGGTTGACCGTTATGGAATAACCGTTTCACAGATGATATCGGATATGTTCCTTATGTTGTAACTACAATACCCTTCCCTTTTCATGAATGTGACTTACCGAATAAGACTATTTACCGGATTTGTAATAACATAAGCAACACGACGGGTGCCACATGTGGAGCAAGATCTGCTTACCCTTCCGGAGCACCTGAGATCACCCCAAGTTTTTGGTGGGGTTCGTGTTGCTTAGTCTTTAGTTTTCTATGTTGTGTAATCTGTACTATTATTTGTCTGTTTGTCTTTTTATTTTTGGCCATGGCGTTGTCAGTTTGTTTTCGATCTATGAGTTTGACTGTCCCTCTGGTATCTTTAGTCCCTCTTTGAGTGACTATAATAAAAAAAACTCCTACCAGCGTGATTTTTTTTCACAAAATTAAGAAATCTGAATCATATTTGATTTTCTGTAATGATAATAACCTATGTTTTATAGAACAACGGCAACATGTATTAGAAATTGTATTATTTCCGCCTCGTTATACGCCTTTTATACGAATGCACACGAAGATCCAACTTTGATAGCAAATGTATATGCTTAATAATATACAATATTTCTTCAGCTACCAAACACTAAACGGAACACAAAAAGAACCAGAATCGCAACAAGGTACAAAAGTTTAACATTAGTAAACATTAAACATGTTAAATACATCACCAACACTAACAGTAATTGTATATGAAATATATTCTGTCGTTTAATTTGTATACTGCTTTGCTGTACTTTTAAAATCTATCCCATATATTCAATATCTATCATTGTCTATTAACAAAATAAGAAGGACGGAATGGCTAGAGCTTAACATGTGAATTTCAATAACATTTGTTCATTATATATTAAGTAGTACATGTAGTAAATACACACTACTTGATGTTTAATACACTCAATTGCAATTTTGCTGTATTAGCCATCCGTTATGATATTGACACCTGTCACGATTGCAAAATGCTGTATTAAACTATATCGTCACGTGTAAATCATCTAATTTAGGTATATAGCAATGTGTCTATCATATGGATTTTTTTATTATCATACACCGTATCAAACCTCAAACAATATAATCCATCGAGCAGAGCTCTTGCGAATATATTGGTGTCTTGGATTGATATAGGTGGGATATTGAAATAACCATATGATATTCTCTATATGCATTGTTTATATGCATTTCTGTTCCAAGGACTTCAATAAAAGAGTAATTCGAATTGAATTTTACAAGAAAGAAAATTTCTAACGAAATAGCAATCCCTAATCTTGCTTTTATTGCACAAAGAATTGTCAGTGGTGTAAACATATTGTCATCCCTAGACATCTCTCATCAGGCAGTGAAAACTGTTGCTTAATAACTTTGTTCTCTTATAACCTCTTGGATGAAAAAAATACTCCATGTCCATTCATATTTCAATGTCTCGTGTAGAGAGAAAAAAAGTTTGGTTAAAGAAATGTATTATATATACATTTTCAAAGATATTGACTGGATTTTAATTGAAATCGTTCCTGTGATATATCAATTGAATGTCGAATAAATATGAATTTGTATTTATATCTCAAAACAAACAGCGACGTAACGATTCTAAAAATGAATACTATATGAGGTGCCTTGAATATGCATGCAGTAACCGATTATAAAAAAAGTGGTGTTTGTTGTAATTATTTTCTTCTTCCTTTGTTATATTTTGTTTAAGCAATTGGTAACATTGTAGAAAAAAAACTTTTTTTGCAGTTGAAACAACGTTTCTGAAAAGTTTGAGTGCATCATCGTTTAGTTTGAGTGATTTTAACCAAAATGAACTTAAATTCTGCGAAGGACTTGTGTTCAACGTTGTCGGATCGTCGGTACCAAAGGGATTATCAAACAAAGGCAGGAAATTAGGATTGAAACTATTAAGAAAGAAGGCGCTATTATTCTTTCTTAGTGCAAATCTAATTTGCGTGATTGCACTAGTAGGGTTTTATGCATTTTCTATGCAAATTTTAGGTAGTAAATCCACATTTAGCAATGTAATGGGAGTAATGCTAGGGTCATCACCCCTTATTCAAATATCAGGTAGTACTGTGTACAGAATTGATGCTACCTTACATCGTATAGGTCGATGGATAAATAAAGGCAACAGTAGTATACCGCTGTTCGAAACTCATAAATCGATAGAGATAAAAACAAATCCGGGTTACAAACTAAAACTGAGGGAAATGCATCAACTATAAGAGAACAACGACACAAAAACACAACATTAAAAATGTAACACACACAGAAACGAACTATAATATAACAATGGCCATTTTCCTGACTTGGTACAGGACATTTTAAGAAAAAAATGGTGGGTTGAACCTGGTTGTGTGGCATGCCAAACCTCCCGCTTTAATGGCAACGTCAAATACAGCACCAAAACGACAACATCACATGACAGGACCACAATACAAATAAATGGGAGAACATATAGGACAAAGAAACACACGAATAATAGCTAACAAAAGGTACTAGGCTTAAAATTCAATACGCCAGACGTGCGTCTCGTCCACACAAGACCATCCAGTGACGCTCAGATAAAAAAAGCTTAAAAGCCAAAACAAGTACAAAGCCGAAGAGCACCGAGGACCAAAACTTCCAAAAAGTTAAAATAACTTAAAAAGCTATATAAAGGCAACAGTAGTATAACACGGCCAGGGTTTTCTGCCTGGGACAAGAACATCCTTATTATTTAGAATAATTTATAATTTTTCAAACAGTAAATTTTATAAAATGACTTTATAATAGATAAACATGATAAAACCGAAGTGGGGACTAACTACAGAATAAGAATGGATACATTACATAAAACAACTTAATCCAACATATAAAAATACACAGCCGAGTTAGTCAATGCATCAACGCACAGAGTGACGTCGCATTTGAAATTCTAAAAAAACAAACAAAGTGACGTCACATTGTCACATTTGAATTTGTAAAAATATAAACTCTGTAACGTAAATATGAATAAAGAAGAAATAATTTAATAATTTGTATAGCGATACGGTAGATATTATGTAGTCAATATTAAATCAGTTGAGTTATTAGTTTTTATTGTATGTTGGCCGTAAGGAGAGATGCATGATACCAAATGCCAATTATACCAATAAGTCGTCAAACAAACTGAATATACCATGGCAAAAAAAGAAAACCGACTAAAAGACAAAGATCAGTTTACAAAACACAACATAGACAACTACAGACTGAGCTACACTAATATTGCGATTATTTCGTAAAACAATTTCCTTCTTTCTCGATTTAAAAACAAAATGTTTGATTACTTTTCCATAGAGGTACACATGTATATATAAGATTTGAACTTCTACAGTACACATTCAGACAGTGATTGTCCGTTGCATACCGATACATCAGGGTTCAGCATGGTACCAGTCTACTATGGCGTTTCGTGCAGGAGATGCAAAATTTTCAAACATGAAATTGAGATTTGATCATGTTTGTAGCAACATGCATATAATTAAAAATGAAATAAAACCAATGTGGTACGAGACAACTTTCAATCTGAGAGTGAGAATGTAAACATATAAAGTTGATCGTACGTTTTGCACCAATGATCAAACTCATAAGTATAGTAAGCTATAAACAGTCATGATAACATTTAAATCAGTCTTAATGTACATGTGATACTCTGAAGGAGGACACAATCGGTCAAATTACAGATTAGACTACGATGCTGGTATATTAAGATATCAGACCTGGCTACTTTTAGAATCCGACTATCGTACCAGTAAACCAATCCATGATGGGGACTTACATAACTTATGTAACATGTGTAATGTCGATTTTAACGAACTCTTTTAGAACAGTTTTGGTGTAAGGAGCACACCTCTGGTATAATTTCTTATAATGTGAACTTGCACGAATGTAACGTATTTACTGAGATATGTAAATTCTGTAGGCTAGAGAAGAGGGTATGTTACTGCAGAGAAATGGGAAATAGACAATTCAAAAGTTGAAATCGTCATGTTTGTAATATATTAAAATTTAAAGTCGTCTATCTGTGTCAATATCGAGGAAAAAATAAAGACATACAGCAGATCTTCTACTGTCGGTTGTATCCTTAATCTCAAGTTCACAAGTATATATGAGATGTAATGTAGGTTACCCTAATATATTACAATTGAAAACTGAATATCAAAATACTAAAGACAAACTGTGGAAACCGTTTTACTAGCATTTTATTTGCGTTATTAATAATAGAATAACCCTACATGTAATAGCAATATGGTATGTTTCGTTATAGACTAATTATCTGAATGATTTGGTAACAAGCCTGGTTTTGTCTGGGAGCCAAAAGTGAGGGAAAGATACAAAAAGGCTTTCGAAAATCCCAAGTCGAAGAAAAACAAACAAATAACGGCAAATAAGAAACTCGACGAATTTAAAAACAGTCCAAAAAACACCGAATATAAAAACTTACGATTAAGTGACACAAACTCCACCACAAAGGCTTGTGCTCCATAGGAATAAACAGTTGAGTTTTACTGGTGATACCAGTCATGTTAACGTTAACAACCGAGGAAAGTACGACATGATTCTTGGATTCGATGAATGGAATATATATGTTAGCATCCGTAATGCATCTATGACATGTACATAGTACGTAATAATCAGATTCTTCGGATAATGTCCGTCAAAATTTCGAAAGGATGACATCACTTTGACCATTTTGAACTGTTTAAAAGCTACAGTGCCCAAAAAATAACGTATCAACTAGGAGCTAGTTCCCATTGGAATACACATTTTCTGTTAAAAGATTTAAACATACCAAATGTGTTGCCTATATTGAAAGGCCTTTTGTGCTAATAGTTTAAATGAGGCGTAGCAAAATACAGTTTGAAATTAAAATGATCAAATGTTGATGAATTAGGGGCAACAGTTGTTTACTGATGCCTAAATCCGATCATATCAAAATAAAATCTGAAGTCGCGTAAACTCCACAAAGAGTGAGACCGTAAGCTTTGACAGGGTAAGCGTCTCCTGCACACTCAGTGAAAAAGTCATAATCGGTAAAAGAACACAATTGGTAATTTTACAGATCAGACGACTATCATGGTATATAAAGATTTAAGACAAAAATAGAAAATTAAAAAGAGGCGGAAAAGATATTACAAAAATGAGTTTATACAACGTATCGGTCAAACAATGTGTGAACTTTTTTGGGCAGTTCTTAAGTAAGGAGTACATCCTTGTCTATAATGGAGCCAGTTTTATGTGAACATTCTAGAGAATAGTGTATCACCTGAGATGTGAAAACACCCTTCGATTGGACAGAGGTTATGTTACGTGTGGGAAATGAAAGTAAAAAATTGGAAATACAATATCCGATTATTCTTTTATGAAAACTTATGACAGGTACTGTTTGTTTTTTAGCTAGAGTTTTTTGCTGTAAAAGATGTTTGGTTCATTTTCTGGTTATTATTTAAGTTCCGCTCCGTAGCGTTTATGATTGTTATACTGTCAAAACATATCTACTATGTTCTAAGCAAAAACTGGAGGTGCAATTACTATGCTATTTTCATTATTTAAGGGTATTATTACTCATAGAGTATTGAAAACGAATCAAACGAGTAAAATTTCACAAAAATAAATTTTAAATCGGTGACTTATGAGTATAGTATGTTGTGATTCTGGTACTGGTGAGTGGAGTTACGAATGGATTTGAACCGACAAGTTTGATAAAAAAAAAATTCAGTATTATGTTTTGACCATTAAAATCCACTACCACAAATAGTACTAATTACATCCCGTACCAATGCAACCCAAGTGTTTCTACGCTATGAAAATTGGGCATCTTCTAAGGAAATTATATCATCGATAGACTAGTTTGCGTTGCTGTGCGGCGTGTCTTGGTATTTTATACATCCAACGTTCATGTATTAATTTTAATGTTTCTGTTGTGATTTCTGTTGGATGGTGTGTTGTCTTATCGTTTGTAGTCCAAATAATTATAAAATTGCATTTCAGTACCGTCATTGTCGTAGAGATTGTTTGGACCTGTATTGTTGGGGTAATTGTATAAAGTTCGAGATTGCATGTTCGTTACGTAAGTGCGTCACTGTTTGTGATGTCTTGTGGTGTCTGTCGTTGATGGAAGATGTTCGTTGTTGTTCTGTGGTTTGCATGTTGTGTTAACTATTATATTATTTGTTTGTGTGGTTCTCTGTGATGAGTGTTCTTGCGTGTGTTTGTGCTGTATTTCTGTCACGTAGTGTTGTCATTTTAGCGATATTTTATAACATTGTCATATAAGCGGGAGGTTTGGCTAGCCATCAAACCAGGTTCAACCCACCATTTTTTTCTTAAAATGTCCTGTACCAAGTCAGGAATATGGCAATTGTTATCAAATAGTTCGTTTCTATGTATGTTGGCGTTTGTTTTTGTTGCACTTCAGTGTTCCTGTTGTTCCTTTGTTTTCCTCTTATAGTTGATGTGTTTCCCTCGGTTTTAGTTTGTAACCCGGATTTGTTTTTTCTCAATCGATTTATGACTTTTGAACACCGGTATACTACTGATGCCTTTATTGGCAAACAATAAATTACCGTTCCAATAGACCATTCCAACGGAGAAAATGAACACATGTAATGATCATCTTTAAACTATCTGAAAACCAAAGACTAGCGTCCATATAACTGGCATTTACACTATGGAAGTCTTCTTCTGATACTTCGTCGATTCAAAATAAATATTCAGACAATCGTTTACTCCGTCTACAATTGTACAGCCTTACAGATTCCTGTGTAAACAAGATACACC
Organism: Mytilus californianus; assembly: GCF_021869535.1. Classification (NCBI taxonomy): domain Eukaryota; kingdom Metazoa; phylum Mollusca; class Bivalvia; order Mytilida; family Mytilidae; genus Mytilus; species Mytilus californianus. The sequence continues at coordinate 32,687,291 of NW_026262712.1, forward strand.
CACTACTCAACATGAATTCTAAAAATTAACAATAACAAATTCATCATGCTTTGACCGATGCAAGGCTACTTACCTAAATAGTACAATGATCAGAAAAATATAATAAGAAAAACTAATTATCGTCAATTTGTATATTTTCCCTTTTGAACTTACTGTCTCATATTTTTCTTTATCATGGACTGAACATGAAACACGAAAATATAACAATGACGTCATGTTACAGAACGACAATATCACGCGTTCATTTTCATTTGCTTCAATTTATCAATAAAATGCACGGGACTTCATGCATACACCCGAACAACAATCACAACATTTTCTACGCGAGAAAATAGTTGTATTTACTGTTTGATTTTATTTCATATTCTCGAAGAAGAAAAATAGAGTTAAGACAAAATTGCCGATAAAAAGAATAATGTTATTTCATTGTTTGATAAAGACTTCATTAACTCCAATATCAGCTCGCTCATGCGAGCTCCCGCGATAATCTTAATGATAAAGTCAGTATCAAAAACAAAATTGCCATTACACTATATGTCTCAGATATTAAACACACACACACAGATTAATTCAGTAATCAGATTATCGTTCGACACTGTGTGACGTACTCGTAAAAATGTCATATTTTGCATCGCAGTTGAAATCAAACTTTAGATAATAATAAACCATATTTTTAAAGCCGTTTTGAAAAATACCGCCATTACTACTAGATAATTTTAAACACACAATAATCGTCATAACAAATCAATATTTACCTGTTGTTTACCTTCCTGTTAGACGGTTGGAAGAAATGAAAATGCATACTTCTTATATTGCAAATTTAACAGTGTAAACCAGTAGGTATGTTATGTAATAATATTCATTTTTATTACCGCGTAAGATACTTATATTTTAATTATTATAATTATAAGTTTTTTTCTGTTTAAACAGAAAATTCAAAGCTGAAATGCAAGGGCGACAATCGTGACTCAAATTTAACTAGTTATTGATAAATGTGACATTACCCATGCTGTTTAGTGGGAAAAAAATTAATTCTGACGACTTATTAAAAGGTGTTATTTTGTAATGTACATAATAGAAAAGATATCAATCTCTCTAATGAATTGACAGAAATGTGTATAAGAATTTAAACTATTTGAATGTCATCTTGTTTAGTGGGCATACAATTGAATTCTGGCGACTTTTTCCTACTTTTAAAGGGTCTTATTTTGTAATGTACGTAATAGAAAATATATCGATCTCTCTAATGAACTTACTCTGAACCTTGTCAGGAATTTTTCATAAAGGAGAAAAACATAGTGACTCAAGCGAATATTTCTTGTTATAGTCTTTAAAAAAAACCTGTGGATGTCGATAGAAAACAAAACGTGCATTAAAAAAAACCACACACATATCGTTTGGTATTTACTATTTAAAACCTTTTAAAAAACGCTGGGGAGGGGTGGATTGTATATGTTCAGTCATGCTCGAGACTAACACAAACGTTGAAGAGTTGATATAACCAAACAAACTAAACAAATGTATAATTCCAGGCAAAGGAATACGAGCTATTCATTAGGAAGGTACACTCCTTAATCAGAAAGGATTCCTAGATATCATTCATTATCATTGTGAAACAAACTTGCATGTAACATTATTAGACTGCACTCACAAAATATGTTGGAATCAAGTTTTCTTTGTACAGAGCCCGTTGTAAACACAATTTTCAGTGACATTCTAATGTTCAGATTCGTTATTTTACATGTTTTCCCCGGATAATTATTTGTATTTCCATGTTTGTCGTCATATCGATATTGTCACTGCACAAACTGTGCCAATCAATTATTTCTTATTTTAAAACGATTAAAATTATTAGCATTTATCAATTCAATAGAGACCAGGGCTGTATTTGGCAACGTGAAGTAATAAAACAACTTTTCGTAACTTTTTTTGTACTTTTAAAGTGAAGCATGACTATGCATACGATGTAAACAAAATTATTATAAGACCTTACTTAAAGCGTTTAACAACTCATAAAATACATTCAATTTGATAATTTTGACCATATTTCAAAATGTTTATTCAATGGTATTAGATGGTCATCTTTTCTGTTGTTGCAAAGTTATGATCCCCATAATATAGAATTGTGTCTGTTTGTATATGAATAAAAAAAATTATAAACTTTCCATAATCAAATAAAAAATCATAAAACAAATATTAAAATGACTCATCCATATAATTGCTTCAATTGAAAAAGGCAGACAGAAAGCTATGTTGCTATGTATTTTTCAGGACACAATTCATTTAAAGAATGTTCAAAAATGTATGTTTATGTACATTTTTCTTTTTCGTTATCCCTTCATTCCAGCCAACATACTTATTGTATTAATCAGGACGACAACGAAATCTTAAACGAACCTTTGATTTACGTTAAAAGCAAAATTGTAGTTATTATTACTGAACGATGCTTGTTCTTCCTTTTTCTAGTTATCGTTTTTAAATGGCATCAACGACGCCAGTGTGTGGTGTGTGTAATCTCCGTAACATCACAGAACCATCAGTGACCATGTGTATCGAATGTGACGAAGTATTTTGTTTAAAATGTCAAGAATACCACAGTCTGTCGAATGGAACACTAAACCATAGTATTGTACCATTAACTGAATACGAGAAATTACCAAGTGATAATCTCCAAATGGCCCAAAACTGTAACAAACATAACGTAAATTATACAATTTACTGTAAAAAGCATGAAAGTCTCTGCTGCGGTAGATGTATTGTAGAAAGTCACAACGAATGCGGAGATTTCGCAAAATTGGCTGATATAGTCAAAAATATAAAAACATCAAATGCCTTCTGTGAAATTGAAAATTCGTTAGAAGAACTCGGTGACACTATTAAAAAAATCAAGCATAACAGAGAGAACAACCTTTCGTCGTTATCTGAGAGAAAAGAGAATATTTTGCATGAAATCAAGCAAACCCGATTAACAATCAACAAGCATGTAGACGAAATACAAGATGACGCAATAAATGAAATAAATGCAGCTGAAGAAAAAGAAAGAAAGAACATTTGTCAGATGCTGACTCTATTGCAGGAAAAAACAAATGAAATAGCTGAATGCCAGAGAAACATTACGAAAATTCAGAAACTTGACACAGATCTCCAGACATTTATTGCTATGAAGGAGCTAGAAAAAGAAGTTTCAAGCAAAGTACAATTTATGCAATCCATGACCAAAACTGGAGACTTTAAAGAAACAAATATGTCGTATCAATTTAATACCGGCGTACAAAAGTTCATCTCCGAGACCCAAAGTTTAGGGGAATTGATAATTGAGACAAAACCATGTGATATTGTCTTCACAAGGAGGAAAGACAAACAAGCACAAATGGTGCTTCAGCATAGCTCATCAAGGTCAGTTGAAAATATCAATCTGAAGCTAGATACCACTTTAGATAATACGGGATTCTGCAAATGGGGTTGTTGCATGTTACCCGACGGTAGATTCGCATTTACGGAAACCTTAAACAATCTTGTCAGAGTATTTAACACTGACGGATCAAAAGATTTTGAAATTAAAACACAATATAGGGCATTTGATATAGCTTACATCAGTGAAGATAACACTCTTGCTGTAACATCAGGTACGAATGGAATGTGCATTTCAATAATTGACCTACAGAACAAACAAATTAAGAAAGAAATATATGCTGAATCATATTATCACGGCTTAGCAGTAATGGATAACAAATTCATCTGCTCTGCAGATAAAGAAGGAATACAGTGGTTTAATCCAAACGACAACTCAACAAGCGTTATAGTCCAAGAGGAATTTCCCAAAATGTGTTACATTGCCACATTTGATGATAAAATTTACCATACAAATAACAAAACCAACTCCGTGACATGTTATGATTTACAAGGCACAGTGCAATGGACATTTGAGAAGGAAAGTGCTCTTAAGAGACCGTTTGGAATCTCTGTAGACAATGAGGGTAAAGTATACGTGGTAGGGAGGTTATCTACCAATGTAGTAGTCATATCTGCTGATGGACAATATCACAAAGAAATACTTACAGCTAGTGATGGTCTTTCCAATCCCTTGTCTTTGTACTATAATAGAAGTACCAATCAGTTACTAGTTGCAAACAATAACCAGAGAGCAATGCTTTTTTCTTTAATTTGAATAAACTCTTGCATCTGTTCCACCGACGTTATAATAGTTTTGTCGAGCCTGCATGTTTCATATTTTGTATATAGATGCCTTATGTTATGAAGTTTCCGTCTGTCATATGTCCATTGTCCTTGACCTCATTTTCATGGTTCAGTGACAACTTGAAAAAAAAAAATTACGATTTTTTGTAATTCCTCTAATTATGAGTAATAGGATAACTACATTTGGTACGTGCGTACCTTATAAGGTCCTCATGATTGTCAGATAGTTTTTACTATATCTCGGCCTCATTTCATCGGTCAGTGAACAAGATTAGGTTTTCGTGGTCAAGTCCATATCTCAGATACTATAATCAATAGTTCTAATATATTTGGTGTATGAAATGATTGTAAGGTGTATATGTCCAACTGGCAGGTGTTATCTGACCTTGACATCATTTTCATGGTCCAGTGGTTAAAGTTAATTTTTGTGTTTAGGTCTGTTTTTCTAATACTGTATGCAATATGTCAACTACATTTGGTGTATGGAAATATTTTACGATTGCATGTCAGTCTGGCAGGTTTTATATGACCTTGAACTAATTTTTACAATTTATTGACAATGTTATTTTTTTTATAAATTTTAATCATGTTAAGTTTATTTGATACTTGAAGTTAAACTTCATAATTAAGACTATCAACATAAAATCAATGGTCAATAAAGCAGGCTACATATTTCAGCGTATGCACTCTTGTATAGGATAGTAGAATGTTTATATAGAATAATTATGCTATTTCTGTTTATCTTTTTGTGTATAAATACCTGTTCAGTTGTTAGAATTCCTTTTAATAAAACATGAACTAATAGGGCATTAACAGAAAGATTGAAAATAATTAGTTTTTAGCCTAATTTTATTTTAGTCGGTGGGGGGACCCTATACTTCTAAGTGACAGATATAATTAAGGAGAACAGCTGTGCTCTTTTAATTTTAGATTTCGTATTTAACTGTTTAAAATTACAGTTTTTTTAAAACTTTAAGAAACACCATGTGATAGATATGTTATTGAGAATACTTGAGTTATGTAGGCGATATAATAGATGTACACAATCCAAATTTCATCAGTCTGGAATTGAGTTTATCCTTGTTCATACACCATAAGAATGTTTAACTCTCATCATTTTTGAAATATAAAAAGTGAAAAATGACCGTTAAATAAGTTGATATTATCACAGTATCCTAAACAAAGTATCAACGTGGTTATATTTCTTTTTCTATTGTTATTTTTTCTCTTGTGCAAGTGGTAACGATGTTTTGTTGGATCCTTTTCTTTGGTGAAGATTTCCCCGTTGATTCAACAGGCACATTGTGATATAGCGATCTATGATTTTAATAGATCTACAGTTGTTTTGCCTAAATTTGCCAGTTTGAACTAGTTTTACAGAAACATGTTTACTCATGTCAAAATGTCATAAAATCTTTAAAGACAATGCATTACTTTATGAATAAAATTATTTAAATATATATTAGCAACTTAGTAATTCACTAGAAAAGATCAGGACGTTAAGACATATATCCACCACCATCATGATGATCATCATTAAGGTATGCTATTCAATGATTTAATTTTAATTATTTGTATAGGCTACAAATTGATATCTTCATCATCACATGTTCGTCTTGCAACGCTACAGTGCACTGACATTGTAATATGTTACACGTCGTGTTACAAAAGCCAGTTGTAAACTGAACATGCTGAAAATTTTATGAAATTAAAATCTATTGAGTTAAATAATAATATGCAGGTAGGAGTAATACTATGTAATATTTCAAATTGGACCTAGAATGAAACTATTCATAGAATATGTGCTGAGATGATTTACTTATATAAGCTACGACTATAATAGTTATCAAAGGTACCAGGCTTATAATTTAATACGCCAGACGCGCGTTTCGTCTACATAAGACTCAGTGTGACGCTCAGATCAAACTAGTTAGAAAGCCAAACAAGTACAAAGTTGAAGAGCATTGATGACCCTAAATTCAAAAAAGTTGTGCCAAATACGGCTAAGGTTATCTATGCCTGGGATAAGAAAATCCTTAGTATTTTGAATAATTCATACTTTTGCAAACAGTACATTTATAAGAATGACCATATAATTGATATTCATGTCAACACCGAAGTGCTGACTACTGGGCTGGTGATACCGTCGGGGACGAAACGTCCACCAGCAGTGGCATCGACCCAGTGGTGTAAATAGTTATCAAAGGTACCAGGCTTATAATTTAATACGCCAGACGCGCGTTTCGTCTACATAAGACTCATCAGTGACGCTCAGATCAAACTAGTTAGAAAGCCAAACAAGTACAAAGTTGAAGAGCATTGATGACCCAAAATTCCCAAAAGTTGTGCCAAATACGGCTTTAATGGTTGTTGATAGGTGCAATGCTGAACCTAATGTCACCAGTAAAAGGCGTTTTGTGTCATCTCTTTTTAGAGATATTTTAAATTATGTTGATAACAAAACATTGGATTCTATTACGGTAGTATCCCCTAATAGCAATTGATTATACTGGATTTTCTTGATTATAGCCTATACTACGAATGTGATCCTCGTTTTTTGTTCACAGGGTGGTTGTGCTCTTATCTCTTGTCAAGGTAACGAATCGATTTACAGAATAAGTCGGAATACTTCACTCCAGTAAAATATATGTATTTAACTTACAATTTAAAATACATCAGAAGCATGCATACATATATTGTGAAATGTAAAACGCAATGGTTGATAAAGGTCACAAGAGTCACCCTGATGTTGCAATTATTACCTAAACATATCACTAGTAAACCGATATTGAACTGAAACGGCAAATTTAATCTTATCAGCTCTTAAAAAAGCAAACAAATACAATTTTAACGTTGAATATTATGAGGTTTTTAAACAAGCAGAACATATTATGAGTAAACACTTTTTTCATTAATGTTGACGAAATGATGATGATCGAGTTGATGCTGATGATGTTTAAAGTCGGCAGGTAGACTTGCCATCTTACATGAATGGTATTTTATCCATTTTCATAAAAGAAAATTAACAGCAAGCATAAAAAGGGATTGGTGATTGTTGTTTTTTTAACCCAAAAGACAATGATATAGTTGTAAATAGTTCACGTATATTCACGATGACAATAGGTTAACGTTAAATCAAACAAAGGGCATGCAAAGTAAACTACTAATAAAGTAATACGGAATGAAATGTAAAACATTTGTAACATCACTGAAAAATAAGGTCATTTTGAAATGAAGTATAAATCACAAGCTAATGATATATTAACAGCTTTTTCTTAATGAAGCACAATTTTTCTTTCTCACTTTAGTTTGCATATCGTATCTTTACCTTGTGTTTACATTGTTTACATTGAAGACATTGCTATGTTGCCAATAGCGAGTCAACATCGTGTTTATATTGTACAGCAATTCTATACCTTTGTGTTTACATCGTTTACATTGTAGACATTTCTATGTTGATAATAGCGAGTCAACATCGTGTTTATATTACATAACAAGTCTATACCTTTGTGTTTACATCGTAGACATCGCGATGTGGACAATAGCGTTAATATCGTGTTAATATTGTATACCAAGTCTATACCTTTGTGTTTACATCGTTCACATCGTAGACATCGCGATGTTGACAATAGCGAGTCAACATTGTGTCCCTATTGAAATAAAGATTATTTATCTATTTATGTTATTTATTTATACTAAGTCTCGAACTTTGTGGTTACATCGTTCACACCGTAGACATCGCGATGTTAACGATGTCAACGATGTAAACAGCATATACGAGTTCTTATAATGTTAACTATTTTGACACGATATCGTGTTAAAATTGTAACATCGCGATGTAAACGATTTAAACACGATATAGTTACTACATTGTATACATCGCGATGTTATTTATGTCAACGATGAATACAGTATATAGGAGTTCTTACAATGTCAACGAAGTTGACACGATATAGTGAATATCGCGATGTCGACAATATTGTTTTTACATTGTGCGCTGGACGTGAATGAGTTGTTTTGTTGTTTTATGGAATTATTAATTAAAACTCATCTGTCCAAGGGATAGGAAAAGCTTCAAATGGTATACTGAAACTGAATTTTAGTCTTAAAGGGTCATTTTGGTCTTAACATAATCTGAAAAAAAAGTCTTAAAAATGACTTGTCTTTTAAAGAGTTTAAGCTGTTTCTTTTAGAAACTTTCAAATTGTAAATTTTAAATCAGAATCAGCTTAAAAGTATCATGACCTGCTTAACCTTGCGGAGTAACTGAAACACCCCTAGTTTATGACTAGTTTCTTCTTTAGTTTTCTATGTAATGTTTTGTGTACATTATTGCTGACTGTATTTTTATAAATGCGCGTGTTTGTTCCAATCTTTGTTTTCGTTAATATACATTATGTATAAGGGCCGATAATTGTCCCTTCTCACTCAAAAGTAATATTCGTGACCCGTTCTTACGTTATGTTGTTAGAAGGCTAACACAAATCAACAGATGCTGTTTTTTTTTTCTTATTCAATTTTATTACAGATAATATAATAGAATAAAAAAGTCAACATACAGACAAAACTGCCCAAACGAAGAAACCACTTTGCAAAACAGTGTTTTAATAGACAAATTCTTCTTATTTTATGACTATTGTCACGAGTTCAACAAACCTTATTACAAATTAAATTTTTAAACTTTTCATCTTTTATCATCACCCTCATACGAACAGCTTAACAAAACTAATTGTTCGTTATTTAATTATTTTAATTTTTTGCTTATAAGCCTGGACAGCAAAACGCAATTCTAAAAGTAGAAACTAATGAATACTCTTTAAAAAAAGATTATAGTTTCTTTTTTAAAATACAAGTCTAAGATGCCATTATTGAAAACAAAGTATTGAATTATTGAAAGAATAAGGGGAAGCTTTGATGAATAATTCATTAGGAGTTACGTTATAAATATCTGTGCAGCTGCGTATTGAGCACTAGACATATTGAGTGTTAAATATCGAGGCGAGAGATAAAAACGTAAGCGGACTCTTAAATACCAAGTAGACCTAAATTATGTACTAAGTTTTGCGTTTTTCTTAAGACATTCGTAAATTTTGGAAAATTTGCGATATCAAATCAAAAAGACATGATGGAGCGAAGGACATTACTTTTAACATGAAAACTAACGTTCAACTATGAACTGTTATTGACAAACTCTTTACTATTAACATGTGCTGTGTTCAATATTTTTCGATGGAATCTAAAATTGTGTAAATCACGTGTTTTGTAGACTTACAAAAGCATCACCAGTTAGCCAATGAACAAAAATAAACATACCTGACTGTATACTATAATGAAAGTCAAAGGAATTATATCAGTTTTGTTGGTTTTAATTTCTTCCCTGCTATATGCTGATATTGTCTCTTACATTGCCGCACAGCAGTCGTATTTGGAAAATTGGTTTATAAATGCAAATATAATAGTGTTGAGAAATCAAAGTTTGATTAAATGTTCGTTACAGTGCGGTGTTATGGATGAATGCGTGTCTATTTCCTACCACAAAGGATCAAAGGAGTGTAAAGGGGTTACCATTGGCTACATAGTCCATCCTACCTCACTAGGATATATCAGTGTTGGATTGAGTTATTATCTTGTGCTTGATGGTGAGGAATATTTTTTATTTTGTGTTTTTGTATGAAATGCTTACTTAACTTTTGATAATTGTTGTGTAAACGTACCAATAGCACGTTGCTGAAGATAAGATTTTGATATTTTTGTTGTGACGTGGCAGATAACACGACGACATCTTATTGTTCAGGCAAAATATTTGATGGTTTTTCTTTGAAAAGAGCTTATTATAGCAATATAAAAACACGTTAGAGGCAAAAATAAATGGGAATATCTAAATTTAACATGTTTAAACAATGACATTAGATTCTGAAAACTGTTATCACTTTAATATTCATGTAGCATATCAAGATAATTTTAAAATCTAATGTATCTAGTTAGCTCTTCAAGTATGAACGGCCAGTAGAAGTTGTTATGCAATGAAACTCATTTCTTATTAAGTTTTAAATTGCATATTTTTATAAAGTAATATTCAATCAATGAGTATTAACCTCAATTGGATTCTGAAGATAAACAGTAGTCCAGGAAAAAATACCGAACTTCCCCTTTTTGTTACTAAAAAGATGTTCACTTAATACGATTTTGGAATATCTTTCTATCTCATAAGGCGTCCATCGAGTTTAATGTTACAAAGTGGGTAAATAAACAAAGGTATGATCGGAATAATGTGCCAGAAAGACAAAGAACACCACCGAATGGCCCAACATCGAAGCATTCGATTTTTGCATCACTACATTTGAAATAAAGCCGTTTAAATAAAAACATAGCTTTTTTTCATTCTCTAGATCTTATAAAACAGCCTCTGGAAAGCAGAGTTTGTCAAAAGAGGGCAATTAGTTATGTTATGGTATAAAATGGTTGCACATGATTTGAAGACTAAGTGACTTGATTTGGATGCTAGACAAAATGTAGGAGTAATTTAAGGAATAGTACTGGTTCTTTGTCTAAATTACGTTTAGGAAGTTGCTTAGGGCAATCATGTTCTCCTCACACTGCTTATGTTTTATTTCCTTTGTTTAATGTTGTTATTCTGTTTGCCTTTTTTCTTTAGACCATGGTCTAGCATGATTTTTTTCATTGCACACTTCGTATTTTTTTCTCTTTTTATTCAAAAACATAATGGTTTACCCATCAATGAAAACGAATACTCGTTATTCAATATTCTGAAAGACACTATTCTTACACTCGAGGGAAGTACGGATTCTGTAAAAAAAACCCTTTTCATATAAAGAGTCTTATCTTGAAAACCTCAATTAAATGATTTGACGAAAAGAAGTATAACTATGTTTTCCTGGACCTGTGCTTATCAATTAAGGCCTACGTTTCTTGTCCTGATTTTACAAAACATCGAAAAGATGTCAAAACAATAATAGCTTGATCATTCATTATTCAATTTTCTGAATATTTTGTTACAAATTTAACAGTAATAGCAGCACATTAGTTATTTGAATATTTTATTATGTGTATATGACTTATAACACAAACAAGTCTAAATTGAAAACAACTTTCAAACCTGTGATTGCTTTGGATAAAAACCGCAATTTTTATACGTGTGCATGAAAAACAAATTTCTTGGTAAAGGGGTCAAAATACAGCACAAACAACATTTTCCAAAAGACCAAAAAAGTGACAAAGAATATTTTAATAAAACGCATTTGACTAGCAGGTCGAACAACGGATGTTCTTAAACCCTGCTGACTGCCATTCGCGATTGCCAAATAAGATGATCATCAGATGTAACAAAATGGATCTTAAATAATAATTTAATATCAAACAGAAACAATAAACTTGCGGAAAAGACGGTATTCTGCAATCAAAAGGTGCAAAATTTAGTACACCATATCAGGATTTCGACAATTAATGTCTCTTTAGTGATGTCAGTTATTGAAACGGTATTTGGAAGGCCATATAATTTACCTCAATTAAGGATAGACTCTTGAATTTTGAAGAGTCGAAATAGGATGAACGGATCATATAAACCCGAAGGCAAATATAAAACAAGCCCCAACGAAAAAATATAAACAAGTCTAAACTGAAAACAACGTTCAAACCTATGATTGCGTTGGATAAAAATCGCAATTTTTTTACGTGTGCATGCAAAACAAATTTCTTGGTAAAGTGGTCTAAATACAGCACAAACAACATTTTCTAAAAGACCAAAAAAATGACAAAGTATATTTTATCAAAACACATTTGACTAGCAGGTCGAACAACGGATGTTCTTAAACCCTGCTGACTGCCATTGGCGATTGCCAAATAAAAAGATCACCAGATGTAACTAAAATGGATCTTAAATATTAATCTAATATCAAACAGAAAACAATAAACTTGCGGAAAAGATGGAATGACTTATTACACATATATTTCACTTTAAAAAAATTATCTGTGTAAAATTTATATATATATATATATATATATGAGCAAAAGATCAATCAACATTTAACCCTTATATGTTTAAATAGTTAAATCTCAAGCGAAATGACAAACTATGTTAGTGTATGTCTTTAAATGACAAAGCGGTAGACATAAAATAAGACTTAATATAAAAGGAATATCCGACTAACCTTTTCACGCCGAAATTATTACCAATTTGCAGGAATTGGTTTTGAACATACTGTTGCATATGTGTTGATGGGCAGATATGCAAATAAATGCTATTATCATGATAATTTTTGTATGTATCTATATAGTTTTAATGGAAATAAGAGTATGCACTTTCAAGATCCGATACTATTTGCACCTACTTAAATCGGCAGTTAAATCATTTCTTACCTTGAAAATGAGAGATCCATCTGGTTTAGAATATCGCAAAAAAAAAAAAAAAAATGGTATTATCGAATTGAATTTTAAATTGGTATAAACAGAAGATTAAAAAACATATGGGACGAATGTCGGTGATATTGTAGACTATTAAAATAGATATGAATATATTCAAACATACACACATTGTTGAAAAGGAAAAAAAACACATATATATATGTAGGATAAAGACTCGGATATGTCTTCAGGTATAGAACCACTAAATCGGGCTCGATCGGAAAGAACATACAAGAAAGTAGTACATATTTTAAACAAAATAGTTGCTACGCATAGATGGATCTTTGTCAATTGGTGAAATTTGGGTAGTTTTGGTATCAAATGAAAGCTTGGGGATTTGGTATCACTGTAGAACCCTTGTTAAAAGTTTCCTTTGAATAATAAAAAAGTATATAGAATTATAATATGAGGGCCATTTGCCCTGTTGTTCAGATCAGAAGTACCTGTTTTTCTACTATCAAACTTCCGGGAACCAGTACGTTTATATATGCAATTAAAGGTATGTTGAATTTTTCAGCACAAGTCAGGAAACGGTATAGTTTTGACAAGAAATGACATGAAATGACTGCCACTTTATTTGAACTTAAGACAATGTTGTTATCAATGCTAGAAATTGCAGAATTTAACATAGAAAGCAATGGGGCTATGAATTAGTGGTCTTATACCTTCAAGAGTAAATAATGCGCTGATCTGTTGATATGAATATCGAAATTTTCCTAATTTTTATCATCCCTTAATTTAAATTGTTAACAAAAATTGTATAACATTTCATGCATTTTCCCGTCATTGATTAAATGAGATTAGATAAAATAAAATCATTTGTTTCACTAGAGATGCATTTTATTAATTCTCGGAGTTTTTGTGATTTAACATTTTTTTTCCAAATAGAAATTGATCATCTTTATGATGGGAGTAATCGCAATATCTCGTCTCAATAGAGGTATTTTCTATACGTTTTACCTTCATCTATTATATGTTATAAGCATTACAACACAGCGGTTGAAGCAACACGCTTACAACAATTTTAAACTTTCTTGAATAATATATTATTCTTAATAAAATGCTTTTCAAAACATTTGGATTAAACAATAAGCTCAAAATACTTAGCAATATAATTGATAATGAATCAACAATCCATAACTTGTTTTCGAATTGAAAACCGAACATCACATGCATTATTTACAATTCTGTTTGAAAATTCCTACTTTTTCACAGTGCACTTCTTTAGAAAAGGAACAACTCCCAAAGTTTTACTTTTTATCTTATATCGAGATTATATTTTGTACAAGCACAAAACTACAGTATATACACATAAAACTTAAGAAAGATATTGATCTAGGCCTACATACCACATACTTAACGAGGATTTTTATCAAAATTTGTTTGGTATTTTACTTTATTTTATCAATACTGAACGCCATTTTACATACCTGCTTATCTCTTATGACTGACATTTTCTTAATTTCGTAGAAAGATGCCCGCATATTACTGGTTACGTTTTTAATAAAGCATTCAACAGTTGCTATAAAGTCCATTTATATGACAATACCTTGAGGTACGATAATTACAGCCAAATATGTGAATCAGAAGGTGGAGAACTCATGAAAATTTATTCAGATGAAAAACAACAACACATTGTCACATTTCTAGGTTTGTATGTTTTCTTAAATATCGCATATGCAGTTTTGGCAAAGGTTAATATATGTTATAATTGATTCAAATAATCATGTATATTTCATTTGCATTCACCATATTGCATCGCCTATTTCGTCTTTTTAAAATTTGTTTTACCATTTTAGGTTATATGTTTATAATGCAGACACCAACACTATTTTTAATAAGGAAAATATATTGGGTTGTAAACAATAGAAATCAGACAAATATGACAGCGCACTTCAGACAGACATCAGTTGTTCTGTTTATTACACATCATAACGTTAACGGTACCGATGTAACTGTACCAATTGCTTATTTGACTAATGTTTCTTCAGTGATGCCCGGGGCCAAAATATTCTATAATTAAAAACCAAATACAAATGTTGAAGTGCTGATAAGACCAAAAAGGATCTTACGTATATACAACCCTGTTCCCCGACCACCGAGTATGATAATGCTTTCCATTTTCCTCTGCTTTGTCTAAAAAGAGGTGGAAAATTCAAACTTAAGGTAGTCATAAAAAAAACTCCTAGATCGAGGAAAAATTGCCTTGGCAAAAATTACTACACCTAAACGAGAAGGCGCCACTATTCATGGAAAACTGAAGACTGATCAATACGAACCAAATAAAAAAAATAGGGGTGATATCAAGTACTCCGTAAGGGTTAGCAGATCCTGTTAGTAGTGTTTTGTCTGAGTAACGATGCTGCATAAGTCGATAAGGCACAGTCTGATTTTCATAAATTCAGGTATAATAACTTGGTCAAATCACATACATGGTACAAGAGAAAATATATTTGAGTCACTGCTTTCAGGTTATAATTGAGGATTGGTCTACTAACCAGATGTTGCACAAATCTTTTCATTAATTAAAATCAATCAATTGGCAACTTTTATTCTTGTACAATATGAATTAACAATAAGGTTCTAACGCCTACATGGTTACTTCCTGTGGTATGTCTTTACCTTCCGCGGGGTTTATATAGTCTTGAAATTACAAACTTCTCGAAACGCTAAAATAATTTAGAGAAGTGATTACGATTTTGTAGAACGGTGTTTAATCCTGTGTTATAATTAACCACGGTTACGTTCCAATTGTCAAAACACAGGTATCGAATAATTATTATCACCCTAATTATATTTGCAATGAGCATTCCTACTGCAATCAATATGGTGTACACTTTAATGGGACAGCAACCAAATGACTTTAATACCCAAAAACATGTATAGAGCTACATAGGGTTTGCAACAAAAGACAGGTGTTTATAATATGTTTATCCGTAAAGTTATTAATATAATGTTAAATTTATTATCATACGTGTGCAATTCTTTTTCAGACCAGTTTGATATTTCCCATTGGATATACTTCCAGGGAACCCATCTCCTGTCAGAGCCAACATGGCGATATGATGATGGTTCTGTTATATCATATTTCAACTGGTATTCATCACAACCAGATTCAACAACCTCAGATACATCAGAATTTTTGTGCATGAGTAAGTCAGACCAATATCAATGGCATGACTGTTGGAAATCAATGAAAGGCGCATTTATATGTGAAATACAAATAATGTAAACTCGTGTT
The DNA here is from genome assembly GCF_021869535.1 of Mytilus californianus. Classification (NCBI taxonomy): domain Eukaryota; kingdom Metazoa; phylum Mollusca; class Bivalvia; order Mytilida; family Mytilidae; genus Mytilus; species Mytilus californianus. The sequence continues at coordinate 32,703,150 of NW_026262712.1, forward strand.
TTGAAACCTTTCACAATATGAAAACGATATTTCTTCTTTATAAAGGATGTTGCGTTCTTATCACTTGATGTTAACATTTAATTACACCCAGAAAAGAATGATATGATATTTGAACGCCTTTTTATAACAATAACTTCTTTGATGATTTATTTACAAGGTAAGTAACTTTCCAGACGAAAGACGACATACACGTAATATCTACATATACTGCTCATTTAAGTATAGAACAGATATAATATTTTGTGGAAATTATACTTTTTAGATATTTTGTACAGCCGTGATTTTCATAGGAATTACTGACATAATATGATTTGACTGTCGATCGTTTTGTGAGACAAGTGAGGAGTCTCTTTTTAAGTCTTTAACAGTGATCGATTCGAACACATTACTTATTTAACATTTTTTTAAGTAACTATATGTTTTAAAGGTATAAAAGAAGCATGTTGTTCGTACATCCATCTGTCTGTATATCTGTATGTTTGTTTATAAATGTGCTTGTTAGGACCTACTCCTCCTAAACGGCTTGGTGGTTATATATGAAACTTTACACAAGTGTAGAACGATACCTGTGGATATGCATGAAGGGAAATAAATGCGATCAAATATAAGACGAGAAATTTCTAATTTACTTCCTTCACTATATGTATAGTGTTACGAGTAAGGGGGTCTCATTACCTGCTCTAAATTAAACAGATATCAACAAGCTTTGAAAGCAAATCTTACATATGTTTTTCAGAACAAATTTAAAAATATATATTTCATTTGTGTATACCTCACATGATTGAGGCCAACATTTTCAAAGGTTGACAGTTTGTTTAAGATAACTATTGTGAATATTTACTTTATTGGCGTGTTTATACTTTTTCATTAAACTCGAGCTGCTTGCCTTCAAATGTTAAGTAGTATAAATGTATTGTCTTATTTCAGATATCTATGTGTTGATAATTTTGTCATTTTTGTACTTTACAATGCATTCGATTCGGCCATTATTCATTAAAGTTATAACACTGTTAATTATCATATAACTAACATGAAATCCGATTATTATTATTGTACATACATTTGTAAAATATTTGTATTTTCTTTGTACTAATTGCGTCCTAGATTTTTACATAATCCAAAAACTTTAATACTTAATTTTCTCCTATGCGTACGTGCGGTAATTAATTCAGGTTATTTTTCTTGGATAGTTTCATAATTTAACATATATTTCCCGATATTTGTTAATCTATTAAATAAAAGTAAACCCATTTATACGACTTTCACCCCTTCACAGGCTACAAATGCCTCATATAATTTCAGTATATTTCATACTTGTTCCTTGAGTCTTTATTTTCGGACATGATTTATTTGTATTTACAAAAGCCAGTTGTTTAATATTCTATTTCAAATTTGAGGTAAAACTGTTAGACCGTTGACATGTCTTCCATTGACTGGTCCTGAAAAAGGCGAGGGGTACGAAAAAAAACAACTTTTCATACCATACTTTCATGTTTATTTGTTTGCATGAATTATAATTGTAAACTTTAAAATGAAAAAGACGAAAGGTGTCGCATGAAGAACAGGAACTACCTACATTTCTGGAGCATCTGGGTTCGCCCTCAGTTATTGATTGGTGTGGATTTGCTTATTCTTTTTTTATCTGTGTAGAAAGGTGTATACTGTTGTTTGTCTTTTCTCCGTTTTTATCTTAGATTAAGGCAATGTGTTTTTTTCATATATGGTTTTCTATTTAACCTTGACATCAGCAAAATGACTTAAAATATACTTGATACAAGAAGATTGCGATTTCTTTTTTCACAATAGAACATATTTATGAAACTAATAATTATAAAATTTTAACAGATATAGATAAACGAAAAGCATTGCTGAGATCTTATCTGGAAACAATTTTAAAATAGACAAAAAGATAATCCAATTCAAAGGAAAAATACATCTGTTATATAGCGAAACAGTTCAAACATTCATTTTGTAAATCGGTTTATCCCTTTTTAAGTTCTTATAATCGAATTATAAGAATAGGGTATTCGTTCATGAGGCGGATTTTATAGGATGAATTTGATATGTTTAGCTTGATATACCCTTCTGTGAGGTTCTTTTTTTCTATGCATTCAGGCTTTAAGAAAAATGGTCAGTAATATTCATAAATTTGTAAATATTTGAAATATTTTACTAATAACAATCAGGAGCCTATTTTTTGCGGTTATCATACCCATTTTGTTTTTATATAGCTAACACGTGCATTTGAGGTGTCATCTGAGTCAGTAGAAAAATAAGGAGATGAGGTATGATTGTCATAGTGACAACTATCCAACAGAGACCAAATGACGCAGAGGAGAACAACTATTTGTAGATACAAGTCTAGACTATTCGATCGTGTTTCACTTTTTTTATTATCTAAATAATAAACTCATCATGGATTTTGAACGCCATACGAGCGTTTTGTCTACAAAAGACTCATCAGTGAAGTTCGAAACAAAAAGGTTGAAAAGGCATAAAAAAGTAGACACTTTATTCTTTTTATGTTAAAATAACCGAGAGAAGTAATGATGATCTCGTGTCGTTTGATGGATTTTTATGAGAAAAAATCTTGTTTGTTTCCCGGCAAGATGCAATCAACGACTAATCTAACTTGTTTTGTGTTCAGGAACTTGCAGTAATGGAATAACCATATATTGTATTCTGTATGCATACATTTTCCTTTACATGACTTGCTGAAAAATAATCAATTAAACCTTTAATGGAATTAAATTTAATTTAATAATTCTCTAAATATACTGCCGACATTTACACAAAAAACTTATATTATATAAATCTAATATAAACAGCAATAACTCTCCTTTCCTAGATTTATATATTTTTGTTTTACACAGGAAACTGTAAACAAAAATTAACGACAAAAGGGACGATTTTCTTTCCCTATTATAATTTTTCCTTTTTTGACAGTGATGTTCTCTCTCTCTCTCTTATATAAAACTTTTAGCATTAAAACCTAATTGCATGAAATCGAATAAGTATGTTATTATTCTCTTCACTTTTTCGGATGACTTTTATAATGTTTACCTATAAAATGATTTTTTGACAGAATTTTATATATTGTAGAACTCGTTCTTTTTATAGACACATTAATTGCTAACGTAAAATGTTATTTTTCGCGACGTCAAACATATATCGGGAAAAGATGCATTTTTTTTCGAGTGATTTAACTATTTGCCTAAAAACGAGAAAATGGACCCCTCTTTTTTAAAATTGAATTTGGCTTGATACTGTATGAAGATTATTCGTTCCAACTTTTATGAAGAAATCACCGATTTTTTTAAACTTGATAAATCTACAACAAAAATGCCGTTTTTTTTTTCTAAAATCAATTTCTTTTAACAAAAATTAATTATTAACAAAGAATTGTTACACAAATGGAGAGCCTAATTTTGTAACGAGGATATTCCCAATCTCTTTACCGAAATCCGCATATGTTTATCGATTGAAATAAAAAAAGTTAAGGATGTCTGTTCAAAGGACAGAAATGTCCAAGAAACCGAAATTTTAAGTACATGTCGAAAAATTCAAACCCATTTATCTTTTAAATTTAGCACATAAAGATATATTATTTATTACATATTCAAATTGATTTTGTATATGTAAATTGATTTTGTATGCAAACTTTCGTAAAAAAAATCACTGTGCGTTTAAAACTGTATCGTATGCCCATGAAAAGCTAAATGTCATCGTCAGATTATGGATGAGGATTCATTATTTCTGTATTCTATCATTGTTAGGCCATTTGTTCTATTCGTTATACTTTTTGCCCATCATTCTGTATTCCTTATATTCTAGTTCCTCATCATTTTCTTTTCTATATTTTTTTTGGTTATTTTCTCTTCTGTAAACCCCCATCCACACCCTCGTGTATAATGGAAGACGATAAACATTTTAGTATACATACCACCCGTTGTTATTTCTCACCTGGACACATGACTTATATATATATATATATTGCGTAATAGTAACGAATGTAAAATTATCGATATAGTAAATTCAGTAGAATATAATTTGTATCAATGCACTGGCTTGTTAAATGTATTTTGATCTGACATCAAGAATACATTTGTTTATCATATTTTTAGTTTATTTAGTTATATTTGTTCATGTTTTAGTTTCGAACAAAGCAAAAACCATCGGATTTTCAAAAAAACTCTAAAACGTGCTGAATTTAGAGCCTTTATAAAGAGATAGGTTTTACCTAGCTTTAGGGGTTTTGAAAAATATCTATTTAGGAACCAAATTGTGGCTTTTTTTATATTTATATCAAAATTGAAATTCAAGGCCGTATTTTGTCGAAGAGAACAAGGTTAACAATTACCCAAAGTGCGACATGCGAGAAGAGGTTTCGTTTTCCCTAAAAAATAATTTATTGAAGCAACTAATCTTTTGAGGTTACGTCACGGAAATATATTTTAAATGAAAAGTTGCAACTGGATGCATCCCTTAACAAAAAAATAAAAAAAAAAACCTATGAAATGGCGGGTATGCGTCAATCATACAGCAATCCAACATAAACACAAGTAGGTTACCTGACATCTAGAATAAGAGGTTTAAGCATAACCCGCGCTGGTATCAACTTTCTGAGTTCTGAGTAAAATTCTACAAACATGTAGGACTCTGAAACGTGAAATATACGAACGTTGATTTTTTTACTTACGAGGGAGCGTGGCATTCCCTAAATACATACGGGTCCACAGACTCTTCTTATTATAATACAACGGTAAATGAGGATCATATGAGAGGAACAAAGTAAAGATACATGTTAACGCAGAATAATTTCCACATGCAGAAAATCAAAGAGGACGATCTCTCAATTAGTATGCAACTATAACTAATACATCCATAGACAATAACACTAGTAAATGCAAATATATATACTGACTTTGAAACAAATATACTACTCATAATAATTGCACATCTGTAGATTTTAATCTAGCTATCACACGTCATATAGACCATCGCACACCATCGAACGGCTTATCGCACTTCGGCGCAGACCATCGCACTTCAGCGTGACCATCAAACTTCATGGTCCCCATTGCACCTCTGAGTTATACATATATATATATACACTTCAATAATTGCAAACACTTTTATACCGATTTTCTGATAATGGTTTTTATTGTACTAAAGTAATGATTTGAATTCCCGCGGGTATTGCCCGAGGGAAATACGGTTTATTTAAGGGTTTACAAATCTTCATAGCTGAAATATTTTTATACTTATGTCACGAACAGATATAAATGACAAACATTTCTTAAATTGTCAGTATAGAAATTTAAAATTTGTTTTTAAGAAACGTAGGTTTCAGCTACCACAGATTAAGTTGGCCTTTGATGGATTTAGCTCTTATGTTAAATAAGAAGATGTGGTATAATTGCTAGTGAGACAACTATTCAAGAAAGTTAAAATCAAGAGGATGTTAGCAGTTATATATATAGGTCGTACGACCTTGAATAATGAAAAAATACGGAAACCGTAAAGTCGGTTATAAAAGGCCCCGCCCCGACATGAAAAATATGAAACAATTCAATTGAGAAAACTACCGGTCTTATTTATAACAAAGCAATTTTGCCAACAAAAAAAAAGCCCAAATATAACAGAATTGAAGTTACGACAACCACTGAACTACGTGCTTTTGACTTTGGACAGACACATATAATATAAAGAATGTTGCTAATGTGGTAGGTCCTTTATTGGTCACATAGCTCTTCACTCCTATCTTTTTTATACATTCTTTGGCTTTCAAATATTGAGCTTTGAGCGTTCCTAGTGAAAGTAAATCCAGAAAAGCGTTACGGATGCATGTAATTTTCTAAGTGTTGTTTTGTGAGGGGATCAAGACGTAGGGATATGAATGAGTGTTTTATGTGTGCAATAATTTTGGCCTCCTAACTATAGTGTAAATCTGCAGTTGTTTCATGTGTTTGATGTGCAAATTATTACAAAACTAAAAGGATAAGATAGATGAATTAATAGTCGATCGTTTAACATCCAGTGGCATCTATTATAGATTCATTATTACAAAATGTATTAGGGGGAGAACATTAATTATGATATAATTATGAGCATTGGCAATCATACCACATCTTCTTTTTTATAAGGACGTACATGTGTAGATTTTCGTCTTTTACTGTAAACAACAGTGTCTCCGGGCGTCAAAACCGAAATTAGACTTGTGAAAATTTCTGAAACATACAATTCATTATTTAACCAATGTAAAGTGTTCCGAATTCACTCCACATTTCTGAATTTATTCTCATTAAGAAATCAAGAAGAAAGAATCATTAAATGCTCATGCAAAACAAATAATACCGTTTTGAGCTATAAAACCAAAGCAATCCTTAGGTAAGGATACAGACAAGACCTAACGGTTCACCTTTCATTATGTTGAACCAATTTGAGAGTCAAACGTAAAGTACTACATGTATATTTGATTAATGAATCATGTATTATGTATCATTTCCCAACAATGAAAGCTCGGATGAAAAGGAATTGGAATGATTTAAAAACAAAAGTTATAAATGTACACGAACAGGCAAATAATGTACTCTATCTCATTCATTGGTGATTAAGTTGCATATCATAATTATAATGTACGTATTACTAGACAAAATTGCTGGACGGGATTTGATTTATCTTGATAGATGCATACGAAACTTCAATGAATTATTTGTATTTATCAAAATAACTATTATATCCGATAAAAATGAAAAAAATCTATCGGATAAAAACTACCGTTTTTTTCTATGAGACAAAATACATCCTATTTGAGTCAAATTTGTCCTATGGATTCGTAAAGGACAAAAATATCCTCAGTAACGGAACAAAAAATATCCCCATGGTAAACAAAATAAAAAATCCGTCATTTTTTAATAATCCTAGAAGGTTAACAAAGTACTATTGTAAATTATTTTTTCGGAATTAATCTTTTAGACATAAATTAAAAACGGTGTCCCGGATTTGCAATCATGAACACGATGAAAAGTTAATCCGAGAAAGTGTTACATGTTTATTTTAAATAAAATAAAGAATTGTTATGATAATACCATATATTTAACTATTTTATCAGAAAATAAAAAAACTGTATTTTAAACCCGTAAACACAATTTCAAGTAAAAAAAAGTTCCTATATTAGAATCATTCTTAAGGAATACGTGATTTATTTGCCTGATCTTATACTTGTTTATTTACAAAATGCCTTCAAATACATATAGTGTTTATTTTTATCTAATTTGCCGCAAAACGTATTTAGCTTAGTTTAAATAAAAATAAAGAACAGAGAATAAAAATATTGTTGAAGAGAAAATACATATCCGTGTTAAATTCGCCTCAGTTTGTTAAGGCGAAGTGTACGTAATTGCACGCCTCTAGCGGAATTTAGGATAAAAAAAACGTGCGTCGTTAGTTACGCGGGTTATCTCCCCTACTCCTAGAAAGGAAAAATGGGCACATGAAAGAAAAATGACTTGGTGCGGTCTATCATGAATCCAAACAAGTATTCATGTGCTATCTCAAAACTTCAAAGAAATTATTAGAATGACTCCAATCAGAAATCTGAGTATCCTATTGTGAGTTAGTCTGACTCTATTACCACTGTTTTTGTTTTAGACACGCAGGAGCAGGTACACAATACGACTCGTGTTTATTTCATCAGAAGGTAAAAACGCCTTAACAACAAAATTATAACCAAATAAACAAATAAACCAGTGACATTTCTGCTTCTATTCGTATCAAATTCATTAATATCAAACCAGAATTGACCCAACAATAATTTTTGAAAAACCATAGTTTTGAATGAAATTCACAGTGTCGCGTAAAATTGTAGGTAACGACTAATTATATTGCATGTGAATTTGTGTATTGAACTAGAATGACGTTAGCATGTCCGTTTTTTATGCAATTGAACATTTTATGATGTTTTATATTTTATTATTTATAAAAGATACTAAGGGGTAATCGACCACTTGTACTACATTTATAAGCCGAAGAAAAGTCAACACTGGCAACAGCAAAAAAAAAAAAACCCATCGGATTCCGTCCACAAAACATTACACACTCAGAAAGTAAGAATTGAGCACTATTACATTTATCTCAGAATAAGTAAAATCTATGGCATCCAAATCTCAGTTTTCAAGGTGCAGAAAATAAACAGGTGTCTTCTATTCCGTCCGCAATTTTTGGGGAAAGTAAAATCTAAATTTAGAACCATGGTTGAAACTGAAACTACACATGATCTACACATGTATGATAAAAATAGAACGTGTTATTTTTTCTTTATCAAATTCCAATTTCGAAGGGATGGCGAAATTTGTTTTCTTTTGTTGTGCTTTTGTGTATCATTCAGCAGTAGTATAAGGTAGGGGAAGAAGGGGGAGGGGGTGAAGAAAATAAGGTCTACAATTTTGGGGCTTTTTATAACCGACTATTAGATATGGATTTTTCTCATTGTTGAAGGCCGTATGGTTGACTATAATAATTGCTTACATCCACATCATTTAAGGTAGCTGGGGTGTCTAAATGTTGGACGAAAGATTTTTCTTAAACTTCTGTAAAAGACTTATTGGGTCAATGTAATTTCAAATTTCAATATAAAAACTTGGGATCACGGACCTTGAAATTAACGAAATTTGGGTTATTTTATATTGTTAATATAGGGGAAACTTAAGTTTTCCTTATATTGCAGAAACATTAAACGATAGAATTGGCTAATTTTCGATGAGAGAATTGCTTTTCATTAAAAACTCCGAAATATCAAATAAAAATAGGGGGTCACGGGCCTTATTTTCTTGAAAAAAATTCCCCAAAAATTTTAAATATACTTTACAACACTTAATTTTTTGATAGTTCAATCTTTAAATTTCAAGTTTTAGGTATTTTGTTGTATATTAAATGATACTTGGTAGAATATTTTTAAAACAAAAAAGTATTTTTGCAACATAATAAGAACGGACGCTCAGAAAAAGACACCCGATCTACCTTAAACTGTGGCAGATAGTTGTCTCGTTTGCACACATCTCCTTATTTTCATATTATATTAACAAAACTGCAATTCATTTGCATTATATACAGGAACAATTTGTATGGCACTACACTAGGTAAACTCGTATAGCATCGCCCTTGGTACATTCTTATAGCATTACACCAGTACATTTATAGTATTACGCCAGTACATTTATAGCATATCACTATGCACAAAGCTTTAGCATTACACTATACACAATGCTATAGCATTATACACCATATACACAATGCTAAGGCTAACATTGGAAATGATCTGTGCTACGGGAAGTTCCATCAAAAACTCCGATCTGTTTTACTTTGCTAAAATTCATATGCGGGTTCTTCTTTTGACCTTATTACAGCCACAAAAATTCTCAAGATAATATGCAGATGCAGTTTTCATATTTTTTGGGAGTCGTGCATATGGATATTTAACAAATAATGGTACAAGAAATTATTTCCTTTTTTAATTAAAATTTCCAGCAAACATAATCTCATGCTTTGTCGTGTAGTTAAAGAAAAGGAAAAGCGATCGAGACAGGAAATTTTTAAAATAAAATTGCAGAGTTGTGTCACGTGCACGTGTGTGAACTTGACAATTAAAATGGGTTTTGTGCGCAATACCTCGAATAGCGCCGGAAATGGTGAGGATGACAAGATGCAGCAAATTTAATTGAACATAACCAAGCCGATTTTAGCCAAGATTATAGAACTACAGATCAAATATTTATTTTAAAAACACTGTTAAATAAATACTTACATAACTAAAAAAAAACTATATTTAAGTTTTGTTGACTTTTGTAAGGCATTTGATTCAGTTTGGAGAGAAGCTATGTATTTCAAATTAAGAGAAATGGGAATAACAGGGAATATCTTTAATGTTATAAAAAATATGTATTCAAACACATTTTTCTGCATAAAAAAGAATAATTTCATAACCAATCCAATCAAAAATGATAAAGGCGTAAAACAAGGAGACAGTCTTAGCCCTACTTTATTTAATATTTCTTTGAATGATTTAGGTAAATGCTTTGATGACAAAGACAACTCCTATCCATTAGATCTAGGAAATCATAAAATCAATCATCTACTATTTGCAGATGATCTGTTACTTTTATCAGAAATTAAGAAGATCTACAACATTGTCTTAACAAACTTAACTCCTACTGTACTACATGGAAATTACAAATTAACTTAAATAAAACCAAAATAATGATTTTTAGCAAAGGCAAAAAGGATTATTCAAAATATAATTTTTATCAAAATAATTCACAAATTGAAATAGTGGAAAGATACAAATATCTAGGTATTGTATTTTATTTCAATGGAAATCTAAAACATGCCGCAGATGATCTCTATAATAAAGCTCTAAAAGCCTTTTTCTCTGTTAAAAGTAAATTTAATAATTTCCAAGAGGTACCATTGAAAACCTGTCTTAAACTTTTTGATGGTCTAATTAAACCTATTTTCGTATATGGTAGTGAAATATGGTTATCCGATTATAACATAAATTTAAATAATTTTGACAATCTACCAATTGAAATATTACAACACAAGATGTTGAAATCTATTCTGGGGGTCAAAACACAGTCATCAAATATGGATAGTAGACTTGAATGTAACAGGAATCCAATGTTGATTTTTTCATTATGTTTAATGTATAATTATTATATGAGACTACTTAAAATAAATAGAGGTAGATTGTTTAAATATAGAACGGGGTAGATATAATAAACCCAAAATTCCAAGAGAACAACGTTTTTGCAAATTTTGCACTGAAGTAGAGACTGAAGAACATTTTTTGATATCTTGTGATAAATATAAAGATATAAGGCAAACTTTTTTCCAATCTTATGGTTTAGGTTTAAAAGATTTGTGTAATGATTATTTTTCAGTTTCTAAACTTTTAAATCCACAAAATATTACTGAATATAATTACTTAATATAATACAAATTTATTAGAGATGCATTAGAAATAAGAAACAATTCTTAAAAATATGGGTACAATTGTATTATTTTATATATACATGTGAAACTTTGAAATGTTGTTTTGTATATTATTATATGATTTGTAATGAAGAACACTAATGTACTTTTAGTTATCATAATAAAGAATCTGAATATTCACTTTTCTAAAATACAAACATGCAGAAATAAGATTTTAAAAAAGACGTGTAGAGTGGGGCGTTCATATTCGCCGGGGACACAATTTCGCCGTTTTATGATTTTGAGGTATAGAAACTTCAAAAGATTGCTGAAATGGAAGAAATATGCCGGTAAATTATATTTTTATAACAAATATGACTATTTTTTAAACTTTTTTAAAATTTCGGCACTTACCGCAAAGGACCGAAAAACGGACAACGATTTTCGGACAATTTCCTGAATGAAAAAAAAAGATTTCAAAGAAGTATTTCTTAGTAATTCTTTGACTGATTGCCCTAAATTTCAGTTCTTTACACCTTTGAAATGTCTGCTATTCATCTATAATGAAATTGATTAAATATTGATTAAAGCTGCAGTTATTTGGTTTTAAATAGATGTGTAAAAACGGCGAATATGTGTCCCCCTATGAGAAAACATCAGAAAATTTCAAATAGCCTTTAATATAATTTTTAAGATGAATTTTTGTCAGAGAAACACGTTTTCAAGCTAAGAATATTTTGCTTTTGATGTTATCTTCATATAAAAATATCAGTATACTTCAAAAACTTAAAGGTCTGAACCTAAACTGCAGAAAACATGGAAAGTTATGGCGAAAATGAGCACCCCACTCTATACGCGAGCCCAATATTATAACCGATTATTTAAACACGTATAGAATCATTCTGTCAACGCTGTGTTAATCGGGACAATTTCAAACGTGATATTTGATTCATAATTATTAGAACAATACAATATAAAAATAAGAAGATGTGGTATGATTGCCAATGAGACAACTCTCCACAAGAGTCCAAATGACACAGAAATTAACAACTTTAGCTAAAGGTCACCGTACGGCCTTCAACAATGATCAAAGCTATACAGTAACTTTCCTTCATGCACTTGCAGTATATTTATTTGCCAATTTGCTTTCTTTTGGCAGCAGAAATATCCTTAAAAAATAGTCAGTTTATTGCCTTTTCAATTGATTACGCTTGAGCATTTGCAATAATTAGGAAAATGGGTTATACACACTCACGATTTTGTTACGACACTGTTCGGTATAATAGCGTTATATATATATATATATATATATATATATATAGAGTATAGAAATTGTGATGACGTTACAGTAGACTTCAATAACGTCGCCGAATGTTTTTTATTCTTTCTGCTAAAAATCGAACTTCCACAGGATGTAGTTTGATAACTAGCACGGTTGCTAAGGACTTTCTTTGCACCAAAGGGTTCGTCGTTCATTTTTGAATCGCATATCGATTTTTAAAAAAATTCTGTGGACCAACGAATTAGATAATCTTGATAAAGTAAAAACATCTGCCAATTTTTATGATTTTCCCTATATATCCTTTGTATTTATGGCGTATCATGCTGTTAATTTCAACAGCATGTATCTGAAAAACGAAAACGGTTACCCCCTTTTTTTATTTTATTGTCTGATGTAATTTTACAAGCAGAATCCACATGTAAAATTTAAAAAAATTCTGTGGAGTAGTTAATTACGTACACTTCGCCTTAATTCAAGTTTGACATCTAACTTCTTAATCCGCAATCCACATTAACCCGACAACCTTGTATATTGTATTTATTTGATGGAATACCCTCATGTACATGTGACCACCAGAAACTGAGACAATTATGATATTTGTAATGGTATTTATCAAAGCCTAAATGATTGAAAATATCTAAGTAGAGTATTAATTTGCCAAATAAGCGAAGAATTATAATCTAGCATAGTTCAACATTAGAGAAATGACTCAAGTTGAACGTTATAAATAAGATGTCCAAAATATATATTTTTGTTCAAGCGTATTGTTTTTCTTAAATTGTTGAACATTACACAGCGGTATAACATGTTACTTTTATTATTCTTCCCTTAGTTTATTCATTTTGTATTTACATTGTATCATAGGTCAAATTTAATGATTAGTGTATGTTCACTGGTGTTAATATGTCTTTTTATTGAGTTAAGCCATTTCAATTGATATTTTATAGTGTGTCTATATATGTTGTGATGTTACACTATTGTTTCAGATAAGGGTGAAGGTTTGGTACCATTAAAACGTTTAAACCCGCTGCAATTGTTTGCATCTGTCCTAAGTCAGGAATCTGATGTTCAGTAGTTGTCGTTTGTTGATGTGGTTCATAAGTGTTTCTCGTATTCGTTTTTTATATAGATTAGACCGTTGGTTTTCCCGTTTGAATGGTTTTACACTAGTAATGTTTTGGGGCCCTTTATAGCTTGCTGTTCGGTGTTAGCCAAGGCACCGTGTTGAAGACCGTATATTGACCTATAATGGTTTACTTTTATAAATTTTGATTGGATGGAGAGTTGTCTCATTGGCACTCATACAACATCTTCTTATATCCATGTATATTGCGATTGGTGCTGTAGTGTATTAAAGGTATCAAAAGCCCATAGAGGGACAAACATTTATCAGCTTAAAAATCTAATTCTAACACTGTTGGTTTTCATTTTCAGACTCAATTATAGATTTAAGTAAAGTGATTCAGTATTTTCAGATTCAATATTTTATTATAGTCTCACCACATACAAACATAAAGTGAGATTCACAGAAATAAACATAAAACATTAAAACATTTGCATTGTATGCACCAATCTTACAAAGATTTGCGAGAGACTTTTAAGACACAATATATACATATAAACATATTTTTACACATTTACATTTAAAATTTACAGTGTCATCTATACTAAATGAAAATAAAACATTTGTTTCTTTAAGAATTAGCGAAATAAAATACTGTTTCTTCTTAATAGAATATTGTTGCTAGTTTTGGCAACTATATCAGCAACATTGTCGTTATTTAATAAAAATATAAATTGTTCGCTATAGTTTAAAATGTTCATTGAAATGTATATCTTCATGTATCATGATTTGTCTTAAATCTACATATAATGGGCATTTTGAAATGACATGAAGTTCATCTTCAATAGTAGAGCTACCGATAAAACAAGTCCTCTCGTGGACGTCTTTTCTTTTATACCTTCCAGTTTCTATATTTAGTGCAGCTACCCCACATCTAAATCTTGCAAAATCACTTCTGTTTTTAATTGACAGAATATTTTTCAAATAATTTTCAGTTCAATATTTATTTTTAAACAATTTGTAAGTCCTCAATTTACTTCCCTCTGCATATGCAGCAACTCTTATACACCAGTTTGACTTAAACTTATTAAATACATTTTCCTCAATTTGTTTAATACTATTTTTGTTCAATACATTTAATTAAAAATCACAATATTGCTCATAATTATACAATTTTAACATCTCTATAATTCTAAAGCTCAAATTCTTAATTTTAGTATTGCGCTTTCGTATGGACCATTCAAAATTTTTGTAATTTATCCTGTGTGGGTCCATTATGAAACACCTAGCCCAATGTCTCAAGACACTTGACTATTGTTTAACGCATGGGGGTTTCAAGTCCATATCACCAGCTATGGCATCATTTGGTGTGAATTTGCCAACTCCCAAGAAAAATCTCATGGTCCTGTTCTGGACTGCATTTATGCAGGAAAAGTCCCTGTGCCCCAAATACCTGCCCCATAACTAATAACCGACCATACCATTGTATCGTACAGCTTTGAAAAAAAAAATTGTGCTGGAAACCACAATGTGTTTTACTCTTCACAATTAACAATCCTAATGCTCCTAAAGCCCAGTCACACTGTCACTTTGAACTTAGTGCAATAATGGAATTTGCGACATATAAACACAAGTCAATTTTTTAGTTTTATAGAATTTGTGTTTTGGAAGTGTTTTTTTTTTAATTTTATTATGTTGTTTGTCATTTATGTGTGCATGACAATTTTTAACAAATAACAGTTGCTCAACAGTATATTTTTTTTTAGCCCATTGATAACTTGTCCGCGGCATCTCGCTCAGTTGAATAGAAATTCCAATTTTAACTGTTCTGTCGTAGAAATGTCATCATGTAATTGTGTGTACGTAGAACATGTATCGTTATATTAAAATATGTCAGTCCCAGCCGAGACTCACTGAATAAACACGAAATATTTACAGACGATAAATAAATTTTACACAATAAGTCATGAATCTGAATGAACATTATGTACGATGAAGTTAATTAAGAGTGCACAAGAAAGTAAGTAAGAATGTAAATTTTATTTAAAGTCGGAATATATAAACACACTAACAGATAACAAGCTATTTACCGACTATCATATAAAACCACAATGAATGAACGTTACACGATTAGGGATGAACGATTGACGAATGCACGTTACACGGTTATACGTCTGAATGATTGATGAACGCACGATACACGGTTAAGAATGAATGATTGATGAGCGCACGTTACACGGTTAAGAACGAATGATTGATGAGAGCACGTTACACGGTTAAGAATGAATGAACGATGAACGCACGTTGATCGGAAAACACACGGAATGATAAATGATGAGCGCACGATTTGTGAATGGACGATACACGCACGATACAAGCACGCAACACGCACGATACACGATGAACGCACGGAAAAACAGTCAGTTTGAATTTTAGAAGGTCTGTACGAGAAAAAGAAGACGGAATTGTTGTTACAACAATTGAAACATATCCGTTTTTTTCTGTGAAACAGATATTCCATATCGGTCACCCAACTCGTGATGTCATCTGTAAAATTTTGGAAGGGATGAATTCAACTTAACCATTTGGTAATCTTAGTTTAATAGCTTCCATGTCAGCAGCAAACTTCAATAAAAAAAATCGTGATAGGAAATGCAATGCTTTATGCAGTCTCAGCTGGAGTGTTGCTTTAAAGAAATTGAAAGTTCACAATTAGGAAGCTTTGTTTGAAGTTTTCATTAAAAGTTATGTTCTCAACCAACCCTCATTGTCAATTTCTTAATGTACATCGAGATATGAGGACGACTTATTTCTATCTGTTGTATCCTTTATTTCAAGTTCGATGGGAATGATGCGTTCAAGATAGTCACCAAAGCATTGAATTATTTAGTTAAAGAACATAATCTATATAGAGGAAAGTGAAGTCAAAGGATAATGCTAGCCTCTTCTCATTCTTCTAAAGAAGCTTTATGAAGTCGGCCTAATATGAATTAGGAAACAAGTCGGCAAGAAGAGGGACACAGTTGGTTCCCATTGGAATGTCGATTGTGTTTTGAAAACCCCGTCCTCCAAACAAAACAAACATGTGGTCAATCAATAAATCAAGCATCTTGATAATGTCAGTCTCAAAGAATGTTTTGTTTGAATCCGAGTGATTTTTTTACAACGTTTGATTTATCCCACCCTAGGACAATATACTTGTATCTACGCTCGCAATTCTTTTTTTATGAAACAAAGCTGCTTTCAAACTCATAAGTCGAAAATAAAGTGACAACGTCAAGTAAAAAAAGTAAAACAACAAAAATACCGAGGCTCAAACACATCAAACGAATGGTCAACAACTGTCATATTCCTGACTTGGTACAGGCATTTCCGTATGTAGAAAATGGTGGATTTACCATAAAAGACAAACAACAGTATACGAAACACAACACAAAACTAACGACTGAGCATCACGAATCCCACCAAAAACCGGGGTGATATCAGGAAGCTTTTAGACCTCAATTTAGTTATACTATTAGAGGAGTAAAAGTTTACAGTAAATTCAAGTATTTGATCATTCCAAACTGCAGTGTATACACCTGTAAATCTATTTAATACGCATATGACTTATCAAGTTTTCTAGAACTGGTTCGATACCACTGCTGGTGGACTATAAGTCCCGGAGGATGTGTTTACCTCGGTAGTCAGTGTTTCGATACTTGCATGATTTATAACATATATTTCTTAAACTGCAAGTTTATAAATTAAGAAATTATCAAGAACTTAAGTTCAAACTCCCTCAGACAAAGTTGATCTTAGATGGATTTGGCTATTTATTTTGGTCTCTTTTGGTTATATACCTTTTCACATGTTTCGGTTCTTTAACATCCTTTGCTATTACATTTTGGTTTTGAGTGTTTCTGATGAAGGTCAAACAGAAATCCACTGACGACGCCAATTATTACATGTAATATTACAATTTTTGCCGTAACAAATAACAATTCCCTTATCAAACTACATCGACCTTTAGTATGTATTCCTACTCTTTTCTGGGATACCTTTACGTTATACATGTTATAGTTTTCAAAAGTTGCAAATTTATGATATTAGATAGAGGACAATGCTTTCGTTATTTTGTTTATTCCTTTTTTTTTAAATTAAGTTATTTGGGGAGAAGGTTGGTAATTAAATATTGCATATTTATCGAAATTACATTTCCTTTTCTTTCGTCTATCATCTATTTGCTATGTTTTAATCATAGACGTATTACAGCAGCAGCGCGGAAAAGAGAAAACCTTTCTTAGTATATACCATGCAATTCTACTATGAAAAAAAGTAATAATCTGGTATATATAAAAAATATATCGATCAAAACAATTTCCAATGTTGTCACAATTAGAGGATATTTCTGTAATCAAGTATTGTTTGTTTTCAAAAATTATAGATAGAAATATTTTGTCAATCAAAAATTCTTTTTTCGCATAAAAAGGAGCCTTTATTATATAACCATAGGTCATGCCATTTATAGCCATAAATCTTTCTCATACCAATGACTTCTGTCTGACTTGGGTAACCACTTGAATCAGGTTGTGTTGAATCCCAATTGAAGAAAGTAATGATTGATCCATCACTGTATCGCCAATGCTCTTCTGCGATTAGATGTGATCCTTGAAACATTATCCAACTGGTTACATCAAGATAATCTACAAAATATTGTACAAAACAATAAAATTGATTTTCCAAGCATCTTGGTTTTAAACATGATAAATGACGTAAAGTATTTGTTTTTTATTTGAAATTTAAAATAAGGATTTCTGATATGATTGTCAATGAGCCTGCCTTCTTATAAATTAAAACAACAAAAATACCGAACTCCAAGGAAAATTCAAAACGGAAATTCCCTTATCAATTGGCAAAATCAAAAGCTCTTGGTTTAATAGACGAAAAGTGTTTGGTTTATTTTTTTTAATTTAAAATAATGATTTCTGGTATGATTGTCAAGGAGCCTGTCTTCTTAAAAAGAAAAACAACAAAAATACCAAACTCCAAGGAAAATACAAAACGGAAAGTCCCTTAATAATTGGCAAAATCAAAAGCTCAAACACATCAAACGAATGGAAAACAACTGTCATATTTCTGACGGTACAGGCATTTCCTTATGTAGAAAATGGTGGATTAAACCTGGTTTTGTAGCTTAAGATTACACAAAATAAATGGAGAATGTATCTATAGGCCTCAGATGCCCCCTTGTAAATATGCATAAGTCAATGTACTAATTATTCCATTTATAAAGAGGCATAACTCAAGAACGGTAAAACGTGACGCCACCCAATTTCGAACTTGTTCTGTGTTTTGTGGTAATAAGCACTGTGTATAAGATTCATAACATTTGGTTGAGGCAAACTAAAGTTAGACAAAGGAAACGACAGATTTAGCAATTTTTCCATTTATAAAGGGGCATAACTCAAGAACGGTAAAAGTGACGCCACCCAATTTCAAACTTGATCTGTGATTTATGGCAATAAGCATTGAATAAGTTTCATAACATTTAGTTGAGGCAAACTAAAGTTAGAAAACGGAAACGAAAAATTCAGCAATTTTTAGCAATATCTATGATTGTAAGGGGGCAAAACTCATAAACGGTAAAAGTGACGGCACCTAATTTCAAACTTGATCTGTGTTTTGTGATTATAAGCATTGTACAAGTTTCATAACATTTAGTTGAGGCAAACTGAAGTTAGAAAATGGAAACGAAAAATTCAGCAATTTTTAGCAATATCTATGTTTGTAAGGGGGCAAAACTCATAAACGGTAAATGTGACGCCACCTTATTTCAAACTTGATCTGTGTTTTGTTATTATAAGCATTGTGTTTAAGTTTCATAACATTTGGTTGAGGCAAACTAAAGTTAGAAAACGGAAACGAAAAATTCATCAATTTTTATGCTTATAAAGGGGCATAACTCATGAACGGTAAAAGTGACGCCACTCAATTTCGAACTTGATCTGTGATTTGTGATGATAAGCATTGTGTATAAGTTTTATAACATTTTGTTGAGGCAATACGGGACGTACGTACGCGACGGACAAGGGTAACACTTAATGCCCCCTCCGCTACGGTACTTTAATACTGAAAAATGAATAACCTACAAAATCAAAGCTGAAATCATCAAGTTTGTTTATGGATGTTTGTTTGAAGTCGTCAATTTTTGTCGATTTCAAGAATATATCGAGATAGAAGCCTATCATCCATTTCCTGTAGTTTCCATGATCTCAAGTTCACCGGGTCTTATGAGATACATGTATGCACTGACATGTAGGTTACAGAGTGATAGAACGTCATAAATATATCTGAAAGTGAAGTTAAAGTGCTTTTCGATATGTTTTTATTTCTGTTTTAGAGGGTTATCTATAATAAGTAATCAAGGCAGGTCCTTGGAAGACATTTGTTGACATTTTTCGTTGAAGAAAGCCTAATCATAACTACAACAATAAAAACCACTGGACCATCACGTTACAATGGTTAAACATTTTAGTGAGGGCTTAACCCCCACTAACGTGATACAGTGATTGTGGTAATACACGTGTTAACGTATTTATCAATGGATTTTTTTTAACTAAATAATTAATTTCCATCATTTGTTCATTAGAAAAAATCTAACGAAACAAACGAAAATTTTGCTATTTCATATCCTGACGGTGAGGCAGTGTTTTGGTTCAGCCATGATTTATAACATATTTTGTTTTTAGATATTGAAGTTGATAAATAATGAAATGACTAAGAAACTATGGTTCGAACTCTTCCAAGAAAAGATTACCTCAGAAGAATATGGTAATTGTTATTGGTCCCGTATGGATATATAGCTCATAACGTTTCTACTTATACTAGTGATTCATTTATTTTCGTAGGAACCAATTTTCGTGGATAGATTTACCACAAGTAATAATGAATCCACAAGGTATACATTCCTTTCTGTCAAATGTTTGTGTTGGAGTCTTTCTGAAGAAGTTTTATGTAAAAAGGCGCTTTGGACGCATTAAGTTAATAACGTTTTATTTTGTTGGTTCACAATAATATTGTAAAGGACTAAAACATAAAAGAATACTATTTAAAAAAGAAAAATCCTAATGGTGTACAAGAAAAATTAAGAACTTTATCAAGGTCAAGTAAAATTTACTTTGCACGATTCAGTTGATACAAATTAACTACTCTAACTGTCCTTAACTAAAGATATTTACCAAGAAATGTAACAATAAAAAGCTGCTTCTCTTCAGAATCTATTCTCATCAGTTCTGCTCCTTCGAGATAACATTTTGAATCATACTCCGCTAACTGCAATGAAATATTTTCACCATGAATCTTATAACAACTCTGAATCATTTCACTATAGACGTAACCACTTCTTTTTGGACATCGACCTGCAATTCAAAGTATGTATTTGTTAGTAAATTTGTAGAAATTAGTTCTTCACCAAAATTTAGCCATGTTAACAGTGATTTATGAATTAAAATCCATGGCTATCATTAAAGTCACATAATAAGTTTAAAACAACAAATGAATACATAGCAATGTGCAATTCTGTATATCAATTTATATTCGCGAGAAGTTTTATTTTTACGACTTACCCGAGTATGAAAATAACATGAAAACAAAACCATGTAGTCGCAAATATGTCAAACTTAGATCGTTTCTTATATGAATATACGAACAAAGTAAGAAAGTCGTATATAAAAGTCGTATAAATGGACTAAACACCAATAAAATTATCCGCACAAAAAAGTTGGTTTACATCATATCTAAATTCAGGTAGCCGGACTTCACATATGTCAATTTACAGAAGTATTCTCCATTCTAAACTTAAAGAAAATTCGAAAGAGTTGGTCCTGCTTTGTTTAATAAAAAAAAAATGATCAACGAAGATACAAGTTTCAAGCCCAAGGGAGGGATAAATCGTACTTTGTAAAATATTGCTCTGATTCACACAAAAAAAAATCTCTGAAACTGACATTATTAAGATGATTGATTTAGGAGATAACTGTATTGAATTTAAGCTCCGACGGCATCAATTGGTGATTTGATGGTCGCGAATCAAGGTCACTTGCGACACATTAGCGGAAATGAATATCTGTTGCGCGTACGTTTTCATAGCATCAATTGTGATTGATGCCATGAAAATTGGTGACGTTATCCCATCAAAATGAACGTTACAAACAATGTTGCATTAGAATTCTTGATTGACAACATATTTATCATTTGAAGAATGTTTTTTTTTTCAGCGTCGGTATTCCCATGGAAACAATTGTGATCCTCTTCTTGTCGACGTGTTCCTTTATTCATATGACACTTCTTAGGACGAATAAAAATAAACTTGTATTAAACTTTAATTTCACTTTCTGCTATATAGATGATGTCTACTCACTAAATAATTCAAAATTGGTGACTATGTTGAACGCATCTATCCCATCGAAATTGAAATAAGGAATACAACATATACTGTTAAGTCTGCCATATATCTTGACTTACATCTAAAAATTGACAATAAGGGTCGGTTCAAAACAAAACATTTCGACAAAAGACAAATAAGTTTTCAGCTTCCCAATTTTGAACTTTCCATTTCTATGTAGCAAAATACCAGCAGTGCCTGCATATACAGTATTTATCTCCCAGTTGATACGATATTCCAGGGCTTGCGTTTCCTATCATGATTTCCTTGATAGAGGGCTGCTGCTCATATGAAAGCTTATAAACCAAGAGTTCCAAATGGTGAATTTGAAATCCACCCTTCGAAAGTTTTACGGACGCTATCATGAGTTGGTTGACCGTTACGGAATATCTGTTTCACAGATGACGACAGATATGTTCAAATCGTCGAATTCACAATCCCGGCTTCTTTTTCCAAGAATATGACCTACCGAATTAGACTTATCATCGTGTGCTCAGTCTTATTTTGTGTTTGTCTCTTTGTCTTTTTTTTTTGGTCATGGCGTTGTCAGTTTATTTTCTACTTATTAGTTGGAATGTCCCTTAGGTATCTTTCGCCTCTCTTCTGCCTTGTCAATTTTAGATCAATTAGGATTTGAATACGTTCTGCCAAACAAAAAATATAATCCATTCTCTATATACATGATATACACCCATATTGAGAGTTGATATAATTGTATAATATTCGTTGTTTACCACATGTTTCTCATAAAAATTGATTAATCTTAGTACCATTTTTTGTGTTATCGATGGAATACCAATACCTAGAATACTCCATTTACATCTGTTAATCCTAATAAAGATAGTTTCTAAATCATTGACTCACATGCAAAATTAACAATACTGAACTAAGTAGAACCGTATGAACGATTGCGAGTTGCCATCAGATACGGATAGTAACCTCAGAGTGATTAGGTATTCTTATTTGTACAGTCAATTTTATTTTTTCAACTTCTTTCTGTAGAATTGATATCATACAATCCGTTAACAAAAATGGAAAACAAAATTAATTATTCCGCGTATGATGTTATTTCTTTTTATTAAATTTTACATTAGAAAAACAAAAAGCATCAAAGTAGTTAAAAAACATTATAATTGCATACTAAAACGGATTCCACTTTATATTGATCTATCTTTAAAAAGTTAATTTAAATTTTAAGGATGTTCGCTACTTTGTTTCAAAATAACAAGCTTTTAAACAAACTGTTATAAATCGATAGTATATAATTAACAGAACTAAAACAAAACAGAAAAAACAAAAGGTTTGTGTCCAGGTTTTTGAGATATAAACCAGTGAAAATTTGACTGGAAATGAACATCTCTAGACTTTTCATACATATAACACTAGTACCTATTTTCGTTTAAAAACCACAAAAAATAACAAGGATTCTAAACGATTTTGAAAAGCAGCGGTTAGCAGGCAAAATGTTTAATGTCATATATGGATAAAAATGGAAGATTCCGAATATCTAACAAAAAATCAAATACAAGAGCAGCTAACATCCTATACAGTCACTTTGAACTTTTTTAAGCTACAACATTTTCAGTTATAATAAGGATTACACATAATGTTTATGTAAAATATGCAAAGAAAGCAATACAACATGTACAATGTTTTCAGGAAATAAATCGACCTAATCTTTGTATCTGTAATAATTAAATGCATCATAGATACCAGGATTGAAATTTTGTATTTGCGCTAGACGCGCGTTTCGTCTACAAAAGACTCATCAGTGACGCTCG
Source organism: Mytilus californianus (assembly GCF_021869535.1). NCBI lineage: Eukaryota > Metazoa > Mollusca > Bivalvia > Mytilida > Mytilidae > Mytilus > Mytilus californianus. Next base: position 32,726,672 of record NW_026262712.1, read on the forward strand.
AATCCAAAAAAAGTTATAAAGGCCAAATGAATTACGAAGTTGAAGAGCATTGAGGACAAAAAATTCCTATCAGTTTTGCCAAATACAGCTAAGGTAATCTATTCCTGAGGTAGAAAAGCCTTAGTATTTAAAAAAAACTCAAAGTTTTGTTAACAGTTAATTTTTAATTATGACCATATCAATGATAATTAATAACGGAGCTCGTTTTGCATAACAAAATTGATAAATTTAAACTTCTTTAATATGTGAGACTGAACAATTTAAAATTGCTCTTTCTCTTACTACGGCTATTTCTTATGTTTTAGTAAATCTTATATTTTTTTTTCTGACCAGGTATATACCATGTGATAAAATCCTTTTTAAAGAAGAGTTCCCCGCACATCTTCATTTTTGCATCCTTATTTGGACGGTTCAAAATGAGACAAATCATTTCCGGTCATTTGTATGTCAAGATAAAAAGATTGCAGATTGCTCCACTACTACATGTATACTTATTGTTTATACAATTTAAAACTTATTTATAAAAGCTTTAATATACAATCGCCTATAATCCATTGAGTATATATTGTGTACACCTAAACACATAATAAATATCTTCCATAATATAATAGGAACATAATAAACAAAATGTAATTAATGTAAAACACTGTTTAGATATTTCAAATGGAATCTACATCATTGTGGATTACACTGATATCAAGTTTTATGTACTATAACTTGACATTGTGATAATGAACGTTGATAAACCATCATTATATACACATGTGTTCGTATGTGGTCTTGAAGAAGTTTACTCACGTCAAACGTAGGAGGTTTAAGATACAAGCATCTTTAAAAAAATATATGTTGCCGAATTTGTTTTCGCTATCTACTACTCATTTAATTTTTAAGAGCCAAACATTGTCGGTTTGGAGTCTAAAGAAAAATGAAATATTTTCTGTTTACTGGTATTTTCTGTTTTATCTTTTAAAAAATCTGGTGCATTTCATTATTCTAATGCAAATACTTAGCAATGTCATAAACAACTGATGGTCTCGAATTTCCCTGAAATATTTATGCGAATTATTAACCATATCTCCCTATATATCTATCATTCATCCCTCTTTACACATTTTAATAATTCCTTTCATAATTAAAATAATACTTAATAACTTTGATACGTCCTTTTTACAATGTTAAACTTCGTAATTGATTTGGTTCGAACGCAACTTATGAATCGTATGTGGACAGAACGCGCGTCTTGTGAAATAAATGATTAGACTGGTATCTTAGGTGAGTTAACAACAACTGGGTCGGTGCCTCTATTGATATCACCATCCCAGTAGTCAGCACTTCTGAGTTGACATGAAATACCAATGAAACTGAAATTTTCTTGTACTAAAAAAAATAATACAAAAATTGTGTTTTTTCTTCTCAGACATATATGGTCTTAGGCGTATTTGGCACATTTTTTTCGAAACTTTTGGTATTTTAATAATCTTCAAATTCGTATTCGGCCTTCTCGCTTCTTATGTAGTATAACCGCGCGTCAGGCTAAACACATCAGTAAACCTGGTATCTTTGTTGAATTTTAACAACTGAACCTTAAACAATAAATAAGCATGATATCAAATTATCTATGGTTACTGTGGTTTCCGAAAAATAAATTTAAACTGACCCATTTATTTCAGAAACAACAGTGACCTAAGATGATTTGATATAATGATAATTTGTTGTTTAAAATTCAGATGTAAATCGTTGTAAAAGACATTTTTAGTTAAACTAAAGGGAACAACATGTATATGGAGGGCTATTTGCTTAGCATGAGGATAGACATGATGATTGTTGCAATATTCCAAAGATGACAAGTAAAACATGTAGAAAATGCTGTTTTGATGTAATAATATAGAGATATATTCCATTTTTTTTGTCTTGGAAATATTGTAGGTGTCAAACATGTCAGTTCTCTTGTTCCATAGGTAAGGAGGACATTTACTTTGAGGTAATACAACGGGAATTGTTACAATTGACGAAAAGTAAACTTGATTTAAGTATACGTTGTGCAAGGAATGACATACAATTAATACATTGTGTGTCAGAGAAGTTGAAATAAAAGATTTAAAATAACTAGATCGATTAAATGAGAGAATCTTGAAAAATAACATCTTCTACCTTGAACATTTCGAAGGTAATTTTACAACGATATAAATATATACGATACATGCATAGCTTTTAGAATATTTTCTGTGTTTTTGATTTTCTTATGATTTAATGCATGTTTTTGGATAAAAGTATGGAAAAGTTTTAAAAAACAAATCATAGAACATCTGTATTATCATTATTAATATTCCTATTATTATAACTAGTCTTTATTCTTTGGGTTTTATTGTTCATGTGAAAACATTTGCAAAAAATTAAACACCAAAAAATCAAAACAATATTATATCAGGTACAAAAAACGAGCAAAACACATTAGCCTATTTGTAACATAGCCTCTTACTGTCTAAAATTAAATAATAGGTCCATCCATCACTATGGTATCCTTTGATATCCTTCATACCATTTATATATCCTGCACTTAAACCTATACACTCATTGGATGCATAAGAATGTGAAACTGACATACATTCTGTCATATGATTACACTGCATTACACATTCTAAAATGCTCCCCTTAATTTGGAATATCACCGTCTCATCGAAGTAAATGTTATTTAGTTCGGATGGATTCTCGGTAAATCCGACTTTTTTTTTACATGCAACTATTTGATAGGATATCAAAATACATACAATTTCATGTAAAAACGCCATATTTTTTGAAATATGAGAAGGCTAGTCACAATTATTGAGAAAGCACAGCTTCATGAACACCCGATGTGTAAGCGATTGATATGCATCCTAAATGTGTTGTACATAAACATATAATATCGATATTGCTTTACAACACCCAATTATATCTGTGCTATACTTTACATTTTAAATGATTGGTTTATAAAACGGTTATCGGAAACATATGTTATAACATGTAGAATAACAATATATTTCTTTTTTTATATCTGCTTAAGGATTTTTGCTACTTCGTTTAAAAAAAACAAGCTTTTTAAAAGACTGTTATAAATTGATAGTGTGTAAATAACTGAACTAAAAAAGCATAAAAAAGTGAATGGTCCCTGTACTTGTTTTTGATATATAATACATTGAAAATTTGACGGGAAATGATTCTCTGTAGATTTTGCATACATTTAATATTGGCAACTTTTTTCTTTCAAAAACAATGAAAACATAACAAGGATTGTATAAGATTTTCAAATATGTCTTTTCAAACTATATGTAATAAGATTATGAAAAGAAAAGTAGGGAAAAGAGGGGAACATTTTAAATGGCACTACACGGATAAAACCAGGGGATTTTGAATATCTGACAAAAAATCAAAAAACAAGTGGAGCGAACATCCAAATGTTACAGTTTTAGTTTAAAAGTAATACACACTAAATACCTAAGGAAAATATTTTATGGTTTATTTTGATAAAAAAAAAAAAAAAAAAAAAAAGAAACAGCAAATTAATACAGTCATGCAATTCCAATGTTATCAGATTGTTCAATCAATTTCATTGAATGTCTGTCTGTGATTATCAAACCTGTGAGATATAACACTAGACATTACTTTCAATTAGATAAACTAACTAGTAAGAAAATATTGTAAGACCATTTCATCAAATCTTATTTAATCCTTTAAAAAGGGTGTTAAACATGCTTTGTTGCTACAAAGGGTAAAATATTCTTCTTGTCTGTGACTAAAAATATTTACCATGAACAGTGACTATCAAAAGCGATTTACTTCAAAATCTGTTATTATATATGTTCAACTGCTTCGGTAAAATTTACTGTTCGGTACTTCGAAGATTGCAATGAGGAGTTTACACCGAACTGTGGTTGTAGCAACTTTTAATCGAAACCATTGTTTGGTATACTTGTAATTCTAAGTATGATTCGATTTGCAAGATTACAATATCATGCCTAATATCTTAATGATTTAACATATAACAGGTAATAGATAGTCGAATAAAAAATGTTAGTAGCTACGTTTTAAATTTTACTTATTCTTTCAAACTAAAAAAGAAGTTCTCACGATGATTTTTTCTAATGTATATTCAACATAAAACTAACGTGATAAATCTTCCGGATTTTGGGTCCTCAATGATCTTGTAAAACATCGTACTTTATTTGGCCTTTTAAAAAATCTGGTTCGAGCGTAACTGACGAGTATTTTGTAAACAAAACGCAATATGCTCAGAAAAAGACACCTGATCTACTCGAAAAGTCAAAGTAATATCATTCAGAAATATTGATTTCTGAAAGAAAATTGCAATTGGTTTTTTTCAATAATTGCTTTAGGCGGATTCTGAAAATATCTAAAAGAATACATCTTTGGGAATTTTTTACGCATTTCTAGCGAGCTGTTAATGAGAAAGAGTACCTAGAACAATATAATTGACATGTTGGCGCATCGGTAATACGATGCACTGTTATGATCAAGACACACCAAGACGATAAAGCGTAATTGCTTAATCTTCAAACAAAATGAGATAATGTGTTTTGATACAAAACCGTACATTCCCGTGCAACTGTTGTTGCTAGCAGGAACATGATCAAAGTATAAGAATGTTAAAAGTTCGATAATATTGGACACATGGGACCAATTCAAGTAAGAATTTATGTAGAGTTAATTAATTTCTATTAAAAAAACAATGAAGCAGCAATTATTTATTATCGTTAGTATATGACGATTGTTTTGAACAATTTGCTTCCGAACAATTCATAATTGAAATGAAAATGATAATTCTTCAATGCATAAATAAATAGATATATTATATGAACATAAGGGAAAGTAATGAAATACCGACAAAATCAATCTAAAAATACATTGTTTCACTTCTTCTTTTGCATGCATCGTCATTTGAGCTCAACAGTGTTTATTTAGTTATTCTTTTAAAATAGCTTTGAAAATATATTCATTGAAAAATTTAAATCAACAAAGGAAAATAGTAAAAGTTTTGTTTTACACTAAAAAAAAGACAAAATTTGAACTAATCAAATATGTTCTTCAAAATAATTTAGAAGATTAAAATATATTATGTATAAAAAAATGCAAGTCAGTGACCAATTCTTTGATATAGAAGGGGATAGATATAAAAGAATTCAAAGAGAAAATATAATTTGTAAAGTTTAATCATGTTTTATTACCGATAATTCACTAGACCATTATGATATAATTTAAACTGTAATAAAGCAGAAAATTGAATGATTTTTGAACATTTAGCCCTTTTCGTCATTAGTTAAAATGGAAATTTTGCTTTTTTATTTCTGAGGTCATGAAATTTAAATTCATATTTTTAAAGTTGTATACTTTCATTTTTGTGTATACCTTGATGTAATGTTTGAAATGTATGGGTATTCAATTTATTATTACATTTCTATGTTGAAAATAGGAAAATATAGATTCCACCATAGCAACAATTGTGTTACGATATTTTTCTGCACTTGAGACGGTTAAATTTTGATATATAAAGTGCGAGGCTTGCAGAGCTTTTTAAATAATTAAAATTAAACTGATGAGAGTGGAGAAATAACGTAGTACACGAGTTATAGTGGTGAAATCTGTTTCTCTAATGATTTGCAAAAAGTTGTGTTCTTATATGTGACGTCATCAGGCATGGTCGCCTTTTTTCGTACGTTTCAATAGAAAATTCAGATGAAACCAAGAAAATTTGACGTCATAATTATATTTCGACCAATCATTTACCGAGAACAGTTATTTCACTAGTAAGGAGAACAATTTTTTCACAATCGGTTGAGAAATGTGAAAATGGTAAAAATTAGAGAACATGATATTGAAGACACCGTTATATTTCTTACAAAATCAAGACGTATTTTAAATTGATATTAAAACTTATTACTTCGAAAATAAAGTCAAATTTATACTACTAAAATAACGAGGTCCAAATTGTTAGCCGGCATAACGTAAAAAAATCAAATCGAAGAATTAAACTTTATATATAACTAATATAATACAATGGTCTTGATTAAAAATTACACCATTCCAGGCCCTTTTGTTTTCCACATAATTAATATTACCAATAATTAACAAGATCCGGGTCGATTCCGATACCGATACCAATGGTATAAAAATAAGGAGATGTGGTATGATTGCCAATGAGACAATTATCCATCAAAGTTCAAATGAGGTGGATGTAAGCAATTATAGGCAACCGTACGGCCTTAAACAATGAGAAAAACCCATACCGTATGGCTATAAAAGGCACCGACATGAAAAATACGAAAGAATTCAATTGAGGAAACTAACGGCCTAGTCTATAACAAAACAGTTTACGAAAACAAATATGACAGACATGAACCAACGAAAACCACTGAACTACAGGCTCCTGACTTGGGACAGGCACATAAAAAATTGGCGGGGTTAAACATGTTTGTGAGCGCTCAACACTCCCCCTTACCTGGGACAGTGGTATAACAGTATAACATAAGAACAAACTATAAAAATCAGTTGAAAAAGGCTGAACTCATCAGATGGATAAAAATAAAAATACATTTATCAAAAACACAAAGTGGACGTGGACGGGTACTTATACATCCCAAAAATAAAAAGACACTAAGTACAGATCTGGATTTAGTGTAAAGACGTCATTAACAGTCAGAGAAAACATGACCTTGTGCAATGCCAAACTATACGTATCGACAGATTGTAGTACCGTGAAAGTACATATGTGTAACATTTAGTATGGTTTTGATTTGCTGATAACAAATTCAATATTTACACCAATACAAACAATATTCAAAGATTTTTAAATTACAGTGTTGAATAGGTAACCTTGTATAATAAGTTTATTTAAAGGATTGAAGTTTACCCGGATCGTATCTAAATTTTCGGACTCGGTTTACAGTATCACCATAACATTTAGGATGTGCTATTCCGTTTGAAATAAGTTTTCTACAGGAACAGCCAAACTTGCAAAGCAAATCTTTGTATCTATGAAAGACTTCAGTAAAGGTTTTAAGTAATTTGTGGTAACGAAATTCCTGACTTAATAATTTACTAGTAATACATAGATTACGCTAATTAAAATCCAAAACGTCACTACAAACACGAGCATAGCGAAAAAGTTGGGATATATAAACAACGTAAGACGGTGCTAAAGGAACATCAGCGTCCAAAAAGGGAAAATTAACAATAGGGAAAGAAAAATCATCCCTTTTGTCGTAAATTTTTGTGTAGAGTTTCTGGTTTAATACTGTAGTACCTGTTACCTGTTACCTAATCTGTACGTTCCGCCTCTGTCAGGGGCACCTACAAACGGTGTATTTGGGATTTGCTATATACACGGGTCATACGGGTCATAATCACACCTGAGCTTTGTTATTATACAGGAATTGACACTACTAAATTCAATCATTGACCAAAAAAATATATCTACAAGTAATTTCCGGTTAGAGTAAGAAAACCAGGGCGGATTGAAACAGAAAGATTTTGAAAGCAGCGAAAACTGTACACCTTATAATCAGCATGACTTTATCAAATGACAATACGAAAACTAAAAATCCAGGCTGAAAATAAGGCGTAGGTACTTTGATTCAGTCACGGACCCGCTATGTCGCGGTTGTGTTCTAGAAGTTTCAAATTATTCCTATATTAGTTTTGTAAAATAACATATATGTATGATAGATTGATGGATCGATTGTTAGCTAATTGTTGTTTTCTTAACGTCCAGTAGCAAATATTTCACACATATTCCGGCCGAGGATCAAATAAACAATACAATTAATATGTGTGTTCAGCAAAGTGGATCGACATTGATGAAGGGCAGAAATTTTGACAGCTACCGGACAATGTAGGCATATTAGAAAAGGTCAACTATTTTGCCCTACAACAGGACATATATCACCACTCAAAGCGTTGGTGTAATGGTTTATTTTTTTTTACTCGCAGAGTGCATGGTGGTGTACCTGGAGCATAATATATTGTTAGAATAAATGTTTCAGAGTGTATCTACACGAAGAATCGGAACGTCCCGAATTCGATAGAAAGTGGCTGCCAATTCAAACTTCCCGCACAGCCTTACCTACACCTTTCTTCACAGCATGGAATCTTACAGCTAGATAGGAGGTCCAAAGTTGTTTTTCTTTTTTTCTATGAATAAGATTACGACAAATTGTAAGTTTTATATCTAAATAGGCTTGAAAACAGCCTTAACAAGAAGGTTCAACTTGCGGTTTTCTTTATAGATTTTTCTACAAAACAATAAAAACAGATATTTAAAACATTGAACACAGTCTAGATTATTCGAGACAAGATACTATTTTGTTTCAGAAATATTCGGGACAAATTACTAAACAAATATTATCAAAGATATTATAACTTCTTTTTAAGTCAAGATTTTTCAATACAAAAATATTTTATATGTATTTGGCATTCCAAAATTATCAAAGAAAAGCTTGGCAGTAGCGGGGTAGTAGTTGTGGAACTTGGGGTTCTGGCGACGTTTTGCTAATGTTAACCCCATGGGGAAAAGGTAGCCTCCTGAGGCTAATTCTATGACGTCATAATCACCTATCATGAGACTTATTAAAAAATCCAATAAATTTCTTTGGATAAGCTCATTATAAAGTGTTACTAATTACAGCTAATTAATTGGCGTTATTGAGTAATGTACAGATGTTTATCATCTTTGTATGTTTTATGTGTATCGATTAAATGTGTAGGTTAAACGAATTTCAGTGACGTTATGCAAGTGTACTATGAACTGATTTCATATTATGTGTAGTTATTGTTCAGTAGGCACATAGTTGAATAACAAAACATTCTATATTAATATATTATTTAATATTCCCGTCAATTAGACAGACATGGGTCGGAGAGCCATCCTCGTGGTGTCTTCAAAATATAACAAAATCACTTTAACCAATTTTTACATCTAGATAAACAAAAATAGAGAATCATCATTCACTCAACAGTATCTTTAACCTCAAGAAAATGCCAACAATATGCTATCTTTCGTGCAGGGGTGTGAACTGTCGAGACTTGATTTTAGTTTTTCCGGGATAGTTAACTCTCAAATATCAGATAAATCGCGAGCTTTAATCCAAGAGTTGAATTTCTTTGGCCAGTGTAGCCATTTCACATAATATTGCTTGTTGGGTCCTTTCCTCTGGTTTTCAGAATATTTTCAACTTTCCACATGTCGTCTTCCCGAACATCAACTTTCTGCACTTTGGGAGTCCACCACGTAATATTCTTTGTGATATCGTAAAAAAATCTCTCCGCTCCAGCTCTTATCATATTCCCTTGTAAATGGATTTCTTATGTATGTAATCCGAACTTTATCACCAATTTTGAAACGGAAAGGTTGTCGTACATTCTTTGTCTTTGGTTGAACTCTTTTTGGCCAATACATTTTCCACCACAAATTGGTCTCTTTAGACTGAGATAGATATAAGAAGATGTGGTATGAGTGCCAATAAGACAACTCTCCATCCAAGTCAAAATTTATAAAAGTAAACCAATATAGGTCAAAGTACGGTCTTCAAGAGAGACTTTATCTGGCGCCATGCCAATCGTTCTGTGGAAGGTCTTGTTGTAACTGTTAGCAAAATTCTGCAAGTTATCCACATAATCATAAGATTGCTTACTGGTTATAAATCTCACGATTTTTGATTTAATAGTCTTGATCACTCTTTCAGCGTAATTAGCTTTGATTTCAGTATTTTGTGCAAATAGATGTTGAATAGTTCTCTGTTTCAGGAGAGATTATACTATTCTTGATCTGAATTCTTTTCCTTTATCTGTTCTTATTCTGTTTGGTGATCTTCCTTGTGATAAAACATGTTTCAAAGCATTCGCCTCGGATTCACCTTTCTTATCCTTTAGAGTCCTTAGTCCATTAAATCCATAACCCATTGATCGTCTATTCCGATAACGATAACTCTGTTCCGCTTAACATGGTTCGACTCTCCTTTCCCTTCGAGAACACATTTTGCATTATACAAGCTACACTTAGGTTCCTATGAAGGCTGCTCTCCACAAAGAGTTCACAAACATCCTTACTATTGGTGGCGTCTCTCATTAATTCGTCTAGGATGATTAAACTGGGATATCTAGAGTCTATGAATGAGTCATCATTCAAATTTTCAGGTAAACCTTGAACAAACAAAACGTTTTTAATGGTCTGCTTCATTTCACTAAATAATGGCTGCCACCGTTTATAACACCATATAATCCTATCAGGTGATGGTTTTATCGTAGTCCGTGCTCGCACCAATAATGTTTTCATCCAAAACGTCTTACCTGAACCAGTAGGTCCAGCCAACAACATAGTGAATGGATGATGTAGTACCACATTCTGTGTCGGCGGCGGCGATGGTGTTGGTGGTGGCTGCGGCGGTGGTGGTGGTGGTGGAGGTGCGGGCGGCGGCGGTGGATATGCATGACTGCTCTGCGGATATGGTTGACTTATTCCGTGTTTGTGTCTTTGGTGTCGCAACATAACATCTTTTCTCGAAAATTCTGTACCACATTCTGAACAAGTAAAGACATCTTAGAGAGCTCTTTAAACACGTCTTCTTCCTTCAAATGTTAGACATAGAGTGATTAAAATATTTATTTATTTATTTTTTTTTTTTGAAAGTAAATATCTTTTATTACATATCTGCTGTTTTAACAATTTACTCGGATTACAGCGTTAGCCCGAGTATCCCTGTTATTAGTAACTGAATTTCCAGGGAAAAAGTTCAGTAAAAAAATTAGTCAATTATTAAAAAGTATTACATATACATTCTTTAAAATACAGTGTATACATATAAAGTATAGAATTCCGTGGTATGAATCACGTGTTTACGGAACATCTATTTGCTTTCCGAAATTGTATTCATTTTCACATATTTATAATCAATCATTGACACAGTGATTTTGTACTTGACCTTTTGTGCTAGATTAGTTAACCTGTTTACTAATTCATTGTCCGAAAACTAGTGCCAAAAAAAAGCACATGTTTGTAGTTAACAAATTGTTGGATTAGATTAAACTAGTTTGGTAAGTATTATATATTATTCATTAGTAACAAATGTATATAGAATTTAAGTGTTTTTAAAATATTAGGAAGTATAGTAGAAATAAAAAAAAAAATATCAACATGTGATTTGATAACAACACACACAAAATTTATTACTTGAGGATACTTAGTGTAAAACAGTGCTGAATTATGTTCATTTTAGCTTCAAAGTATAATAAATAAAGTGTCTTGTTTTGTTTGTTTATACATAGAAAAAGTAGAAAACCAACAACAACAATATAAAGTCTAGCAAAGGTATTTTTACTTCAATGACCTTTATCTACTGAGACATCATTCATACATTTCAATTACATATATTTTTGAATATTTTTTAGCATCTGACTTATTGTTTTATTTCTATATTCCATCAGATAATATCTGTATTTATATTCTTGTTTAAATATTTCATACACATTAACTTGTTTTGTCTTATTATTTGAAATGCAATTGCATTTGTGCAGAGTGAATAAAATAACTGTCAAGAGATAATTAATATCATTTAATGAGTCTTCTCCTATTTTATATCCTACCACCAAATGTTTTAAAGTAATTATATGCTTATCAATATGAAGTTTATTTAATAGAATACAGATTTTATTCCAAAAGACTTTAAAATAAGTACATTCCATGAAATTGTGTTGATAAGTATCTGGTACCCCACACACTGAACACAAATTGGTGTTCTTAATTTTCCAGGTGAAAAGATGTGTACCTACAGGTAATATATAGTGTAATAATTTCCATTGAATCATTTTTAATTTATTGTCTTTTAAATAATTGAAAATACAATTTAATGTGTATTTGATATTTGGTTGATTTTTATCTATATTTAGTTCTTTCTGCCATCTTGTAAACCCTATAGGTATACCTTTACTAACATGTGATAGAATTATACAAATATCTTTATTATTGATTTTTTGTAAATCGTATATAATTACGCCTTGTTTTAAAGAGAGTTGTTTTTCACACTTAACAATAGTTTTTGATGAATCTTCTTTTTGTAATATATATTTCCAGTGATTTGGTTTACTCTTTCTTATTTGTATTATTTCAGCAATCCAATTTCGTTTACATTTTAACTTATTGAGGATTTTTTCTTTTGATATTCTACCTTTGTCATCAATTATGTCATTTACATAGATTATATTGTCTTTTATCCAATGATTAAATATTAAACTGTGCCCGTTTAACTTTATATATTTATTACCCCATATTATTTGTTGTCTAATGGTTCTAAAGTTTTCTGGTTTGTTAGTTTGACCGCCACCATATCGTACCCACGTTTTTAGTATTTCAAAGTATAAATAAGGGATTTTGCTCTTTTGGTAATTAATGGATTTTAAATTGTCCAGATTCATGTGAAATATTAGAAAATTTGATCCATACTGATTTAAGTAAAATGTTGGAATAATTTTCCAATTTGACTGTTCACCTTCCATTAATCTTTTCACCCATTTAATTGTTATTGCATCAATAAACTTGTCAATATCTATCATTCCAAGACCTCCTTCATTTTTTTTTCATATTAATTGTATTTCTCTTAATTTTTTCTTGTTTATGGTCCCAAATGAAGTCATAAATCATTTTTTTAAACTTATATATTGAATCTTTGTCGATGTTAGAAACTGAAGCTAAATATGTAATATTGGGTATAACTAGAGATTTCACAACTGCTATTTTTCCGATCATTGTTAACTTTCTTTTCTTCAATGAGTTAAGAATTTTTTCAGATTTTTGAAGTTGTTTTTCTATATTTAAATTCATACATTGAGATTTATTATGTCCAAAGTAAATACCTAAGCTTTTAATAGTCTCTTTGCTCCAGTTAATATTTTCAAAATTGTCCGAAATGTGTTTTAATTCACCGAAAGCTAATCCTTCAGTTTTAGTTCGATTTAAAATAAGTCCTGATAAAGAACCAAATACTTCAATTATATTAAGTGATTGAGTAATTTCATCTTTAGAGCATAGAAACAATGTAGTATTATCGGCTAACTGGCTTATAATAAGGCTATGTGTTTTTCCATCTAACTTTATGTTTATTCCTTTAAGATTATTGTCAGTTCTTATTCTACAGGCTAATATTTCGACTACAAAAACAAATAAAATGGCGCTTTAAGGACATCCTTGACGAATTCCTCTAAAAATTTTCAGTGTGCTTGAAATCCATCCATTATTTGAAATACATGCCTTAATATCTGCATACAAGGTTTTGACCCATCTTAACATAGAAAATTTCAATACCAAATTTTGTTAGTGATTGATACATGAATTCCCACTCTAGGGAATCAAAGGCTTTGGAGAAATCTAGAAAAAGTAAAGCACCATCTATTTTTAACTTTTCTGCATGATCAATAATGTCTTGTATTTGACGTATATTAAAACCTATATAACGGTTTTTGATGTACCCATTTTGGTCACTGTGGATAATTTTTGACATTAGAGGTTTTAATCTTTGGGGTAATGTATATTCAATAATTTTAACATCGACATTCAATAGCGTAATTGGTCTGTAATTACCTAAATCAGTGGAGTCTCCTTTTTTAAATATTAGAGAAATAAGGCCTATTTTTTGCGATACAGATAACATTCCTTCTTTATAGCAATAATTGAAGCTTTGAATTGCAACATTCTTTAATTTGTCCCAAAATTCTCTGTAAAACTCTACTGGAAGTCCATCTAGGCCGGGGGATTTATTTAATTTCATATGAAAAATTGATTTTGTACATTCTTCTGTTGTGAGGAGTCCGTTTAGAGAATTGCTTTCCTCTTTACTCAATGATTGTTTAATATTTGTATCCTTTATATAGTTGTTTATAAAAATTTTATATGGTTTAGTGCTAGCGTAAAGTTTTTCATAATATTTCTTTTCAAAATCTAGTATTTCTGATTTTTTTGAAATTATCTCCCCTTTCTCATTCTTTAAATTTATTATATTTTTTCTTGTTTGTCTACATTTTTCTAATCCTAGAAAAAATTTAGTGTTCTTTTCCCCTTCTTCTATCCATTTTATCCTAGAACGTATCTGTGCACCTTTTGCTTAATAACTATAAAGAGATTCTATCTTACTTTCTTACAAATTGATTTACTTTTTTTCCACTTCATTTAATGTTTTGTTATCGTTTTTTTCCTGTAATGTTTGAAGTTTTTTTTCCAAATCTTGAATTTCATTTTTTCTTTGCTTAGCTTTATTTTTACAAAACTGTATTGTTAATTCTCTTACCTCAATTTTAAACAAATCCCATAATTGTGATAGGTTTTCAGTGTTATTGCTTTTGAGTATAAAATAGTCAATTATATTTTCAACTTTTTCTTTATAAGATTTATCAGTAAGCACACTATTATGTATTTTAAAGAACCCTTTAGCCTTGTTATCATTAGACATGTTGATTTTCAGTGAAATTACCTGATGGTCTGTACTAGAAATCAGGGCTGGTCTAATATCCGTAGACTTTATCATAGTTCTCAATTCCTTACCGGTCAGAAAATAATCTATTCTACTTGCCTCATCATCTTTATTTTTACGTTTCCATGTAAATTGATATAGTTTTGGATGTAATTGTCTCCATATATCCTCTAGTTTATTTGTTTTTATTAAAGTTTTCAAACTATTTGTAATTTTTTGTTCTCTATTTTTTTAATTATTTTTTCTATCAGCACTACTCAATGTTTCATTCATATCTCCTCCTACCACTAAAATTCCAAGACTGTGCTCTTCAATTATTTTATTTACATTTTTAAAGAAGACATTTTCTTTTTCTTCTCATTTGGTGCATATAAATTTCTCAAAGAGAATATATGGTTGTTTATTTCAACATTTACCAAAATTATGCGACCTTCTTGATCAGTATAAATATCAATTATCTTTGAATTTAATGTTTTTTTTTATAAATATAGCTACATCTTTTGATTGAGTGGTGCCAAAACTATGAAAAATATCTGCAGCATATTCATTGCTAACTTTATTTTCTATTTCTACAACAAAATGAGTTTCTTGGATGAAAGTATGTCGGTTTTTTGATATTTCAACCATGTATAAAGTCTATTTCTTTTTTCTTTTTGACCTAGTCCTTGACAATTTAAGGAACAGATGTGTAAAGTTTTATTCATGAATCTTATATTTTTTGTAGCTTAAAGCAAGTGATTTAAAACCTGAACCTTCTCTACTGTATTTTATTTTTTCTGAACCTTTTTGTAATCTGATGTAGCCAACTATCCTTAATAGTTCACATGTAAAAGATTGGATGCGATGGTGTTGGTGGTGGCTGCGGCGGTGGTGGTGGTGGTGGAGGTGCGGGCGGCGGCGGTGGATATGCATGACTGCTCTGCGGATATGGTTGACTTATTCCGTGTTTGTGTCTTTGGTGTCGCACCATAACATCTTTTCTCGAAAATTCTGTACCACATTCTGGACAAGTATAGACATCTTAGAGAGCTATTTAAACACGTCTTCTTCCTTCAAATGTTAGACATAGAGTGATTAAAATATTTATTATATCCTTATTATGTTCTCTAATGTCCATAGGCCAAACTTTGTATCCCATCATCTAGTAAGTATCTTTTGTCATCATAAGGGGATAAGCCCAGTGATATATATAACTTGTGGTCATAGTAGACATGTGGGTCTCTTTATTGAATAAACATTGTAAGTTTATAATGTTCGGGTCTTTTGTCATGTTTGATTACTAGTACATTCTTCTTTATACCCTTCGCTGTCTTCTTTTCGTATAGTTTTTTATTCTCCTCATAAATCAACGAGTACATCTTTGACTTAAGACCAACAAATTCCTTTATGGGAATACCATGTGTTTCGTCTTTCATTTTTCTTAGAACCTTTTTATTTAATATGGTGTGAAGCCGATGTTCAGGGTTATATTCTGACGTATCGAACAAGTGTTTGTCCTCTATCATATCTTGATATATATCATCATTGTTTATGTTGTAGCATAGCGAGTCTGTGTCTGTAAACAGGAGTGTTGCTGTAGACCCATATTTGTCCTTTATATAATTATAATGAAAATCGTACATAAGTGTTGACAAATCGAGTATAGTGAATCCCACTTAGATGGGTCTGTTTAAGTATAATCGTTGTTTCAGCATGTGAACAGCCACCAAGTCGTCGTTAAATATTTTGAAGGCATGCAATGCTGGTTAGTTTTCTAGCTTTTGATTGGACATTCAAAAGCTTTATATCTGTTCTCTTCCTTAAATTTTCACTTGTCTTTCCAAAGACTGCATTATTCATGAGTTTAAAAAAATCCTTTTCGAACTCGTTTATTGCAAGCTTTCTCTCCTCCGTGTTGAAATCAATATATGTCTTTAACCAGGGTCGTTGTTCAAATGCCATGACCCTATGAATCTTTAGTGTCATTCCAAGAGATAAGTAGAGTTTTAAATTTCTGTAATGTACCACGGATGTTTCCTTTGGATATAAATTTGGTATCAATTTTTCTGTCGATGTACTTTTTAAGATTAAATCGTCCAATAGCCTTTTCGGATAGGGCGATCTGTAACCTTTAATTTTTCGGGAGCGAGTGGATATTCGTTGTGGTCGTCGTGTAGTTCTCTTGGATATTCTAAGTCAACTTCTAATGTATAACCATTTTAACTGTCATCTGCAATGTCACTTATGTGTAGGTTCTCTATTTCACAATCGTTTAGCCATCTGAAACCTTCAACTGGAAGTGCCTGCGACATAGCCCATCCGTATAAGTTGTTTGCACCTAGATACATTACATGATTATAGGGTTGATTTGGATTGAAGTCTGGTACATGTTTATTGTTAGCTTTGGCATGGCGATGGGATATCATTGATATTCCCCCTCTTTAACATTTTTCTATAAACAAATGCATGTCTACGTCTGTGAGTAATTCCAATTTGACACTTGTCATTTTCAAGGCAGCCTGCCAGGCTAAACCGGGTGATGTATAAAAATGTGCAGCATCCAGTCCATAGTAGTTCAGGCAAATCTCTCTGAAATTTTCAAAGACGTCAGCTAATACAAGGACGTCTGATAGTGCGTATAGATCGTGGTACTGTCCGAGACTCTGTATATTAAAGAATTGCCATACGTGTTGTGCATGCGCAAAGTCCAGTGTGGTTATACCTTCTCCCGATAATGAACTGTGAAAAACTTCGGTGGTAGTTGACATTCTGAAAACTTTGCCTCAGAATCAAAATACTCGTATGGGTAAACTTGTTTTAGCAGAAGTAGTTGTATCTTTTCTTCCAGGAAATAGCTAGTCATGTGTCTAAATTTACTAGAGCCTTCTTTGGCAAGGTTCTCCACGAGTTTTTGTAATGACGAAGGCATGAACTGGAGTGAGTCTATAAAATCCATACATCCCAATGAAAAAGAAATATACTTTTCCATATTATTAGCGATCCAATTCAGCTGCCTTCCTTTAACTTTTCCAATAGCTTACATACTTAAATGACTATCATATCCTCTCAGATAGTGAAATACAACTGGAATTCGACCTGTAAACTTATAGTTGATATTACAGTCGTTATGAGCCGCCCCTCTAAATTTTCCAGTCACGTGACAATGATCCCTTACTTTATTTTCCGTTAGTTCTGTATTACATATGTTGCAATGAGTTGCCTTCTCAAACGATTATCAATCACCCGCAGTCATGATCATGGGTTCGCAATACTTAAATTTCTGTTCTATGTATTCTTGTTCCTTCACCATACACTCAACATATTTATCGGCGGCATCGGCACCGCGATAAACCACTTGATCATCCGACGTTTCAGGTGTTAGACCTACCACTTTGTAAGCAAAGCCACGTGGTATGTGTTTGGTAGTCTTTTTGTCGTTTGACCATCCTCATTGTTATCATTACAGGTGGCCAAGTGCCATTTCGTTCCATTATGAGCCGATCTCTTATGGCGCATTAAACTCTCTTTATGGGAAAAAGATTTTCTGCATACATCACATTTGATTGCAGATTATACCATCTTGATTTTTTTCGACGCTGGTTCCATTTATTCCTGAAAAGTGAAAATGAGCTCAGTATTGTTAACGCATTTGTATTTTTCTTTTAAGTAGTCATCAAAATATGATACGGACAACCTGTCATTATTCATATCAAAGGAGCCTATCGCTACTGGTAAAACGGAATACGACTCCCCAGTCTACCGACCGTAGGATTCCCAGTCTTGATACTGATATGAATAACGAACTGATTGATATTCAAGAATGTTTGACTAAGGCGTTCGCCAAAGCAGTCACCGCCCTTCGACATTTCCATCACTGGAAACGGAGCTATTCTCGCATTTAAGCAAGACTGCAACGGTTTTGGTCGGAGAGGTCTTCCTGACTATAGCGGGGCATGCCAGATGACACTTCCTCTCCTTTGTAAGCTAAATGACACTGCCCTAAGTCAGTACACCTACCAGTGCAGGAGACTACTTCCAACTCTCGAGAACTTGGATGGAAATATAGCCACCCCCCCTTTTTTTTTTTATCTTATCCTTATTATTGATGAAAATAAGCATATGTCAATTCCATTTTTAATTATAATTTCTCGTAAAATAAATTTCTAATTTACTTCTATAATTGTAATAAAATAACGCTTAACTAAACGTTTATAGTCATTCATAGTTGATTATGAGATGCACCATACCTTTGAATCCTTAATACTGTAGAAGTAAACTCTGACTTGACTTCACCTTTTAAAAGTCTTCGATAAGAATGACGAATCACTTACTTATGGGGGTTTTTAACGACCTTGACTGGCTATAAAGCCCTCGCACGTTCATTAAAATGTGGAAGTTCCCTATTTTACGTAATCTGATTTGTTAATTTTGAATCCGGCAATTTTTTTCGATCGATAATCAGTTCAGTCTAATTTACCTGTTGTAGCGATCAGACGTTATTTTCTTTGCTCCTGATGTAGTGTACAATATCGTGATATAAAACCACATTTCAACAAATAAAAACAAGTTTCTTCAAATGGAAAAGAATTTTAGATTTAGGACAGTTTAGAAAAAAGATATAAATATAGAAATTATCACGATTTCATAGGAATTATTTGATATCTTTACATTAATTTTCATTCGCCCGTGTACATAAAAACATCAGGTCATTGAGGATGGTACAATGCGTCGAATACCATTAAAATGTTTTTGTTATTTTAGTTTAAAAGTGAATGTTATCACGAGCGTCACTGATGAGTCTTTTGTAGACGTAACGCGCGTCTGGCGCAAATACAAAATTTCAATCCTGGTATCTATGATGAGTTTATGTATCAAAGAAATAATCAAATATAATATTTCGTTACGAATGGATGATAGTTGGATATTAAAGAATAAACAATTTTATTATAACAGTAAGTATTATCAAACACATTTAAATTAAAAACTTGTCAAATCTTATCCGTTACATATTTATATATATAATACTATTTAATTCAATTAATATTACAATTTACTTATTTTAAAAATACTGACGCTGTGATATTTGTAATATTTTCAACATTGCGATTAATTCAAATCGGATTATGGACAAGTCTAAACATGTTAAAATTAAATCGTACAACAATGACAACTTAATAAAGCAATTTTAGTTGATCCAAACGACGTAGGTGTTCAAGTTAAAGGGTCATCCCGAACGTAATTTGATTGGCCAATAAATGTTTAAACACATGACACCAATAATTCACATGAACGTTTTGGAAATATGCGGACGATATTCGTTTCGGGGCTCCTGGGAAACTTTTCTTGTAGGGTAAAAAAGAAAGGGGAAATACGCCTTGAAGTAGTAAAAAGTTGGTAACTTTCAAATCATTATTTTTTTTTTAAATATACATAGACGTCGCAAGATAATGGTGTCACTTACCGTAACACGCCTCCGCCGTTTTATTTTTTAGTAACGTTAAGAACAGATTTTTGTTGAACGTTTCTTTCTCTTAATAAGTAATTGTTATAATACTTGAATTATGATGTGTATTTTACAGGCTTTTGGTTATGATCTACATGTAATCATTGAGACTTTCTAAAGTGTCTAAACGTTATGATTCTGGTAAAAACAGATGTCATTGTTTGCATTAATTTCGGAACAGAAAAAGCAACAGATGTAGCAGGCATAATGGCCGTTTTACTTTCAACAAGTTTGCATTTAAGGCAAACTCGTCAGTAAACACGGTAACTAAAAAACCGACGGTGATCGGGATTTCAACGATGGAGCTGCTACTTCTATTTTTTTCATCTTCTGGATCAGCTTCATTGCGTATCGACCTTCCCATCGTATGAATACGAATTACACAAACTTTGAATTGATTTAAGCATACTCCGCGGTTGTTTCGACACAAACATGACATTTTCCTGATCTTAGGAAGTTTTTTGTAACTCGTTTATTTGTATTAACACCAGTGCGTTATGTATATTCATGTGTCTTGACGTTCCGTTAAAAATGAGCCCGGAGGACATTGGATTATTGTTTATAGATATATTTTTTTATTCTTTAGCGCACTATCAACATACATGTACCAAAACTTACTTGAGTATTTATACTTTTCAAGTGTGTGTGCCAATTTGAATCATAAATCTTGTTGAATGCAAGTTTTCTGGCACTGAGAAACGACTAAGTTTGCACAAAGTTGTTGATTGATGAAAATATATCATTTTTAGCATACAATCTTATTTTGTTTTATTTAATGAAATAAAACCCCCTTTGAAAAATCCTGGATCCGCCCCTACATGTAAGATTACATTTGAACTGTGCAGTATATCGGTGGCATAGCTGAGCATTGCCCGGATTATAGCACAGTAAGAACAATTTGAAAGAGATTTTGCCTATGTTATGTGTTGATATAGCATCACTGCCAACATAATTGTTGGCTGAGATAACTACCGTTCTCATTTTCTTTTGGGGAATTACTCAGAATTTTCCAGAATCAATCAAAGTCGGAAATCTTCAGAAATCTTTTATCAAGTTAATTGTTCCGAGAATCGACGTATCTACATGAAGCTGTGATAGTAAGTATTTAATTAAAATTTGAAGACTTTTGAAAGTGAGCTGTGTGTGAAATAAATTCAGGAAAAATTGGGCCGTACCAAAAGCTATGTCCGAAAGGCAGTACATACATTTGTAGCTTGCATTTTACTTGTTCAAACATGTTGATGACAGATCTATGATGCATTAACTAACTTTTTTGGATTCGGTGAAGTTAAAAACATTGCATATGGTACTCGGTAAAAACCTAGGCATGTCTATATTGTAATTTATTGTTGGGTTGCTGGCTCATTGACGATTATTGAATGTATTCTCTTTTTCCATTTAATACTGCGCATGCATCTGGAAAATTATTTTTGAAAACTTAAATAAAACGAACCAAATTTGTTATTGAATGGGTGTTCATTTCTAATTCACACTCGACATATGCACAACGATACGCAAAGCATATATAAAAAGAACTTGAAAACACACGAGAAAAACAAACGAATCGCTCCCCAAAATGAAATTGAAAAGAGAATGAAAACGTGGAATATTTCAAAGAGACAACAAGTCGACCAAAGAGCAGAAAACAGCGCAAGACCACCAATGAGTTTTCAACGCAAATCGCGCACCCAGAGGCGGGCTTCATGTGTACCCTAAACAATAATGCATACTAATTCAGCGATATGGATGCCATACTAAATTCCCAAACATACAAATGAACCAAAATTATAAAAAAAAACACACGACTAACAAGGGCTAGACGTTCCTGACTTGGGACAGGCGCAAAAATGCGCAAAAAAGTATGTCATTGGATATTTTAAGGAATTGTCTTGTAGATATAAACTTTGAACAATCTTGTCTATTCACCTTTGGGCTAAAACTGTGGAAAACACATATTGAAATTTGCATAAAATATGCGATAAAAAAAAACTGATTTCACTTAGAGGTGGTTCTCGAAGTAGCGAAAAATATTACTATCCTAGCTGATCCACAACACGTTTGGAATAATATCCATACAGCTTTGTCTCAAAAATTAGGAATAGAAAATGAAGAGCAAAAAGACAGGCACTTGTCTCTGAAAAAAATTACAAAAATACACTGTACCTTAATAACAAAAAATTTCAGAGACAAGTATCTGTGCAAAAATAGACTAAACAGAAATTTAACGTTACACGAGTTTGTAACATTCACGTTTAAACGGTGACTGCCACGAAAACCCCGTATTCTTTTGACCGAAACACAATTCTTAAAAGTATATTATTTCCTACCAGTAAATTGACATAATAATGTATCTGTTGTTGTCCACATGTCTGTATTGGTTCTGTATAAATATATAAGGTTTTTCTTTAACTTGCACTGGGGAGTGCGCCTTTGTTCTGTTTTGAAAGCCTTATCGAAACTTTAAGATGCCTAACAACAGTAATAGACTCGGTCCCATATCCTTCTTGTTCAATATTTAATTTCTTTTTTGCAATGATACATGATAGATACATTTTGCTTGTCAATAAACCATTGTAGTAATCCAGCAACTGTTCCTATTGACACTGCAAGTTTCACCAGAAATATAAAGGATATCAATACAAGGGTTGACTGGGGTAAAGAAATATGGGGTCCCTGAAATTCCTGACAAATGCTTTCTAAAGAGGGGCGTCTGTTTGACAATGCAGGATAGAAAAAAAAATGGCAGTCACAACCGGTCAGAATGGAGACGTAAATTTGGAAGAACCCTTAAAACAACTCTCTGAGGGGTTCGTAGGTGGCCTGCTACAAAATAAAAAGTGTGGTCTTATACAAAATACCCCAATTTTTTAATGGTTTTCATCCCACTAAACCTATCTTGCAGAACATACCCTTTGTGTTTAATTTTTATTCGAATTTAGCATGTGATCTCCTTATATTCTCTAAATAAAATACACAAACAATATTCTGTACCATTTAAAAAAAATGATTCACAAATGACTTCAAATATGTCATTTAGCCAGAAAAAGTATCACTATTACTTGCACCAGGTTTCTGACCGATTTTACATGAATTTATTTCACAACGGGGATATTTTTATCTTTACTTAAACTCACAGTAGTATAGCTCCATGTGTTAACTTAATGATTTTTAAATTGTTTTCGTTATTTCTATAGAGATGACGTCAAAACTCAAAATCGCAATTTTAACAAAGATGTTTAGAGGGATATTTTTACAATGTAACCAAAACCAGAACTAAAATTCAACATGTTAATATTATATGGCAATGAACACTGCATTGTACCGACACGTTACGACTAATAATTACAAGCTAGTTTAACAGTCCACATGAAAAACTGTTACCCTACCCAGACACATTTTGAATCCGATCGAACTGGTTTTGCTCTGACATTTAATTGCCGCGTACTTATCGGAGAAGCAGCATATACAATGAATACAATTTTTTTAGTTTTTGGTTTGATCCTTCCGATGATCGAACCCACACACTCACGCACTTGGGGTATAACCCGCTTCAACGAGACAGGTTAAATATTTATGTTATTTGACATAATTTACCATTTTGATGATTTTAATCGAAAGATAAATTTTCAGAAATGTACAAATTTCAAAACAATAAAAGAACAAGCTATAGTGAGAAGTACACACATTTGGAATTTTATCATACCTTTAATTGTCAACAGATGTAATGTGAGGCATAATTTATCATAACATTTTAATTTTCTTTATTTGCTTTTGAATATCACACCTAATTACTGGCTCCAAATTTCAATTTGAATCACTCAGTGTTATGTTTATCATATATAGTATGCACATTCATGATTAAAAGACGACTTGAAAAAATGTTCACAAAACTAATTATATAACAAACATATTCATAATGAAAATGATAAGGATATGAATATAGTATTTACTAGCAGAAAGCGATAAAGCATTTGAAGAACCATGTTTTGTAGCCAAATCAGTTGCATTCGTGCTAAATGAAAAAGATGTAGCAGTTGAAGGTGTTAATTTTATCGATGTGTAAGTCTTTTCATTGCGTTGTATCGGATATCTTTGGTGATTTCTAGATCTTTCATCATCGAAAATGGTCGAAGCAGACGTAACCGGGCTTGTTTGATGAGGTTTTGTTTTAAGTTTTTCCTGTTCGACCTCAAATTCTATATTAAAGAGTGAAACACGATCTGTCTTAAAAGGACGTCTGGTTGTGGTTGTAGTTGTTGGTACTGTTGCGATTGGTGAGACATGGATAGATGTTAGCCTCGTTTTGAAAAGCGTTGACAAATGTGCAGAAGTAATAAATGATTTAGATGCAGTATTAGAATTACCGGTAACATTTTTCAATGCAAATATAGCTTTGAATTCTTCGGTAGTAGTAGCGACTTTTGAATTGATGCTTCTGATATCTGTAACGTGCTTTCTTTCAGAGTTTATTTCCCCATTAGATGATTTAACATTCCGATTTACAATTGACGTTTGTGCAGTTGTTATAACATAATCTATATCGCCGGATGAATGAAAATCATCATCTGAATAGCCGGATGAAAGAAAATCATTTGTAACTGATGTTCCATCATTTGATACATTTGAAGTTGAATTGTCTGGCGTGATATTATTTATCGAAGGAATACTACTCGTAGCCTCCTTCCTCTGTATTCCTAAAGCGGTTGAGGTTTTGAAATTTCCTTTTTCTCCAGGAGATGTGAAATGTTCGGATGATACACTTTGTAGTAGAGTTGCTTGTTTCATTTCTGATATAGTCTGAGTTTTATGGCTCGTTTCGAGAGTAGCAGGACCAAAGTTTTCTTTATTTTTTGATTTTTTAAGTTCCTTATTCTGCCCCAAAAATGGAACACGAATATTGTTTTGTGTGTGTTCAAAGCTTGTTGTAACTCCCAGGGATGTTTTGGTGTCGCTAAATAATTCATTATTCATCCCCGTAAGTGTTGTGTTATTAATGAAAGACGTCTCATCGTTCTTATTTATTAACAAAGTGGCTGTAGTTATGAAATAACCCTCTTCTCCAGAAGACGTGACATGTTTGGGTAAAAATTTTTGTAGTAAGGTTGATTGTTTTATTTCCGATGTAGTCTGATGAGTTTTGTGGCTTGTGTCCAGTGCAGTAGGACCAAAATTTTCTTCATGTTTGGATTTTTGAATTTTAGGATTTTGCTCGAAAAATGGAACACTCGTGTCATCTTGTGTGTGTTCAAAGTTTGTTGTAACTCCCATGGATGTTTTGGTGTCGCTAAATAAATCCTCATTCGTCCCCGTAAGTGTTGTGTTAGTATTGGAAGGGATACTACTAGTGTCCTCGTTCTTGTTTCTTCCTAACGTGGCAGTAAATTTGAAATTTCCCATTTCTACAGAAGACGTGAAATGTTTGTATGGTAAATTTGGAAGTATAGTTGATTGTTTCATTTCAGATCTAGTCTGAGATTTGACGTTCGTTTCAAGTGTAGTTTGATCAAAGTTTTCTTCATTTTCCGGTTTTTTAATTTTAGTATTTTGCTTAAAAAATGGAACACTTGTTTCGTCTTGTGGGTGTTCAAAGCTTGTTGTAACTCCAATGAATGTTTTAGTGTCGCTCAAAAATACGTCATTCGTCCCCATAGGTGTGGTGTTGTAATTGGAAGGTACACTACTCGTATCATCGTTCTCATACATTACTAACGTGGCTTTAGTTTTAAAATTTCCCTCTTCTCCAGAAGACGTGACATGTTTGGGTAATACATTTTGTAGTACAGTTGATTGTTTCATTTCCGATATAGTCTGAGTTTTGTGGCTTGTGTCGAGTGTAGTAGGACCAAAGTTTTCTTCATGATTGAATTTTTGAATTTTAGTAGTTCGCATAAAAACACTCGTATCGTCTTGTGTGTGTTCAAAGTTTGTTGTTACTCCCGTGGATGTTTTGGTGTCGCTAAATAATTCATCATTGGTCCCCATAGGTGTGGTGTTACTATTGGAAAGAATACTACTAGGGTCACCGTTCTTGTTTTTTCCTAATGTGGCTGTAAATTTGAAAAATCTCATTTCTCCAGAAGACGTGAAATGTTCGTATGGTATATTTGGAAGTACAGTTGATTGTTTCATTTCAATAGGCATGTTACTATCAATGGAAGGCTTTTTAATCACAGCGTCGATGAAGTTTCTTCCAAACGCGTCTTTTGATTTAAAATTCGTCTTTTTACCATAAAATGTGACCATTTCTGGTACTGTCCTGGTTACTTGGTGTTTAATGGTTTCTGTAATTTCTGATTTTGTCTCAGTATCGATATTTCTTGCTGAAATAGTTGAAATAATTTTTCTATCATTTTTGTTCTTTTCTTGCTTCAAATCTTGAACAGTCAGATTTGCTTGTGCAACAAACGGGTCCTGAGTTTGCTCGATGTTTGCTTCTTCTAACGATTCATCTATCGGAAAGGGCGTCGTTATCCCATTTAGTTTGTTGAGAGCATTCACATTGGCTTTTGAGCTAGTGGGCCTAATGTTTTCTATGTTATCTATTTCCTCTTTAAAAGTAGTTGTAGGCCGGGTTGGCATTCCATTCAGATCTACCGTATGTTCAGTAGTAGTTTGAAAAGATGTTGTGTTCACTATATAAGAAAAATGATATGATTATATAACTTTAAATATCTGATCATGTTTATTATTAAGACATTCTAATACTAAACTTATGTCATGGGTATGACAATACTAAACTTATAGTATGTTTATGACCGAGACATGACAATACTAAACCTATGTTATGTTAATGATTCAGATGTGACGATTCTAAACTTATGTTATGTTTATGATAAGCACATGACAATACTTACCTTATTTTATGTTCATGATTCTGGCATGACGATATTAATCATATGTTATATAAATAATTAAGATATGAAGATACTGAACTTATGTTTTGTTTAAGATTAGGGTATGACGATACCAAATTTATGTTATGTTTATGATTAAGACATGACGATATTAAAATAATGTTATGTTTATGATAAACACATGACAGTACTAAACTTATGTTATGTTTATGATAAACACATGACGATACTAACCGTATGTTATGTTTATGATTAAGACATGACAATACTTACCTTATGTTTTGTTCATGATTCCGGCATGACGTTATTAATTATATGTTATGTAAATGATTGAGATTCGACGACACTGAACTTATGTCATGTTTATGTTTAAGGCATGCCGAAACTAAAATTGTGTTTTGTTTTAGATTAAGACATGATGATACCAAATTTATGTTATGTTGATGATCAAAATATGATCATACTAAACTTATGTTATGTTTATGATTAACACATGACAATACTAAACGTTTGTTATGTTTATGATTAAAACATGACAGTACTAAACTTATGTTATGTTTATGATTAACACATGACAGAACTAAAATTATGTTATGTTTATGATTAAAACATGACGATACTAAACGTATGTTATGTTTATGATTAGGACATGACAATACTAAACTTATGTTATATTTATGATTAAGGCATGACAGAACTAAACTTATGTTATGTTTATGATTAATACATGACGATACCAAACTTATGTTATGATTATGATTAAAACATGACGATACTAACCGTATGTTATGTTTATGATTAAGACATGACAATACTTACCTTATGTTTTGTTCATGATTCCGGCATGACGTTATTAATTATATGTTATGTAAATGATTGAGATTCGACGACACTGAACTTATGTCATGTTTATGTTTAAGGCATGCCGAAACTAAAATTGTGTTTTGTTTTAGATTAAGACATGATGATACCAAATTTATGTTATGTTGATGATCAAAATATGATCATACTAAACTTATGTTATGTTTATGATTAACACATGACAGTACTAAACGTTTGTTATGTTTATGATTAAAACATGACAGTACTAAACTTATGTTATGTTTATGATTAAAACATGACGATACTAAACGTATGTTATGTTTATGATTAGGACATGACGATACTAAACTTATGTTATATTTATGATTAAGGCATGACAGAACTAAACTTATGTTATGTTTATGATTAATACATGACGATACCAAACTTATGTTATGCTTATGATTAAGGCATGACGACACTTAATTTATGTTAGATATTTTACAATGTATTATCGCAAACTGAAGTTAACAAATAATTCATGACATGGAGTCTCATGTGACTATTTAAAGACTGGGATGTCATCTTACAAAAAATTATCGATTCAAGCGAAGGAGAAGTACAAATAGATTTTTTTGATGACCGAAAAAATAGTTCGTTATTTTCAAGTAATTTTTACTTTTAAAATGTTTGAAATCTTCTTTAAAACCTTCTCTTTGCAATGTTATAGCAATAAAGTATAGAATATTACAAAAAAATATAATTTAAAATTTTGTATATGCTGCATATAAAAGGGTCTCAATGCAAGTACGAAAACAATAGAATACAACGTTGGCAAAATAAATAAGAACACATTTACATATTAACCAACTAAAATAAGGTGTTAGATAAATAATAATGGCAGTTGCTATTTGTCAAGCTAGCTGGACGAATAATACTGGGACTATATGTCCGGCTAGCCGAATGAATTGCCCTGTACCTATTTGTCCGGCTAGCCAAGTTATCAATGATGGGACTATTTTTGAAGTTATCCAGTTGAATATTATTAGTTACATAGTGTGCTAGTGACATAATACGATAAAATGGGGTCAGTAAATTCCATATGGGGTGAGAGCGACGCTCGAATCCCCATATAGAATTTACTGACCCCATATATATCGTATTAGGTCACTAGCACATTATGTTACGAATCTATCTTACCGACTGTCTTAACATACGGTATTTAGACTAGTAGCCTATCAAAGTGATCAAGTCTTCAATACCGTTAGTATTAAGAACATTCTTCCATTGGTCTATAGAAAAACAAATGCAAACAATAACAACTTGTCAGCTTTAAATGTGTTTTATGAATTGATTTCAATCGTTCATCATCAATTTCTTCGTCTTTTGAAACCTTTAAGATTTTTCCTCAACATCGTTTTGTTTTTATAAAGGGACTTAACACCACTACTAAGTGTGTATTGAAATAAGCCCCGCCTACTAACCCAATATGGAACCCTACTAACCCAATATTGAATATACACGGTCTCCACGCGGTTGCTTTTAACCAATCATATTCCTAGAAATATATAGGCGGTAAGATAATGATGCATTCATTTGTCTGGATAAACCCATAATAATGGCTAGTGTAATGATGTATGTCAAAAATTTTCTATACACATACACGTAACAGATCATAGCACAATATCCAAAATAATACTATCCTTTAATTGTTCATAATCCTCACTACAGACAAAATCAGATAAATTTATTTTTAACAAAAAAGATATTAGCAACATTGGCATTGAAACGGACCATTTTGTGAAAACAGCGGAATAGGAGGAGAAAGAAGAAGAATAATATTAAGAAGAAAAAACTGAGCAAACCAATTAGTCTCCAAACTTTGTTTGGGAGACTTAATTAAACTTTTTATTTCATTCACATATTATTAGGTTTCCTCCCTGTTTCACGGAAGAGGAACTAACACAGGAAAACTTATTAATTTACAGTGTTGATTTTACTTTAAATGTCCATCCTATTCTATAACTACTATCCTTTACAATACATTTTTAGGAAGCAATAACAAAAAGGGAGAGGTTGCAATCCAATGTTAAGTTACTTCGTCTTAAAAACTTTATCTTGAAAAACTCAATTTCCGATACAACAAAAATACGATATATTGAAAACTATTCTAAGCTATTTATTGTTAAAGGAAACTTGCAGCGCACCCTATATCGCTTAAAATATATTGATATATCGTTGAAACTATCTTCTAAAAACGACTGAAGAAAATATTTTCTTTTTAGTTTATAGTTTTCCATAATGTATTAATTGGAAGTCAGAAAATATGTCATTGAGATACATTTGTAGTTAACCAGCATATTTATAGACTAGAATAAAACTGTGAGGTCTTCATTTGAAAATTTGATCACGAATGTTAGGAAGGTCTAGGAACACTTTAGTAGGTGTTTGATATTTTTTTTATTTTTCTCGAATTTGACAATGCTAAATGCACATTTTTTTTTCCAAATTTGTACACGCTAAAGCCAAAATTATTGTATTTTTTCAAAAATGAATGCTTTCGATCTTTCGACACCTAATTAAATAATTTAGATGTTATAATATTTGCGATTTCAATTGTCTTTGAATCCCTTTTATAAAATTTGATCTTTATTTGAGTTCATACTATCGAATTCACGAGTGAAGTTATGAAAACTGGAAAATATATCACAATGAACATTGACACCGCCGTTTTCAGCAATGATCCCAACATCAGTTATCGGATTACACACGCCCACTGGTGCTGCTGAAGATAATATTACGCGCACGCACGCACATGGTGATAGAGTGACATGCGCAATGGCCGAAGAAATTGTCCTAGCACTATTTGTAGGGCTAGCCGGACAAATAGCCACTCCGAATACTAATACATCACAAAAGAAAACAGTTTCATCTGGGAGAACATGATTTATTCATTAGTTGCAACTGGTATTGAACTAGCTTTCAGTAACTGCGAGTACTCTTATTACGGTGCTTTGTGTCTATTGTTTTTTTTTATAGTAGTTTCAGTGACTCGTACCAATCTTTTGAGTTAAGCCAATTGGAACTGATTTACAGTCGTTCTTATGTTGTGCTGTTACACCATTGTCCCGGGTTAGGGGAGTGTTGAGCATTCACAAACATGTTTAATCCACAACATTCTGTTTTTGCCAGTCCCATGTCCAGAGCTTGTAGTCTAGAGATTGTCGTTGGTTCATGTTTGTCATATTTGTTTTATGAATTCGTAAATTGTTTTGTTACAAATAAGGGCGTTATTTGTTTTTTGTTTGAATTGTATTACATTTTTTTTATGTGCAGGCCTTATTTAGCCGATTTTACTGTTTGGCTTTTTCTTATTGTTTGAGTGGTGCGGTAGACTATAATTGCTTACATCCATTTACTTTGAACTCAAGATGATAGCTTTCCAATTGGGAATCATACCACATCTTCTTATTTTTATATTTATATTTTAATTTTAGGAAAAAAGTGATAATTTTACCTTAATTATTTTGCATGCACTGCATTTTAAGTAATGTACTCACCTGCCTCTCCTTTGATCTGTAGAAATTTTAAATAGACGAACAAAATTGCTATATAATGCAGCAATCTGAAAACCTGTTGGAAAATAATGATAAGAAATAAGAAAAATAGCATCATTGATAAAAGTCAATGAAACACTTCATGCATTTCATAAAAACAAAATTCGGTCAATATGAAATATTATTAAGATGAAGTTTTCGGAGAGTCTTTTTATTTGCTTTCTATTTTGTAATAATAAATGATGTTTAAAAGGATGTTATCAATGTGAAACTTTGCCGATCGACGCACTAACACATTTCAAATCATAAGTACTATATGTTTAATGTCATTGAACTAATAGCACATAACTTCACTTGGTAAAGATAAAACTTATCTTAAATAAGTCCAAAACAATGCACTGTTATAACATTAAAGATACCAATCTTACTGCATCAGATGCGTATTTCGACAATAAATATTTTTTCAGTGATGTTCGAGGCCAAAATAAACTACATGTATGTCCAGATCAAATATTTCATAACCACTAACAGAACTATTTCACCCTTGTAGGAATTCATAATAAGCCTACATGGGTATATTTTATATATGTATGAACGTATGTATTGGTCCCCATTACCATGATTACGCTCATCCATAAACTAACTTTAAGACTGCATGTAAAGATACATTATTGGAAAAATGGTATGTTCTCTATCAGTTTGATTTTATGCAACTGACAAGAGGGGATGGACAGGGGAGTCCCTGATTCCCACTTCCCTACCCCCCTCCCCCCCCCCTAAAAAAAATACTCCCACATTTGGTTGTCTGTAAATTATTATCTAAAAATTCATGGAAAGACAAAATTTTAATTAATAGTTTTTGTCTGTATTTCTTCTGTTGAAGTATATGATAAAAAGATAATTACATGTCATTTATCATATCAGACCCTTTATCGGCCCTCGTTCATGATATCAGCCCTCGAGCCTGCGGCTCTTGGGCTGATGTCATTTATCATATCAGACCCTTTATCGGCCCTCGTTCATGATATCAGCCCTCGAGCCTGCGGCTCTTGGGCTGATATCATGACCTAGGGCCGATAAAGGGTCTGATATGAAAAATGCCATGTAATAATCTATACATATTATTTGATATATAAGATATCTTATTTGATATATAAGATATATTATTTATTTTTACAATATAATATATCTGAAATACTATTTAAGGTATCATATTTAGTTTATATGATATAATTTACTTTATAAGATATCGCATATTTTATAAGATATATCTATGACTTAATGTGTATATAAGATATCTTATTTGATATCTAAATATATCTGATTCATTCTATAAAATATCTCAATTTATGTTGAAGTTTCATAGTTTATATTAGACATCTGATAAAATAAACAATATATCGTTTAACTTAATAAGATATATCAAAACCCAAATAAGATATATCATAACCTTAATACGATGTCCTTACAAAATGTTAAAAAGATATCTTATAAATAGATTAGATATCTTGAAAATGAAATAAATATGAAAAATATTTTGCCATAGATGTGATCCGATTGTCAAGGAGACAAATATCTATCAGATAGTAATTGACGTGAATGTAAGCAACTAAAGGTCATCGTACGACCTTCCATCCATACTGTATTATTTCAAATTACCCGGCATGACAAAATGTAAAACAATTCAAACAGCCAATCGGACGCCCAACCATAGCAAGGGGAAATCCCTGTTCGAACGGATAAATCCAGAGAACACCATTTGTCTCTATCCAAGTGATACCTCGGGTTAATATTAATAAGTAATAACATTGGGAAAGGAAACGGGGAATGTATCAAAGATACAACAACTCGACCAAAGAGCAGAAAACAGCTCAAGGCCACCGAGGTGTCTTAAACACAGCGAGAAAATCCCGCACTCGGAGGCGGGTTTAGCTGGCCCCTACACAAAAATGTATACTGGTTCAGAGAAAATGGACGTCACACTAAACTCCGAAATATATAAATGAACCAAAATTTAAAAAAAAACATATAAGACTAACAAATGCCAGTGGTTCCTGACTTAGGAAAAGCGCAAAAAATGCGGCGGGGTTAAGCATGTTTTGTGAGATCTCAACCCCACCCCATATATACCTCTAGCCAATGTAGAATAAACAAACACACACCAATACGCACAGTAAACTCAGTTCCGTAAAAGAAGTCCGAGTCCGATGTTAGAATAGGTAACAGTAGAAACAATCAAAATGACAATGATAAATATAAATTAACAAAGGTCTACTAGCAGTTACTGACATGCCAGCTCCAGACCTCAATTAAACTGATTGAAAGACTATGTCTTCATCATATGAAAACCAAGCACAATCTCTGCAGTTTGGGTTTTAGTATCATACTATATTAAAATATACGAAGAGAACATAACCCGTATCATGCCAACAACTGGTTTTAGAATAAATGTGTTTATTTCCGATGCAAAGACCCTATGAGTGAATCAATATTAATTCCAAAAATGCCATCTTTCATGACCTGACAACAGTATCGTAACTGTATCCCTTCTGACTAAGTCTGTTTAAAGGTTTGGTTAGCTTTTGAGGTGAATGACGACATTTTTGTGTTTTGTATAGAATACTACCACAAAAAAATGGGATGTGAAATACCTGAACGTATAAGATGTCTGCACGTTGATTTATATTTACGAATGATGTCCTTGTACCGATGATAAAATTTGGTACACGTTTTGACAAGTTTGTGATATCGAAAACCCTGGTGTAATAATTTTTCATTTATACAGACATTTCTTTCGTTAAAATCTAATACGTTGTTACATACACGAGCGAATCGAATAAGTTGAGATATATAAAAACCATAATATGGTGACAAGGGAACGTCACCACCTAAACATGAATAATTTACAATAGGAAATGAAAAATCATCTCTTTTATCATAAATGTTGGTACAAACCTTCCTTGTTAGCAGCAACAAAACAATAAAAAAGAGGGAATGATATAAACCCTTTTCGTCATTCCCTTCACCTATATCACCCTGCCTTGCTCTGTAATTTTTGTAGCACGGCTTTGAGACGTGAGCAGACATCATCAGCGATGGCGGCGGGAAATACAAGTAAAAGAACAATAAACAGATTATCTGGTTTTGTACGTATCGACACAATGTGAAGCTTGTTTGCTCGTTTGCCGCGCTCATTCGCCAAAAAAAGGTTCACAGTGTGGCTCGCGGCAGATATTTTACGATATCAATGTTGAAAATTTATAATAATATATACGTACAGCTTGTCAACATGCATTACACGACGTCCGTCCTCCCCTTATATATATATATGGTTTTATAATTATTTTGATTAAAATTTAATAAGAAAAATGTAAAATATAACGCAGGAAATTTAAACAGTCCATGGTTAAATCTCGCTAAATCAAATTCAGTGGATAAGATTCGAATTAACTTGTTTTCACGGATACAAAAATCAAGAATCATTATGTGTACACAGATTTGCATGAATCAGAAAGCATGTGACTGTATGAATATAAAGATAAAAAGTAAACATTAAATGTTCTTATTGAAAATGATAAGCGGGAGTAAAGTTTACACCATATGTATAAAAACAAAAGGTTTTTTTATAAATTTTAACGGTATTATTTCTCTCGTCTTCGATGACACATTAATCACGAGAAAATGTATATACTACACGTAGCAATGACACTCGATAAAGGAAATGCGGGCTGCACATATATTTGTAAATAAGAAACCTCGATTTTAAAAGTGAATAAAATAAATACCACATTTTATAGATGCATATAAACTGGTTTATAAGAATGCCCACAAATACTCACGTTTTCCATTGTTCAAGTTCACAGATTATATTAATAACTAAACAATATGAATTTTATATAAATGTTCGAATACGCGGAAAAGGGTTTTAAACAATTATGCTACCGATTGATAAGGTTTTATTTTCCTTGTTCATGTTGTTAGATGGTTATCTTCAGTGCAAACTTTTCCGATGGCCACGTTCATGGTATTTTAATCCCTTTATAACGAGTTCCGAAGTGCATGTACTTAATACACGTGTAGTACAATTATGTCTGACGTCATATCTTATACACAAGTATGCTAGTAATTGGTCTTTTCCTACTGATATTTTCGGTATTTTAAAAATTACTTTTATTCACTTCCTCACACACTGCTAATATCATAATATGAACTCAATAAATATAATATTTCTGATCTCTATACAAAAATAAAAGTAAAAGAAAACATTTAGCTTTAAGTACAGTTAACTTTAAATCAAAGTACGGACTTAATGTTTACTCCCAACTAGTTTATCACAAAATCTAATTACTTGCGAATTCATGGTACACATTTCCATCTTCTTAAAGACCCTTTGAAGTATCTCACACTGATATGTTAAACACGTTCAAAGTCAAAAATTGCAGTCGTTATGTTTTAGGAAAAAACATGTTTTTAAGAAATCAGGTGGTTCTGTGTGGACATTGGGTCGAAAAGAAAGAAAGGTACCGTGCACCTTATGAAGGCTGGATAATTATTTAAGTGAAAGTCCGCATCTGATCGAACGTGAATGTGTATAAGACAGTCACACAGACATCCTCCCCGAATGTGTCTTCCTACGATAACGTGAATGTGTATAAGACAGTCACACATACATCCTCCCCGAATGTGTCTTCCTACGATAACGTGAATGTGTATAAGACAGTCACACATACATCCTCCCCGAATGTGTCTTCTTACAATAACGTGACTGTGTATAAGACAGTCAAACAGACATACTCCCTGAATGTGTCTTCCTATGATAAATAATTAGTTGTTTGAATAAATTGTTTTAACAAGAGATTTAATTCAAAGTAGGCTATTTTTGTTCGTTAAGCTTAGTTAGTAGCGGATGGAGGAATTGTTCAAAAGTGGACGAGTAGTAACATGTAACTCGGGATAGAGAGGAAGGCCACACCTTATTTTTCACTAATATTTACTCGATTTGAAAACAATTTTTCTAATTGGGACATGTGAATCCGAAATCTTTAGTTGTACAGGTAAACTTACTGACTTTGAATAGATAATGGTTTAACATCGAAATGTTTTTAATTTTTCATTTGTGTTGCTATTTGAAATAAGCAATATTTTTTTTATATCTGGATGTTTTGACATATTTTATCCCTATTCTTAATATTTTATGAATACATTATCAAACAATTTCATAGATAAAAAAAATATATCGAGTAACATTTAGTGGGTTAGCAAATAACCACTAACCGTTCATCAGCATAAAGATATTTTTGCAAAACTTCGAAATTCAAAATCTTATCATATGTATTATCCTTTTTGTTGTTATTCTCCTTAAACTGCCACTGTGTTCACACTAGGTAAACTTCGAAATCATTTACTTAGATAAAATAACTTATATTTTTTACAGTATAATAATAGCATTAAATTTACGTAAACTTCCTATTTTCCGAAAAGGAGCTACGAGGGATGATATGAACAAGTTTATTAACTGCTTTTGGTTTTGTTTACATGCCTTTTCGTAAAGTTATTGCATAGCATTCGTCGTCACTCGGCAAATTCCGGAAAATATTCCTTAATTGAACGCTTTGAATGAAAAAAGGACCAAAATAAAATAACAGACACAAATATTAGGAAACATGGAAATATTTTATGAAATTTTGCAAGACAACTAACACATTGTGAAGTTAAAATTACTATTTCAACAAATAAGGTCTGCTTTAATACTGTTTGTTAGTTCAAACACATCATAGTGAAAGGAGTAGGTTCGATAAGGCCACAGATTTCTTGCTTAAATTTCAAATTTGGTATATTGACCAATATCACAATGAATCATAGGTAAAACAATGACTAGGTAAGACATATCTTGTCGTTGAACATTTACGTAATATACCGTTCTTTTCGTGACGTCACAAGTAGCACACACTTTGATTTTCAACGAAAAGTTCATGAAAACAGGTATTATTCCATTGATTTGTTGGACTGGAAAAATAGAGCGCATGCCTCGACAAAAGATCTGTTAACATAATGATTGTTATAACATTTACTTATCTCTCTTGAATATTAAGTTTGTCGAAGCCTGCACTCTATACTATGTTCCCAAGGCCTAAATTTGAATGAAGTATAGACGATTCTGTCAATTTTCTCCAAAATATTTACTTTTAGTCGATTTGAGTTGTAACTGTTTACGCTTTTTAAGTAAAGAGGTCAAAGTAGTTCTACATTGTATTTTACTTTCTTGATACATGTAGTTACATCTAAATGTTTTCTACGTGTTCTGACGGGAAATTGGAATCAATGGCATATCTTAAACAATACTTAAAATTTAATTTATTGAATTTGTTTTCAGAAAAAAAAAACGGCTTTCAGCTTTACATATTGTATTGGCAGCTGTCTAAAATTACCATCGTATATTTACTTCTAAATGTTAATTCTTTTTTTTTTATGTAGTAGGTTGTTGTTTATTGATTTTTTTTGTCCTTGTTTTCCTATCTGATTTTTGTTTATATCTTGTTGATTTTCTGTTAAATTGAAATAACCAATTTTTCAAGCGACACTATTTTGAATAAATAAAAGAAAAGAGGCGAAAAATACCGAAGGGAACTTCAAACTCACTAGTCGAAAACAAACTGACAATGTCATCGCAAAAAACGAAAAATAGTGGGTCACATAATTGCAATGAATTGAAATTTATGTTTAAAATGTTTCAAATTCTTTTTTGTTCGTTGGCTTCAATTCTTGTAAATAAATCAGATGTATCAATTGCATAAACTAGCATGATATAATTAGGTAACTCATCAACATTTACGAAAATATAGTTTATTGTACATTTTACCGCCAAATCCTACATCACACAATGAATCAAACAATGTATGTGCATTTTATTCAATTTCATAGCTTTTTTAATTTAAACGGTAGTAAAGTAGCATTGCTACATGTAATATTTCTCTCTGCACACGTGGGGCAGGATTTGCTTACACTTCCGAAACACTTGAGATCCCCCGGTTATTGTTTCCCAATCTTCAGATGCTGCTGTTTTTTTAGACTGTTGTTTGACCTTTGATCGTCTTTCGTTTTGTTGCCATTGCATTGGAAATATAAAAATAAGGAGATGCAGTATGATTGCCAATGAGACAACTATCTACCGCAGTTAAAATGAAGTGGGTGTTGGTTTTTGAATATTAGTTTGAATATCATTTAGCTATATTCCATCTATCTTTTGCACATGAACTTCGACTTTCATACAAGTTAGAGGTTTAGCGCTATAAAACCAGGTTCAATCCACCATTTTCTTCATAAGAAAATGCCTGTACCAAGTCAGGAATATGACAGTTGTTGTCCATTCGTTTGATGTGTTTGTGCTTTTGATTTTGCCATTTGATTAGGCACTTTCCGTTTTGGATTTTCCTCAGAATTCAGTATTTTTGTGATTTCACTTTGTTCTAATGGATTGAATACCACGACAAAGCAATAAAAAAGATGAATATCACATGTTAACTGCTACAACTTAATTGACATGACTGAAAATAGGTGTGTAGCTTTCGTAATGCGTAATGCATAATATGATTGCCTTAAATTCAATTCAAAATAAAATACAGTGTTTTATATAACAATTTTCTACCGGTAACTGGCTTGCTCTTCTAGCATAATTAAGAGAAAGAGGGATAGAAAGATCATCACTTGTTCTAAGTATGTCCTTGTATTTTCAGCAGAAATAACTATAACATTAACATTGTTTGAATTCCTTCCAACTACGTACACGTTAAAATTATTGTCAACAGAGATACAATTTGAATTTCTAAGGACGCTTTCATCCATAAATGTCCATTGTACTTTATCTTTTATAGCATAACTTAAGGCTAGTTTGCTATTTGTATGAACAATATGTCACTTAATATAATATATCAAACTTGGTATTTTATAACGAAATATATAATATTTTTTTAGTTGATATACGGATTGATTAAATTAATTCCATTTGCAGCTACAGAACACAAGATTGTGCCGTCTGTCACAGTGAGACCGAAGTACTTAGAATTATGTTTTAATTCATAAATTCAAAGGAGCATAATTTATCAAAAAAAAATAAACAGCTGTATATTAGATTAGCTATCCCGAAAGTGTGCTTCAAAGCGTTTATTTAATTAAATACAAATGTGAATAAAGTTCAACATTTACTGTGTGCCTAAGCCGCTGCAGGTAACAAACACAAACAAAACACCAATCTACAAGAATAAATACACAAATTTTCATTTTGTATTCAAATTCAATTTATAAAACAAAATTTAAGATTAAGTGTATACACAATTCTAAATCATAATGATAATAAATAGCACTTAACATTTTGTCGGTTGGGAGGTTGAATCGAACGCAAGCCTCGAATGGCAATATCTTAAATTCACATTACTGCCAAAACTATAGCACGCAATTTTTGAATTGACCATACTCAAATATCAAAGTTAGT
The DNA here is from genome assembly GCF_021869535.1 of Mytilus californianus. Lineage (NCBI taxonomy): Eukaryota > Metazoa > Mollusca > Bivalvia > Mytilida > Mytilidae > Mytilus > Mytilus californianus. The sequence continues at coordinate 32,766,361 of NW_026262712.1, forward strand.
TCTAACTCAGTATATTTCACATACTTAATACTTTAAACCCGCGTATAAATAATAAACAAATATATGTGGGAATGTTACCAACCAGTGAATATAACTTTAACAAATATGTTTATTCAATACTATTATAATGCATTACTTATATGAGTGTCCAGAAATTGCAACCATTTTTTTTTCTTCACTGACGTAAGATTTGTCATCATCAGTACCAGAGTATATGACAAACAAGACGATTTCAATTTTAAAATTAAAAATTATCATCACCTTAGCAGCAATATACCAACTTCACCCGCCTATGGAGTATACATTTCTCAACTTATACTACATTCAAAAGCTTGTAGCTGCTATTTATACTTTGTAAAACGTCATCGGTGTATGGGCAAAAAAAATAATGAGCCAGGGTTTGTCGGAGAATGTCTCGTCCTTTTTTCTCAAAAAGATAGTCATTGATAATAGGAAAGTACCAATACATAAAACTAGTAGATACATATTTAGTGTAATGTTCATAAATAATACATGATTGAGTATAGATTCTAGGTTCTGACGTTGTGTATCATTTTATCTATTTTATAGTTTCTCTTCATTTGTCTCTGATATTTTATATTCCTCTGATTTGACGTAGCCTTGTATTTGTACAGTTTCGGGCTTGAGGCGTTTCTGATGCGGGTATGTCTAGATGTGCAGTTCGAACTCAAGAGATTTCAGAACTATAGTTCACTTTGTATTTATATTTTTCTTAATGTGTACTTTATTGAGAAAATGTACAAGCCATTATGTTTTACTATATTACAATTATCATTTACAAAAACTGTTTTTGTTGGCGTCTTTGTTTGATTTATTTGTATGTTTGTTTTGGATGTTTTAAGTTAGTTTTGTTGTATATCTATGATGTATGTTTACACAAAGTTTGCTGCTGGATCTCAGTCAATGTCACGTAAACCAATTATGTCTGTTTGGGTTGCGCACACAATTTGTTTGTAATATGACGGAACCTTCAACAACTGTCATACAAGCATTAGGTTTGGCAAGCTATAAAACATTGTTTATCCCGCCATTGTCAAAAGAAAATGCCTGTTCAAAGTCAGAAATATAACAGTTTTTTTTCAAATCGTTCCACTTGTTGATATAGGCGAGCATTTCGTTTTGTCAGATTTTATGGACTTCGCATTTTTTTTTTTATTATTTGGTGTTTGGTATAATTATTTATCCTTTGTTCTTTGTCACATGGATATGTTGCTATCGCTTTTGATCTATCAGTTTTGGAATAGTCTGACAATTTTGTTTAAGTTACTAGTATCTGTAAAAGTCATTCTACCATTGGGTAATATGCAACTACCCCGTGTACTATAATACTTCCTCATTTAATTTATATTTTTTCAGCTTCACATTTATTACTTCGATTGACTTAGATGATATAAATAAAGTTATAGAAGATACCAGGCTTATTATGTTGTACGCCAGACGTGCGTCTCGTCTACAAAAGACGCTCGAATCCAAAATGTTAAAACAGCAAATTAAGTACGAAGATGAACAGCATTGGGGACCATAAATTCCGAAAGGTTTTGCCAAATACAGCTTTGCGGCATCATTACAATGACATGATTGTCTTTTTTATTTGTGGTGATTATATCGCATGGTTTTGTCCTTTTTTGAAGATCTGTGGCATCTTGCTTGATATTTTCAATGTTTTTCCGGTATTCAGTTATTTCACTTTCTTTCCCCTTCAATAAGTCCAGCAGCTCGCCATTACGTTTATTTTCTTTTTCTTCTGTTGCATTTATTATTTGTTTCATTATGTCGTCTAGTATTTTGTCTAAGTGGTCGTTGATTGTAGTTATGGATTGTTTGATTTCTTGTTCAATCTGCCTATTCTTCTCAGATAACCTCTTTGAGTTGTGGTCTCTGTCGTTTTGAATTCCTTATTGGAGAATTATATATTGTTTTAGAATTTTTTATTGTTTTGAATTATGTTAGCCAATATACCGAAGCCTCAAAATTCCATGAGATTTTCGACAATACAAATACCGCAGCAAAGAAATTGAATGTCATGCTTTTTGCAATAAATGTATAACTTCCTAATCATGTTTTTCACAGTTTTTAGTAATTTTGACAATATCACATGATGATTTCGTGTACTTACTTATTGGTAAGGTGATGTGTTTATTTGTTCCCTTCGATATACCGTGTTGAGTTTTGCATTCTTTACAAAACCCTTCATCACATTCAAAACACCAGACACTTGATGGTTTGATAATATTGCCGTGGTAACATCTTTCACACACGGGTGTTGTTGGGGCCATGTTAAACGATAACTGCAATTAAAAAAAATGATTCAAATATTGTTTGTAGTCTGACAGCTTTTTGTACTAAAATGCCTTTTTGCATTTAGCATTAAGCATTTTGTACTATGCAAAAAAAGGTAAAAACTATCTGAAAAGGGGAATAACCCAAATCTTGTCTCGCTAAACCATTACAATTTATCTTTAACTTTTACATGTTTTATAGATTAGGCAAACAATTGTACAATCGACATTTAGATGAAAAAAAATCCTATATACAAAATTGACTATCAATTTTGACCATTTGACATATGTCTACTTGTAGATCTTATAAAAATAAGAAGATGTGGTATGATTGCCAATTAGACAATTCTCCATTAGACACCAAAATGACGTAGAATTTAACAACTATAGGCCACCATACGGCCTTAAACAATTAGCAAATCCCATATAAAAAACTATAAAAGGACATGAAATGACAAAATGTAAAACGATTCAAACGAGAAAAACTAACAGTCTGATTTTTGTACAAAAAAATTAACAAAAAAACAAAACAAATGATATACAGCAACATACTACTACTGAATTTAGCCTCCTGACTTGATACAGTCACATACACAATGTGGTGGAGTTACACAAGTTTGCTGGCACCAAACACTCCCCCTAACATGTTGACAGTGGTATAATGGTTCAACATAAAAACAAACTATACTTTGTTGCGCCTGTCACAAGTCTGGAGCCTCTGGTCTTTGTTATTCTTGTATGTTTTATTGATTTTAATTCATTTATATGTTCGGAGTTTAGTGTGACGTCCATTTTCTCTGAACTAGTACACATTTTTGTTTTTGGGCCAGCTGAAGCCCGCCTACGGGTGCGGGATTTTCTCACTTTGTTGAAGATCCATTGGAGGCCTTTGGCTGTTTTCTGCTCATTGGTCGCGTTGTTGTCTCTTTGACATATTCACCATTTCCATTCTCAATTTTATACAAATCAGTTGAAAAGAGCTCAACGCATCAGACCGATAAAAGCACACAAAAAATATTAACAACAACACCCCCCCCCCCATCTTTTGTGGGAAAAATTTGGTTGATTATATAGGGAGTCACTGACGCATGACTGGAGCGGGCCCCCTCTAAGGTCAGTCAATGGGCCCCCCTTATGAAAATTTCTGGATCCGCCACTGGTTGACATCATGCATAAATAAAGGAGCATAGTTATGCAGTTCGGGTTGGTCACCTAGTCCTGTGTGAATCTTCAGCAATAGCCACTCTCCCATATTATACACTATAGTAGAAAATTCCTCTCTATTTTGTTGATCTTGTATGGCTAAAAAAAAATTCTATTTAGAGTTTCTCTCTATCATCTATAGGTTTTGCCCAAAACATAAAAATGGATATATGTCTAATTTCATGGGCAATGATTCCTATAAGTGGGATGATAGTTCTGGCTTTGTTGGCCCGATTATTTCAACTATGTTGGCGTATTTTCAGATCTTGTGTTGCTGCGCTTTCCTTCATTGTCTATTGTTATCCCCAAAACGTAACATATGGATAAAAATCACAGCTTTAGGGCAAATACTTCTATAAAATCTGACTTGTAGATCTTACCTTATCGATCATTTTTGTACATTAAAGTTTTTCGCCATCTATCATAATTTTCAGACAAATAGGCAAACACGAAAAAAATAGTTTGTCATTAAGGACAATAACTCCTTTAATGAGCCGTCTTGCAAATATCGTAATAGACAGAAGGAAGAGCGTAATATTATCAACGTTTTTACTCCATCAGATTTTCTGTATCTTTAAAAGTTTTTGAAGATTATAGACTGAACCTAAATTTTACCCCTCTGAACTACTTTCCGTAATATCAGCCAGTTTAGTTGACAGGCTGGAATATCGGACACATTTTTATTTACCAGATACCTAAATGATTATTGTTGCTAAGCGTGGTTCCAATTGAATCAAATTCAGATGATAAGTTTCAAATCTACTATTATCACAAATAAAAATTCCAGGACTGTTGTGTATGCACCGGTTGGTATGAATCGCTCAGTATGTGGATAAGTCAATACTCAACAATAGAAGCTAGTCTTCGATACATGCTTTTTTTATTAATTGTTATCTGCTTTGAATTAGCTGTCAGTAACTGCTAGTACTCTTAGATCTGTACTTTGTGTCTTTCTTGTTGTAAGGGATGTATTATATACCCTGTCACATCCGGTCAGTGTTTTTATTAGAGTATCAATCTGATGAGTTAAGCCCTTTAACACTGATGTTTATAGTTAGTTCGTATGTTGTGCTGTAACGCAACTGCCCAAGGTTAGGGGAGGGTTGAGAACTCACAAACATGTTACACCGCGACACATTCTGTATGTGCCTGTCCCAAGTAAGGAGCCTGCAGTTCAGTGGTTGTCGTGTAATCATGTCTGTCATATTTGTTTTTCGTATATTGTTTTGTTATAATTTAGGCCGTTAGTTTTCTCAATTGAATTGTTTTATTTCTTATGTCGGGGCCTTTTATAGCCGACTTTTTAGTATGAGTTTTTCTCATTGTTGAAGGCTGTACGGTTGCCTATAATTGATAACATCCACATCATTTGAACTTTGGTGGATAGTTGTCTCATTGTCAATCATACCACATCTCCTTTAAATATCTTTATATAATAACTGTGTTCTTATTGAAAACAATAAGACGGCGTCAGGTTTACATACTATCATGTATTAGAGAAGAGGTTTTTATTCGTTAAAACTGTAATCACGAGACAATCTTATTACTACATGTACATTTGTATCACTGACACAATGAGGGCTGCACATATCACATATGTTTTGAAATTAACAATCTTGGTTTAAAAAAATAAATAAAAAGACAATATCATAGAGATGCACTAAGAATGCCAAATACTACTCACGCTTGCCATTGTTTTAAGTTGACATACAATATATCTTAATTACATACATGTACACATGATGATTTATATATATATATAGATGTTCGAATACATGGACAAGGATTTTAAATAAACTACATGTATCGAGTGATATTGATTCAATTTCCCGATTGAAGTGATAATTTTTGTACACACTCATCCTATTTATTTCCTTATACACTCTAGTATTATAAGTATTATAATATGTACTAACTGAATACAACATTCTTGATCTTTATGCCAATACAAGAAGAATATTTTGGTAAACTTTGAATGCTGTTAACATTAAATCAAAGTACTGACTTACTGTTTACTCGTCATCAGATTATTCCAAGATCTGGTGAATGGCGAATATAATATAAGATACAGATTTCCGTCTTCTTGTAGACCCTTTGAAGTAACTTGCAGTTATTTTAACAATTTCAATGTAAAATATAACAGTCATAGTTGTGACAAAAACATTGAAACAGTTAATCAATTTGGTAGTTTTTGTGTGGAGTGTGAGTTGAAAGGGACCACAGAATAATTAAAAACGTACCGGGCACTCTCTGAACGTAGGCTAATGAAAGATAGCATTCCGATCGAACGTGACTGCGTGTGAAATAGTCAAACATACATCCTGGCCTCAATTTGTTTTCCTAACAAAACTAATTAGTGGTTTGAATAGATTTTGATAACAAAGGAGATAAGTCATAGAAGCCTATTTTTGTTGGCTATGTTTAGTTAGTAGCAGATGGAGGAACTACTAAAAAAGGGGGACGAGTGGTTACATTTGACTCGGAATAGGGAGGAGTGGTCAAACCCTATATTTTACTAATTTTTACTCGACAATTGGAAGAATTTGGACCTGTGAATACCAAACCTTTCCTTTTCCATGTATATTTGCTTACTATAGCAGCAAATAATTGTATAACATTAATATACCTGGGGTTTGGGACATTTTTTTTTCTCTATTCGTAATATTTTTCGAATATATAATAATACAAATTGACAGATAAGAATATAAAGATATATCGAGTAGAAGACAGAGGGTCAGCAAATTATCACACACAGTTTACCGACATAGAAATCAACTTCCTTTTTGCGAAATTGAAAATTGAAAATCTTACCGTTTTTATTATCCATTTTGTTGTATTCTTCCTTAAACCAACACTGTACTTATACATGTACGTGTAAAAACCTATTATTACATTGGTTGTAATGAAATAGCGTGATTTTTTAGTGTAATTTGCTCTGTGAACATTGTCAATGACGGTTGCATCAAAATCGAGAATTCATACAAAAAATATAGTTCATTGTATTTAATTTTGTATTTCCATTAAAAATGACAAGTGCATAGTTCATAAAGAATATTTAAGCAAGAAATCAAATATCGAAAAATATTCAACTTGTGACCGAACAACACTGATAATTAACCCACTTGCTAGTGCATTCGTGAATTAACTTGTGCTGGTCGGTCACTCGTTAGATATTTTTCTTTATTTGAATTCAAGCATTAGTTATTCTATAAGTATTCATGGCGTGTTACATTCTTAGCATAATATTACAAACTTTTGTTCCGAATAGATCAGTTTTCAAATATTTTGTGTAAATAAAAGTTGATATAACATAAGAAGTATAAAAATAAAATATTTTGATTTCAAAACAATTCTTTAACAAGAAAATATAGGGACAAAAAGAGAGGCGAAAGATACGAAAGGGACATTCAAACTCATACATGTAAGTCGAAAATAAACAAAATTTATTCTAGCTTTTCAGATATTAGGCAAATATTGGTAAAAATCGTCATTAGAAAGGCAATAACTCCATTAAGGAGTCGTCTGACAATTCAGACTGATTTGTAGATCTTGTCTTGCTGCTCATTTTTGTTCATTCAAGTATCTCTCTATTTTTTATAATTTTCAAGATAACGGTCAAATATTTAAAAAAAAAGATAAATTTGTCATTTTAATGCCAATAACTCCTACACAAAATACTTTTCCAAATTTTGATGTAAATATACAATAGGTATATCTCATCATTTTGAAAATATCTGCAACAGATAGATTTACACTATTTTTAGCGGTGTTCAAGATTATAGACAAAACTTGTATTTTACCCCTACATTATATTTTTAGACATGGCAGCCATGTTGTATGACAAGTGGGATCATCGAACACTTTTTAAAACTAGATACACAAATGATGATTGTGGCCATGTTTGGTTAAATTTGGTCTTACAGTTTCAGAGAAGAAGATTTTTGTAAAAGTTAACAACGACGACGACGGACGACGGACGCAAAGTGATGAGAAAAGCTCATTTCGACCTCTGGGCCAGGTGAGCTAAAAAAAGAACCAGTATGCGTAATGAAGCGATTACCACTGGTATTTCATCTGTCAACTAATCGGACTCAATCTAGTGAACATTCAAGCTAGCGACCATTCTAGCAACTGATAAAGTTTACAATAAGAAAACACAAGCTGGCGAACAGTCAGGGAAAACGCAAATTTGCATAATATTTGAATGATCTTGTCAAAATAAAACTCTAGCGCACAATGTGATATGTATCGATTTTTAATATTTGACAACTAATGCATACATTTAAAATTAATAGGTAGGTTAGTTGATATATGATGGTCTGCTTAAAGTCCAGTGGCAAATATTTGATGCATATTCAAGACGAGACAAAGTTAACAGTTAATACGCTAGGTTGTTCTCCAAGGTAGGTAGCCGGGAAAGAAGAGCGTACAATATGACTGCCACAGACTAGGAAAACAGGGCAAGTTAGACAGGTGTAGTCATTTTGCTGTGCAATTGGTCCTAAAGGTTCAGCTTAATTGATTGATGCATTTTTGAAAGTAGGTCAGCATGATGCAGGTAATAGTATGTCACTGTGACTTACGTTTCTAGATTAATTAACTTTGGTGATTCATCCGAGTTCCCATCTCAGGAACTATAAATTAAAGAATTACCTTAACTTAAATAGTACATATAAAAGGAACATAACAAGACTTTAAGCCATTTTCATTGATATTTTGTTGTGTGTCTTTTTATGTTGTAAAGTTACACCACTGTTTCAGGTTTGGGTGAAGGTTGGCGCCTGTTAAAACGTTTAAACCCGCTAAATTTTTATGCACATGTCCTCAGTCAGGATCCTGTTGTCCAGTGGTTGTCGTTTGTTATATAGACATGATAGATTAGACCGTTGGTTTTCCTGTTTGAATTGTTTTACACTAGTTATTTTGGGACCCTTTATAGCTTGCTGTTCGGTGTGAGCCAAGGCTCCGTGTTGAAGGCCGTACTTTGACCTATAATTGTTTACTTTTTACACATTGTGACTTGGATGGAGAGTTGTCTCATTGGCACTCATACTACATCTTCTTATTCATATTGAAAAAAAACATTAGACAGTACAACAGACCACACCAACAACCGACTCCCCAAAGACACAACAACCGACTCCCCAAAGACAGTATATATTGATAAGTTTTATAGAGAACATAAGTGGTAGCAGTACCAATACGTGGTCTTATCTGTAATCGGATATTTTACTGCCGATGGTATTTTAAAAATGGGTGTAACTGGGAAATGAATAACAATATTAAGTCAATGTCAGATAAATATCAAGTTTTTTGCACGAGGTGTAGAAACTTGGAAAGGGTAAGGTCCGTCAACAGTTTCATCATAAAGATTGATATCATTCTGACATTGGTCTAATATTCTAATCTGCAGCCAAAATGGTTACTTATAATAATAAAATTGAGAATGGAAATGGGGAATGTGTCAAAGAGACAACAACCCGACCATAGAACAGACAACAGCAGAAGGTCACCAACAGGTCTTCAATGCAGCGAGAAATTCCCGCACCCGGAGGCGTCCTTCAGCTGGCCCCTAAACAAATATATGTACTAGTTCAGTGATAATGAACGCCATACTAAACTCCAAATTGTACACAAGAAACTAAAATCAAAAATAATACAAGACTAACAAAGGCTAGAGGCTCCTGACTTGGGACAGGCGCAAAAATGCGGCGGGGTTAAACATGTTTATGAGATCTCAACCCTCCCCCTATACCTCTAGCCAATGTAGAAAAGTAAACGCATAACAATACGCACATTAAAATTCAGTTCAAGAGAAGTCCGAGTCTGATGTCAGAAGATGTAACCAAAGAAAATAAACAAAATGACAATAATACATAAATAACAACAGACTACTAGCAGTTAACTGACATGCCAGCTCCAGACTTCAATTAAACTGATTGAAAGATTATGTCTTCATCATATGAATATCAGGCACAATTCTTCCCGTTAGGGGTTTAGTATCATACCATCATAACATATATGAGAAGAAAATAACCCGTGTCATGCCAACAACTGGTTTTTAAATAAATGTGTTTAGTGCCGATGCAAAGACCCTATAAGTGAATCAATATTAACGCCAAAATATGCAATTTTTAATGACCTGACAACAGTATCGTAACTATATCCCTTCTTAATAAGTCTATTTAAAGGTTTTGTTAGCTTCAGAGGTGAATACTGACATTTTTGTGCTTTATAAAGAATATTTCCATAAAAAATTGGATGTGAAATACCTGAACGTATAAGAAGTCTGCATGTTGAGCTATATTTACGAATGATGTCCTTATACCGATGATAAAATTTAGTAAATGTTTTGACTAGTTTGTGATATCGAAAACCCTGGTGTAATAATTTTTCAGTAATACATAAATTTCTCTCGTTAAAATCTAAAACATTGTTACATACACGAGCGAATCGTACAAGTTGAGATATATAAACACCGTAAGATGGTGACAAGGGAACGTCACCATCTAAAAATGGATAATTAACGATAGGAAATGAAAAATCATCTCTTTTATCATATATTTTAGTATTAAGCTTTCCATTAATGATATAGATATCAAGATCGAGGAAAGGGCAGTGGTCATTGTTAGTATTAGCTTTATTTAAAGTAAGTTCAACAGGATAAATTTCTTTAGTATACATACTGAAGTCGTCATTATTGAGAGCCAAAATATCATCCAAATATCTAAAAGTATTATTAAATTTGTGTATCAGATGTTGTTTCGATGGGTCTTTGCTGATTTTTGTCATAAATTGTAACTCATAGCAATACAAAAAAAGGTCCGCAATAAGTGGTGCACAGTTAGTCCCCATTGGAATTCCGATAACCTGACGATATACGGAATCTCCAAAGTGAACAAAAATGTTATCTAGTAAAAATTCAAGGGCATATATAGTATCAAAGCATGTCCAATTGACATAGTTTTTTTGTTTATTGCTACTAAAAAATGACCTAAAAGAGTTTAAACATATATATTCACATTCTGACTTTTTAAATGCCCATTTAATTAGGTGTGTGAATTTTTTCTTAATGAGAATGTGAGGCAATGTGGTATATAGGGTAGAAAAATCAAAACTTTGAACAGATTCAAAATCACCAATATATGCATGTAATTTATCAAGTACTTCCAACGAGTTCTTGACACTCCAAAAGTAATTAATTCCACTATTTTCGAAGGCCTTATTTGAACAATTTATTATCAGGTTTTTGATTGTACCAAGTGTACTGGTAAGAAGAATAGACAATTTAGTAGTGGAACAATGGCTTGAAGACGAAATGAATCTATATTTGTAAGGTGTTTTGTGTAGCTTCGGAAGCCAATACATAGTTGGGACTTTCATTGTATTTGGTTCTGCTTGTAAAGCGGTAGCTAAAAGTTTATGTTTGTTACAGATGTCGTTTTCTGAAAATGGAGTCAGTTGGAATGTTGGTGAATTGGTGATTTCTTTTTTCAGAACCTCAATGTAAAATTTACGTCAAACAATAATAATATTATTAGCAGCTTTATCGGCCGGGACAAAAACAAATTCCTTGGCTAGTTCTTTTAGTTTATGTTTGATACGAGAAATAGGTTTATTGTGGTTATTGTTAAGAGTAAAATGTTCTTCAACCATGAATTGGCAACACAAATATAATACTTATCTTTCTCAACTACATTAAATGAGGCCCTCATTATGAAGAAATGTGATCTGACATGAAATTGAAATTGTACAAAATATCCCTTAGTTACAGGTCGATTTATTGATTGGTGTTTTACGCCAATTTCAGCACTATTATGCTATTTCGTGATTGTCATGTTTTATTTGTGGAGAAAGCCGGAGTGCCCGGAGAGAACCACCGACATTTGGTAGAAAAAATGAAAATCCTATTAAATTGAGATTAGAGTCGAGCGCACCTGCCACATTCCGGATTCGAACTCACAACCTTAGATAAGTGTTTACAGGATAATGATACAATAATTCAACTACTTATACTACATCGCCCACTGAGCCCCCTCCCCTCCCCCAGGCCCCCTTTTGTTACTGAATTTATGGAAAAAATCAGACAGTGTTCCAAGTGTTCCAAATTCAGTATAAATCATTTTACTATTCGAATATTCACTGTGATCGTTTTCGCATTCAACAGACTGTTGATCAAATGATTTTGACCTTTTTATATGGATCAATTTGTCGATATAACAAATATTTAGTAAAATGATCGTTTAGTTTTATATTTGTATAAAATTGATTTCTATTACAGTTTCGGGTTTATTTAGCAAGCTATAGAATTTCTGAAAAATATTATGTTGCTTCAAATCATACGAAAAATTGAATAATTTATTTTGTATTTTGTCAAAAATCTACCTGCACCAGAAAGTCATTTCAAATGACACAAAGTGACAGCTACTTCCAAGACACAGTTGGATGTTAAAATATTTTTGTTTTCATCCTGAATTCTGCATATTCATTTCAGTGGTAAAATTATGCGGTGATATACTACAGAAGTTAACACCAATAAGTCACCTTACGGCCTTCAACAAACAAATACTCTTTACTGTTTTACGCATTACATATACACCCGAGGGCGTAGGCCCGATGATAAATGATCAATATACATCATGATATTATGGTTAAGGAAAACTGATATAGTATGAAAGGGGTCTTTCGGCAATTTGACCTTAATGTATGGTAAAGCATAATGAATTCAGGATATTCAATTACATTTAAGGGCAACATGGTTAAAATGTGGTTAAACAAATGTCCTAGCAATGTGCCGTATAGTTTTAATAACAATTAACTTGTTTGGCTAGTTTTCCTATTCCCGATTGTGACATTTTGACTGTGTGTGGATTCGCATGGCGGGTGCTGCATGCTTACATCGTAGCTAGAGACGTTTATCCTGTCGATGCATCAATCTCCGTCTTTTTAGTGGTGGTGGTGGTGGTGGTGGATGGCTGCTTAAAGTCCAGCTGCAAATAAATGCATATTCACGACGATATAATGTTAATATTACGAATTTTGAACCCTGCTTTGAACAAGACCGACACGCTGAGCCGGATGTTTTACGTGCTAGCCGAGCCCGTGCGCTTTTGGAGTTCACTAGATTACCTCAGTTTCTGTATGTTATCTTGATTTGACTTCTAAATCGACTGATGAGATTTGAACATCGGTAACTACTGTTGCCTTAATTTTGAATAATAGTTCAACAGAAATGTACCTCAAATGTTAAAAGTTACATGTCTTGACATTTAAATTGTTTAAAAAGTGAGTAAAATATCTAAATCAAATTTTCTCACGCTTTAGCTTTTAACCCAGTTTGTTACTCTTATTGAAGCTGGCTTATATCTTGAGAAATAATGGTCTAATAACCTCAGGATGTTTATAGCGTTTATCTTTATATTAATGTTTCCACTTATAATAATAAATATCTACACAATCACTATGTATCGTTTCTTTCCTTCTTTCACTTTATCTTTTTTCATTTCTTTCTAAAAACACGAAATGAAATACGTGTACAAAGGAATGAGAAGCACTTTCTATTTCATAATTTGAAACGAAAAAGTGAATACAAAGTTGTCAAATCAATCAACTATCCCGTAATTGCCAGGTCAGTGGCAGATTCAAGAAGGGGGGGGGGGGGGGGGGGGAAGAGGGCGTACGCCCCCCCCCCCCCCTTTGATTGGAAAATATATAATTTTTATCCTAAAATCGTCACTTTTGGTGTATGGAATTACGCCCCTATGTCTTGAAAAATCCTGGATCTGTCCCTAAAGATAAGAGTACATTTGCACTTTGCAGTATATCTGATGTAGTTAATGCACACCGTAGCTGTCCATTATCCAGATTATAGCACAGTTAGAACAAAACGATTTTGCCTGTGTCATGTTTACTGTTATTCAAAGATAATAAAAATGGAGGACGCCTACATTGGTAAAATAATTAATGTTTAATAATATTTATCTTCACGTACTAGTATGTCCCTGCTAATTTCAGCATCCATGTGTGTGTCGTCATGCATTTATGTGCATTGACTGTTTAAAATTTTCAAAATGGCGGCAGTTTAGTGGCAATTGGGAAGGGTGTCATCCTCTTTTGCTCGCAATGGCAAATCTAGTTCGTTTTGTTTTTCTTTTCCGTGTGTTATTGAATTAATAAAAAGCATTCCTGATTTTTGAAGCCGAAAAAAACCCAGATATGTTGATAGTAGATTCAGCGTTACACATAACGAAGATGATAGTAAGGAAATCAGGGTTTATAGTAACTCACGATTTAGATCTGGAATGCGTTTATCAATTTCCCTATAAAATCATAATTTGGCGGAATTATAGAAATTCCTGGTGCAAAATGAAATCGGAGAAAGGACAAATGAAAAGGATCAATTCAGGTAACAATTATTGGTTTACAGATGTTCATATCTCATAAATCGATTTAGAGGCTACAAAATTAATCAGGGTAACAACGAAAAACTAGGAGAATCGCATTAACTGAACATAAGCGTGACTAGATGCGGTGAGCTGGAAATGAAAACGGTACAAAGGTGCGCGGCAGTTGCAGATCCAAACTAGAGTAGATCCGAAGACATTTTTCTTACTTTTTCTCCGATTTGTATTTAAATCAACTGAAAATCGCCGAAAATATGGCTGGAAATCCCCTTTTCATGTTTTGTCTTATGCATGCATTGAGAGAAAAAATCTTATTTTTTCAATATTTTTCAAGGTTCAATTTTATAACTCATCATTCTATTTTTGTATAATCTATGTTGATTATACCTTGCGTTGTTTACTGACAACTCATGATAACATTCAAGTTGTACATGTAAGTAAGTAAGTAAAACATGGTCGTTTTAATCGAGGTCACTTAAATTTAGGTCTATAATTATGTTATAAATGTAGTAAAGAGGGTACTTAGAGATCAATAAGCGGGAAGGGACTACGTCTTGTCTGTAATCTATCTATTTTTTGCCTTTGGTGATGTACTCTGTACTGCCAATTGTTCATTTACCGAACATACAACTTCTTGATCACCGACTGTTATGTTCGACATTAAATGGATAACTGAATGATATATATAATGAATATATGTATTCCTGAAAATTAAATTCTATAACTGAATTTCTAAAAAATGTAACATGACACTATACAAATGCAATATGGCAGACATGTTTTCAGCGGTCTTCAATAAATAAACAAGGAAATCAGTCGCTCTATTCATACAACAAATCAATATAGATGTTAGAATGCTATTTGTAGAACACTTATCGATGGATTGTATAAACAGTTAATTGCATGATGAGCTGTTCCATGGGGAAGATTGGAACATAACAGTATGTATCTTTTAACGATTAATAATTCATTTTCTCCATTTTACATGTTTAAAGAGATCTATTTTATGTTTTTTTTTTTTCAAAATATTTAAAAATAAAATAAGGTTTTCTTTCTGTCTGTTAAATGAATATATACATGTTTGTAACCACAGTGAATCATCCCCAACCGGATATAGGTACCCCCAAAGCGGTGGAAAAAAAAGTGAAGTCAGGTAAGGTAAACTTTTTCTTATTTTCATTATATTCTACGTTTTGCTGACAGGTAAAGTTTGTGATACTGATTCCTAATAATATAGCTACTATTTAGGGCTATTATGATCCTTAATTAGCTATATCTCTTTAAATCGTCAGTATCGGAATGGGTGGTACCTGTTCAGAGAAGCATGTGACGAATTTAAACTTGTCAAAAACACATGTATCCTTCAACTATTCACTTGACCTTTTTCCTAGAACAATTTTATATCATATTTACGTTTGAATAACACTTTATTTCGAAAAAAAGTATTGTATTCACAGAGAAATTCATGTAATCAAAGCGGATAAATTGTACGGCGAATAGTTTTGTACTGTACAGGGAGTAGAATACTAGATACTTTTCGCTGTCATTACTTCTTTCCTTCGGTGGTAACTACATATCCGGTGGTGATGCTACACAGTGGTAACTAGCTTTGTAAAGTAGCAACAGTAAACATAATTTTAAAATCAACGTATCACGTATACCCTTTTTATCATTTTCGAAGAAAAGAAAAAGTGTTTGGTGTGTAAACTAGTATTTGACAATATTGGTCCTATTCCAAGCATAACCAACAGCAACCATGTTTCAGACATTTTAAACAGAACAGAAAAAGGAATTCATAAAAGAAAGGACAATAAAGTATGAAGATATGAGCGGAATAAAGATTTTCTCAATATTTTACATGGTATTTTTTCTAAGTACTTGTTTTAGCGAAATTGAAGGTAAGTACATACATGTACATTCAAATAATTTTAGCTTTATATGAGTAATCACTTTATAATGCCTTAAATTAATACTTCCTTTGGTAACCAGCTAGGTCTTTAAAATTTTATGATTCACCTAGCTGGAGTTAGATTTTAAATTTTGGTCAGTCAAGGTGATGAATGTCGCGATTTGGAAAATCGCCACAATTTTCGGTATATTTTTTTGAAACAAAAATTGAAGATTTTGCTGTAAGGGTGAAGTTAAAGTGAAAATCAATACTTAATATCATAGAATCTTTTGATGCATGCACCAATTTCAGATATTTGAGGGTTAATCCATTCATCAAGTATTACTGCTAGGGAGGGGGGGGGGGGGGGTTCAATTTACCATAATATTAATTGTTGACAGAATTCGGATTGTCATGGCTAATGAGGCATGCAAAGCAGGATACGCTTATCATGCTCATAGGCGGATCCAGGGGGGGGGGTGGCTGGGGGCCTGCCCCCCCTTTTCGTGGGAAAAATTTGGTTGAATATAGGGAATCACTGAAGCATGACTGGAGCGCCCCCCCCCCCCCCCCCCCCTTAGGTCAGTCAGCGGGCCCCCCTTACAAAACGTTCTGGATCCGCCACTGATGTCAATGCAACCGTTGTTACTTCAATTAGTTGATTGGATTGCCCTGTTTTTCTCTGATTTGAATATTAGATATAAATGAACTAGAATTGAAAACAACTATTACCTTTTACAGGTATACGGATCTAGATGGGGATCTAGATGGGGACTCCTTCATTTCTTTATTCTTTTTTTTTTGCCAGTTATTCTCCATTCTATATTCTTACACTCCATTTTTCTTTAGACTTTTTTGGGTTGTTTTTTTTGTTATTCCTTATTCTTTTGGCCTATTTTTCTGTATTTTTATATTTTTTGCCCTTTTTTCCGTAGTTTTGTCCCGTTATTCTCTATTCCGTAAACCCCATCCAGACCCTCAAGTATTGGTATTTTTTAAACTTGTTTCATAGATAGCAGAATATTATGTAGATAAGTCCGACTAAGTAGTCCTAAAAATATAATTGATCATGCTTTGTTATTATGTAAATTTCGTACGACCGTGCAAGACCCTCATGGGTAGTCAAGGTCGTTAAAATAAACCCTCGTCGTATACAGATAATTTACAAATCACTTGCTTATCTATTTCTTCAATAGGTCCAATTAATTAATTACTGTAACAGTAAGGTTGATAATACGTTTACGTACATGTATACCTTGAAACATTTACAAACATTAAGGAATTGAATGCTTCATTTTTTTTTTAAATTCTATTGGGGTGAAAACGCGTTGACCGAAGCAAATTGTGTATGAAGCGCGGAAATTAAGAGTTATATCAAGATTTCCGTTTGTTTTCCTTTGTATAGTAGTCAAGTTGTCATTGAAAGCACGTGCAGTCAAAAATGTTGAAATTTTCTTGAGAAATACAACTTGATATTAGAATGCCTGCGCGATTTCTTTCTACCAATAAAAAGTACGGATTCTTATGAAACAAAGATGTGATGTAATAATTTATGAATGAAATCGGATAAATGTCAATGGAATTGCAAATACACCAAGACACAAACATATACAATTAAAAAAGATCGTAGTACATGTAACTGTAATGGGACAATTTCAAACATGTGAAGCTTCATACGTTGTGATAACCACTATATATATATTTATTAATCAAAATAGAAGAAACAAATCTGAAAATATGGAAGACAAGGGTTGTGACTAAAGACAGTCGAAAAGTAACACAATGAAACTTACAAAAAGGGAAATTCAGCATATTTGCATGTGCACATATCATGTCTGTGTGTTATTGTATACATGTATTTTAGACACCAAGGATATACATTCGCTCATCATTGATAAAAAAAAAAAGCTTTAGCGTTCTGGTGTCATCAAGAAGATCTAAGAAAATGTGATGGAGGGGAAGGCAAACCGGTGTTGTTTTTCGAACCTGGAGGTCCATAACATTGCGTAAGTTTTTTAATAGAACAACGGCACTTGGTGAATACTGCTGCTGGTGGAGTGTTAGTCCCTGAGGGTATCACTACCTGAGTTAATGTATTTAAAAATAAGGCTTCAACTCTCTCTGACAAAGTGGTACTATAAAATCCCTTTTCGGAAATATACTGTAACCTCAAACATATTCAGGCTTTTATATACATCCTTGGCTTTCAAAATTTTGAGTTAAATCGTTTCTGATAAAGAAAAATCAAGAACAGCGCTTCGGAAGCACCATATTTATTAACTGTTATTTTCATTTACTATCCCTGGTTTAACCCCCGTATACTGTGTGCCTGTACCAAGTCAGATAATCTGTATTTTTGTTCGCAGTTTTTTGTCTTTTTTATACGTGTATCTTCTCGAAGTATTCGGGTGTTTGTGTTTGGTGTTGTATGTTGCTCTGTCTTGTATTCTTCATTATGTGTGTCTATGTAACCGGAAAAACGCACAGGGTTACATGTAGTTTAAAAAAACTTTTTTTTTATAAATGAACAAAGCAACACAACTAAGCAACACACCGTCATATCGATTGCAAGTCGTTTTGATTGCAAATTACCGAAGCTAGGTTTTAACAATCTAAAAAGATTGATATACGCATGTAGTTGAATTAAGTCAAATCACTTAATCACGGAGCCGTCATTTTCTCTATTTACATGTTTTGTTAAACACACTTGTCACTTGTGACACCCGTATAGGACGTAATTCGAATAAACGGTAGGTTCTCACTTTATATTACTACATTGTCAGCAACTTGAGATAAAATTCAATGGTCTGTTTTGGAAAATAGAATTAAGAAAAGTACATCGATGTTCAGTGGATTGCAAATTTTGCATATTTTTTTTATGCATTATTATTTTGTTTTTGTAGGAAAAAGACCAAACAAAAAAATAATAGTTAAGCCTGGTATTGCTACCACTTCTACTTCTTCTACTTCTACCGTATAGTGACCGCCTTCAACTAATTGAAGATTATGTCACAAGAGGAAACTTACAATAAGACATATATTGATATATATACAAATTTAAAAATAGAGGAAAAATGAGAAATGCAATGTATAATTAGTTTGATGTAATAGTTGAGTTAATATTGATGCTTTAAAATTGAAGATTTGAAAGAGTCTACTGATGTGCAATTTAAAATGTTATCAGGTAGTTTGTTCCAGTCGGTTATAGTTCTTGGAAAAAATGGATTCTTTTGTGTACTGTGTTTTGCAGGATGGAATTTGGAAGCTGTTTGAATTTGAATGTCTTGTTTGTCTTTTTTGTGGAATTAATTTATTATTTTTAGGTATTGCAACCTTTTCGTGTTCTATTTTGTTACCAAATCTTGCATGTGAGCTTGAACAACTTGACTGAGGGAGCAGTTATTCACGAAACAATATTTCTGGAACCTTTACAACAACTTACAACTTGTAGAAGTCCTATTTCAGGGTCTTCGTAGATTTTTTTTTTCTAAATAGATATTATATAATTTTTTAACTGTCTAACTATTTATTTTTGTTTTATCGATATCTGGTTGTTTGTCTGTGTTGTTATGTCTACTCCGATGATACTGTTATTATGATTTTTTATTCTTAAACAAAGATACTGATGTTATTGTAATAAAATGCGACATTGACGTTTGTGAAGAAAATTACTTTTTTGAAATATGAAAAAATATGGACACATTGCTTAATGGTAGTAGTTCCTGAAAGCAAAAGTTTCGAATACTTTTAAGATTAAAAAAAAACTTGATTAAATTTGAATAGATATGCAAAATGAAAAATATGTTTAAAATCTTTAAGGATCATAGTGTATAACAAATAAGGAAGGTATAAGCAGTTCATATACAGTGATGAATATCAACATCACGACATAACACATTATTCCCAATGGTGACTGAAGTATAGTGATATGGTTATCCCGTTCCGGCAATAAACTCCTGCTAAAATGGGGCGTCTGTTTAGCTGTACGGAATGCAAATATTCGTAGTTACGTCCGATCGGACTGGAGACGTTTAATACGTTGTCTCGTGTAGGGTGAGTTGAATGCTCTCTGCACGTTAAAAACTATTGTTATAACTCTGTGAGGAGTCCGTAGGTGGCCTGATACAAGGCAAAGTTGCTGTCACTATCCAGATGCGGATATAGGGGAAACCGGGGGCCGACCCCTCGCCCTTATGTAGTCAAATATATGGTTACAAATGTAATGCATATACTTTTAACAAATCCCACCCTAACGTTGTTTTTGGTGAGTCCCCCTTTTTAAAATCCGTCTGTCAATTATAATTACATTTTCTAGTAACAGTCAAAATGTTCCGTCTTTCATCCTGGTCGATTTACCTTACAGGCTTACCAATGGTGTAACTTTTTTATTTTGTGTTCTGATGCTGAATATTCATGATATATTTGCCACTGGGTATGATAATACTGAGATTGTGAGTTTAAACTGTGCTGATTACGAGGTGTGCTCGACTCCCATTTAAAGTTTATTGAGGCAGCCCTCATTTTTTATTGACAGGGAGGGCCACGAAGTTTAATGGTCTATCCGGGTAGTCCGGTTTCTTTCAATACACATGTCGCTGTGATATACGCAAGGTACCTGGAAATGGCGTTTAATACCAACAAACCAGCCAAAAAACAATTAAACATATTAAAGAAAGGGAATTTTGTGGATATGAAAAATTAATGATTTACTTTTTTAGGCTTTTAGAAATTAGCAGGTGTGTTAAGAGTTGCCAATAGGGGAGCCAAATACGGTTTTCGAAACAAAAGACTAATTAATCCTAGGAACAACCAATCAGTAGTTGAATCAATCTTATAGTAGTTCGATATGCATAAAGTCTATCAAATACATAGTAATAATCTCATTAAAAAAAAATCACATACCTAATTAAATGGGCATTTAAAAAGTCAAAATGCGAAAATATATGTTGAAACTCTTTTAGGTCAATTTTTAGTAACAGCAACAAAAGAACTATGTCAATAAGACTTGCTTTGATGCGATAACTGCCCTTTAATTTTTACCACATAACATTTTTGTTCGCTATGGAGATCCTTGTATCGTCAAGTTATCGGAATTCCCAATGGGGACTAACTGTGTACCACTTATTGCGGACCTGTTTCTGTATTGTTATGAGTTACAATTTATGACAAAAATCAGCAAAGACCCATCGAAACAACATCTAATACAAAAATGTAATAACACTTTTAGATATTTGGATGATATGTTGGCTCTCAATAATGACGACTTCAGTATGTACACTAAAGAGATGTATCCTGTTCAGCTGACTTTGAATAAAGCTAATACTAACAATGAACACTGCCCTTTCCTGGATCTTGATATCTATATCTACAACTGGAAGCTTGATACTAAAATTCACGATAAAAGAGATGATTTTTCATTTCCTTCCATTTCTAGATGGTGACGTTCCCTTGGCACCATCTTATGGTGTTTACATAACTCAACTTGTTCGATACGCACGTAAATGTAACAACGTATTTGATTTTAACGAAAGAAATATCTGTATTACTAAAAATTATTACAACAGGGTTTTCAATATCACAAACTTGTCAAAACATTCACTAAATTTCATCATCGGTACAAGGACGTCATTCGTTAATATAGATGAACGTGCAGACTTCTTATACGTTTGGGTATTTCACATCTCATCTTTTATGATAATAATCTAAACAAGACACAAACATATCGTCATTCACCTCAAAGGTTAGCCAAACCTTTAAACCGACTTATTCAGGAGGGATATAGTTACATGCCGATTTAGGTCAGTTGACGTATTTGCAGATCTTATTTGCATATCATTTAACTGTGCACTTTAAAATTTGCTCTATCTATTGTAGTTTACAACATAATAGCCCAACATAAAATAATAAAAACTTGAAACAGTCTTCATTCATAGGCAATAACTGCTATACAGAATCGTATGACAATTAAGACAGTAGTTAGAACATGACATTCTAAACATTTTTTTCTCCAAGATGTTCTCCGTCTTAAATGGTTTTCACGGATATACTGGTTACGTATAACACCTACATGTATGTTTCATTATTTAGAATTTGCGGCCCTACTGGTAGACGGAATCATCGGACAATCACATTTGTTTAAGAAGGATGCATCAGTGATGATTGTGGCCAAGTTTGGGTCGAGTTGGCACGGTAGTTGTAGATAAGATGTTTGTAAAAGTTAAAGATCGACGATGACAGACAACCAACGAATGACATTTGATTGACTGCAAAATCTCAAATTCGCCTTTTTGTACCAGGTGACTTAAAATATAATACGAAAGCTCAATAATAAGGGCTTCAAGACATTCAGTTGCATCAAGATGTCAAAGCTCTCTACATTTGGAATGTAAACATCCCGGCTTCATACACTAATTACTCTTAAAAAAAAAAAGGACGTAAATAGCATATATCGAATTTTGGAGTATATACACACATGTTTTTTTATAAGATTGAACAAAATGAACATTTACCACAATTTAAAACCTATTCTTAGATCTAGGTTTTTCACAGCATTTTTGAAGTGTTGATAAAATTTGTTCGTGAGAATATATTTTTTTGTTGAGAATTCATTACAATGACAAATCTCATAAAACAGAAATAATATATCAATTGTTGGAGTCAACCAATATTTCCTTATTCTTGTGCAAAGTTCGTTTGTTTAAATTATGGAGAAACAGGAAATAGAAGTAGATGAAGTTATTAACATGTTTCTCTAATTCTTCGTCAATTTACCCCTTTCTGCACCCATTGTATAAAAAAAATTTAATCAACGTGTGGTTCGTTTGAACACAGTTCTTCATTGGTTAAAATTCGATTATGACGTCGAATTTTCTTGCTTTCCTCAGAATTTCCTATTGTGACGGCATGAAAAAAGGCGACCATGCCTGATGACGTCACATAGAAAGAACACATCTTTTTGCAGATCATTCGAAAAGAAGGAATAAATTTGCCTGCGTATTATTTGAAAATCATTAGAGAAACAGATTCCACCTCCAAATCTCGTGTAATACGATATTTATCCACTCTCAACAGTTAAATTTTAAATATTTAAAACGCTCGGCGAGCCTCGCGTTTTAAATTTGAAAATTTAACTGTCTCGAGTGGATAAATATCGTATCACACTCGATGCAGTGGTAGAATCTATATACATACAATACATTGGAATTTTATTATTGCGTATGGACTATTGCTTCTACCAAATTATTTCTATGAATTAATGAAAAAAGAATGTTAAGGTATGAGCTATAAAACAGCTGTTTGTACATGTTTTAGTCGAGCTATATACACCTTGTCGCTTTTTATTCCATTCCGGGTAAGTTCTGAAATTACACAACTTTTTCATCCAGTTGAGGCTATCTGGGGCCCTGTTTAAACAATGTATAATGCATAATACTTTTTAAAGAGACCTAGCTGTTTAAACCATCGTAAAAACTTCAAACAAAATATTTTTTTTACTTTAATTTGAGTTTTGAAAAAGTGGATCATAATCTTTCAAAGTTTCAAAGTATTCGCTTTCTAAATGTTTTCCTCCAACAGCTCGTTCCGGGATCCTGATGACCTTTGTTTTGGCGCCGGATGACCCAAACAGGAAGTTGTCTACGCGACTGTTTTTTCCGGATTGGACTAAATGGCGATAATGTGTATTGCTTGGACATAACGAAACAAACAAAAGCAGGTTTTAGCACAAGAAATCTTTGAATGGACCAACAAAACCTTTGACAATCTTTTTAAATAAATTGTCCTGAGGCCAGATAAATTGAAGGTACACACCATATTAATGGCAGTTATTTCTGGAACAAATATCATTGTTTCATTACTGTGTTTTTATTAATGATAGTTATGATAAATGACTAATTAATTAATCAATCATTTAATTGATTAATTAACTAATAGATTGCTTGGTTAATTAAATAATTGATTAATTAATAAGATAGACAAAAGCAACATAAAAAATCAATAAGCACTCGTGATCACATGATTCTGACAAATGACACGCATGTCGTTTGGTTATTTTTGGGGGCTGCTTCCTCACTGAAGTTTATCCTTAATCTCCTTTTAATCATTATGTTTACATGTGGCGAAGCATGATGTTGATCTTGTAGTATTCAATAACGACCTTAAATTGGAAGACTTTTTTGTTATTGTCTAAACAAGTTTGTTTCTCCTCAATCCGCTCGGCATCGTTTTAGGGTTGTGACCAAATGCAATCTAAAAATGTTGGATCCACTCTGGCCCTAGATACAGATTAAAATATATTAATGCGCAATAAAAAAAGAAAGAAACAACAGCTTTTGTTTATTTGTATCAAAATTACGAAATATCAAAACACATAAGATCTTTTAAATCATCTTGATACAATAGAATATCTCATTAATACGATTCCAGATATTGAAAACGAAAGCAAACTAGAACAAAATCTCATAATTTTCAAACATGTTCAAGATTTTATTAAAAGGTCTAACAGATTTCTAGTACCTTCATAAAGTGTTATTGCTAACGGCACGCATGATCACCACCAGCAAACCTAAGTCATCATCACAGAAAGCATGATTTGCTTCTTTTTCTTTTCCTCCTTTTCCATTCTTCTTGTTCTTTTCTTCTTTTTATTTACAGTTCTTATAATATTTACATGCTCATAATGTTATTATTGTATATATACTTGTATTGTTATATGAAGAAGACTTCAGACGTAAGATTTACTTGTGTCTCATCCATTTTGCTGATATTTTGCAAATACAATATGTTTAAACTAACTGAATCTTGGTTGGCGTTGCATTTCTAAGCTCTCATAATGACCTTATTCAACCCAATAAAGATAGATCTGGTAAATTTAGTATGAGTTTGACATTCAGATCACTTTGATTTATAACAGTTTAATTTTGCCTGACCAAATTTTGTAGCAGCAGAAACAAATGTCATTATCAACAAGTATTTATCTATCAGCATAGACACGCAGCACGTTTCAAAATCTTGAAGTTCAATTATTTTTATTTTCCTCGGTGTCTCATTGTTGAAACAATTTAAAGCTGATTACAATAAAAGGTACAAATAGTAAGCTTAATACTATTGATTTGTTTGACAAAATGGAAACTATAAATTATGTCTCTTTGTTTCCTGTTTTTTGGAAAAGGGGAGAAAGGGGCCAGGTGAAAATTAAGCATTTGCAAATTGCAAAATCTATGAAATTGTTTGCAAATTGCAAAAATTATGAAATCATTTGCAATTGCACAAATCATGAAATCATTTGCAATTGCAAAAACTATGAAATAATTTGCAAATTGCAAAAAATTATGAAAATATTTGCAAATTGTAAAAGTTATGAACACTTTTTCAAATTTCTAAACTGCGTTTGAGTGTGAACTGCTATAGAGTGTCATTTTCATTTATTCATATCTGAATCGTAAATAATACGCTCTTGTCGCTCCGGTCAATCTATCTACAACGTGTATGGTACATCTGATGATAGTTTTAATTATACGAGTCTATAAATAACAGAGTAGACCCTATAACACGAATAAATTGTCTGTCTGTCTGTCCTAAGTGCAACAATAAGTCAAGATTGCCTTCAACCGATTTCCATGGTTTTTGTGTTACTGTATTGTTGAGTTGCTGTTAAATTGACGTTTGCAGTTTTCCCCTTTTTTGTTCATTTACATTAAAAAGTCGTAACTGCTTGGTCATCAACAAATCTTTTAAATTCAAATCATAAGACAATTATACACACAATCACCATGATCACGGTTAAACTATTTATGAGACAAACATTTCAGTCTGCAGATCAAATAAGATAATTTAGCGAAATAAAAAAAAATTATATATTTCAATTTGTTCAATAGGGAAATTGTTTTATACGTCTTCGAAAATAAAGGCACACATTAGGAATCATGGCAAGGTTAGTGTCTTTTGTTTGTCCAGTGACAAGTATTTGAACCATATTTAGGAACAGCAAAGAATAGAAAATGACGGTACGTTATTTATATGAGTGTCTGGGTAGAATTTAAAAAATGGAGAATGATGGCCTTGAAGGAATAGAACCACTAATTCGGACCCGGTCAGAAAAAAGTCATACAAGAAAGTACATATTTTAAATTTTACGGACACCATCTTGAAATGGTTGACCGTTACGAAATATCCGTTTCGCAGATGATAGTGGCCATGTTTCAATTGTCGTAACTACAATCCAGTCCCCTCTTCCCCGAATGTGACCTACGGAATTAGACTTATTCTCGGGTTTGTATTAACATGAGAAACACGACGGGTGCCACATGTGGAGTATGTTGTATTTTGTGAACTGTTGTTTGTCTGTTTGTCTTTTTCTTTTTTAGCTATTGCGTTGTCAGTTTATTTTCGACTTATAAGTTTAAATGGCCGTGTTGTATCTTTCGCCTTTCGTTTCGAACAAATTTAAAATAGTTCCTACGCATAGCTGTAACTTTGTCAATAAGTAAAATATTTTTGTTTCAAATGAAAGCCTAAGGACTTGGGATCACTGTAAAACCCTTGTTGAAAGTTTATTTTGAATTATAAAAAAAATCTATGAAATTATTATAGGAAGGCACATTTGCCCTGTTGTTCAGATCAGAAGAACCTGTTTTTGTCCAACCAAACTTCAGGATACCAGTGCATTCTAATATGAAATTAAACGTATGTTGACATGTTCAGCACAAGTCAGGTATAGTTTTGACATGGAATGATTTTCACTTTATTTGAACTTAAGACAAAGTAGCCATACATGCTGGAAATTGCAGAATTTAACATAGAAAGCAATGGGTCTATGCATTAGTGTTTTTATTCCTAAAATGCAGAATAATGGAAAAAAGAAAGAATAGAGGGTATTAGGCAAAAACAATAAAAATAGAGAAAATGGTCTAAAAAAAAAAAAAAAGAAGAAATAACGTATTCCAATTCAGACCCTCTTATATAGTGCGTCTATGAATTATTTGTTTTCATTTTGTAAGGAAATTAAAGTATATTAACTGTATTAATGACCTGACCACTGAAACGCAAGTTTGCTTTTTGTGAATTAAATATTCAAATTCGGTAATGGCATGCTTAAATGCTTTATATAAAATGTCTATTATTAGAGACCTATCAATCGCTTACTTATAATCACATTGTCTGTCTGTCCGTCTATCTGTCTGTCTGTCCGTCTGGCTGTCTGTTCGTACGTCGAAAGATCTAAGTGTTACAATAAGTAAATTGGCCCTACCGTTTTCCATGGTTTTTAATGTTATTGTATCGTTTAGATGCTGTTTAATTGACTTTTGCCGTTTCTCACTTTTATTTCATTTACAGCGAAGAGTAGCAACTACTTAATCACTATTTCATTATCTAAGAATAGTGTAAAAACAGTACAAATCTGTAATCAAAACCAAATGATAGTTAAACCCCAAAAATGTAACCAGTTTCTTCTTTGAAATGTACATTTTACGATTTAAAAAAAAATAAAACTAATTATTTTTAAATTAGTTAGTGTTCGTGCAAAACATTTATTGAAAAGACAGTACTAGCTAACCATGATATGTTCACTTTCCAACTAGACAGTATCACCATTTTTATCGATCTTTTTATTTCAAAATTTTCTGAGGACCATTTGTAAAACGGCCCTGTCAAATTTAAAACTTAACAATCGATATTTGCTGCTTCTCCGCTAAGCATGTGGCATTTAGGAATTAGAACAAAGCCTGGTCGGCTTGGATTCAAAAGAATGTGTCCGGGTAGTTAACATTATTCCTGAACGGGAACAACATAATAACTATTTTTCTATACCCCAGTCAATCCTTGTGGTTTATCAAAAAACAAAAACAAATAAATAAATCAGGTAAGATGGTTCTACAAAATGGGTCTATCCGAATGGAGGTCGGATGATTTACTCTACCTTTAGATCTAGAAAAAGAGGGAAGGTTAAGATAGGGTCTGGTTACAGAATACGTAAATCCTTCATTTCTTAATCAACCATAATTAGTACCCTGACATGGCAATGTTTGTTTTTTTTACTGCAGGACTAGGATATGTCTAGAGGAACACATTTCTATACCTCAGTCTATCATAGGAATCATTACTCTGTAGGATAGACATCATTTGTTATCTGTAGGATAGTTGTCTTTTTGGTAATATCACGTCTCCTTTTTTTTATAGTCGTGAAAGATTATATTTTTGCAGTCGTTTAACATAAGAATAACATTATATTGTTGCATGCATGTGTTTTCTGGATTACCTTCATCTGGATCTGGATAACAAAGATAAATTCGAATTGAGCTACGTCAACCTTAAAATAATAGCTACATTCATCTAAACTCAACTTTAAAATGTGGAGTTGGAACCATAGTATCTTACAAACTTCTCAATTTATCAACAGAGAGTTTAAGGTGGATTATCGGTATATATTTCCTGAGATAGAATTTTCTTATACTTTGCCTAAATGTAGACTTTACCTTGATTTTTTTTTTCAAAAAAATAATAATAAGAAATATGGGTCACCGTGTTATTTTTGAAGCTACAAATCGTGCAAAATTGGCCAAATTTGCATAGATTATTCATGAAAAACACTTATTTGAGAATAAAAGAAATCTATGAGATAGAATTTTGAAATAAAATATAAGAAGAAAGGTTTTATAATATGCTTTAAGAAAATAAAAAGAACTTGCTTTCTAGGTACAAGTAGAAAATGAAAATTTCTTTAACATTTTTTCATTAAATTTTTATTATTTGAGTTATCTCCCCTTAAATAGCTAAGTTGAAAAATTAATTCAAACAAGAACAAATAATGGGTATTTGTTAAAAAAGTCTCAATAATCCAATGAATCATTTATTTTTCTTTATTCAATTAAACAATCGTACACATTAATTGCTAATCTGTCTCAAAATTCACGAATTTAAGCTAAGAACTAGACCGATTGTTTACTGCTATTTAACAATCCAAGATGACGAGATACAGTTAAACTACCTTAATTTTAGTTTGTTATCATATAACTACTGAGGTATACATGTGTGCGTACTGATTTGAAATTATGACAATCATGAATCAGAATCATGATTTCTATCTTTAAATTGTAAGTGCTGGTTTTTTTCTTACTTTGTTTTTTTGGGATTTTTTTCTTGGAGGGGAGAAAGGTTGATTGTCTACACACTGGCACAAGTTTCAATCTATGAAAAATCCCGATATATAGAATTTTGATATTATCCAATGCATATTTAATGAAGCTATGCTTGATAAAAATGTTCATTCTTGGTATTTATATCAAGACAGATCGCTGACAGAAACATGATCACCTCTAAAAAAATTTGTTGTACACATTCGGTTATATTAGAGTTTGAAATAAAGAAAACCGACCATCGGCATGAAAACTGACAATCTGATTCAACTACCATTAGAGTCGGATGCACCTTCCACGTGTGCGGTTAAAACTCCAACCTCATTGTTAAACATGCTAATGATACAGTAGTTGAACTACTTAGACCACTCCGCCACTGAGGCTCCCACTAAATGTAATTTGTCCGTTCCTATATATTGACATTTTGTTTTGGTCATAACAAAGTTAGAATAGTAATTTACTCTGTCTTTAACTCTATAATGAGGAATATGTGTGTAGGGTCAAATGTTTGGGACAATCTTCACTCTAAACTATTCGTTCTTCATTCTTCTTTTTTTTAATTTTTTGGTAAAAATTTGGTGAAGCAGTTTTCTCATCAATTTTATTGAAACTACACTACTAAATACTCATGCTAAATTAGAACTAATTAGATAAAGATTTTGATGGGATCCGTATTGCCCAATCTTAAGTTTATGTGTAGTGTTTGGAAATGTTTTGTGTCTATTCATTTTGTTTTTTGACCATTCCACTTTTAGTTTTTGGTAGACGTATGTTTTGTAATGTCTTTTTGATGTCTTATTTATTTTTATTTTCTCGTATGGAAATTAGATATATGTAAAATTAGTCATACGGCCTCCAATTGAAGGTCAGAAATAAGATATTGTATAGCACTTTCAAAAACCAAGTTAGCAATAAAACACAAAACACGTACTCTGCAATAATTGTATTTCATATTAATTTGACTGAGTCGGTTATACATTTTATTTGATATTTTTTAATTTTATTTGTTATTTCCTTTTTTCCATGGTGGTTTCACCATCCAATGACGACGGTTTCTATCAATGAAGTAAGTGGTAGACTCAGTATCGCGCTTCAGTCCATGTATTCTATGTTCGGCGTAGGTTAGACATTTACTCTTTCTCTTTGGACATTTACAGAATGTGTACGCCACGCAATATGCGTCTCTGATGCACAGCCACTTGCATTCCGCTGCATCTGTGACTGCCTTACTTTTTCTGACTGGTAATCTTGATATTCCCCGAACAGCAGTTTTATCAAGCTCTACGTAGGATTTTATTTTAAATGTAAATATGACACTATTCCACCTTCTTCCGTCTGATGTGGATGCCCCGTGTATACCTTTTGGATTATTCTTTGTGTTGTATTTATAACAAACATGAAAGTATAAGCTGCTTTTGCTGCACTCTGTGCAATATGTCATTGCTATACAGTCTAACTCGTTTTCACAAAGATCAATGCATTCGCTTAGGGTTTTTGCCTTTGCGTTGACGTAATGGAAACTCATGCTTGTGTGTTCCAACATTAAACCAGGTTTGAGTGGGTCACAAGAATCGACTAGTCCTCGTTTAAGAAGATATTTGCAGTAGTCTGATGTGGCATTTTTCATTTTTTCGGCAATTTTTTTGTGATTGACACCCAATTCTCCCATGTATTTGTCAGTAAATAATGTATGCATTGGAGACAATTCATACTGCATAGGAACCGGACTCTCTTTGACTGATGACGACCATGTCATAGCATCGCCATTGGAGGGTGGAGGAGCTCCAACAGTAATAGTCCTAGTTGTAACAGAGTTAGAAAATTCAGATATTGATTCCTTTTGAGTGGTGTCCATGTTAAAACCCCCACTCACGCTAAATAATCCAGAATAACTTGCCTGAACAGCTACATTTGTACCTTTTTCTGTTTTTTTCTGGTAGTCCGATGATTTCATGGTGTGTTCGTATGTGAGACGAGCCCCAAAGGTTGTATAAGTTGGATAATGTGTACCATAGCGATGGAAAAAGTCTAAATATGTCTGCGGGTCATCTGATTTATTAAGTTTTCTGACCCATGTTAAAAACTGTTGAGTGAAACGAGGAATGTTTTCCTGAATGAGTTCAGTATAGTAATAAATGCACTTTGCCGTTGATAATATTTTGACATTCTCCCCTGATGACATCTCAGAAGTTGAAGTTTTGTACCCATACGAAGCGGAAAAACTGACTCCGAAAAAACCACCGCCTTTGACATTAGCAGTGTACGATAAAGATTTTGAAAACTCGTATTTATTTTTAGCAGTAGATGAAGTAAAGGATGTTATACACGAGACATCAGGGACAACAACAAGTCCGTGTGGTATGCTGTATCTGCAGTCAGAGGTTTGTTTACCTTCACTATAGTCTGTTTTAAAGATTGGGAACGTAAATCCAGGATCGTGTCCATTCGACAGTGGATAACCCCTTAAGATGTTATATCCGAAAAATGCATAGTCTATATCAGGAAATGTTTGTTTAAAATTTGTTGCTTTACAATCTTGCATCCGGAAATCATTTCTCATACCTAAAGAATAAATGAATTTTTTGTAAAACCTAAAAAATATTTCTGTATGGAATGGTTGTCGTTCTATTATACGTTATTGTATGGGGTACCAAACACTTGAACAACTTGAAATAAAGTTGGCTTGTTTAATTTTCGTAAAATTTTGACAAAATATTTACTTTGACCTGTTGACAAAAATATTAAAATTTCAAGAAAAAAGTAAAATAACAAAAATACCGAACTCAAAGGAAAATTCAAAAAGGAAAGTCCTTTCTCAAGAAATTTGAATCCTCACAGTTTACGGGAATAATTTCATTGGATATACAGCAGTTTAACAAACACCAGTTGTTATAATTGAAAAACTTGATATCTCTTTACTAATAGTATGTGATTTAAACGAACAGCTGATTTTTAAAGATTTAAATCCGGGACCCTTATGTGTTCTGAAGATTGATTTCTTTAAACATCATGTGTAATCTACCATTTTGCTCAGATCTGTTTAATCAAATGAAATTAGTTTTTTAAGGAAAATCAAATAGTATATTTGTTCTGTTCAAAATTTTATACTGTTTAGTACAATGGTCTTTAAGTGTTACAGGGAACAGTAATTGTTTTTGAACGCATTATCTGCCAGTCCTTGGAAAATCATAGAAAAGTCTGAACAATATCATGATTATGTTAACATAAATTTTATGGAAAACAGGGCTAATAAAAAAAAACAAGCTACTTAATAACATTACATGCATTTAATTTGTCTTTAACAAGAAAGGAAATAGAAAAACATACCAATGTTAAGGTTGAAATCCTGTCCTTTTTTGCCAGAAAGAACGTTTTTATGTTGTTCAGTATATTTTGGTTTTTCGATATGTTTTTCCTCTCGTTTAAGTTTCAAGTCTATATTCTCTTCACTGAAAAAAAATGCATTCATACTTTGTTAATGAAATTCACAAAGAATGATATAAACCTTATGTTTCCATTCTATAGCCATTCATTTTTATCCAATAAGTTCAAAAGCATGTGCCTAGTCAGGAGCCTCATTTTTGGATTGTCTGCAATGTTTTTTTTTATTTATTATCATTTTGATCATTTACAATGTAGCGCTGGCCAATTTTTCTATGACTCCTTTATATTGATGTAAGATCTGGGACGATTAAGAACTTGCCATTATACACACACACGCTATTATACACCCTGTTGTTATTTAGTCCATTCCGAAAAAAAAACAGTGACTTAGACTACTTCCTGTTTGGGTCAAGTGTCGCGAAAACAAAGTCACCAGTAATGAGCTGAGGGAGGAAAAAGTTTAGAAAGTGAAAATTTGCTAGATCATGGTCCATTTCTGTGAGGAAAAACTTAAAGTCATCAAAATGCTTTGTCATGGAGAAGTTATGTAATTTCAGAACTTATGCGGATTGGAATTAATAGCGATAAGGTGTATTATGTAAGAATAAACATGCACACTGTCCTCTCAATTGTTTACTATATTTATCTGTGCTTTTTTTTCTTATTTAGCTTGTATTTTCCTGGTTGTACCATTATCAAGCAGTGTTAAGAATGACATGTTTCGTTTTGATCTAGTTTTTAAGAATTTAAAAGGTGTTGACCGATGTGCATTTAATGATAAATCGTGAAATGTACACAATTCAAAAGACGCATTCAAAATTGATTATTTGAGTACTCATAAACGTATTAAACTTCGTCGCAAGCCATGAGCCGTACTCTCCGTTTTATTTTTCATATTCGTTGTTTGTTCCATTGTTGATAGTTGCCTCATAGGAAATCGGTGAGCCTCGTTTTTCTTTTAACTTCTAAAGATCATACAAGTAAATTATGTATTTCCGACAAAGAAGGTATATTATAAATATCGAAAGAGAGTTTCGGACAAAAAGATAAATTTCGAACAAAAGGCAAATAGAACAAAATGCAACGGAATAAAGCAAAAATTTAGGAAATTTTTTTTTTTTTTCGTATAAAGCAAGTCGAACAAAACGAAACGGACGAAAAGCAAAAATTTGAATACAAAGCAAAGTCGGACAATAAGCACTATCAGACGTCCTTTACATCAAATTGCAGGGTTTTCTGCTATACACAGAATAAATACACAATTGGAGCTACATTAACTGATGATCACCATAAAGAACAATCTAGGTTCACAGTGTGCTAATGACCTTACACGATATATTTGGGGTCAGTAAATTCCATATGGGACGATAGCGAGTTGTCTGGGCGAAACGTTTCATATTTTCCGGGTTTTTTGTATAAAGGGACGCAACACTTCTACTTACCGTGATTTAAAATAAAACACGCCCACTGACCAAATATTAGATATGCACGGTCCCCACGTGTTCGCTTTTAGCTAATGACTTCATAGAAGTGTATAGGAGATAAGATATAATATGGCACTTTTCACTAAAATGAAAAGGACGTTTGTGGCTCGAAATTGATTGCCTGGACTTTTCACTACAAACCAATGTTGTACTTATCTCGAAAGAACATAATAATCAGGCACAAACAAACACAATACTTGTGTTAAAACGTTTACTGCAATTGTGTTTCATACTCACCATATCACTGACATTTCAATTTTGAATTCCAAGTACTATAAACATGGAAATAGACAATGATGATATATCATACCTTGTCGTCTTCATTTTCCTAGTTGTAAAAACAGAAAGGCACACCAACACTCCTGTAAAAAGCAGGCCTAATATGATCTTTTTACCAGACGTAAGCACCTGTTCAGGTAAACAAACAACATATTCAAGTAAATAGAATCAAGCATTTTGAGGATGTATCACAAAGACTCTTCTATTCACGCGAACATACAATTGATTGACAGATTACAAACAGTAAGGTTAACCTTCCGACACACGAACATTTTCCTGCTTTTTTTATATCACATATATATGCCAAATATTTTTAGATATCATATTAATTTAAATATTGTTCAGCTTTCTAATTTATTGATTGATTGTTGTTGGTTTACATCACTTTCAGCATAATTGGCTCTATCATGGTAGTACGTATATGTTGGTAGAGGAAATTTGAGTACTCGGACAAAACCACCGACCATTGGCAGAAAACTGACAAGAAAGTTTCAATCTTAGTCACATAGGATAGGCGTCGGACGTTATCAAATATGATAGGTAGAAGCAGACAAAAAATAAAATTGACAGCAAGTCAACGAAACAAAACATGAAACAATAAAACTGACTTTTACACGTTAATTGAATAAGGAAATACGGAAAACAATTTTTTTCAGAGTTAAGAGGTTATAATATTCCCAACCGAAGACGTACCTGATCAATGTAATAATAGATGCCAAGTCATCGCCATATATACACTCAAATACTTAAAATATATGTCACTGAACGTTATGATACGACCTAATCATTTCGAGATAGGTTTGGCATTCATGAAGTTATCAGGGTTAGTGAAAATGCGACTGTTTTAAAATCTTTTTTTTAATTTTAAATCCGTGTCAAGAGTATCAAATTTCATTTTTTGGTTTTGATATAGTTGACAATATAAAGAAAGTTTAACTCGCATTAGCGTTTTCTTTGCATTGTTGCAAAATAACTCTGTCTATGAAAGTTAAGTTAACTATACCTCCTAATTCCCCGTTTCAATTGCGCTTTTATATTTGTACTTGTGATACATTAATAAGAGATTGTGAACTGAAAATACACTAACTGACGAAAAGGAGCCGTTTACCCTGTTGACGCACACACTCTTGCTTTTTTAGAAGATCATGCAATTTCCTCAGTTGTCTTCACTTGGTTTGTATATTCTAAACGGATACGGAAGATCAATATTTCGAACTTAGGCAAAGAAATGAACAAATAAACACGTATTCATATTTGACTTATTTGCAAGTTTAACATTTTATATAATTAAACATTTTAATCCAAAAACCAACTATTAAAGACAAACGTACCTTTTTCCTGTCGATTATGTTTTTACTGATCTTATCTTCAGATTCTTCATTTTCTCTGTTGTACCGCTCTGTTTTAGAAGACAGAAACTAATTGTAAGATCAGAGAAGAAAAAAAAATGTCATAATAATTATGAAATTAATCATATATAAACTCATTATAGGTGTTTCGTCCACACAAAGACTCATCATATACACTCGAATAAAAAAAGTTAAAAAGGCCAAATAAAGTACGAAGCTGAAGAACATTGAGGACCCACAATTATTACGGGGTTAGAAAATCCTTAGTATTTTGAGAAATTCGAATTGTTGTGAACAGTTAATCTATAATTGTTACAATATCAATGATATGTTTTGTCAACACAAGGTGCTGACCTCTCTCATATATTATGTAGTACTTGCAAACTGTACATTAATTTTATGTGAATAATTCTTTTTATTTGATTGCATTTAGGTCCTGTAAGTTGGACGTTTAACTGAAAAAACAATAATAAAATTAAATTAAAAAAAACCCAATAAAATAGCAGCTGTCTCTCATATACATAGTTTAACACATATTAGAAAATACATAGATATTCTGTATTTGTGTGTGAGTGGAGTGGGGAGTATTTGTATGTGTGTGGAGTGGGGAGTTAAGACGTATAATCTGGGGCTCTTTTAAAAAAAAATCTTCCAAAATTGTTTCTCTTAAGATATTTAATGAA
This sequence comes from Mytilus californianus, assembly GCF_021869535.1. NCBI lineage: Eukaryota > Metazoa > Mollusca > Bivalvia > Mytilida > Mytilidae > Mytilus > Mytilus californianus. Next base: position 32,802,467 of record NW_026262712.1, read on the forward strand.
ATGTCTCGCAGAGATCTAGTTTTGATAAACATGAAATTGATAAATCATCAACATTTTAAATTAGCTAGGTCGTAGTTGTTCAGTGTCAGATTGAGGATCTTTGAACCAATCAAATATTGATTGCGCTAAAAAGTATATTCTTTATAAAATAAAGTATAATTTTATTTTAAGTTATGTGAACCCCTACTTTATATTTATACACGTTGGAACACATGCTTGTTTTTAGTTCCTGCAGCCCACTGCCAAGCTCTGATAATCTTCATTACACTAACCGTTAAATTACTGTTAAACATTTTTAAACCAATGATTGTATTAGGAAGCTACGACATATTTGAATGAGTGCGGAGTGATTTCCCTTTGATCTACTCGTTTTCAACTTCTGAGGAATACTTTTAACTTTTAAATGTACACACACATTATCCTACTTGACGGTTTAAATGTTCTTGGTAAATGTTTTGTATTTGTTATTTTGGGGAAAGCATCTAAAGCATGTCTTTATAAGCAAAATTAACAAAGGCATTTGCTAGCATGTAGATTAACACAAAATTAGTCTTAATCTGATATTGACCCTTCAAATAGAAAAGAGATAACAGCCTCATTTTCATCAAAGTCGACATCTACGTACTGAGCTCGTATGGTAATAACATTCAGAATGAGCAAATATCATTGATAATCGTCCAAGTATCTGTTATATCGTTTTGTATAATAATAATAATAATAATAATAATAATAATAATAATAATAATAATAATAATAATAATAATAATAGTTATAATATTAATGATAATAATAGTTATAATATTAATAATAATAATCATGATAATAAAATAATAATAATAATAATAAGAGGATAAATATTTGAAAGCATATAAATGTAAAATTAAGTGATGTGGTGAAAAGACAGTAACTTATGTAAATATAAAAAATAAGAAGATGTGGTTTGGTTCATATATATCTTACCAAGCCGATACATTCTCCCGTCTTCAGTCGAAATGAATATATTTGTCCTGAAATTATGTATAAAAATGTACACATACACAGCATGATATAAACTTAGTTTTGGAAATAAACAGATGAAAATTATACTTTTAAGGTAAAATAGCCGTATTTCTTGTCTACTCTGTTGCAAGGTGTAAAACGACGAGTTCTGTTTAAATTAAAAGTGACGAAGTATACGTGTACCGAACTTCTAAAGATCTTATTTTATCATAACACCGAAAATGTTCATAGAAATAATAATTTTAAATTAGGGTTCACTACAGAATGAAAATCAAGGGTGGGGGAGAAAGTTCTTTAAATCAGAGATTTTGTGTTGCGTTGTCGAATCGATTCCTTGTGCATGAGTTATTAGTTATATGCCTTACATGCATTTTTCATATATATAGCTAATTTGGAAATGGGGTCTCACACAGATTTTGTAGTTGATCCTATTAGTGGTCACCACACATGTAGAAACATATTAAACAGGGAGAGTAAACACCTGATCACACCTGATGTGAATTCCCAGATTGCAGGACTATTCTGACAAATTTTATCTAAATTGTCTTATAGAAAACCACATAATAAAAAGGTCTAAAAAGATAAAGAAATTAATAATAAAGAATAATATTCAGTCACAGAGTTTCAGTCATTTCAACCAAATTAAGCCTATCTACATCTAAGTTAAACTTCTAAGTTAAACCAGAGACATATCATATATATATCTAGCAGTTTATAAAATCATATGTGTTATGTAGAATTTTAAAAAAATAACTCCCCTCTTTTCCAATACAATTATGTAAAGGAAAATAAAATCATATGTGTTATGTAGAATTTTATTAAATCAACTCCCCTCTTTTCCAATACAATTATGTAAAGGAATTATATATCCAGTTTTACTCTTTTCTTACTTTAAGATAAGGAAACTCCTATCCCAGATCTAAATGTTTAAAAATAACCAGACAATGTTTGTCTTTTATTTAGGTATTCCCCAGTATTTTCCCGCCAAAAGAGATCATTTGACAGTTGTCAACAAAAGGACCATGTCGTCAGGGAATCCATTTGTTTTCTGGATTACTGCTTTAATTAATCTAGTTAGGTTATAAACATTCCATTTAAGGTATAGTCAAACATATGCATTTATAAAATAACTGTAGTTTGCAAACAAGTTTTACATTTTAAATTGAAGAAACTGGGTCATGATCGTTCATTGGTTGTTACCTTATTCAACCACGCGAGACCATGTAAATAATATAATCAGCTGTCAGTGTACATCCCTTGTGGCAATTAACAATAATTCGACTTCTTAATTGTCACTGACATGATAATTGGATAAGGGATATCTGAAATTTAACTTCAATCTATTGAATTTCAAGTGTGGCGGACAATAGAATAAGCGTGGCGCTGGGAATTTTAACGTGGTGCTAGAAATTTTAGCGTGGCGCACCGCCATCCCTAAATAGATTGTGGTGATCCCTAATTAAATATAATTTTGACAACATTTTCAGAAATGGCAATCTTAAGTGAATAAGATAAATGCCGTTTCTATACATTACCAGATATATTTAAACATAAACAATTGACTGCATATCTAAAATTATACTAGCTGCTTACATCGTTTCATCAGACAAAGTTCAAAGAGTTCTAAATGCTAAATTTTCGTATAAATGAATAAAAGCACCCATTTACATGTATCTATACATCTCCTAATCAATTAATACGAAACAAATGTTGACAGGACTACTTCAAAATACCATATATTACCATAATAACCACATATACTCGACTCCTCCGACAAAATATTTTGCCTTGAGTACAATCATGTAAATGTCATGCTTAAATAGACATAATTGAAATTAAAAGAAGTCTGCTATCGATTAAAAGTCTTTGAGTATTTAGAAATTAGACAAGAAGGCAGATTCGTATTATTTATTATATCTCAAAATAGATAAACAATTATATATTGTGAGTATCAAAATGAGATCTATTGGTTTTGTTGCAGGAGGGTTTTGTATCTTAATCTTTATGTCATAACATTTTGATTGAACAAAATTTAGCTACAACTCCAACTCTTTATTTAAATGTTTTTATAATTATGAGTTAAGGAATTTTATTACAATCAAGCTTAGTATTTAAAAAAAATATGAAAACAACACGTAATAATTTAATGCGTCCGAAGCGCTTTTCTTGATGTAATTTAACCAGTTTAGTGCATATTTTTATTTGGACTATTTTCTTATTATCGCATTTACTAGAACTTACAAGTCAAATGTATGTATACATTCTACTTGATATATCATCATACTATAAGCATAGGAATTCATGCACTTGTCTATTTTCAATTCAGCTATGTTCTATTTCATCAATCTTTTTAAATAAAGTAATGGAGATGTAATCGAAAAGTATTCGTTGTACACGATAAAGCCATAGAAACGTTTGGAACATAGATTATCTAAAAAAAATATATTGGAAGTTAACATTAACATGATTAAGTTAACAGCAATTAGCCGATTTTGCACTAATAACAAAGATTTTTTTTATCATTTTATCAGTTTGCCAATTCTTTTATCGATATATATGATATATTTGATGACATCTCTAAATGTGTTTCAGTTGCTGGTAATATGAAGAATAAGATGTGGCATAATTATCACTGTAACTATTATCAACAAAATACAAAATGATAATGGTGTAAGCAACTACCGGTTGCCGTATGGCTAGAAAATAAAAAAATATAGTAGGCTATTATATTAACCCATGGGATACAAATATGTTAAATAATTGATATGTTAAATTCCGTAGATATGATTTTGGGTGGTTACCACCAAGTTCATAACCTGTCATATGACTTAAAGTGCTATGAATTATTTGTTAAATTTTTAATATTAACCCATGGGATACAAATATGTTAAATAGTTAATATGTTAAATTCAGTAGATATGATTTTTGGAGATGACCACCAAGTTCATAACCTGTCATATGACTTAAAATGCTATGAATTATTTGTTAGATTGTTAATCTTTTTAATATATAGATTATTAATATTGAACAAATATTTTAACATACCGATATATGGGAGTAAGTCTTTTGGAATATATCTTATTGATTGTAGCTTAGCAATAACAAAAATTACAATGTTGCATGCTGTCATGTTTCAACAGCTGCGATCTACATTTCACATTTCAAATGAGTGTTATGCATTTTAATGATAAAACAAAAAATATTAGGTATTAAATTTCTGACAATTCGATATTTTGTTTGCTTAGTGTAGATTTGATATTTTTTGTAATGCAACTTTTATCAATTTTGAACTATTCATCTCTTGCAACCTTAATATATTTTGTAAATCTTATTGCATTTACAAAAGCATACACTTATGGTCCTGTTAGATATACATTATATGTATATGTGTTCGTTTTTTTTCATCCAGAGAAATTTCCAAGTCTGAATATGATCCAAGCATGTTATTATACAATTGATAATCCAATATTTGGTTGGTAAAAACATTCTCTTATGGTTGTGGCCTGGTATGTTAATTTGGTTGCCCTATCCTGCAATATGTTATAAAATTGTGACACCTCATCATTGGATATGCGTTTTTTGGTCAATGATGACTTTCAAAGGTCACAACGTACTTCAATATACTTGGCAACAATAATTGTGATTTCTACAATACTATACAAAACACTCAAATGTACATGTAGCACCTTACAATATCCATTTTGTCCATTTTTTTTTACATTTTTAACAGTACAAAGAGCTAGAATATTTATGATTTAACAGTATTTTGAGTTCCTGACACAATGTTTTTAATACCGTGGTTAGACTTAAATATAAAGTGAAGCTTGTGAAATCGAAAATATTTCATCAGAATTTTCTTTTGACAATTAGAATTTAGGTTTAATAGCTCGTGTTTATTTGATATAGCTTTGTATCAGTTCTTATTATTTAAATGTAATATTGTTTATAATAATAAAAAAGTATAACAAAAATACCGATCTCAAAGGTACATTCAAAACGGGGAGGACCATATTAACTGACGAAAGTTTAACGTTTTCAACCAACTGAATGAGTTATAAACAACTGGCATGTTCCTGACTTGGTACAGGCATTATCTGAAGAAAAGGATGTTTTAAACCTGGTGTTATAGCTAGCCAAACTTCCCACTTGTATGACAGTTGTTTATAGTTTTGTTATAATGACACGATTGGGTGAGAAATAGACATGATAGGTTAATGTGACAATAATTGGAATCCAATGGGTCAACTTTCAAATTTCAAAATAAAACCCTTGTTTTGTTGTCTAAATACATCGAAAATAACCAAATCAAATTTATTTTATACTTGTTATAAAAGGGAAACTTAACTTCTCCTTATTAAGGAAACATTAAAAGATAGAATTGGTTAAAATATAATGAGAGAATTGCTTTTCATAAAAATAGGGGCCACTTGCCATTTTTATTGACAAAAAAATAAATAAATAAAAAAACACAAATTGTCGTATCAAATTCAATATAATTATCTACACTTGATTTAATTCTTTTTCCACGTAACGACACTTACTTTTTTGATAGTCCAATCTATAAATTTCCGTTTTTAGATGTTTCTTTTGTAAATTGAATGATACTTGGTAAGATATTTTTAAACCTAAAAGTATTTTTGCACCATTCTTTATGAAGCCTATAGATATCTGTGATGTTAAGATGTCCTCAGTCACAAAATATTAAGGTATTCCTTCAGAAGTTGTAGACCGTATCAGTATGATGTCATTAACATAATTATATAAAACTAGAGGCTCTAAAGAACCTGTGTCGCTCACCTTGGTCTATGTGCATATTAAACAAAGGACACAGATGGATTCATGACAAAATTGTGTTTTGGTGATGGTGATGTGTTTGTAGATCTTACTTTACTTAACATTCTTGCTGCTTACAATTATCTCTTTCTATAATGAACTTGACCCAGTAGTTACAGTGGAAAATATTTTGTAAAAATTTACAAAAATTTACAAAATTTATGAAAAATGTAAAAAATTGACTATAAAGGGCGGGGTCATCGGACACTTTTTTTAAACTAGATACCCTAATACTGATTGTGCACAAGTTTGGTTAAATTTGTTTTAGTAGTTTCAGAGGAGAAGATTTTTGTAATAGATTACAAAAAATTAGTTAAAAATTGACTATAAAGGGCAATAACTCCTTAAGAGGTCAACTGACCATTTTGGTCAAGTTGACTTATTTGTAGATCTTACTATGCTAAACATTATTGCTGTTTACAGTTAATCTCTATCTATAATAATATTCAAGATAATAACCAAAAACTGCAAATTTTCCTTAAAATTACCAATTCAGGGGCAGCAACCCAACAACGGGTTGTCAGATTCATGTGAAAATTTTATGGCAGATAGATCGTGACCTGATAACCATTTTTAAATCCATGTCAGATTTGCTCTAAATGCTTTGGTTTCAGAGATATAAGCCAAAATCTACATTTTACCTCTATGTTCTATTTTTAGCCATGGCGGCCATCGTGGTTACTTGGTCGGGTCACCGGACACATTTTTAAAACTAGATACCCTAATGATGATTGTGGACAAGTTTGGTTTAATTTGGCCCAGTAGTTTCAGAGGAGATGATTTTTGTAAAAGTTAACGACGACGGACGACGACGGACGACGGACGCCAAGTGATGAGAAAAGATCACTTTGGGCCAGGTGAGCTAAAAAGGAAATGTGAAGTATGCGTCCAAGACGATAACCCAACCATGTAAAAGATAATATTTAGCTAAAGGACACCAACTGAATTAAAGGCTTCTGACTTCGGACACGCACATAAGTAATATGGAGGAGTTAAACATAATAGAAAAACAAAGGATATGGGGTATCCATCCATGACCCCATATATATGGAAACGCTCATCCTCCTAACTTTGGAGAGTGGTGAAACAGTACAATATAAGAACAAACTTAAGTAATGAGTTGAATAGGGCTTGACTTGTTGAAGCAAAAAAACAAAAATCATAAAAAAACAAAATAAACAAATTACCGATTTCCAAATCTCGCATTTGCTGCGAGCTGGTTCAAACATATACAGTTTGAGAAAAGCATTACCTTATTTAACGACAGAATAAGTATTGACCGAATGTAGGACCAGAAGTGTTCGTTACTATAACATGTATATAGCAATACCTATTAAGTCATATTTTAATTTAAACAAAAAACCAATACCAGTACAAATAAAGACAATATTTTCTGTCTTATTTGACGGATAATATCAATTCACCTTATTATGATTTGAAATAGACATATCAATTCACCTTATTATGATTTGAAATAGGCATATCAATTCACCTTATTATGATTTGAAATAGGCATATCAATTCACCTTATTATGATTTGAAATAGGCTTATGAGATAGGCTTATGAAATTGGTTTACATCATAGAAATTAAGGAACTTGGCAAAACAGTTGACAAACAAAGAAGTGTGATTAACTATTACCAGAATTCTTATGTAAAGAAATAATTATTTATTCATACACCTTTTATCATATGTAAAGGCAATATATTTTTTAGATTGACTTTTTTGAAGACTTTTGGTCCTTTAGGTGTAGACTGTGAAATATACGATTGCTATGGAATTCAATTACTACAAAATGTGTTTCTGTTAAAACGCTTAATCAGTTTGTCATTTTCGTTGAAACAACAGGACTTGGATGAAACAACTTTACGTATTCTTTGAACCTTCATTATTGAACGAAACCAATACCGTATAGCCAGCTATTATAAGTTCCGACATGACAAAATGAGAGAAAATTCAAACCATAGTAACTCAATGATTAATGCTAAAACAATAAATAAAAAGACAGGGCTAACAACAACCAACGGCAGCAACTATATTACAGGTTTCTGACTTCGGACATGCACATAAGTAATATTGCGAAGTTAAACATGTGCGAACGCTCTTCCCTTAACTTGAGAGGGTGGTAAAACAACACGATATAAGAACAAAATGTGGTAGTGAGTTAAAAAGGGCTTTACTCATTGAATCGACATGAAGTTCGAAAAACTTCTTATAAAAAAACAAAGGAAATAAATTACCTATTTGTGATTTTCGCAGTTACTAAATATTGGTTCAAAGCCATACACATATACAATCTTGAAAAAGCATTATCTTTTTTAACTTCAGAATAAGTATCGACAGTTTACTGTAAAACAATACATATTAAGCTATATTTTAAACTATTGAAAAGAACATCAATACAAATACTGATAAAGACAATATTCAAAGGTACGTTGTTTTAATTTTGTTTTAATTTTCTTTCTTTTTTGATGGGGAATAATATCAGTTAGCCTTTTTAATGCTTTCAAACAGTCCTGAAATATTTCTTATGTTTATGAAATTGTTTATTTTTATTTTATATTCAGATCATAGAGATGATGCCAACTTGCCGAAATATTTTTTCAATAGATGTTCTTTGACTGACTATAATTAGAATTCTTGTGTCAAGAAAAAGATCTTCATGTCAAAGAACGTCTCATCCTTTATTTTTAAAAAGTTCATCGGAAGATACCAAGACCTTGTTTATGAATATTCCGTATCAACATTAAAAATAATACATGATGGTCTTGAAGTATAGACTATAGGTACTTATGTTGTCTATCATCTTAATTACGTGTTTTTGTATTTGTCTTTGTATATTTTTAACCTTTAGTGTTTAATTTTGAAATGATATATTTCCCCGACCTTAGCAGCAATATACGAACTTCACCTGCATATGGGATAAACATGTCACTAATCAAGGGATTGCAGCTGCTACTCAGACTTTATAAAACGTCACCAGTGTGTGCGAGAAAGTTGATGAACCAGGTTATGCCAAAGAACGTTTCGTCCTGTTTCAAAGTTCATCGGAAGATACTAAGACCTTGTTGATAAACATTCCGTATCAACTTCAAATATAATGCATGAATATCTGGAAGTATAGACCCTATGTACTTACGTTGTTTATCATCTTAATAACGTGTTTTTTTGTAATTGTCAATGTAGTTTTCAACCTTTACTGTTTAATTTTGAAATGATATATTTTCCCGACCTTAGCAGCAATATACCAACTTCACCTGCATATGGGATAAACATGTCCCAAACTCATTGGGTAATCAAGGGTTTACAGCTGCTACTCAGACGTCACCAGTGTGTGAGCAGAAAGTTGATGAATCAGGTTATTTCAAAGAACGTTTCGTCTTGGTTTTTTTAAAGTTCACTGGAAGATACCAAGACCTTGTTGATAAATATTCCGTATCAACTTCACAAATAATACATGATGGTCCTGAAGTATAGATTCTAGGTACTGACGTTGATTATCATCCTAGGTATGTTTTATAGTCTTCTTTTTATTTGTCTTTGTATATTTTCAACCTTGACTGTTAAGTTCAGTTTTTGGTAATATCCTTTTGGCGTGGCTCGGTTTTTATACATTCCGCCATTGTGTTATTGTGCTATGGAAATTTTTTGTATTCTTGTATTTCATTTTTGCTTATGTGCTTTGTCTATAGATTGTCTATATGCCATTTTGTTTTTATTTGTTGACATAGTTGTTCGTTTTTATAGTGATTTAGATTTTAGCAATATGTTGACTGCTGTACCCCAATTTTTGACATTTTACCTATCATGTCTGTTTGCTTTGCTCACACATTGTTTTCAATATAATGAAATTCTATGCGACTGTCCTACAAGTGAGGGACTTAGCTAGCTATAAAACCAGGTTTAATCCACCATTTTCTACATAAGTAAATACCTATACCAAGTCAGGAATATGACAGTTGTTTTTCATTCGTTTAATGTGTTTGAGCTTTTGATTATGCCATTTGATAAAGGACTTTCCGTTTTTAATTTTCTTTGGAGTATGGTATTTTTGTTATTTTACTTTTGTTTTATTCATAATGCGTACAGTTGGGTGCAGACCAAGCGTTACATGTAGACGGACGAAAAGGTTAATGCGTCGTTTACTCGCGTGCACTTCATGTAAACGCCGCTTTAACTTTAAAAATTTCAGTAGATATAATAAGTAATTGGTCGTTTACTTTCACGTATACATTCGCGTTAACGCGAAAAAGGCGCATCTTCTATGTTTGTAAAAGGTAAACGCACGTTTACTAATTGTAGAAAACGCGAGTTAACGCAGATTGGCATCGTATCCTGGATACACTGACCTATCTTATCACATGACTACGTAAAAATGTCTAACTGCACATTTTCGACAAGTATATAGATTAACAATTACAATGTATGATATGACACGTATCAAATTTATTGAAAATACAAAACTGTACATATTTCTTCCGGAGGCGTAAATTCTTTTGACAGTCAGTGGACATGGATTTTAAAACGATTACGTGGTCCGAAAACAAAATTTCAGATTCATGATATTTCTTGAAGTCTGACCAAGGTAAATTTGCCGTAAAGAATGTTGTCAACAGTTGACCACTTACTCCTGGCACTGTCTTAAATATTATTTTCACATCTACATACAGTTTTGCATTACATGTATATAATTTTGGCATATTTTCTTTTCAAAACTTTTCAAAAATATGCAATGTAATGTAATTTTAGATGCGATAGCCATTCATTTATTATTTGCAACACAAAATTTGCAATTGAAGATAAAACTTTTTTGTATAATCTTGTACTGGTCTAATAATTGATTACTTTTTATACCTACAAATGGATCTGTTCTTTTGGTCCAAGAGGATGCATAGTTTTACACAAACTGAGTGCTCCATAAGTCTACAGTTACTAATATTTATGTCAATAACAATAAAAAGTGACAATTCTGCTCTTTTTGGTCCCTAAGGATGAATACTTTTAAACAAATTGAGAGCTCTATAAGTTTACTGTTAAACACATAAAAAAAGAGACAATATTTCTATTTTTTATTAATATTCTTGTACTGGCCTGATAATTGAGTACGTTTTATACCCCAAGATAAATTGTTAGATATAAAAGTGAAGAAATTTAAGTTTGAAAAGGCAAAATTTGTTGTCGCATCAACAAAAAGTGCCAATATTTTCCATTTTGTTATAAAATTTTACAACAGTATCAATATTATGTTCTTTATGGGCCCTAAGGATGAATAGTTTTACACAAATTGAGAGCTCTATAAGTCTTATGTTACTTATATTTATGTCGAAAACACAAAAAAAAACTTTTTTGTAGTAATATTCATGTACTGGCCCAATATTCAGTTATTCTTATACTTCAGAATGGATTGTTATACATAAAAGTGAAGCCATTTAAGTTTACAATTGCAAAATTTGTTGTAACTTTGCATAAAAAAAGGAGCCAATATTTTCCATTTTGTTATAATATTATAAGGAAGCTATTAAACCAAGAGTTCCAAATGGTAAAGTTGAAGTCATCCCTTCGTAAATATTACGGACGCCATCACGAGTTGGTTGACCGTTATGGAATAACCGTTTCACAGATGATATCGGATATGTTCCTTATGTCGTAACTACAATACCCTTCCCTTTTCACGAATGTGACTTACCGAATTAGACTATTTACCGGATTTGTAATAACATAAGTAACACGACGGGTGCCACAGGTGGAGCAGGATTTGCTTACCCTTCCGGAGCAACTGAGATCACCCCCATTTTTTGGTGGAGTACGTGTTGCTTAGTCTTTAGTTTTCTATGTTGTGTCATCTTTACTATTATTTGTCTGTTTGTCTTTTTATTTTTGGCCATGGCGTTGTCAGTTTGTTTTCGATCTATGAGTTTGACTGTCCCTCTGGTATCTTTCGTCCCTCTTTTATACAATGACATTAAAATTCTGTTCTTTTTGGTGTCAAATGATGAATAGCTTTACATAAAATGAGAGCTATACAGCATGTACAAGTCTACGGTTACTAATTTTTATGTCCAATATTTCTTTTTTTATTAATATTTATGTACTGGCCTGATAATGGGGTACTTTTTATACCTCAGGGTGGAGTGTTTTACATTAAAGGGAAGGAACTTAAGTTTAAATTGTAAAATTTGTTGTCGCCATCAACAAAAGGTGCCAATATTTTCCATTCTGTTAGAATATTGTTCAAGGGCATAAAATTTCTGTTCTTTTGGTCCCTAAACATGAATAAATTGAGAGGTCTTCAAGTCTACAGTTACTAATATTTATGTTTTGTATAATCTTGTACTGGTCTAATAATTGATTACTTTTTATACCTACAAATGGATCTGTTCTTTTGGTCCAAGAGGATGCATAGTTTTACACAAACTGAGTGCTCCATAAGTCTACAGTTACTAATATTTATGTCAATAACAATAAAAAGTGACAATGTTTCTTTTTTTTTATTAATATTCTTGTACTGGCCTGATAATTGAGTTGTTTTTATACCTCAGGATGGATTGTTAGACATAAAAGTGAAGAAATTTAAGTTTATAATTGTAAAATTTATTTTCACATAAAAAAAAAAAAAAAAAAGATGCCGGTATTTTTCATTTTGTAATAATTTTATACAACGGCATTAACATTCTGCTCTTTTTGGTCCCTAAGGATGAATACTTTTAAACAAATTGAGAGCTCTATAAGTTTACTGTTAAACAAATAAAAAAAGAGACAATATTTCTATTTTTTATTAATATTCTTGTACTGGCCTGATGATTGAGTACGTTTTATACCCCAAGATAAATTGTTAGATATAAAAGTGAAGAAATTTAAGTTTGAAAAGGCAAAATTTGTTGTCGCATCAACAAAAAGTGCCAATATTTTCCATTTTGTTATAAAATTCTACAACAGCATCAATATTATGTTCTTTATGGGCCCTAAGGATGAATAGTTTTACACAAATTGAGAGCTCTATAAGTCTTATGTTACTTATATTTATGTCGAAAACACAAAAAAAAAACTTTTTTGTAGTAATATTCATGTACTGGCCCAATATTCAGTTATTCTTATACTTCAGAATGGATTGTTATACATAAAAGTGAAGCCATTTAAGTTTACAATTGCAAAATTTGTTGTAACTTTGCATAAAAAAAGGAGCCAATATTTTCCATTTTGTTATAATATTATAAGGAAGCTATTAAACCAAGAGTTCCAAATGGTAAAGTTGAAGTCATCCCTTCGTAAATATTACGGACGCCATCACGAGTTGGTTGACCGTTATGGAATAACCGTTTCACAGATGATATCGGATATGTTCCTTATGTCGTAACTACAATACCCTTCCCTTTTCACGAATGTGACTTACCGAATTAGACTATTTACCGGATTTGTAATAACATAAGCAACACGACGGTTGCCACAGGTGGAGCAGGATTTGCTTACCCTTCCGGAGCAACTGAGATCACCCCCATTTTTTGGGGGAGTACGTGTTGCTTAGTCTTTAGTTTTCTATGTTGTGTCATCTTTACTATTATTTGTCTGTTTGTCTTTTTATTTTTGGCCATGGCGTTGTCAGTTTGTTTTCGATCTATGAGTTTGACTGTCCCTCTGGTATCTTTCGTCCCTCTTTTATACAATGACATTAAAATTCTGTTCTTTTTGGTGTCAAATGATGAATAGCTTTACATAAAATGAGAGCTATACAGCATGTACAAGTCTACGGTTACTAATTTTTATGTCCAATATTTCTTTTTTTATTAATATTTATGTACTGGCCTGATAATGGAGTACTTTTTATACCTCAGGGTGGAGTGTTTTACATTAAAGGGAAGGAACTTAAGTTTAAATTGTAAAATTTGTTGTCGCCATCAACAAAAGGTGCCAATATTTTCCATTCTGTTAGAATATTGTTCAAGGGCATAAAATTTCTGTTCTTTTGGTCCCTAAACGTGAATAAATTGAGAGGTCTTCAAGTCTACAGTTACTAATATTTATGTCAATAACAATCACATGTGACAATAATTCTTTTTTTTTCAATATTCTTTAACTGACTTTATAAATACACAGGAACCTAATTTAGTTGTTGTCGATTTGTCGCTGTATACCATATTTGCTTTTCGTTTTTTGTTTTGTACATGTTGTACATACACCGGCTGTTAGTTTTCGTGTTTGAATTGTTTTACATATGTCAGTTAGGGACCTTTCATAGCTTTCTAAGCGGTATGGGTATTACTCAATGTCGAAAGCCGTCCTGTGACATATAGTTGTTGAATGCTATGTCATTTGACCTCTGGTGGATACTGACCAGTAATGGTAAACATTAAGTTCCCATTGTGATACCGCCTGTCTGCTGAAATATCAGTCAACCAAACTAAAACAGTTTGTTGTCGATCAAAAAGTCTAATCTTTAAATGATATCGTCTTCGCTGAATTTAATAAGGGAACAAGTGTGGTTCTTCGCAAAGTATGAACGATAGGAAAATAGTGCATTCGGAAACTTGATCACAAATACACATTTTAACATGTTTATAATCATAAAACAGACCAAAATATTTTTCTTTTATAAATGAAGACTTCATCGCAAGGATTAATTTGAGGTTTAAAGTATGATATCAAAGTATGCTAGAAAATATTTTAAAAGGATTACGTGGTCCCAGTTGTTATCTCACATACTTCATGTTGCATCTACATCATTTTAATCGCATTTTTGTTTATTTTCTTGGAGTTTTCTTATAAGGAGAGATCCAAATTTTGAATATTTTCGACGATTTGTAATTGCACTTTTCTGTATCCGTGAAAGTCGCGAACTGAAATTGTTTGCTAAAATGTTTTGGTTTACAGTAAATTGTTATCCATGCCAACCGTGCTAACAAATGCATACGATGACGATGAAATAATAATATCATGTTGTAACAGTATTTTGGTCTATTTACAATTGTAGTAGATTTACCTTAATTTTATATCGGATTTAAATGCAAGTCTAAAAAAGTATTTTTAAGAAGTCTGACAATCAACACACATTGATTAACAGTTTATAATGAATTTGTTTTAAGAACATGTGAATGTTGTTATCATCCATTCCGTTTGGTGCATACTTTTAATTATCGATTGGTGACCGTTTTCAATGTAACTGCCACCTCATAAAAGTAAGACTGGTGGCAAGCACAACACCCTATAAAAGGTCCGTGTTTTGCTTTAGTTAAATATAGAAAAATATGTAGTATGATTGCCATATTATAGATCACCATATGTCCTTTAACGATAAGCAAAACCCATACCGCATAGTAAGCCATAAAAGTCCCCAAAAAATGTGATTTAAGTAATATTAATATACTAGATAGCCTTCTAACATGTCTAATGAGAAATTGTTTATTTTTGTCTCTACTATTAGTTACGAAATGTGCTAGTGACCTAAGAAGGTAAGACAATAAATTCAATATAGGTTGAAAGCGAACGAAGCTGGAGCCCTATGTGAAATTTACTGACCCCGTAAATATCTCGTGTACTATCTGTACATGGAGATTGGGAATTTTCAAAAAGGTTTGATTAACATTTCATGGCCCTTCAAGTTAAAAGTTCCAAATTATATACTACTTGGCATTTTCGAAAATTCAAATTAATAAAATAAAATTTATCATATGCGATAATTTAATGATAATTTTATCTCGGTAAATTGTAGGCTTGAATTTTGTTTCTAATTTTCATTTCAATTATTGTTTTTCCATGGTGGTTTCACCAGCAAATGACGACGATTTCTAGTAATGAAGACAGTGGTTGACTCTTTATCGTTCTTCAGTCCATGTATTCTATGTTCGGCATATGTTAAACATTTATTTTTCTTCTTTGGACATTTGCAAAATGTGTACGCTACACAATATAAGTCTTTTATGCACAGCCATTTGCATTCTGCACTGTCTGTTACTCTCATGCTTTTGGTAGCAGGTAATCTTGATATTCCCCTGATAGAAGTTTTATCTAGCTGTAGGTAGTATTCTATCTTATAAGTGAATATTACACTGTCCCATCGTTGAGAGCCCAATTTGGAATTACCTATCATACCCTTTGGATTATTCTTTGGGTTGTACATATAACAAACATGGAAACTATGATACATGGTGGTGCACTCTGTACAGTATGCCATGGCAATGCAGTCCTTCTCGTTTTCACATAGATCAATGCATTCGCTTACGCTTTTGGCCGGAACGTTATTGTAAAAGTAAGCAAGGCTTGTGTATTCGAGCATTAAACCGGGTTTAAGTGGATCACAGGAATCAACAATTCCTCGTTTAAGAAGATATTTGCAGTAGTCAGTTGTGGCATTTTTCATCCTTTCGGCTATTTTCTTGTGATTAACTCCCAAATTTCCCATGTATTTATCAGTAAATAATGTATGCATTGGAGACAGTTCATACTGCATAGGAACCGGACTTTCTTTGACTGAGGACGACCATGTCATGGCATCGCCATTTGCGGGCGGGGGTGCTCCTACAGTCACAGTCCTAGTTGTAACAGAGCTAGAAAACTCCGATATTGCTTTCTTTTGATTGGTGTCCATGTTAAAACCCCCACTCACGCTAAATAATCCAGAATAACTTGCCTGAACAGCTATATTTGTACCTTTTTCTGTTTTTTTCTGGTAGTCAGATAATTTCATGGTGTGTTCGTAAGTGAGACGAGCCCCAAAGGTTGTATAAGTTGGATAATGTGTACCATAGCGATGGAAAAAGTCTAAATATGTTTGTGGGTCGTCTGATTTGTCAAGTTTTTTAACCCATGTTAAAAACTGTTCAGTGAAACGAGGAAGATTTTCCCGAATAAGTTCAGTATAGTAGTAAATGCACTTTGCCGTTGATAATATTTTGACATTTTCCCCTGCTGACATTTCCGAGGTTGAAGTCTTATAACCATAAGAAGCTGAAAAACTGACACCGAAAAAACCACCGCCTTTGGCATTAGCAGTATACGATAATGATTTGGAAAACTCGTACTTATTCCGAGCAGTAGAAGAAGTAAAGGATGTTATACACGAGACATCAGGGACAACAACTAGTCCATGAGGTATACTGTATCTGCAGTCAGACGTTTTTTTCCCTTCACTATAGTCTGTTTTAAAGATTGGGAACGTAAATCCAGGATCGTGTCCATTCGACAGTGGATAACCCCTTAAGATGTTATATCCGAAAAATGCATAGTCTATATCAGGAAATGTTTGTTTGAAATTTGTTCCTATACAATCTTGCATCCTGAAATCATTTCTCATACCTAATGTAAAAAAAAAACAGAATATAAACAATCAAATTTAAGTTAAACTCGAATAGAAATGTCTTTCAACAACTTGGATATGAAATGGCTTAAACTTGAACACTCATTTTAGTTTACAATTATCTGTCCTGTCAATTTCATAGTTTCAGGTAATTTGAGACTTCAACATGTATATGTATCGCAAAAATGATTTTAAACACCGGAAGTTAACACTCTTTACAAAAATGAAATATATTTTGATTGATAAACTATCAGCGAAATGTCGTAACCACGCATAATTTACAACATAAGAATAATGTCTAAAAGAGGACAAGTTAACAGGACATTTTGATGAGATACTGACTTTAAATTGTTCAACCTCGGTGATTGAGCGGTCAAACAAATCAATCTTGAGCTATCAGTTGCTTTCACTACTGAGGTTGTCGTTTCAAACCCTGCCATGAGCAAGTGAATTCGATTCAAATCTTAATCTCTTGTGGAGAATGTTTTTCTGCCGAAATTCGATGGTTCTCACCAATCAAAGGACTTCAATCACAATGAAGTAGACCATCATGGTATAGCCAAATGTGTTAAAATAGCATTAAACACAAACACGTTAATGTGATCAATTTGTCATTCCTAATTTTCTATTGCGATCACACAAGAGCCAGAAAGAGTGAAGGCCTTCTTTTAAGGCAAACAAGTGTAAATTGTAATAAACAACATGTTATCGCAACAAATTACACTCATACAATTAATTGCTTAAACATAGAAGTTACACGGAAATGTACCTATATTAAAGTTGAAATCCTGCCCTTTTTTACCAGCTAGAACGTTTTTCAGTTGTTCAGTAACTGTAGGGTTTTTAGTCTCCTGCTTTTCTCGTTTGACTTTTAAATCTAGATTATCTGCACTAAAAAAGAAAAGAGTTCAATTATTCGGATTAAAATTGACGTATAAAGTTCGATACCGATATCCGCGACAAGAGAAACGAGAAAAAATGTGGAGGGGTTTAAACCTATTGATTGTGAAATTTAAACCGATGTACAGTAGTTTCACCTGAAAATGTGGATATGAATTGCCTTATCAAATGGCAAAATCAAAAGCTCAAACACATCAGACGAATGGAAAACAACTGTGATATTCCTGACTTGGTACAGGCATTTCCTTATGTAGAAAATAGTGTATTAAACCTGGTTAAAAGATAATAAAATAGCCTTACACAGATGCGTATTCACTATTTCACACAGCATACATATATATGACAAATAATGAAAACCAAACCACTGTGAACGTCAACACTACACGACGAACGTTACAACTTACGAATGAAAGTTTTGAAATTTTCTGGATAAAGCATTGAAATAAAATTACAGAACGTTTAACCACGCCAAATTCTTTATGTGTCTGTCCAACAACAGGATCTTGTATTTCTGTGGTTGTATTTGGTTACCGTCTGCCATTATTGCTTTCAAATCAGTTCAAAAAGTTCCTTTTATGATTTTTTGTCTGTTTTTCAGGGTTTTCTCATAGTAACGCTTCTAAATAGTTTGGTCATTAATGAAGGCCATGCTTTGACCAGTACTTTTACATTCTAGTTCCTTGTTCTATGATTGACGGATACACATGTAGTTGTCTCATTTCTGTTGTTTTTTTTTAATGCTTTTCGTCTTAATAAACGATGATTATCCTGTTGTCTTTGAAAATCAAACATGATGCACACGGCTCGAGCGCACATATGTCATGGACTTACCAATCATGTCAACACTAATGAGACACAGATTAGAATGGTAATGTTCAGTACTGGACTAACAGATTCATGTCACTTTTGTATATAAACAAAAATCATTAGATACCTGGTCGTCTTTACTTTCAAAGTTGCAAAAACAGAGAGACACACCACCATTACTGAAAACAACAGCCCTAGTAGGACCTTTTTACCAGTGGTAAGCAGCTGTTTAATGTAAAAAAAAAGAAGTTAATTTGTGGATTTGCGCCCCTCTAATTTTCATTTTTGAATTCAATAAAAAATCCTTTTAGGTTGGCATAGGCTATTATTAAAAAGTTTGACCCATCATCTACAATTCTCATTTTTTTCTCAAAAACTTGCATTCGAAATAAAACATTTTATCAACATTAGTGAATATCTTTTATTTCTTGTATGTACTCTTTACAATTTAAAATTAGTTCTGCCTACATCCCGATATAAGTCCAATGTCGAAATAAATGCTTTTTGCATTATTATGTAAAGCTTTTTATATGTTTATGTACTAATCAAATTCTTTGCCAGTGAAACAGAAAGTGCTCGTCTTTTAACTTTGATTAGAAGTCACTTTGTCAATGCTGAAGTAATTTATGGTGCGACAGGTTTATTGTACGAAATGGCTAGCAGTGGTTGTATGGTTGTAAGTTGTACGATAACGTGGCCTCTCTCATAAAAACGCTCCCAATATCAAATACGAGACTACGTTATCGTCTTTTCTTGTTTGTCGCTCTAACATGGTCAAACCTGACCTTAACGGCTTTTCCGGGCGATCTTGCGACATGACGTTTCATTCAAAAGGCCCTGTGACAGTTACAAATGTTTGATATAATCGTATATGCAATATGAAGGAACATGATAAAATGTATATACTTGTTTTCTGTCATTGTTAATCTGATCTTTAGAATGCCCATTACCTCTGATGTACCGTTCTGCTGTAATTACAAAGGAATAGAAAAAGGTAGTAATTGCAAAATAGACAAAAAAAATAATTGAGATAAAATATTTATCATTGCTATTACTGAAAATTTTAAACTGAATAATAAATATATTTGCTCTTCATTTCATCGTGTTATAACGAACCATTAGCATGATTAGCTGCAAGGTAAACAAAACATTAATGTACAATATTTTTTTGTTTCAAACATTTATCAAAGCGGAATATTGAGATACTATTCCGCTATTAGTAGTCAGTTTGGTTCAATTTGGTCAAATTAATATCCCAAACATGGCAAACTTATTATTGGCTTGCAAGTCAATAATTCAATCTTATTTGAATCCTTAATCATGTTACCCTAACTTGACCTTCAGGTGAAGATAGGATACGCTTGCCCTAAGCGTGTTCAGTTATTAAAAAGGAAAGAGAGGCAACATTGAAAAGTGTCATAAGGGAGAGGAGGGGATGGACCATAAAAAAATGTTATAACGATTTTCTAAATCATTCATATACATGCGAGACGATGATTTACATTTTTCAAATCTATAACATGAGGCCAAACAGACATGGAAAAAATCATTTGCAATCACACGACTACTCCGTATTAAGATGAAAACAAAATCAAAATATTAAATTTATGAAAACCTTCACAGTGCACGTGTATTTTGACTTGTGTTGATGTGTACACGTTGACACACATATACTGTATAAGTTACGTTTCTTAAAATAATTGGTATATATAGATTAATGTGTTATTATGATATGGTACAGCAATTAGGAATGGTTACTGTGTAATGTCAGTGTGGTGTGGTAAGCAAATTTGTTTTTCAACTATCAGAATAAGGTTATGCTTTATTTGCATGAATTTTCTTTGTGTATTCATTTGCTGCTGGCCATTGTAAATGATTGTTTCCTTCGTATATTCACCTTTTAGGCATACTTTTAGTGACGAGTTCAATGTTTTATTGGAATTAATTAATAGTTCCTCATAAGATACAGGTGTTGTAAACAAACAACGTTGAACAGTTGTCTGTGTATCAAAGACACACATACGTATGTGCAATAACAATAGGCACAGTGCCAGTATTGTTGTAAGTCTAGAAATAGGCTTCAGAGCTTCACATGTAAATTGTTATTTTTATTCACTAGTATTGGGTTTTTAGGTAGACTTTTAGATCCGAGGGAATAACTTGCTTATCGTCTTCTTCCATGGCATAGTCTTAAACATATATATTTCTAATTTCTTGTTTGTAAAAATAGAAATTAATAAGAAACTAATAATCCACTCTTCTCAGGCAAAGTTGACTTTAAAATGATTTCAGCTATTCAATCAAGGACAATTTATACATGCATAGCGAATCAAGAATTTAAACAGCATTCCGTTAATGTTTTTTTGTTTTGTTTTAGCATTACTGGTGAGGTTAAATCTAAAACAAAAAATACACCATATAGACACAAACAATATATGTGGCTTTGGTATGACTAACCTAGGGCAAACCATATATTCAAATAATCTACAATGATAGCCTTAGTCAAAATTTAATGTGAATAATAATAATAATAATAAGAAGAAGAAGAAGAAGAAGAAGAAGAATAATAAGAATAATAAGAATAATAATAATAATAATTATCATTATTATTATTATTACTATTATTGTTATTATTATTATTATTATGACTACCATACTTTACTTAAATAACCACTATTACAATCATCACCTAAGAAAACCCTTATCCCCCGCGGGAAACTGCACATACGCAAACTAACTGTTTTTTTCTATGTGCACGTAGTCTCTTTTTCTAGCGGGAAACTGCTCGAAGGCAAAATTGCTGTTTGGAATGTCCGCTTAGTAAAATGAAACCTTTTGAATTTGACGCAACTTTTCCAGTCGAAAAAAAAGTTGTTTTGTTGGCATAAAAAAAAAATCCTTGTCTCATTTTAATAATAATGGATTATTTGGAATTTATTACTATTATGAGTAGTATTAATCACACTGCTTTTGTTGTACCAAGATTACTACTTATAGTTATAATAATATAGAAACATAAAAACACATATACATGAATACACAAATATGTACAAAAGTTAACTAAGGTGTTATCAAATTATTACATTAAACATGCTATTTCTTACCAAACCGGTACATTTTCTCTTCTTCGGTCGGAATATATATATATATATATGTTTTTGATCTGCAACTATTAATAATAAAAACATATGCACTTGTATGACCTTGAATAAAATATCAGGTGTAAAGATATAAAAATAATATATTGTTGATACTTAAATTTTGTGTATGATAGTTCATGACAATTTAGAACGCAGGTTTTTTTCTATCAATTGAATGACTAAATATATCATATGGAAAAAATATAAAACTTTATTAATTAATAATAGATAGTTGGTATGTGAGAAGCGCATGCTGTTTGCATACTATAAGACTCAAGTGTGGCTTTCGAATCTTCAAAGGTTTTTTTTAAGATTTTATCATTTTAAAGCATTGTTCAGTATATTTTCTTTTGTTGACAAGTATAATTGTTATTAAAACGTTTGAGAGACTGGCAAAAAAGTTAGAAAAATAAAAAAGTAGATGACACTTTAGGAATACCAATGAAAGGGGGAGTATTGTTTAGGTGCCGTATTTAAAAAAAAAATATTATAATCAACAATTTCAGAATTTGGAAAACCCCTTTTTCTTCATTAGAACCAAAAAATTGGTGTTGATATAAATAAGAAGATATAGTAAGAGTGCCAATGAGACAACTCTCCACTAGTCACAATGTATAAAAAGTAACAATTATAGGTCAAAGTACGGCCTTCAACACGGAGTAACAAAACGCGCGTCTGGCGTATTAAATTATAATCCTGGTACCTTTGATAACTATTTACAACATAAAAAGATACATATTAATATTTACAACGTTCTTCAACTTTGTCATAACAACAAACTGAGAACCAAGTCTTACCAATATTTATTCAAAGTTTCCTGATTTTTGAAACACTCCGACTATTTCTTTAGGATGCGTATGATGTTGGTGTCGGAATACACTGAGTACAGACGACTTTCAGAACAAATCATATGATCATCAGCCGGTCAATATATTGTATATTGAACGGAACAACAGGCCAATGACTACAGTATAATGACGTCATAAATACGAAAAGGGAACGTTTGAAGCAGATAGAAATATTCAAAATTGCTTTTCAGTAAAAATGCTTACTAATTATGAATTATAATGTCATTACATTTCGACGTGTGTTCAAGTAGATTTTTTAAGTAATTGATGTGGAATTTAAACATGTTAAATGCAAAATCATTGATGACATAGAAAACAAATTATTTGGGATTTACGAACAATAAAATGACAGCATTAATTACGCATATTATGCGAAAACTATTATTGTCATCTCCGTCAATGCACTTTTTGGGATATGGCAGTCCGATCAATTATCTGTGATTTGTTCATGCATATTTTGTTTCATATCATTTTAATTGTAACAATTATACCAATGAAATAAACTCATCAAAGATAATAGATTGATTATGTTGAAATATAACATACCGATATATGGAAGCTGGTCTCTTGGAATATGTTATATTGATTGTCGCATTACAAAATAGACGTGTTGCGTGATGTCTATGTTTTGACAGCTGCAAACAAACGTTACATTTGACATTTAAAATGAAACCTAAGAATTTTAGCGTTAAAGAAACAAAAGAAATATCAGGTATTAAATCTTTGACAATTCGATTTTATTTTTGCTAATTGTCGCTTTCCTTTTTAAGAATACAAAATATATTAATTACAAACTACTGTAAACCAACTTATTTTCGCGGATACTTTATTTCGCGTTTAGCCCTTTCTAGCCCGATTCGCGGCTATTTAATTTCGCGATTTTTAAATTTACTTGATGTAATTAGACAGGGAAAAAACCAAGTTTTAAATTTTCGCGACGATTTATATTCGCGTTATTTTTCTCTTCGCGAAAATAAATCGCTCGCGAAAATTTGTTGGTTTTCAGTATCTATATGTTGCTAATCTGACAACAGAAAAGTCCATATTACACTTTAAAGACAGATAAGCAGACATTGAATTTCCTTTAAAACATCCATGTTTCTCGAACAACGACACGTACGTATCCGTGATGTTCTCTAATCAAACTAACCATGTCTCATTCTATGATCTCAAAATGCTAATCGAAATAAACAACCTAAGTATTGTTTAATGATCCAAAATTCAATTGCTAACATTAATGCATTCTTTACAGTCCTATCGACCGGAAAATATGATCAATAAATCTATGAAAAAAAACCCAATATCTTGTACAAATATAAATGCAAATGACACAACAACTTATCAATTCAAAATGTAATAAGGCACCTATGTGTAAATAAGAACGGTATTGACACCTGATCACGAGTTATGTCACTATGTTTTTTTTCATGTTTTCTTAGGTTGAAGACATCCTTGTCTTTGAAGAATTGGAAGTGAACTCACCGAATGATTACATTTTCAGTTTTTGTATTTGTTTTGTATATCACAAACTTCACTTTATTCTATCGTTGGCGGGGAATTACAAAGTTCTATTAGGAAAAAAGTGTAACATGTCCATAAATTGGTTCTGGCTATCCTTTATCTGTTCGGCTTTAACATATTTAACAACAAATTGTGAAATGATATTTTTTTTACATTTTATATCTTTTTGAAAAAAAATAGCAAATTTCAAAACATGCCACAAAAATTTAACTAGGAATCGTTTATATCAAATACTGCTACTGTTTTTTATAAATACTGAATGATTTAGATATATCTTTATACAGTAACAATTCTTTAAAGAATAATTTATTTGTTTTACAGTCATGCTTTTTGGTTTTGATTTTACTGTTTCTGTCGAAACTGATGAATATTTTACAAACTTTTAAGTTATCTGTTTAACAAGCTTATCAATTATTTTACAAACCCTTCAGTTATCTGTTTAACAAGCTTTATCGATTAATACCGAGTTTGTACTAACATGAGCAACACAAAGGGTCCACATGTGAAGCAATATATGCTTACCCTTCCTGCGCACCTGAGTTCACCCCCCAGTTTTTGGTGGGGTTCGTGTTACTCAGTCTTTATAGATATAGGAAGATGTGATATGAGTGCCAATGAGACAACTCTCCATCCAAGTTACAATTTATAAAAGTAAACCATTATAGGTCAAGGTACGGCCTTCAACACGGAGCATTGGCTCACACCGAACAGCAAGCTATAAAAGCCCCAAAAAATAACTACTGTAAAACCATTCAAACGGAAAAACCAACGGTCTAATCTATATAAAAACGAGAAACGAGATACACGTAAGAACTACATAAACAGACGACAACTACTGTAATCAAATTCCTGACTTAGGACAGGTGCAAACATTTGCAGCGGGATTAAACGTTTTAATGGTACCAAACCTTTTCCCTTTTCTGAAACAATAGTATAACATCACAACATAGAAAAACACACCATAAAATATCAATTGGAAGGCTTAACTCAATCAAAAAACATAAATTAACACACAATGAACGAATAAATTTGACCTGTGACACCTGAATGCAAATACACAGTTAATAAAAAATTACAAGGGATAAATAATTAAAGTCAAAAGTAAATAAACAGGTTTAAACAAAGTTAAAGTATGATATCACTGTGAAGTTTCAAACAATTTATAGAAAATCATCACTTTTAAGTTTTCTTTATTGTGTTTTGTGTACTGTTGTTTGTCTGTTTGTCTTTTTTATTCTAGCCATAGCGTTGTCAGTTTATTTTTTACTTATGAGTTTAAATATCACCTTGGTATCGTTTGCCTCTCTTTTTCTCGGAATCTAACGTTTGAGAAGTAAAATGAAAAAATGAACTAGTATTAGAAATTGCTTTTCTGCTTAAACTTGGACGGTTGATTAATTTTTATTATTTGAATCTATTTATTTTAGTGTCCTTGTTTGTATTATTTACATACTTCTATTCATAGTTTGACACTATTGGTCACTGTAAAAATAAAAATGCGTTAACATTTTAGCCCACTGATTGTGTCTGCCCAATCAAGTAGCCTGGTATGTAATGGATTTCGTTGGTTATTGTTTGCACTCATTGTTTCGCTTATTCATGTTTACAAGTAGGCCGTTCGTTTTTTTTTCTTTTGAATCATTTCACATTTTGTTTTTTTCGGTCCTTAATTGGTTACGCAATGTGTGATGTTGAATGCTGTATCTTGACCTACAGATCTTCACATCCGTATCGTTTAGTGTTTGATTGATAGTTGTCTAATTGCTATAATACTATATCTTCTAAGCTTTATATTAAGTTAAGTTATTACCTGTAACTAAGTAACCAAATTATTTTAATTTTCAATGATACAACCGTCAAATATATATCGTTATATCACATTACTGCAGATGAATCATAATCAATTCAAAACTAAAATCCACATTCGATCTTATATTTAAAGCATACCATATGTTGTTATTTAGAAGCAGACACTGCAGTTGATCATGAAATTCAATATGTAATATGTTATCTATACAATAATTGAATTATTTGCAAAATGGATTATTGTATACATAACGTATCATTACCAATATTTACAATATTTATCCATTATAGTGCTTTATAATTCATATATCTTCGCTTTTCTTTAATATTGGATTTGTTTTTTTCCTACACGATTTCATTGATACTGGGTTTGGCAAAAACTACACGTTTAGTGACATAATTCGAAAGAGAAGACGTCAAGTGTATACCAGACGACATACGTGTAAAGTATAACATTAAAATGTCCATCGAAAGAATACTCAAAACTTAGGATTTGAGGATGTTCGCTACTCTGTTTTAAAATAACAAGCTTTTTTAAAGACTGTGATAGATTGATAGTATTTAAATGAAGGAACTAAAAAAAGCAGAAAAAAATGAAGGGTCTGTGTGCTTGTTTTCGAGATATAAGCCATTGAAAATTTGGCGGGAAATGATCCTCTCTAGATGTTTCATACATTTAACATTGTTACCTTTTTATTCTCAAAAACAATGAAAAAATAACAAGGATTTTATAAGATTTTCAAATATGGCTTTTAAAACTATATGTTATAAAATTATGAAAAGAAAAGTAGGGGTTACCGGGCAAAATTTTTAATGGCACTACATGGATGAAACAAGAGGATTCCGAATATCTGACACAAACATCAAAAACCAGAGGAGGGAACATCCTTAAGTATGTATTTTTACGTCCATATATAAGGTGCAACGTTTCTTCCTCATTTCCCTCACCATTTAAAGAAATTGAAAATCTAAACATCATCGGAAAAGTATGAACAAAAAATTATCATGTCATGTTCAGTCTTTCGGTCATTTCTAAGGCTTACCAAGAAATTAACAAAAGTACAGTATATATTTTTCCCAGTGATTCTGTAGTTGGGTAGAAAAAACAAAGCATAAAAAGTAAAAATATCGTCAGTAACATACTCCAGCCTCATCTATGACGTGTTTAATCTTTTATTGTTAATCCTTTTTTTTTTTTGGTCTGACAGTTTATTAAGTCTTCCATTCAAGACGGTTGTGGAAGTCTTACAAAGACAGGACAATAACCAGTCAGGGGAATTACTTAAACAAGTAACAATTTTTATGACGTATTCGCGTTATTTTTGTCAAATCTGTATTTTACTAAAAGATCAAGCTCTTTCTAATTCCCATTCGAATTTACCGCGGTTTTTTACCAGTTCCTAGTCTCGCGTGATTCACTCGTCATTTCCTGCGATTTTAAGATCACTAGGATTCATCAACACAGAAGCAAATCGAAAAAATGTGAGTTTTTGTTGTTGTTTAAATGCATTTTCGTCCATTTTTTGACAGAAATTCTCTTATTTTATGCAATTTTATTGATGTTGTTTATATTTTTCCAAGTTTTATTAACATTTCATATGTCTATTTCTGTAATTTATACGTCGACGCATCAAATCGCGTACAAGGCATCAAGAGTTGTCTCCCTAATATTTATCTTTTAACAAGGTAAAAAAAGTTATTTTTTCCAGACCCCACCTGCTTTCCAAGTAAAAGCGTCGACACTGCTCCTATAGTCGCCGTCATGTAAAATTGGCACCGTGTTTTTTGTCGAAATTTTTTTAAATATCAGCCGCGTTCACTCGAGATGACGTTTTTCAATAAGCGGAATAAAAATCCTTTCCAAATATCCACTACTGTCCTACCTTTTATTGTGTTTGCACTGTATAATCCTGACCTTCACATTATTCAAGATTATTTACATTGTTAATCCGCCATCATGGTTTCTATGAGGATCCTTTATTTACATAACATTCGTTACTCTCCGGCAATATCCGTGTCATTGATGTGATACAGTTTCCCGCGCTTTTTACATGTAAACAATAACACGAGTTGTGTAATCGACAAGATAAATATGTTACCTGAATATGACCCGGAGAATGGACAGAATGGTGTTTACACGAAGAAACAATGAAATAAAAAGGTAATGTATTAAAAAAATAAATAAAAAAGAACCGGCAACATATCCAATCACAATAACTGAAGAAAGACTGAACTTTAACATATAAGATTTTGAGGGGTAACTGGGGCAAGGTAACATGCTTTTCGGACAAAACAGCCGTCGGACGCCAAAGCAATATCGGACTAGGGAATATGGGAATGAGATAATGGTAAGCAGGAGTCAAGGGGAGGGTAGCGGTAGTCTGGGAAGTGCAGTGACGAGTCAGAATGGGAGGGGGAAGGGTAGAAAATTTGGATAATCCTGAAATGGCTATTTTACTGATTTTCATCTGAGATTCCTATAAAAAAAATGAAATATGCACAGAAAGAAAAATGATGATACCTGTGTCAAACATCTGTTGATATGTTTTCTGGTTTAAAAAAAAACAGACATTGATTGGTAGCCTTTCAGCTCATGAATGTAGTCGATTATACAGAAACAGCAAAAACACAGGTTTCATGTTATCTTTATAACATCAATTTCTGTACATGTCAATACAACATCATTGCTATATGTACTATGATTTCAACAATACTACATGAAGTAAACTGGACTAGGGTGCCACATTTAATTCAAATGGGATGTTTTGGAATTTCTAAAAAAAATGACAAGTTCCCTTGAAATTTCTTGAAATGTCAAATGGAAATGCTTACCCTTTTAGAGTTCACAAGTAAACATTAGTTTTTATTTATTTTCCATGTTGATCCATTAATAATTGATTTTCATTTTGTTTGTGGATAATATTCTTTTCATTGAACATACATTTAAAGGATTCCCAAGTCCACATTAACTATATGTTGTTTTGAATGATTGTAAGTACATAATTATGTACATGTCTGTCTGACCAAGTTCATCTGATTTTGATGTAATTTAAACCGGTCATTATAATACTTGAAATATAACCTTTTTCTTTATGACTCGCTTTTTTGGTCACTGCCCTATGCAAGTTCGTTGTTACAATGTATGTTCGAGAAATGTAAAAGGGCTATTTTGAAGCCTCTTAAAACAGGTTTTCAGTCATTATGAGTACTAGTGATACTTGTAAAAAGTCTATGGATTTATCATAAATGTACTTTGTTCCCCTCTGACAGACATTCACAACTGTGTGTCACCATACCACATTGCCAGTTACAAATGTATAAAAGGCCCTGATAAGACAAAGTGTAAAACATGCGAACAATGAATATATGGACCTTATTAATGTACAAACAAACAAACACAAAACACATATCTTATACATGTACCTGTAATTTGTGAGCTCTGAAGTTTGGGAATTTTAAATAAAACAAGCATTTCTGAGAGTATTGCATGGCAACTATGCCAATACATAGTCCACTACATGTTAAGAATTCATTGTACTGGAACAAAATGCTAACTTGATCTATAACTTGTCATGGTGTAAACTATATATCAAATATAAAGTCAATATACTCCAGCATGGCAAAGATAAGTGAGGAAAACTGATTATTTAAGTAAATTTTCTAATTCCAAGGACCATAACTCTGCGTAAAATCATCAGACCAGAACATAATTCAAACTTGATCTGTAACTTGCCATGATAAACCTATATACCAAATATCAAATCAATATTTTCAAGCATGAAGAAAAAAGTGTGGAAAACTGATTTGCCGGACTGACAGACAGGCGGAGTGCAAACCTGAAGTCCCCTTTCGACTTCATCGGTACGGGACTGTCACTAAATATTCTATTCTATACAGCAACAAAAAAACTCACTAAGTTCCATGATACTCTTGACTTGGGGGATACACACACAGAATATAATAGGGTGGTTGATTTGATATGCTGTACTGGCATGTTTTTTTGGCAATTTCTCTGTTACAAATGTATTAAACATACTCAGCTTACAACTTTGATGACTGAATACTGAATGTGTTCATCTTGATGTTGATTGCAAGAGTTGCCTGTAATTGACATATTGTTACGCCATCTATCTATTTGTCTATTGTTAAAGACTGTATGTTGACTTTTTAATGCAGACTTGAGAATAAAGCAAACACCAATCAATCTTTGATTTTCTTTATGCTGGGTTTCTGTTTCATTCATATACATGTATGTATATATATACCACATCAACTGTTTTATGTTTAAACATTACAAATTATGATACCAGATAAAAAAAATGAGAGAAAGTGTGAAATAGGTTTTCCATTGTGAAAATTTTCTCCAAGGGTGTTCTCTCAAATTTTGAACATTGACACCTTTCAGAATTGATGCACTTCTAATCCAAATGCCTTTATACGTTTTTTCATTTTAAGATTTCGTCTCTTAATGCATTGATCAAAAGTTAAAGCTGCTCCTCATCTCAACCTTCCTTTTCTTTTAACTTGCAAAATTCTTATGTACTAGTTAAACCTCTACATATTGTAATAGCTATATCTTATAATCTATAGCTGTATATATCAAAAAGCATTTTCAATAAAACAATATAACAGTGTATTTAAACAAAATTTATGATTTAATAACTTAAGATACAATGTACATGTACCTTTTTTTTTTATATTGGAGTAACAACATGAACAACAAGTTATAATTAAAAACTTAACCAACATTAATCATTAAAATTCAATTACTTTTTATAAACATAATTAGAAATAGAGATCTTCAACATAAATGAACTATTTACAATCAGAATAAATATATATCACAGTTGTTGGAACTATATATCACAGATGTTGAAACCGGTATATCACAGATGTTGAAACTACGGTATATCACAGATGTTGAAAGTAGGGTATATCACAGATGTTGAAACTATATCACAGATGTTGATTTAATGTATACAGGATGGGTTAATAGCAATCACTCAACTAACTGTCCAGAAACTGTTATCAAAGAATCAGTAACCGAAGATTAAACAAAGGTATGTTAAGAAAGTCCTCCTGAGCTGTAAAGAAATGTAGACAGTTCCCATGTATAAAGCTGTATCAGTTCTGAAACTGCCAGTAAAATAGTTGCATGTTCATGTACCTACACTTTCTTTAAAAAAAATATAAAAAAACAATTGATAATCTTTGCTTATGTTAATGATTGGAAGTAACTTTTTGACAGTAAAATAAGTTTTAATGTGCAAGTGTCATAGTGTAGGGAGGAACATTTTTTTGGTTTATAATTCAAATGAAAAATATTCTATTTTCCCACCCTCAACTACTAATCACAGATCAACTAAGCCAGTTAGCCATCAGGTTTTTAATTTTTTAATTTTAATGGAAGACATTTTTTAAGTTTTTAAAAAGTTACAGGTATTATATATAGGAAATCACTTTTTATAGAAAAGATAGGAGTTTTTCTGTTTATCATTTTTCTTAACATGCTTTGAATAAAACAATCAATTTTATACATTGCTATAAGTATTCCCCATTTCCATTCTCAATTTTATTGATAAATCTACATTTAAAAATATCTTTAATAAGTAAAAATTATGGAGTGTTCATGTTACTATTTTACTGGCATGAAAGAAAGACATCACTGTTCCATCTCTTCAAGTGGCGAAATCAGTGGTTCACTGAGGTTCCGGTGGTTAAAAATGGAGAAGCACAGGGGGTTTTCGGCTATATTACATTGTCCGTTTTTAGACCCTAAAAATAACGACTACTAATGTAAACAAATGTGTTAAATGTCTTTTTCTTATCATCTGTTTCTATCCTTTCGTTTCATGTTTTTATACATCTTTGTTTTCGTTTTGATTTTGTTTTATCTTATGTGGGATTTCGACCTCTTTCTTATGAATCAAAATATTGTTACAAACTTTGAATGAGCAAAATGAGTTATGTCATCACCAAAGTCATAATCTATATAAAGCTAGTTTTAAAAGATAGAATATCCAAAACGTATTCCCTAAGCGAGTGCAATCGACGCAACTTCTTCAATCTATTGTATAAATCTGATTAACCCCTCGGTATTTGGTTTGAATTACTTTTAAATGTTCATAGGTTTATATCCTTCAATGTTTATTATTCACCAATTATCTTAAAACGAACGGACATTTAATAGTATGTGCATGGTGTGTTATATGTATTGAATTATTAAGAAAACTTTACTTTTTAAATGACATACTACAGTTAATATTCGCGACATTGTGTGTTCCTTTTAAACTAGAAATATATACGCAACTACACCGGAATTTAATTCAAATACATGTACAATGTGTTTTTATCACAAATGGTTTGTTTCAACAGGTTATTTACTGTGTACTGTTTTATGGTAAAAGGAAAAAGAACTGTTTATCGAATGGTTGTAAGTATTCCGTATTCGAATGCTTTTATAGAATGCTGTAACTACACATAATATTTCTTGTGACATGATTTTGTAACTGAAATAGCCATTTTGATCTGCACTTGTAGACATGTATAAATAAGACATCACTTTATGTTTTTTCGGTTATGAATCGATTTTCTTACTCATGAACTTTATGTTGTGTATATTCAGTAAAGTGTGAATCTTTCTCTTCTAAACATTTAATGAGGGTCTGGATTAGGGTCCTTTTATTCTGTATTTTTTTTATTGTTTAGCCATTTTTCTTAACTGTTTAAAAATTGTGCCCATTATTCTCTATTCTTTATATTTCAACACCCCACCTTTTTCAAATTTTTTTTTTTTTTTTTTGTGGCCTATTTTTTTCTATTTTTTATTTTTTGTACCTATTTTTCTGTAGTATTGGCCCATTGTTCTGTAGTATTGGCCCATTATTCTGTAGTACTGGTCCATTATTATGAAGTATTGGCCCATTATTCTGTAGTATTGGTCCATTATTATGTAGTATTGGCTCATTATTCTGTATTATTGGCCCATTATTCTGTAGTATTGGCCCTATATTCTGTAGTATTGGCCCACTATTCTGTAGTATTTGTCCATTATTCTGAAGTATTTGCCCTCCATTCTGAAGTATTGGGCCATTATTCCGAAGTATTGGACCATTATTCTGAAGTATTGGCCCATTCTTCTGAAGTATTGGCCTATTATTCTGAAGTATTGGTCCATTTTTCTGAAGTATTGGCTCATTATTCTGAAGTATTGGCCTATTATTCTGAAGTATTGGCTCATTATTCTGTAGTATTTGCCCATTATTCTGAAGTATTGGCCCATTATTATGTAGCATTGGCCCATTATTCTGTACTATTGGCCTATTGTTCTGAAATATTGGCCTATTATTCTGAAGCATTGGCCCATTATTCTGTAGTTTTGGCCCATTATTCTGAAATATTGGCCTATTATTCTGAAGTATTGGCCCATTATTCTGTAGTATTGGGCCATTATTCTGAAGTATTGGCCCATTATTCTGAAGTATTGGCCCATTATTCTGAAGTATTGGCCCATTATTCTGAAGTATTGGCCCATTATTCTGAAGTATTGGCCTATTATTCTGAAGTGTTGCCCATTTTTCTGTAGTATTTGCCCATTATTCTGAAGTGTTGGCCCATTATTCTGAAGTATTGGCCCATTATTCTATATTCATAAAACTCCGTCCAGACCCTTAATCTGCATAAACAAATTTTATTATCTGGTATATTTAATATGAAAGTATGTTTCGTTTGAGTATCCTTTCTTGAATTGATATATGTTCAGCTATTTTATTAGAAATAAGGTTCCATCTCCATTCGGGACATACCAAAAAATATGAAAATGGATATTTGCTGCTTCTCCATCAGTTTCAATTCATTAGGGACTAAGGGCAAAGACTGGTCGGCGTAGTGTGAAATACTGTGCCCATTTAATGTGAAAATTTCTTACTGCAGACTGTCACCTTGGGAACGAGTCTTTTAAAAATCCAGCATAGCATGAGATTTCAGAAAAAAAAAGGAATAATAATCATATCACATTAACATGTTCTCGCACAGTTTTGCATTATATTTTTGTCATCGGACGTAAAACACAACATCGTCCATCATATTTAGCTGACCTATATGAACAGCTAACTTGATTATGATGTGCATTCTTTTTTTAATTTAGACTATTGCTTAAGTATTGATCTTCTGTCTTATATAAATATCTTCTTTTGACTTCAGTTGAAAGGTATAAAAAGAGAGGAGGAGGATACCAAAGGAATATTTCAACTCAGAAAACAAACTGACAACACCAAGGCAATAAACAAATTAAAACGACCAAGAGTTTGGGACGTTACATGAAACTTTGCAAAACTATGCAAGAGTGTGTTAACATGTTAAGTAACAAATAGTTTTGAAAAAAATGCATTAGTAGAAAAATTACGTTAAAGTAAGCGAAATAACTAAAATATTTAGAAATATATAGGGCGCAGATATGCTTCCGTACGAGTGAATACCACACTGCCAAATTACAGTTTGCGAAATAAGTTTGGGAATGAATCCAAAGTTTACAAATTATTTCAAAGTTTGTGAAGTGAGGCAAAGTCTGCAAAATAATACAAAACTTTTTTTCGAAATTTCGTAAACTTGGTTAAATAACGCTAATGATTTCGTAGTAACAAAAACCTCTGCAAAGAGTTCATGTGGCGGTAAGACGTTTTTAAAAGAAATAATCCACACGGTTTTAAATATAAAAATGGAAGCATATGCTATAAATTTATTGCTTTTGGATACCATACGGCATATTTTTGTTAATAGTAAACAAATAGGTAAAACATGCTACACAGAGGAACAAGTTATAAGTTTGCTGGAGTTTCTTATTGAAAGAATGTTGGTCAATTTAGAGGTAGATTTTTTTAAGCAAATTGTCGGCATTCCTATGGGAAGGAATTGTGCGCCTCGCCTTAACGACCTTTTCTTATTTTTATCAAAGTTCCTTCAGACACTTGTCAAAAACAAGAAGATCAAAGAAGCCAAATTATTTAATTTCACATTCAGATAGAGTGATGATGTTCTTTCCATTAACAATCCAAACTTTTCTAATTTGGGTTCCATTAATATATCCCCTAGAACTATAAATTCAAGTAACAACAGACATATCTTCCTCCGCCTCATCTTTATACTTATACCTCGAATTTGACATGAGCGGTCATCTCAGTACCAGAATCTATGATTAACGAGACGATTCTAATTTTGAAATTATCAATTTCTCCAACCTTATCAGCATTATACTAACCTCCCCTGCATATGGGATATACAACTTGTTCGATCTTCAAGAGCTTGCATCTGCTACTCAGACTATACAAAACGTCACCAGTAGCTTTGCAGCAGAAATTTGATGAACCAGGGTTATGTTAAAGAACATCCCTCCATTGTGTTATTGTGCTATGGTCATTTTGTTGTATTCTTGTCTTTCATATTTGCTTATTTGCTTTGTCTACAAAGTGTCTATATGCCATTTTGTGTTTTCTTTGTTTACATAGCTGTTTGTTTTTTCTGGTGTTTAAGATTATAACAAATTGTTGACTGCTGTACTCCAATTTTTTTACATTTTTATTTATTATAGATATAAGAAGATGTGTTATGAGTGCCAATGAGACAACTCTCCGTCCAAGTCACAATTTGTAAAAGTAAACCATTATAGATCAAAGTACGGCCTTCAACAAAGAGCCTTGGCTCACACCGCACAGCAAGCTATAAAGGGCCCCAAAAATGACTTGTGTAAAACCATTGAAACAGGAAAACGAACGGTCTAATCTATATAAAAAACGAGAAACACTTATGAACCACATCAACACCACATCAACAAAAAACAACCACTGAACATCAGGTTCCTGACGTAGGGCAGGTGCAAACAAATGCAGCGGGTTTAAATGTTTTAATAGGCGCCAGCCTTCACTCTAACCTGAAACAATAGTGTAGCATCACAACACAGAGAGACACACTATAAAATATCAATTGAAATGGCTTAACGCAATCAAAAGACATATTAACAAAAACAAGTATGTCTGTTTATTCTGTTCACACATTGCTGTCAGTCAATATAATTTAATTTTATGCGACTGTCATACAAGTAAAAGATTTCTACATAAGGAAATGCCTGTACCAAGTCAGGAATATGACAGTTGTTTTGAATTCGTTTGATGTGTTTGAGCTTCTGATTTTGGCATTTGATAAGAGACTTTCCGTTTTGAATTTTCATTGGAGGTCGGTATATTTGTTATTCCATTTTTTTCCACATAATTGCGAAAATGTATGAATAATATTGAATTCTCGTCATAAAAGTCATCTAGTACATTTTGAAAAAAAATATTAAAAAAATATCAAACTATTATTCAATTAGAATTTGAGTGCGTGAATATGACATCTAAAGTTCGCATTATTATCCATTCTACTAGTTTCAAGATACAAATTAAACATCATTTCTATTATGTTACAGAAAACGACTTCTATATGTTACAAGCATGGCTTCAAGAAAGGGTCGAAAAGAGAGGGAATACTACTTAAAAATTGTATATATATTGTTTCAAAGAGTCCCGCGAGTTCTCGAGAAACATATCGAGAGAAAACATAACATCGAACTTCTTGTTGCTATTGAGAAAACGGAGGAAGATCTAAAAAAAGTTTTAACAATAGAGGAATGGAATCATATATTTCATATTAAAAGTAAACAAAACATTGGTTTTTTTTTACAGTTTAAGGTTGTATACTTTGTTTAAGGGATATAAGTATTAAAATCAGTATTGCACTTCAAAACTAAGTTTTATTAGAGCTTTTTCAGCATTTATATGAAAGAGGACTAAGTTATTTTATGTTTCTTAAAAGTTTAGACTATATTGATGAAAATGGATGACACAAAAGTACAAATGACTTCAGAGATAAGGCCCTTAACTAAGTCTATAACCTTAACATGCTTCAATTTATTTTGTTTCCTAATCAATTGTCATGATTTCTGTCACTGCATCAAGTGTCATACGATATTTCCACACTCATTAAAGTAACAAATTAAAGTAGTTTGCTTAGGTTAAGGCTATATGCATAATATGTGAACAGAAAATTTATAGACAATAAAGTATAATTGCATCATGCAAATTCCAACTTATTTGTTTCTGGCTTTTACTTAATATGTGAAAGCTCAGCAATTAATCGCCATACTACATACATAGAAATACATTGCAAAGTAAAAGGTACGATTATAAATCCTGATTTTAAATTATTTATCATTAAACTTTTAAGGAACAACTCAAACAAACCATGGATAGTCGTCTCATTGTCAATCATACCACATCTTCTTATGTTTATTTAAACGGTATTATATATTATGCTATTTTTGTTATTGTATCACTTATGTTTTTAAGGTATCTACAAGCATCAGTTATATCCTTATTACGATGGTATTTTGTTGAACGCAACACTTGATACATCTGTCATGGATTTTTTAATAAAAGAGGGAGTATTGACACTGGAAGACAGTGACAAAGTAGGTATATGCGCAGGTCAGACAGAGAAGAACAAATTTATATTAGATAGAATGATGGACCAATCAGAAAATGCATGCGATCTTTTTCTAAAGGCTTTACAAAGAGACCATACAAATTTTGCAGAGAT
Organism: Mytilus californianus; assembly: GCF_021869535.1. NCBI lineage: Eukaryota > Metazoa > Mollusca > Bivalvia > Mytilida > Mytilidae > Mytilus > Mytilus californianus. The sequence continues at coordinate 32,840,236 of NW_026262712.1, forward strand.
TTGCATGAAAATCAACACACAGGAAGTTGATCTGGTTCAACTGGAGGAAAACCAAGAAATTGGTAAAGAATTTACTTTCTTATTTGTCTTTTTTCATGTCCTGTTTTTTTTTTTTTTTCTTTTTTTTTAACATTTTTTAATTAATTTCTTTTAAATGAACTAGATTTTGTGTTCGAATTAAGCTCACCTGTCACATTTGATCTGGTATCTATGTGCTATTGACGTAACTTATAGTATTCAGTGGGAGCAACTCCCTCATTTTTATTTTAGAAATGAGTTAACCTATCATTGTTATCCAATTTTGACAAAAACGCACCAATGTTTCATTATGATAGAGTGCTTTCAAATCTGTTGTAAAAATGGTGATTATCAATGTATTTATTCACAGGTCACAACTTGATTCGTATTAGAAAGAACTATTATATGTTAGTACGGGAACTGTCTAATACCTCTGGTATCATTGATCATTTAATAGAGGTTGAAGTTCTTAATACCGATGATATGCAAGAAATCATGTCTATTGATGTACAATCTGAAATGAACAGGAAGTTAATTTCAAAGATTAGAACAGCAAAAGGTTACTCGGAGTTCCTCGTTGCTTTGCATGAGGACGAAGTGAGTTCAGTGGTGGCTGATATCATAGAACGCACACCTGTAAAAGAGGAGGACATTGCGCGTTATAAACCAAGTAAGCAAAATGTTAAATCACAAAAATACTGAACTCCGAGGAAAATTCAAAACGGAAAGTCCCTAATCAAATGGCAAAATCAAAAGCATAAACACATCAAACGAATGAATAACAACTGTCATATTCTTGACTTGGTACAGAAATTTTCGTATGTAGAAAATGGTGAATTGAACCTGGTTTTATAGCGCTAAACCTCTCACTTGTATGACAGCCGCATCAAATTCCATTATATTGACAACGATGCGTGAATAAAACAAACAAAACAATTTCTACGTTATTGAAAAGATTTAATTTAATTGCCAATGTAGTCCGCAGGACTTCTCCATAACATATGGAATCATGATTATCAGGAACGTCTCTATGGTAAAACAGTTCGATATATCATTTGTCAGTGAAATTGAAGAGTGTTTGGCAGTTCAATTACATTTGATAAGGAAAAAGAAATGTATTGCTTCAAAGTGCTAGAAATATCAGGATAGGTGGCGAATAATTACTCCCAATCAATTAACACAAGACATATATTTGAACAATAGCCTTAATCAAATCAGTTTAAAATATATCAATCAGCACATGACAACATCAATTTCAGGTTAAATAACATTAACGGTACCAATTTTACCAGTCCAGATGCCAATTTCAAAAATAAATGTCTCTATAATTGCTTGTGTGTTTTTTTTAGATCTTTTTCGAATTTCAATTTGTGATTGACACTTTTGTGTACATTTTTTAAACAATTTGCACATCCTCCTAATTTTTTGGTTCTTATAAGAAATGTTGTAGCCTTCTTCAAATGTGTTATCATTTACGGAAATATTTGTCTTTCGAAATAAACAAAACTTTCACTTTTTTCTGTAAGCTCCTCAATATCAGAGTATTGGAACCAGTTTAGGATTATCCATCATGATATCATTATGTGCAACTTTTGACAAAGTGACCATACCAAAGGCTGGGCCAATCAAAGAAGATAAAAGAATTCAGGCAGACCTGAAACGATTGACCGTACACATGCAATTCATTATTGAAGAAGAGGAAATTAACGAGGCAACGTACAATCATCTGGCTAGTGAGTTGAATAAAGTAAGTGTCTGCATTATCATATAATATTTATCATTATCTTAGCGTTAACATTACTTCAATTATTTTTCGGTAACTATGATCATAAATTGCCTTTTAGCAACGGAACAACAAGAAAATCTCTATGCGCCAAAGAAAGGAACATCTTTAACTTTTTAATCGTTTAAAAATAGGTAAGCATAATTTCGATGGGCACTAGAGTTTCGATTTCTTACTGGTGAATAAATTTGTTAGATTGTGAATTAAAAAAAAAGACCCTGTCCATTTTCTCTTTTGTTTTTTTTTTTTATTTCTGGTCAAATTGTTCATCGTCAGATATAAAATAGAGGCAAAGTAGTTTGCCGGTTTCAGTTCTCATATAATTCAATAAGAAAACACAAATCAAAGTAAAATAGGTCAAATTTAGGTAATAGCATGATCTCCAAAAGTAGTGAAACCGGGTACGTCAACAGAATGAAACATTCCTGCTATATATGCATCACCCTCCGTCCCTACCCACACTCAAAATGTAGCAATCAAGAAAAGGACTCAATCGGTCAGAAATCAAAAGACGCAGATTCATCGTATCGGTCAACCCATTAGTGATAGTGAAAACACTTGAGTAGTGTTTGTTTCATTCGTATTGCCTCATAACTCTCTAACCAGTATGTATGTAGTATGTTTATTGATGATAAATGTAGTCCATATAATGAAAACACCCATGAGGTAACGCATTATTTGGTAGTTATAAACGCCATACGATGAATAATATGGTCTGTTACCGCTAAGAAATAGAAAGTTGACAATCGGAAATTTGAATGCATTACCTTTTTGTTTTTCTTTGTTGATATATTTGTTTGTTTTATAGTGAATTAGGATTATAACACGATGTTGACTGATGTTCCCCTATTTTTGACATTTTTACATATTATGTCTATTTGTTTCGTTCACACATTGTTGTCAATAAAATGGAATTGTATGCGACTGTCATGCAAGTGAGGGGTTTAGCTAGCTATAAAACCATGCCTAATCCACAATTTTCTAAATAAGGCAATGCCTGTACCAAGTCAGGAACATGATAGTTGTTTTTCAGTCGTTTGATGTGTTTGAACTTTTGATTTTGCTATTTGATAAGGGACTTTCCGATTTGAAATTTCCTTAGAGTTCGGTATTTTTGTTATTTTACTTTTCATAGATTCTAGATTGATGAGGTCTATCTGTGTTAATATCAATGAATAGATCAAGAAATGAAGTAGACCTTCTATTTTTGCAAAAATATCCATAGTCCTAACTTAACTAGGGTAAATAATATGCAAGGCTGCAGCATTCACTAAAGTGTGGGTTATTGAATGACAGGAAACAATCTGTTAATTCTTTGTCAAATAAGTACAAAAACAAGTCAGCCTTAATGGGTGCACAATTAGTTTCGATTTAAATACAGACTGTCTGTTGAAATATCAATTTACAAAACAGAACAAATATATGTTGTCCAAATTCAAACTTTTTGATGATATCATATGCGGTATGTTTGTTATTGGAATAATTGTTGTTCTTCACAAACTTAAATTTTTCATATCAGAAAGCATGGAATTTGTGTCTACGATCCATATTTGTAGGAAAAGCACTGTTAAATGAGAAGATGTAGTCAATATTACCATAAAGTGTGAGGAAAAGTAGTGTAGAGGTAGAGTGTAGAAAAATCAAAAGCTTTGATTTCATTACAGAATTGTAAAGTTTGTGTGTAAAGATTATGGAGTTGGTCTTGAAAAAATGATGAATCCACATCTGGAGGGATACACCTCATCACAAATTGAATGAAGGCCATCTTTTATTGTAGAAAGAATAGTAGTAATAAGTTTAAAAAGATGTTACGTCGAACATCTAAACCGGAAGGGGCATGTTACGTCGTAGATTTTGACCGTATTCTAAATGCATGACAAAACAGCGTTGATCCATTAGATAAAGTGTCAAGTTAAAGTTCATCTTAACCGATTTTCTGGCGTAAATATTAACTGCTTCATTTGTAACCAGAAGTTCTTCTTCCAGTTGACTGGCTTAAGAATTCGATAGAAAAGTTGTGCCTGTTAGCGATGACAAGGTAATACGTTATACATGTAGCATGACTAGTAGACATATATTTGCATGTGAACGATTTACAAGAGCAACTTCGAGATTTGGAGTTTTCATCCCTGTAGTCAAGGCCTATAATACCCTCTCGGTTTCGGTTAACATGGGTTTGGGGGTAAGTTATATAAATGACAGGTGTAGTTTTACCTTATTGTATGTATTAAGGTTTCATTTTATGTATCTGTAATTTTTTTTTTAATATATTGCTTTAACCATTTAAAAGTTAGCATAAAAAAATAAAAAAAAAAAAACCTTTCTACATTATTCTACTTAAAAAATACGTTTCTTATCAATTATGGAAGTAAGTGTAATTGTTTCAATAGCCTATGTTTCGCAATATCCATAATTAAGCAACCACTCTGTGAAGAATTTGTATCAAAAACTGAATTGTGTGTCTCTTATCAAATTGCACATTCAGATTTTATTAAATACATACGTCATCAGTTATGCCTATGCTTCCGTAAGGAATCTCTGTTCATAATTCTCGAATCCAAAATTTATCTTTTTATGAGCGATTTGACAAAAAAGGATATGTGGTAGGATCGTGAAAGAGACAACTATTAACCAAATCAAGTGTAAGTAAGAAAATATATGTCACTGTATGGCATTCAACAATGAGAATATCTAATACCGTATAGTACAAAATGTAAGCTATAAAATGCCCCGACATGATAAATTGAATAAAATTCTAACTTGACGTTCTTCAAACGCTTTGAGTACACACCCGTGGTAAAATATGAATATATTGTTTGGGCTGTTCCAATCGTACTCCCGCGTCATATGTTTTTTTATGAATGAGCTACCCGACGTCATAGAACGATGACGTAAGAATATAAGCATTTTACGGGAAAATACACACTTGTGAAACCGAAAATCATCACAACAAGGAAACGTAAACAAACGATGAAAAAATGTGTTATATAAACCATTTGTTGTATACATATAAGTACAATTATCATTTAGATTCATACAAACCTATCTAAATATGTCATTGTAAATAGTTTAAGCATGTCATTTATTCAGTTTGCTCCGGTCTTTTACGTCAATTTAATAGTGCGTTTATTCATGGGAACGGCAAATAATGCCTTCATCTAGAGCGCTTCGATCCAAAACAATTGCCGTATTTATCCTATTAGAATCGAAATAATTCATGGGGGCTTGAATATATCGTGATTTTACCACGGGTTGTCCCTTTATGCCGATATTTTACCCCTCGCTATCGCTCAGGGTAAAATATTTGTCATAAAGGGCCAACCCGTGGTAAAATCACGATATTTTCAAGCCCCCATGAATTATTTCTTAAACAAACTTATTCAATCGGGAAAACAAATTTATTAATATGCAACATACCACCTCACATCCCAACTCCTTTGTTCTAACAAGGGTGATCTGAGTCGGATCACCCCTACCAGATCACCGTAACTTGAGTTTCTTTTTTCCGCATGCTTTCTTTTGTTTCTGTAACATTTTGGCGGGAATGTCAAACACACAATAAAACTTGTTTATGCGGAATAAATACTAACTTTCCAAATTTATGTAGAAATAATCCACTAAATTTCCAGTGTCTATGCGGGGAATCGAACTCAAGACCTTAAGAATATGAAGCCATTTAAACATTGTACTAGGGGCTCATAAAAGGTATATACTATATAGTAATATATAAAGTATATTATGATTATTGTATGGCACTCTGAACTAGATGAAACGTAAATGTTTTTTCATATAGTCTAGAAGAGCTGGAATGTAAAATAGTTATCCCACTCGATCGACTTGGTGTGTCAGTATAACTATTACTGATCTCGGACAGGCACATATAGGATGCACTATTGTAAATATAGACCATGCAACTTTCCATAGGAACTCCCTTTGCGGCTAAAGCTGTGCCACTTTTACTATGTAGTTTCGTAAAAAATCATATCCTAAAACGAAAAGTTGATATGCACTACTTCTTTATTCAAAGGTCAAAACATAGGGCTGTGCGGCATATTTTCAACATTTATATGACCGAACTTCTAAGAGTTTAAAATTATACTAAAATTCTGTACTATCCCTACCTCCACTTTGGGTGTCCCTCAGAATTCAATTATCGCCGCTACCATCTGTTTTTATACTGGTAACATTCCCAGGTTATTTCTCTAAGAGATGAAACATAGAGATCATATCTGGGAACCAGTACGTAAACAAAATCAAATATCTATGAATATTATATATCTCCCCATAAGAGGCGTGGCTTGTAGAAAAGCTGTATTTACAAAGTGCAATCTATAGAAAGTAACGGGGTTAAACCATATTCCACTCTAATCTTGAACAGTTTTGTCGTAACATCAAATAAAAATATACTACAAAAATCTGTAGAAAAGGGCTATAATCATCAGATAGACACGAAGCACTTAAACAAGCAAAACGATAAGAGACCCAAAGTTCCAAAGTTCCAACCTAGAAGTACTCGCAGCAACTCACAGTTACTGGAAGCAAGTTAAAAGCCAAATAAAGCTTTGTCCGTGGTAATGTCTGTCAATCTATACTTTTTTGTCATTATATATTTATTATTAAAGAAAACTGAGTGCCAAACGAGTTTAACTTCAAAATATATACAACAAGAAATGATTGTAACAGGATGCTGTTACGAAGTCTCCCAAACGAAGCTCCCATAATTCGTCATTCCGAGGCCTGACATTGGGCAAAGTCCAGTAAAACTTGGTTTGGTCCAGTAAAGTGATATTCATTAGTGACGCCTTGGGACTGACCCTGTAATTCATTCAAATCTTCGTGAACAGGAATATATATGGTTTAGGGTGGGGAACCATTTATAACATATTTGAACAAATTCAAGTGACAGGGGGTGGGGATGACCCCTTGGGTCTTACCCTTTATACTATTCAAATTAACTTGGCATGACAAACCAGAATATATATGGTTTAGGGGTGGGGATCTCGACCATTTACAAGATATTCGAACATTGGGGTGGGGGAAACCCTTGGGGAACTCTCCTAGTTATCATTCAAATCTTTGTGACATGATGAACAGGAATATATATGGTTTAGGGGTGGGGAGCTCGACCATTTACATGATATTAAAACACTGGGGGTGGGGGGAAACCCCTGTGGACTGACACTATATATCATTCAAACCTTCATGACATGACGAACAGGAATATATATGGTTTAGGGGTGGGGATCTCGACCATTAACAAGATATTTGAATATATTCAAATGACAGGGGGTGGGGATGACCCCTTGGGTCTTACCGTGTATATCATTTAAATCATCTTGGCATTGCAAACCAGCATATATATGGTTTAGGGGTGGGGATCTTAACCACTTAACAAGATATAAGAACTTTATCAAATGGAAGGGAGTGGGGTAATCCCTGGGGACTTACCTTTTATTTCATTTAATGTGCTTCATCATTTAGAACATTTTCAATTATAAAAATTGTGTCTATCACTCATTGTTTTCAAGTTATAATCATTTAAAAATTAAAAATAATAAAATCCCATAGGGTTCTATAGTAAACCCCTCCTTCCTTTTTGTCCCTCAAAGTATCCTTTATTAACCCCATTGCACAAACAAAACCCTGATTGCACCACTAGACATGTTAGTCTAACATATTGTGGAAACCCTAAGTTAATCTGACAAGCGGTTTTTGGAGAACGGGTGCGGACAAGTTCAAATTTAAAAGCGGCGGAAGAAGAAGAGGAAGAAAAATAATAATAATAAGAAGAACTGAACAAAACAATAAGTCTTCCCAAACTTCGTTTGGGAGACTTAATAAATGCAACGTTTTAGAACCAGTTCGTTTTTATTTTGGAAAGGGGGGCACCACTAAGGATGTATAGTCTGCATTATCATATTTTGAAGTTAACTTTAGATCTCTGTAAAGAATTTACAAAAATTTACAAAAAGAAATTACTGAAGAAAATGGGCTTATCAAAAACTATATTCCCAATAAAACAGACAATGCAATGGAAAAAAAGAAAAATAACTGAAAAATAAACAAAACAAGTCAACAAAACAATACCCAAACAGCCAACGGTTGGCACTACGAGACCCGCTCCCTCTTTCAATCTCGCTGGAGTTTATGAAAAAAATGGATAAATTATACCAAACATGTCATTTAGTTTCATTTATGATAATATATTTAAAGTACACTGAATTTACAATGAATGGTATTCCGCTTATTTGAAATTTCACCGACCTTCCTTCTTTGATGGTCAGACATTTTGTTTCGATTTGATATGACCGTAAAGCCGCTTGTAATTTACGAACGAAATCACTTTCAATATATGGTATCCTTTAAATTTTTTTTTTATTAATGTAGATTATTCAAAGACTTGGTGGTGAAGACGTCACACAAAGTTGCGACGAATATTTTAAGTCATTATCTTGCGGACATGAGATGAACTGTATATTGAACAAAATAAAAAAACAAAAGCGTAATTTTAAGTGTAACTAAGATATTGTCAGTATTTTAAGGCATCAAGCTTGCGTCAAAAAAAGACGTGAAACAGAAGTAATACAAGCTGTGTTACAGTACTTGCAACCTTAGGCGTTACTATTTTAGCGATCAATCAGCGGTCATCGATCAGTCACCAATCAGTCAAGTTCGCGTCAACCTCACGTCACCAATCCGTCAGATTTATGGTAAAAATATTTGACTGATCGGACGGATCGGACGGATAGGACCGATCGACCTTTCTGACGGATTGAACTCTACTACGTCATATGATAAACTAATACAAATTACGGAATCTTAGTTTCGTTTCATTTAATTAATGGCGCCACGGAAAATACGAAACGTTCAAGTACAAAAGATCAACATTTTTTTTAGTGATTATTCAGCAAAGTTTTAAGAATTAAAAAAAAAAGAAATATTCAGATAACACTGATTTTAAATATTATTATAACAGAATGGTGATTTTCGTTTTTATTTTGGTTATATCCCAGCAAACACAAAAACATCTATAAAATGTTTTTAAAATGTTGTGTCTAATGTCATGAAAATATCACAAATAAACGTGAGAAAAACATTAAATGTATGGTAGAAAATATATCACTAAAACGTTTTCTAATAAATTTTCTAAAATATTTGCATAATATAATTAAAATGTTGTAAAGAAATATCATGATAATGTGAAAAACAATGGCGTATAAAACATTTTGATAATCTTTTAAAAAATATTTTCTAGAAATATTTTCTGAACGTTTGAAAAACATGAATATCGAATAATGTTATAAAAATGTTTTTTGGATGTTTTCTTGCAACTGAGACTGTGCCTAAAAAATGTTTTCAAAATGTTTTAAGAAGATGTTTTTTGTTGATATCTAGATCATATCAATATAAAAATTTCTGTACTTTTGATTGAGTTTCCTGCTTTTTTAAATAACAAATCATTAGTTAAATTAACTTATACACAGTGATTAATTCTATATACAAACAAGAATAAATCAGTTGTTTTGCTAAGCAAATGAAATTCACAATTCAAAGTATCTAAAAACAAGAAGTATCTTCAAATTTTGACACATCCAAAATGGCAGACACAACTCATCATGGTCAAGCCACTTACCAAATATAAAGTCATTCTGTTCATCAGCATTACTAATTAAAGTAATAAACAATTTGAGAACATTCAACATTTTGAAATACAATGTATAAGCAAACAGGAAACAGGTGCCAGATACAAAAATGTTCACACATCACAGTTCATCACTATCAAGCAGCTCATTAAATATGAACTCATCTTTATCAGCAGTTTTGGGAAAAACAGTGATGAAAATATTTGTTGGACAAAATCCGACAAATATAGGTGGACAGATGACAGACAGTGCAAGAAAGCCCACATTCCAACCACAATGGTATAATGTTTAGTTTTTCACTCTCAACTTTTATTACCTATCTTATACACATCATGCATATGTCAACCTGAACATGCATGACATATATCCCATTGGACATTATGCAAACATTATACACATTTTTAAGTTCAAGTTACATTGACTAAAACTTGTGTCACAAATTCAGATTTTTCAATACAACTTCTCTTTCTAAACTAAAACGCTACACTTCTAATAGGGTTACATCTTAAGTCAATAATCATTGATAATTGGCTGAAGAGATGAGAACAAAACACCATTTTACATCAACTATTTGATTTATTTAAGAATACATTGAAAGTGTCAATCAATTGTCTTATTCAAAATCACTTGGAATGTCTTGTAGTGTCTTATATCTTTTTCTTGCTGTGCCATGCTTCTGAAAAAAAATTAATCTTACATTCATATATAAACTTCTTGCACATTCCTTTATTATAGAACGATTCACGTTGCCTGAAGGATATACATCCCCTCCCCTTTAAAGTTTTGAAACAAATAACGATGATAGTCTGTCGGAAGGGGACGATAAATGGCTGACCGTGTTAAGAGAGAGCAATTTGCCACGCTGAACTTCATTTAGTTATTAAAAAAAAAACACATAAAAAACTTTAGACTAGATATGTGTCCAGTCAAGAGTCTTATTTCATTATACTCGTTGATTGTTGTCTATCGTATTTTTTTTCTGTTATTGTTTTGTATAAATCAGGCTGTTGTTTTTCTTGTTTTTTTTTAGTTTTCATAAAATGCACTGTATCAAGTAGGGGCCTGCTAAATAATGTCATTAAACATCTTATTGTCCTTTTTAAGTGTTAAACTCTGTATGTAGAGTGACATAGTTTATAACTTGTCATTTGTATCTAAGGGCATATGATACAGTCCTAGAAGTATACTATAGGCACATAATAACTTATCGAAGTGTTACCCATTGTTTTCGCAATGATGATAATAATATAACTTAACTTCCGAGAAACACACAGATGTCATTAAATGAGTTGTTTATATGTATTTGAAATACTTCAGAGGAAAGCTAATGTGTTGTTTATGAAAGCACACTGTTGGACTAAAAGATTGATTTAAATAAACAACGTGTTTCTATTTTGTCACAAAAAAAATAATTTATTCAAATATCCAGATATCTTTTCTGTATTGTATGCCCTTAATCTTGAATGTAATGCATTGTTTATGCTAAATATTTGAATTAATTATGGAATAACAGTAATTCTGTATAAAATTCTTACTTCAAAAAGAAATTCTCCTGAAAGGTTGTAGACATTCCATAGAACCTGCGCCACTTCCAAATTGTAAACCTGCATATTGAACTTGTCCTTTGTGGCTTTTCTTTTAGCTCCTGTTAAAAAATTAAAGATACATTGTATGTACATTGTGTGTATGAAGCAATAAATATAATTTTAAGCAACAGTTTATATTATCTTGCTTGTACTGAAGTCTTACATAGTCTTTGTAATGTTCATTCAGCTGTTAAGGGAAATTTAATTTACTGTTTTGCAAATACATACATACACTGATTTTACTAGAAAAAAAAATCTCCATATTCAAATGGTGCTTATATTAGTGTTATTGTAACTTGTTTGTGTGCCTCGGAACAAGGTATTGAGTCATGCTTGTTGCAATAGTTGTTGTTGGTTTAAGTCTGTCAAATTTCTTTTTCATAATGTGTATTTAATGTAGGCAGTTAGTTGTTTTGTTTCAATTATGTTGAGAAAAATTTAACATTTTTTTGTCAAGGCTTCAAGGTGGACTATATGGCTTTGGTTTTCTCAGTTTTGAAAGCAGTACAGTGACCCTAGGCTTCCAAAACGGTCATGAGTGACCTATAATTTCTTTTATCTAAGTCATTTAAATTCTGGTGGATATCTGTCTCATACACCTTATCGCTATTTCAGTATTTGGAAATCTGTCCCGCTTGAACTTTTTACGTCAGCATACGTCATACAATAATACACTTGATCGCTATTCCCGCTTGACCCGAGAATCTATCCTGCTTGAACTTTTGACCTCAAACAACAATCACTTTTCCATTGTGGCATCAGATATTTTTTATGATGACGTCAAAATTTAACGGGAACTTGTGAAGGTTGTGTGATGTCCAGTAATTGCGGACAAATAGCAATAAGGTGTATTACTTTCAATTGTGGAATCAAATATTTTCTAATATGACGTCAACATTTTACGGGAACTTTTGTGATGTCCATGGCCAGTAGTGGCAGACAAATAGTGATAAGGTGTATTGGCAATCAGACACACAAGCCACATATCCTTATAATTTTTTTATATCAATGAACAAATTCATAATTTGTGTACGTAGATGCTTGAACAGTGGCGGATTTAGGGGCCCCGACCCCCTTATAGAGCTACTTATAAGATAAATGTATAGACTATTTACAAGTATCACTCCAAACGTTTGCTTGCCTTGGGCAGGGGCCCCCCTTTTTTCAAAACCTTGATCCGCACCTCCAGAAACAGATGTAATTTGGTTCCGATTATGATTGAACACACACAATGAATGCACAAGTTTCATCTTAACAGATTAATCATTCTTACCAAGTGAGTATATATCGCGTAACAAACAACTTTCTTGGCTCTCTTTGTTGATATCCTGTCTTCGTTTCGAAATTGAAATTTCAAAATCATTTCCGGTGATAAAACAAAAGTCGATTCCGGAAAAGGTCGGTTTTCCGTAAGGCATATAAACGATACGAAAATTGAACTTAGTACAGTTACAGTTTTCATTTCTTAATTTCTAAAATATACACGAACGAAATGAATAAACATTAAAGAAACGTGATTGTTTATTAATACATTATTGCTTAGTTTAATGTTGACTCTTTTGAATTTAAATATAAGAAGAAATAAAATCTGACTTCAAGGATCTTCAAGATATCAATTAAGGATTTCAACCATGCATAGTATCTTGCTTGTCATGATATTGATGAAATGTAGTACTATATCTTATCCTGAAAAAAAACGAGCTAATTCCACAAAACGTTGTTTGTGGGGTTTTGATTAAAATTTAAATAAAATGTTATTTTTATATCCGTAAAATGTTGAATAAAATATCAGTAAGACTATTAAGTAATGTGTATGTCAGAATATTTTATAGAAAACATTTAGCTGATATTTTTCAGATGTTTTATGTAAAACATTTTAATTTTACGTTATAAAACATTTTATGCAAATAGCAAAACTATATTTTCTGTAAAACATTTTTTTGCAGAATGTTTTTTGGATATTTGGAAAATATTTACTTTAAATGTTGTTAAAATATAAAATACCAATTGAAGAAACTATTATTTTTTTATATTATAAAATATCTACGGGATATTTTAGAACAATGTTTGAGAACATGAATAAAAGATATTAGCAAATAATATTTTGTTAATGTTGTAAAAACATTTTACTTAAATGTTAGAAATAAAACATTTCAAAAACAATAAAATAAACATTTTTTTTTATATTTAAATGATATCTTATTGAAATATTTTGTGAGAGACGTCCATATGACATTTAAAAAATGTTTTTAAAATGTTGTGTGTTTGCTGGGATATTTCATACCCGAACAGTGCTAAAACGATTTTTTATCGCGATTGGGATTTTGTTCCCTGAAAATGCTCTGGAAAATGAAAAGACATGATCATTTTTTGACAATTTCGATGTATTATTTTTTATATTTTTATAATCTTAAAATTCTTATGAAAAAACGTATCTGGAGGCCTTTAAAATAACTAGTTACAAATAACATTGCTGAATTTTTTATAAAAAAATAGAAATATTGGTAATTTGTTAGAGTTTAAACAACGTGAATGACTTTTAGTATCTGTCCTCTGATATTCGTTTAATGTTGTGAAATACAACCCATTTTGCAATTGACGTTGCATTATTTCTTAATAAAAGAAGAAACATTTGCATTTTTTAGCTACGCATACAAAAATTTAGTATCTTTTCCTTGAAATTCAGCATAATTTATGCATATTTATCCTTAAATTATTCACATTTTATACAAAATTACTTATCTAAAGGCATTTATAATGTCTGATTGCAAGTGACGTTGCATTATTCCTCATATATAAGAAGAAATATAGGCATTTGTAAGCAACGCAAACAAAAATTTTGTATTTTTTCCCTGAATTTCAGCATAATTTATGAAAAACAACCAATCCTGATGTACAAAAAGTACTGAAATCAAATGGCGGTTCATAATTTCCTTCAAAATAAAGGAATTATTGCATTCCTATTCAACACAAGCAAAAGTTTAAACCTTATGTATTTAAAATTCTCATAAAAAATCTTACATGTATCTTGAGGCCTTTTAAATAATTAGTTACAAATAACAAAATACCAAAAGAAGAAAAATTGGTAATTTTAAACAATGCAAACAACATTTTAGTATATTTTCTCTGATATTCTTTTAATTGTATGAAAAACAACCAATCCTGAACAACAAAAAGTACAAAAATCCAATGGCGGTCAATAGATTCCATTAAAATAAAGAAATGATAGCATTCTTATTCAACAAAAACAAAAGTTAATGCATATTTATCCTTCAATAATTCACATTTTATACAAAATTGCTTATCTTAAGGCATTTATAATGACTGATTGCAAGTGATGTTGCAATATTTCTGAAATAAAAGAAGAAATATTTGCATTTTTAAGCAACACAAACAAAAATTTTAGTATCCTTTCCCTGAAATTCACCATAATTTATAAAAACAACCAATCCTGATGTACAAAAAGTACTGAAATGAAATGGCGGTTCATTATTTCTATCAAAATTCAACACAAACAAAAGTTTAAGTATTATTCTCCTTGCATTATCAGATTTCTTATAAAAAACTGATCTCGAAGCCTTTAAAATAACTAGTTTCAAATAAAATTCATTAAAAGAAGAAAAATTATTAATTTTATACATTGCGAACAACATTTTAGTATATTTTCTCTTATATTCTTTTAATTAAATGAAAAAAAAACAATCCTGAACTACAAAAAGTACAAAAATCCAATGGCAGTCAATAATTTCCATTAAAATAAAAAAAAAATTGCATTCTTATTCAACAAAAACAAAAGTTTATGCTTATATATCCTTATATTATTCACATCTTATACAAATGTACAAATATAAATGCATTTATAATGTCTGATTGCATTTGAGGTTGCTTTATTTCTGATATAAAAGAAAAAATGTTTGCATTTTTATTAAACACGAAAAAAAATTTAGTACTGTATCTTTTCCCTAAAAGTTAGCATATTTTATGAAAAACAATCAATCCTGATGTACAAAAAATACTGAAATCTAATGGAATTTCGTAATTTCTATCAAAATAAAGAAATTATTACATTCGTATTCACCGTATTCAACACAAAAAAAGTTGAAGTATTTTTCCCCTTACAATTTGAAATGAAGTATGAAACTCTTATAAAAAAAGTCGTTCCTTGAGGCCTTTTGATTTTAAATAAAACATACCACGTTCTAGTACAAGAGAATATATAGTAATACATATAATGCTTGAAAAGTAATTTATATATTTATGATATTACAACCAGTTGATTAAAAATTAACGAGTAAAGGTGTCTTCGTAGAGGTCCGCGTTTATCTAATGTAAATACTGTGGAGTTCGTTTTACATGAGAATTTTAATTATATACATATCCGTCAGATCCGTGCATATAATAACTTTTCTGATCGATCGCTGACCGTTGTCAAGGTAACTCTCACATAGCTTATTTGACGTATCTGACGGATTATATGGGTCATCGATCACCGATCAGTCATCGATCAGTCAAACATCCGTCACCGATCATTCACCGATCAGTCAAGTTCACGTCAAACAGTAACGCCTAAGGTTGCAAGTACTGTACTTATGAGCTTATCTTTTTTTTTCATGTACGGATCGGACAGATAAAAATATATAATAATTAAAAAAATTATGTGAAACGAACTCCGCGATATTAACATGCGGTAAACGCGGACTTCGACAAAGACACCTTTCCCGATGAATAGTATTCAAATTTGTCGCAATGACAAATACAAAAAGTATAAAAATTACCTTTGAACGCATTATCTGATTATTCCATTAATTGTATTTGTATTTGTCTGCTAAATAAATAACATAAGTGTTTGTGTTGAATAAGAGTTCAATTCTGACTTCATTATAAAAGAAAATATATACTGTCATTGTTTAAGTACTTTTTAACATAAAATATGTTAAATATAAGAGAAAATATACTAAAGTTTAGTTTGCATTGTTCAAAAGGCAATAGTTCATCTTTTTATTGAAATTATTGCACCATTATTTGCAGTTAGTCATTTTAATGCCTCTTGATGAGTTTTTTTTTTTGGGGTATATAAAATGTGAAAACTATATGGATAAAGATACTTGAACTTTTGTTTCTGTTGAATGAGAGTGTATTTATTTTATTAGAATTCATTAATCATCATTGGATATTTCTATTTTTCAACATCGGGATGGGTTGTTCTTAGAATATAATGAGTATGAAATAAAATATACTTTATGTATTTTTTGCATTTTTTTAAGTGTCCATATTTTTTTGTTTTATTGAAAACCATGCACCGAAATTGGCAATATTTAACTGTTTGATTTTCTGCACTTTAGCAGATTTTAGCTATCGAGATATATAAACGCTCAATAGGATTGATGCACAATTTTCAAATAAACTTTGATTAAATGAAACGAAACAAACATTTCGAAATTTATAAAAGTCCAACATGTGACGTAGAAGAATCCAATCCGACAGAAAGGCCAATCCGTCCGGTCCATCCGATTAGTCCGACCAATTAAATATTCTTATTATAAGCCTTAAGGATTGGTGACTGCAAACTGATCGCTCAAATAGTAGCGCCTACGTTTGCAAGTTCTGTATCACCATCCCAGAAGGCAGTATTTCTGTGTTGACATGAATTACCTTTGATATGGTCATATCTATAAATTAACGGTTTACAAAACTTTAAATTGTTCAAAATATAATGAAGTATACCAGGAATACATATCGATCACCTCAGCTGTTGTTTTTTTTCGCAAAACCTTTCAGAATTTTAGGTCCTCAATGCTCTTTAACCTCGTACTTGTTTTTGCCTTTAAACATTTTTGATCCGATTGTCACTGGTGAGTATTTTATTGCAGACGAAACGAACGTCTGGGGTACACATTTATAAGCCATGGAATTTTTGGTGAGTCTGTTTACCCCTGCAAGAGTCAATACGCTGAAGCAATAAGCTTATTAATTGTTATTGTCATAATATAATTATTTAAAGGGGCATTAGCTGTCAAAATCATGTTCACCGATTTGACTCAAATTCTAATATCTGATTTATAACATACTAAAACGTATATCCAAATTACAATAAGTCTGAAATAAACAGTTAACAATGCATTTACCCGATAATATATATCAGAATTTCGTGTGTATTTTAGTCTAGACGCCATCTAATTAACTATCGAGATGACCTCCGGAGATTGCCGACGGTCAACTAACCCAATATTAACATACACATAAATATAAATAGATAGCGACCTCGTGCAATTTGGTTTTTCTATGTCTGTTTGATTTCATGTTATAGGTTAAACAAATAAGTTAATTATCGTTTTTACCTATACAAGAATGATTTTTTGTGGATCGATTCAGTCAACGAAATGGTTCACCTTTGTTTCACTTTCAATGTTGACATGCTTTTCCTTTTAATGGCTGAACCCGACTAATGCATGCATAACCAATTTCTAGGTAATGGGTTAAATTGAAGGTCACATGAATACGGATCCAATGAGGTCGAATTTGCACTTGCAATTGAATAATTCATCAGCGATGTTTCTTTGCTTAGTTTGACAACATTGAACCAAATTGGCTGCTAAAAGCGAATTATTATCTCATTGTTTCACTTTTATTAGTGATTGAACCAAACTAAATCATATTCAATTTTTTTTGTTTTTCATATCTCGTAGCTAATGCCCTTTTACAGTATTATTATCATTAAGTGAAGTAACTTGTTATTGATTCATCAACAACGCGTTTACAAAACATGCTCACATGATTTATAAGTATCGAGTTTACAAAACATGCTCACATGATTTATAAGTATCGAGTTTACAAAACATGCTCACATAATTTATAAGTATCGACTTTACAAAACATGCTCACATGATTTACAAGTGTCGAGTTTACAAAAATGCTCACATGATTCATAAGTATCGAGTTAAGGCAATTTTGAAGTTTTCAATGTTCATCAATTTCGTATTTGAATTGGACCTTGAACTATTTTTATTAGATCTACATTGATGAGTTTTAGCAGACAAAACACTCGTCTGACATACCAAATTATATATAAGGTAGGTTTAATTATTTTAAGGCGATAATTTTTCACGAAAATCACAAAATTAGGTTAATGACGTCTATTTATTTGCAAAATATATGTTATACTAAATGCTCATTTATTTATTTTAGGAAAAGAAAGCATTGAAAGAGAAATTATAAGAGAAATAGAGATCGAAATGAAAATTCCGAAAAATGTCCGAGGTATGATAAATGTACATTGTGTTTGTTGAATTTTCTTATGCATTGAAGTTTTGGAAAAATATGAACGGTAATCGAAATGACGACATTGTATAACAAATGTGTATGTTTTTTTTTTTATATTTACGGCCGATCCAAAATAATTTAAACCTTTTTTTCAACTCTAAATACTCCAACTTTACATTGATGTGACAAAAAAATGTCAATGAATATGAAACAATGTTCAGTCATTTTAAAATACCTCAATAATTTCCATAGAATTGATTTAATATTTCTTTTGAGTCTTTTATTATAAAATTAAGAACGGAAATGGGGAATGTTTCAAAGAGACAACAACCTGACCATAGAGCAGACAACAGCCAAAGGCCACCAATGGGTCTTCAATGCAGCGAGAAACTCCCGCATCCGGAGGCGTCCTTCAGCTGGCCCCTAAACAAATATGTATACTAGTTCAGTGATAATGGACGTCATACTAAACTCCAAATTATACACAAGAAACTAAAATTAAAAATGATACAAGACTAACAAAGGCCAGAGGCTCCTGACTTGGGACAGGCGCAAAAATGCTGCGGGGTTAAACATGTTTTTTGAGATCTCAACCCTCCCCCTATACCTCTAGCCAATGTAGAAAAAAAACAAACGTTCAACAGTACGCACAGTAAAACTCAGTTTAAGAGAAGTCCGAGTCCGATGTCAGAATAGGAAACAAAAAAAAATAAACAAAATGACAATAATACATAAATAACAACAGACTACTAGCAGTTACTGACATGCCAGCTCCAGACCTCAATTAAACTGATTGAAAGATTATGTCTTCGTCATATGAATATCAGGCACAATCCCTCCTGTTAAGGGTTTAGTATTATACCGTCATAAAATATATGAGAAGAACATAACCCGTGTCATGTATATGTATATTATAGAACGGCATAACGCATTGATAACCCAGTGGGAAAGAAACGATGAAGTTTTTTCTGTTACTCGTGCAACAGGAAAAATCATGCAAATTGTTCAAGAAAATAGCCATACAACAATTGTCGGTAGTCCAGGGTCAGGACAAACTTCCATTTCACGGCATGTAGCACTGGAACTAAAACAGAAAGAGGAGTATCATATTGTTCCTGTCGACAGTGTCAAGGAGATATTAGCGTATGGAAACGTTAACTCGAGACAAGTATTTGTTCATGACGATATTTTAGGTGTTTATGGTGTTGATGTGAACAATGAAAACAAATTAGACTCAAGATGCAAGGCTATTGTCAACCTAATGGAGACAAGCGGTTCAAAACTCGTCATGACATGCAGGAAAGCTGTTTTCAATTCCGTAAAACTTACAGCGTCGCTAGTTTCAAAAGATGCGTTTGATATAGATCGAGAAGAGAACAAGTTGACAAGAGAAGATAAAGAGGGGATTCTTAAAGCTCATTGCAGCAAACACAATGTTAACCCTGACATGTATGATTCGTTATTTCTTGAATCAGCTTTTATCATGTTTCCATTATTATGCGAGTTGTTTGCTAACCAGAAAAAATATCAACAGATCGGCTCTCGATTCTTCACTCATCCGTATGAGTGTTTAATAGACCAATTAAAGAAACTTCAAGAAAGAAGCACACGACAGAAGGGACAAACTGAGGGATATTACTATGCAGCGTTGGTTATGTGCATGATAAATGGTGGTAAACTTTCAACGGACAATTTCCCTGACCCTGTCATCAAAGGAGACGTTTATGAACAGTGTGAATTGGATCAGGGAACCTCTAAGTATACTATTCTGAGAGCATTAGAAGAATTGGAAGGCACATACACTGTAAATTCTGGTAAACAGTTATCGTTCATTCACGATACTATATTCGAAGTAATTGCTTATCATCATGGGACGAAGTATCCGAATCAAATATTAAAATATTTGTCAACCAGTTATATAACAAATATGGTCACCGTAGGAGAAGCCCATAATGCTCTTTGTATTCTCCTGCAAGAACATGATTATCATTTATTAGCAGAGAGAATATACAAAGACATACAGAGCATAGAACTGAATCACGTTTTTAGAAATCCAGCTTTAATGCACATTGCTTTTTTCAAAGTTTTCAAACAAATGTTACAAAACAAACCATATAATGAACTAAAAAATCTTTTTCCACAATCAAGACGAAACGAATTGTACAAATATTGTTGACCAGGGCGAAAAGCTGTTCATAGAATCAAACATAAAAGACGAGTTTCTAATTACGTCATTGACATGAAGCCAAGATACTCTAATGAACAAAATAATTCAAAAAGATAATTCGGTCGTATACCATATTAAGGTAATTAGTTGGGTAGTATTTTATGGACACGAGCTTCTGTTACGGTACTTATTACATCTTGCTTCGACACAAAATGATTCACCGTGCAAAATATTCGATGAAACCAGAAGTGAACAAACTAGACTTCTCACTTTAGGATGTTGCAGTGGGGACTTAGACACATTAAAGATAGTACTGGAAAATGTAGAACATGAATGTCTTAATGCCACATTGTTGCAGAACAAGGAGGATTTTGAAACAAAAGACAAAAATAGACATCGATGCAAAACACCCCTCACTGCCGCTTGCTTGCATGTGGGTGTAGCACCTACATGCATTTCGAAGCTCATAAAGATGGGGTCTAATTTGCATAAAATGGATGAGTCGGGACATGTGCCCGTATTCAATGCTGCATTTTCACGTAATAGAGATGTCTTAAAGGCTTTACTAGATGCAAATGCTGACATTAATTATGGTAATAATGGGGACTCTTCTCCATTGTTCACAGCAACATCTTTGAACCACCTCGATGCAGTTAAAATTTTAATAGAATTCGGTGCCTCCGTGAAGAAAGGTAAAAGTGACAATACGACGCCTCTTTTCAGAGCGACAGAGAGAGGCAATCTAGAAATTGCAAGATTTCTCGTTGAAAAGGGGGCGGACGTGAACCTATGTGATAACTTGAAAAGATCACCACTACATGGAGCTTCAAGGCGACGATTTCGCAATATTGACTTTAAAGTCATACAAGAACAACATTGCCAAGTTGTGAAACTACTCTTGAACAATGGCGCTAGAGTTAACGCAACAGACAAATACAATCGATCGCCATTATTCCTTGCATCCAAGAAAGGTTACTATGAACTCGTAGATGTTCTCTTGCAGCATGATGCTGACCCTAATATTGTCGATTCATTTCGGAGATCTCCTCGCTTTGTAGCATCACAGAATGAACACACAAATATCGTTAATTTGTTGTTGAAGTATGGTGCTTATAGATATCTCATGCCAACATGGAGCTACCAACTCCGGAAAATTGCATTGCACTCATTTTATGTATTTGTATTAGTATTACAGTCGTATTGTGTCTTGTGTGTGCCAGTTTGGTTAACTTAGCATATATATCTGTACCCAATTGATGCTATCTTTACATTCAAACTAGTGAAGTTCTTCATGTTTAACATAAATAGACTTCCAGATCTTTTTATCTAAAAATCCATAATCGAGTATTCGAGTTGGATTCTACTAAAAATTAAAAAAAGACATCGTGACTTCACATTATAATTTCATGTACATGCAACCGTTACTAAATGAAGGTTTTGATTGGGTTTACAGAATAGAGAATAAAGTACCAATACTACAGAATAATGTGCCAAAAAATAATGGATACAGATAAATAGGCCACAAAAAATAAAGAATAGAGAATAAGTGGTGCTAAAATATGAAGATTGGAGAATAATTGCTTAAAAAAAGGAATGAATACAGAATCGAAGAACCCCATCCCCCCCCCTCCCCCAATCCAGACCCTCCTCCATAAATCTTATCAAAGAACACGTGTATCTACTAAAATAAGCTCGAAGTACTGGAACAGAAATGCAGAACAAAATGAGCATGACGTTTTACATAGAATATTATATAATATTACCAATGAGACAACTGTCAACCAGAGACTTTGATCATCTTAGAAATTGTAATTAACGGAATCGAAATGCCAATCTGAAAAAACAATATGAAAGCAGTTTATAACGATTGTTTGACATTTATTTTTCATAAAAATAAAATGTCAGCCTAAAAGTAGATCGGAAGGACATGTATTAGATTTGTTTCTCAATTATCAAAATTATAATCACGTAATAGATCCTTAGACGCGTTTTCGAAATAAATCTGCAAATTTTGGTAATTTTCTTATAGTTTTTAGACCATCAAATATAGATCACACGCAAGTACCAACTGAACAAGATACCACAATGTTTGCGGTTACCTATATATAAGATGCTTACATCCACGTCAGATAGACTATGAAAAATAATTGACTCATTTGCAATCATACCACATCTTCATGTTTTTTTAATATTTTGTAAATAAAAAAGTCTTTCATGGAATTTTGTTCTTCCATGCGCACTATATTTCCACCTAACAAACGTGTGTGAATAAATGCTTATTTTGTCCTGTTTGTATAACATTTGAATTTTGCTATCTTTTAACTGTAAATATTCTTAAATATTCATACTATTTAAAAGACATTACAGTTTCAGCTTTGCATAATTAACAATTATATTGAAGATATAAGCCCCTGATTTTGTATTTACATAATTTTCTTAGGCCGCAAAAGTGCCCTCAGCGTGCCTCCTTATTCATCTTATCGTAAAATGAGTTGCTGTAAATCGATGAATGCGGGTTACAATGGTGAATAAAATGGCTGGGCGCAGCTTGATACGACCACTGAGGTCTAACCCTGAACAGTTGGGGCAAGTATGAACACTACGTGCAAGTTTGATACAGCTCTGGTTTTGGATTGTGATTATATATTTGACATAGCATAGGGTTCTGACACAGAATGAATGTGGTCGAAGAACTGAAAAAATTAAAATTGGACTTTTACCTATCAAGTCCCAATTTCTTAAATCTAAATACATGGTTAGATTCGGGTTATCATAGAACCCTAAGAATTTAATGTTGGATGAAATCAAACAAACTTTAATTTTGGACAACACTGTGGTCAAATTTGATAACAGGGCCCTGAAAATCCAAAATCTAAATACAAAGATAGATTTAGCACATTAAAGAACGTCATATAGTCAGTTTTTGGACTTCCATTTGGACAGATTCAGCATATCCAAGTATACAAAGAAATTAATATAGGAGTAAGATCATGATTGGTTCAAACTGGCCCTAAGAATTTGATGTTTTATTTTTAAATCAGGCCAAAATACTACAAATTTCAAATAGAAATGGTTGCGATGTAACTATTAATACAAGGTCATTTTTTTTTTGACACATCACATTGAAAATGAGGAATAAATTATCCCTCTAGTATGCCTTATTTGTGTGGAAACGTCAGTTTTTTGTAAGATCAATATTTCTAACAGTTTTTTACATAATTGACTTTGAACGCTATCCCTAATCCAGAATGTTTTATGTCTAGGGATTGAATATCCTGATTGGCAACTTTTGGCTACTGAACATTTTGGATCCTAGGTGGCGGCCAAGGGTGGTGAAAATTATAGGATGTACAGGCAGCTAAAATATGTCGCGTCTCAAATTCCAGTAGTTGTGCATGTGTCAAACACTGCGAAAAGTTAAAGCTAGTATTTATAATTAAAAATGTATTGCAAGTTACATTGAAATTATAAATGCTACTGTCTGGGTACATTTTGACACTATTACCCACAGATTAGGCACAATTTGTTGAATATTCAATTTTCACTCCGGGGGGGGGGGGGATTTAAGTTTTGTACTTTTTCTAGTTGCCTTTTATCAACTATTTATTGTTAAACGTACAAATTGAATAGGTAAAAAATAATACAATTAATTTAGTGTACATCATATATATACTAGTTAAGGTGGCACGGTAGTATTTCCTGGCCCATAGGGATAATGATAGCCTTTTGAGAATTTTCACCACTTTCTAACACTGCCCAAAATTCTACATACACAATCTGAAGTATTTTCAATATAATATTCAGAAATGAATGATCGTTTACTTTTTTTGCTATCTTTTTGAACCTCAGATACCACTTTTTGTTTTTATGTTTTTTATCATGCAGTGAATATAAAATTAAAAAAACTTCTCAAATTTTTTTTCTTCACCTGTACAGTTGGGTGCAGACCAAGCATTACATAAAGTAAACGCAAGTTAACGCCGCGTGCACATATTTCGTTAGTTAACTTCAATTTTTGCGTTTACTAGTAAACGCGCGTTTACTATAATTACGTTAACGCGGTCAAAATGGAAATTTCTAATGTCTACCCAAGTAAACGGGCGTTTACTATGTGTCCGTTTAGTCAGTAGTAAACGGGCGTTTACTTCAGATTTCACAAGTTTATTTTTACGTGCACTTAAAAGTAAACGGGTGTTTACTACAGATTTCACAAGTGTATTTCTACGTGCACTTGAAAGTAAACGCGCGTTTACTTTTCGCGTTAACTGATTGTGTAAATTAAGAAATAAACTTCGATTTCATTTGTACATTTATTTTTAATTAAAACGACTTGTATCTTAATATTTTATGTACAAGTGTTTCAAACCAGAACAATTCAAAAACACTTTTAAC
The DNA here is from genome assembly GCF_021869535.1 of Mytilus californianus. Classification (NCBI taxonomy): domain Eukaryota; kingdom Metazoa; phylum Mollusca; class Bivalvia; order Mytilida; family Mytilidae; genus Mytilus; species Mytilus californianus. Next base: position 32,865,085 of record NW_026262712.1, read on the forward strand.
TTTTATTAATTACAAAAAATCAGTTCTAATAATTTTCCCGAGTAGCAGATTTTCTATATTTTCTTTTCAAAAGTTACATGTACAAATATCGAGGCAAATAGAAAGGTTATCCAACACATCGGAAAAATATTTGTATATGATGGGATATAAACATCATGGTTTACGTTGCTTCGTTCCCCATTTTTAACAGTCTCTTCCTAAATATAACTCTATGCATTTAATACATGGATTTTTAATCGTAATTCACCTTGCTTGCCTTGGATTTACATGATTTAAGATTCTGTTTTGCCAAATGTTCGATCGAAAATTGTACAGTGTATATATAGGGATATTGATCAGGTGTTGTATAAGTATGTACATTTGTACCATCTCGTCAATTTAGACAGACTTTTTCATAACGATTATAAATGATATCTGGGACGTCCGAAAAATATACTCGTTCTGAACATGAAAAAAAAATATTTGCCCCTGGACGTTAGGCTACAAACGAAATCAATCAACCGCCATAATATATTAACAGTACACTTTTCCAAGAAGAGAACTTCTCATACTTTGGATACATGTCAACTCGTACTTTTCCTTATAAATTACTTTAATCAGTCATGTCAGTGTTGGATGATGCCGTTAAATATTATAGTTTTGTTTGAAATACAAACCATCCCGAACTACTGACTTAAGTGACAGTTCATTATGCAACTATAAAGATTTCCATAATAAAGTGCAAATATGGTCAGTTTTGGTTGATGCGGACAAATAATTTTGTTATATGAGTCAGTCTAAGGTATGAAAATACTACAATTTGTTTACGATTCAATATTTTGAATAAAAAGAGGACATGCTGGCACTATAATTTGATGCGAACAAAATTGTGTAGCCATTGTTTTCTAATATTACTGTCATTTGTTTTATACAGTTCCTCCTGACCTAAAAATATAACTAGTTTACTATGCAGCTATATAGATTAGCATGATATAGTGCAAATATAGTCAGTTTTGGTTGATGCGGACCAATTATTTTCTTATACGAGTCAGTCTGAAGTATGAAAACTACTGATATTTCCTTACGATTCAATATTTTGAATAAAAACAGGACATGCTGGCACTATAAATTGATGCGAACCAAATTTTTTAGTTATTGTTTTCCAATATTGCTGTCATTTGTATTATACAACCATCCTGATATAAAAATATTACTGATTTAGTATGCGACTATAAGATTTACATAATAAGGTGCAAATATGGTCAGTTTTGGTTGATGAGGACAAATAAGTTTGTTATACGAGTCAGTCTGAGGTATGAAAACTACTGATATTTGTTTACAATTCAGTATTTTGAATAAAAACAGGACATGCTGGCACTATAAATTGATGCGAACCACATTTTTTAGTCATTGTTTTCCAATATTGCTGTCACTTGTATTATACAGTCCCTCTTTAAAAAACTGTGTTATACGAGTCAGTCTGAGGTATGAAAACTACTGATATTTGTTTACGATTCAATATTTTGAATAAAAACAGGACATTTTGGCACTTCCAATTGATGCGAACAAATTTCTGTAGTCATTGTGGTCCAATATTGCTATCATTTGTTTTATAAAATCCATCCTTACATACAAATATAACTGATTTACTATGCAACTATAAGATTTACATAAAAAAAAGCAAATTAGGTCAGTTTTGGTTGATGCGGACAAGTAATTTTGTTATACGAGTCAGTCTGAGGTATGAAAACTACTGATATTTGTTTACGATTCAATATTTTGAATAAAAACAGGACATTTTGGCCCTCTCAATTGATGCGAACAAAATTTTGTAGTCATTCTGGTCCAATATTGCTATCATTTGTTTTATACAATCCATCCTTACATAAAAATATAACTGATTTACTATGCGATTATAAGATTTACATAAAAAAGAGCAAATTAGGTCAGTTTTGGTTGATGCAGACAAATAATTTTGTTATACGAGTCAGTCTGAGGTATAAAAACTACTGAAATTTGTTCACGATTAGATATTTTGAATAAAAAGAGGACATGCTGGCACTATAAATTGATGCGAACCAAATTTTTTAGTCATTGTGGTCCAATATTTCTGTAATTTGTATTATACAGTCCCTCTTGACCTATAAATATAACTGAATTACTGTGCAGCTATAAAGATTGACTTGATAAAGTGCAAATATGGTCAGTTTTGGTTGATGCAGACAAATAATTTTGTTATAAGAGCCAGTCTAAGGTATAAAAACTACTGATATTTGTTTACGATCAGATATTTTAAATAAAAAGAGGACATGCTGGCACTATAAATTGATGCGAACCAAATTTTTTAGTTATTGTTTTCCAATATTGCTGTCATTTGTATTATACAATCCATACTGATATAAAAATATTACTGATTTAGTATGCGACTATAAGATTTACATAGAAAAGAGCAAATTAGGTCAGTTTTGGTTGATGTGGAAAAATAATTTTGTTATACGAGTCAGTCTGAGGTATGAAAACTACTGATATTTGCATACGATTCAATATTTTGAATAAAAGCAGGACATTTTGGCACTCTCAATTGATGCGAACAAAATTTTGTAGTCATTGTGGTCCAATATTGCTATCATTTGTTTTATACAATCCATCCTTACATAAAAATATAACTGATTTACTATGCAACTATAAGATTTACATAAAAAAGAGCAAATTAGGTCAGTTTTGGTTGTTATGGACAAGTAATTTTGTTATACGAGTCAGTCTGAGGTATGAAAATTACTGATATTTGTTTACGATTCAATATTTTGAATAAAAACAGGACATTTTGGCTTTCTCAATTGATGCGAACAAAATTTTGTAGTCATTGTGGTTCAATATTGCTATCATTTGTTTTGTACAATCCATCCTTACATAAAAATATAACTGATTTACTATGCAACTATAAGATTTACATAAAAAAGAGAAAATTAGGTCAATTTTGGTTGATGTGGACAAGTAATTTTGTTACACGAGTCAGTCTGAGGTATGAAAATTACTGATATTTGTTTACGATTCAATATTTTGAATAAAAACAGGACATTTCGAACTCTCAATTGATGTGAACAAAATTTTGTAGTCATTGTGGTCCAATTTTGCTACATGTATCATTTATTTTTAACAATCCATCCTTACATAAAAATATAACTGATTTACTATGCGAATATAAGATTTACATAAAAAAGAGCAAATTAGGTCAGTTTTGGTTGATGCAGACAAATAATTTTGTTATACGAGTCAGTCTGAGGTTTCAAAACTACTGATATTTGTTCATGATTAGATATTTTGAATAAAAAGAGGAGATGCTGGCACTATAAATTGAGGCGAACAACATTTTTTAGTCATTGTGGTCTAATATTTCTGTAATTTGTATTATACAGCCCCTCCTGACCTAAAAATATAACTGAATTACTGTGCAGCTATATAGATTGACTTGATAAAGTGCAAATATGGTCAGTTTTGGTTGATGCAGACAAATAAATTTGTTATACGAGTCAGTCTGAGGTATAAAAGCTACTGATATTTGTTTACGATTAGATATTTTGAATAAAAAGAGGACATGCTGGCACTATACATTGATGGGAACCAAATTTTTTAGTTATTGTTTCCCAATATTGCTGTCATTTGTATTATACAATCCATACTGATATAAAAATATTACTGATTTAGTATGCGACTATAAGATTTACATAGAAAAGAGCAAATTAGGTCAGTTTTGGTTGATGCGGAAAAATAATTTTGTTATACGAGTCAGTCTGAGGTATGAAAACTACTGATATTTGTTTACGATTCAATATTTTGAATAAAAACAGGACATTTCGGCCCTCTGAATTGATGCGAACAAAAATTTGTAGTCATTGTGGTCCAATATTGCTATCATTTGTTTTATACAATCCATCCTTACATAAAAGTATAACTGATTTACTATGCAACTATAAGATTTACATAAAAAAGAGCAAATTAGGTCAATTTTGGTTGATGTGGACAAGTAATTTTGTTATACGAGTCAGTCTGAGGTATGAAAATGACTAATATTTGTTTACGATTCAATATTTTGAATAAAAACAGTACATTTTGGAACTCTCAATTGATGCGAACAAAATTTTGTAGTCATTGTGGTCCAATATTGCTATCAATTGTTTTATACAATCCATCCTTACATACAAATATAACTGATTTACTATGCAACTATAAGATTTACATAAACAAGAGCAAATTAGGTCAGTTTTAGTTGATAGGGACAAGTAATTTTGTTATACCAGTCAGTCTGAGGTATGAAAAATACTGATATTTGTTTACGATTCAATATTTTGAATAAAAACAGGACATTTTGGCTTTCTCAATTCATGGAACAAATTTTGTAGTCATTGTGGTCAAATATTGCTATCATTTGTTTTGTACAATCCATCCTTACATAAAAATATAACTGATTTACTATGCAACTATAAGATTTACATAAAAAAGAGCAAATCAGGTCAGTTTTGGTTGATGCGGACAAGTAATTTTGTTATACGAGTCAGTCTGAGGTATGAAAACTACTGATATTTGTTAACGATTCAATATTTTGAATGAAAACAGGACATTTTGGCTTTCTCAATTCATGCGAACAACATTTTGTAGTCATTGTGGTCCAATATTGCTATCATTTGTTTTATACAATCCATCCTTACATAAAAATATAACTGATTTACTATGCAACTTTAAGATTTTCATAAAAAAAAGCAAACTAGGTCAATTTTGGTTGATGTGGACAAGTAATTTTGTTATACGAGTCAGTCTGAGGTATGAAAATTACTGATATTTGTTTACGATTCAATATTTTGAATAAAAACAGGACATTTTGGAACTCTCAATTGATGCGAACAAAATTTTGTAGTCATTGTGGTCCAATATTGCTACATGTATCATTTATTTTATACAATCCATCCTTACATAAAAATATAACTGATTTACTATGCGATTATAAGATATACATAAAAAAGAGCAAATTAGGTCAGTTTTGGTTGATGCAGACAAATAATTTTGTTAAACAAGTCAGTCTGAGGTATAAAAACTACTGATATTTGTTTACGATTAGATATTTTGAATAAAAAGAGGACATGCTGGCACTATAAATTGATGCGAACCAATTTTTTTGTTATTGTTTTCCAATATTGCTGTCATTTGTATCATACAAACCATACTGATATAAAAATATTACTGATTTAGTATGCAACTATAAGATTTACATAAAAAAGAGCAAATTAGTTCAGTTTTGGTTGATGCGGAAAAATAATTTTGTTATACGAGTCAGTCTGAGGTATGAAAACTACTGATATTTGTTTACGATTCAATATTTTGAATAAAAACAGGACATTTTGGCTTTCTCAATTGATGCAAACAAAATTTTGTAGTCATTGTGGTCCAATATTGCTATCATTTGTTTTGTACAATCCATCCTTACATAAAAATATAATTGATTTACTATGCAACTATAAGATTTACATAAAAAAGAGCAAATTAGGTCAGTTTTGGTTGATGCGGAAAAATAATTTTGTTATACGAGTCAGTCTGAGGTATGAAAACTACTGATATTTGTTTATGATTCAATATTTTGAACAAAAACAGGACATTTTGGCTTTCTCAATTCATGCGAACAAATTTTGTAGTCATTGTGGTCCAATATTGCTATCATTTGTTTTGTACAATCCATCCTGACCTAAAAATATAACTGATTTACTATGCGAATATAAGATTTACATAAAAAAGAGGAAATTAAGTCAGTTTTGGTTGATGCAGACAAATAATTTTGTTATACGAGTCAGTCTGAGGTTTCAAAACTACTGATATTTGTTCATGATAAGATATTTTGAATAAAAAGAGGAGATGTTGGCACCATAAATTGAGGCCAACAAAATTTTTTAGTCATTCTGGTCCAATATTTCTGTAATTTGTATTATACAGCCCTCCTGACCTAAAAATATAACTGAATTACTGTGCAGCTATATAGATTGACTTGATAAAGTGCAAATATGGTCAGTTTTGGTTGATGCAGACAAATAAATTTGTTATACGAGTCAGTCTGAGGTATAAAAACTACTGATATTTGTTTACGATTAGATATTTTGAATAAAAAGAGGACATGCTGGCACTATACATTGATGCGAACCAAATTTTTTAGTTATTGTTTCCCAATATTGCTATCATTTGTATTATACAATCCATACTGATATAAAAATATTACTGATTTAGTATGCGACTATAAGATTTACATAGAAAAGAGCAAATTAGTTCAGTTTTGGTTGATGCGGAAAAATAATTTTGTTATACGAGTCAGTCTGAGGTATGAAAACTACTGATATTTGTTTACGATTCAATATTTTGAATAAAATCAGGACATTTTGGCTTTCTCAATTGATGCAAACAAAATTTTGTAGTCATTGTGGTCCAATATTGCTATCATTTGTTTTGTACAATCCATCCTTACATAAAAATACAATTGATTTACTCTGCAACTATAAGATTTACATAAAAAAGAGCAAATTAGGTCAGTTTTGGTTGATGCGGAAAAATAATTTTGTTATACGAGTCAGTCTGACATGTCTGAGGTATGAAAACTACTGATATTTGTTTATGATTCAATATTTTGAACAAAAACAGGACATTTTGGCTTTCTCAATTCATGCGAACAAATTTTGTAGTCATTGTGGTCCAATATTGCTATCATTTGTTTTGTACAATCCATCCTGACCTAAAAATATAACTGATTTACTATGCGAATATAAGATTTACATAAAAAAGAGGAAATTAAGTCAGTTTTGGTTGATGCAGACAAATAATTTTGTTATACGAGTCAGTCTGAGGTTTCAAAACTACTGATATTTGTTCATGATAAGATATTTTGAATAAAAAGAGGAGATGTTGGCACCATAAATTGAGGCCAACAAAATTTTTTAGTCATTCTGATCCAATATTTCTGTAATTTGTATTATACAGCCCTCCTGACCTAAAAATATAACTGAATTACTGTGCAGCTATATAGATTGACTTGATAAAGTGCAAATATGGTCAGTTTTGGTTGATGCAGACAAATAAATTTGTTATACGAGTCAGTCTGAGGTATAAAAACTACTGATATTTGTTTACGATTAGATATTTTGAATAAAAAGAGGACATGCTGGCACTATACATTGATGCGAACCAAATTTTTTAGTTATTGTTTCCCAATATTGCTATCATTTGTATTATACAATCCATACTGATATAAAAATATTACTGATTTAGTATGCGACTATAAGATTTACATAGAAAAGAGCAAATTAGGTCAGTTTTGGTTGATGCGGAAAATTATTTTGTTATACGAGTCAGTCTGAGGTATGAAAACTACTGATATTTGTTTACGATTTAATATTTTGAATAAAAACAGGACATTTTGGCCCTCTCAATTGATGCGAACAAAAATTTGTAGTCATTGTGGTCCAATATTGCTATCATTTGTTTTATACAATCCATCCTTACATAAAAGTATAACTGATTTACTATGCAACTATAAGATTTACATAAAAAAGAGCAAATTAGGTCAATTTTGGTTGATGTGGACAAGTAATTTTGTTATACGAGTCAGTCTGAGGTATGAAAATTACTAATATTTGTTTACGATTCAATATTTTGAATAAAAACAGGACATTTTTGAACTCTCAATTGATGCAAACAAAATTTTGTAGTCATTGTGGTCCAATATTGCTATCAATTGTTTTATACAATCCATCCTTACATACAAATATAACTGATTTACTATGCAACTATAAGATTTACATAAACAAGAGCAAATTAGGTTAGTTTTGGTTGATATGGACAAGTAATTTTGTTATACCAGTCAGTCTGAGGTATAAAAACTACTGATATTTGTTTACGATTAGATATTTTGAATAAAAAGAGGACATGCTGGCACTATAAATTGATGCGAACCAAATTTTTTTGTTATTGTTTTCCAAAATTGCTGTCATTTGTATTATACAAACCATACTGATATAAAAATATTACTGATTTAATATGCGACTATAAGATTTACATAAAAAAGAGCAAATTAGGTCAGTTTTGGTTGATGCGGAAAAATAATTTTGTTAAACGAGTCAATTCGAGGTATGAAAACTACTGATATTTGTTTACAATTCAATATTTTGAATAAAAACAGGACATTTTGGCTTTCTTAATTGATGCGAACAAAATTTTGTAGTCATTGTGGTCCAATATTGCTATCATTTGTTTTATACAATCCATCCTTACATACAAATATAACTGATTTACTATGTAACTATAAGATTTACATAAAAAAAGAGCAAATTAGGTCAGTTTTGGTTGTTACGGACAAGTAATTTTGTTATACGAGTCAGTTTGAGGTATGAAAACTACTGATATTTGTTTACGATTCAATATTTTGAATAAAAACAGGACATTTTGGCTTTCTCAATTGATGCGAACAAAATTTTGTAGTCATTGTGGTCCAATATTGCTATCATTTGTTTTGTACAATCCATCCTTACATAAAAATATAACTGATTTACTATGCAACTATAAGATTTACATAAAAAAGAGCAAATCAGGTCAGTTTTGGTTGATGCCGAAAAATAATTTTGTTATACGAGTCAGTCTGAGGTATGAAAACTACTGATATTTGTTTATGATTCAATATTTTGAACAAAAACAGGACATTTTGGCTTTCTCAATTCATGCGAACAAATTTTGTAGTCATTGTGGTCCAATATTGCTATCATTTGTTTTGTACAATCCATCCTTACATAAAAATATAACTGATTTACTATGCAACTATAAGATTTACATAAAAAAGAGCAAATTAGGTCAGTTTTGGTTGATGCGGACAAGTCATTTTGTTATAAGAGTCAGTCTGAGGTATGAAAACTACTGATATTTGTTTACGATTCAATATTTTGAATAAAAACAGGACATTTTGGCACTCTCAATTGATGCAAACAAAATTTTGTAGTCATTGTGGTCCAATATTGCTATCATTTGTTTTATACAATCCATCCTTACATAAAAATATAACTGATTTACTCTGCAACTATAAGATTTACACAAAAAAGAGGATATTAGGTCAGTTTTGGTTGATTCGGACAAGTAATTTTGTTATACGAGTCAGTCTGAGGTATAAAAACTACTGATATTTGTTGATGATTAGATATTTTGAATTAAATGAGGACATGCTGGCACTATAAATTGATGCGAACCAAATTTTTTAGTCATTGTGATCCAATATTTCTGTAATTTGTATTATACAGTCCCTCCTGACCTAAAAATATAACTGAATTACTGTGCAGCTATATAGATTGACTTGATAAAGTGCAAATATGGTCAGTTTTGGTAGATGCAGACAAATAATTTTGTTATACGAGTCAGCCTGAGGTATAAAAACTACTGATATTTGTTTATGATTCAATATTTTGAACAAAAACAGGACATTTTGGCTTTCTCATTTCATGCGAACAAATTTTGTAGTCATTGTGGTCCAATATTGCTATCATTTGTTTTATACAATTCATCCTTACATAAAAATATAACTGATTTACTATGCAACTATAAGATTTACATAAAAAAGAGGATATTAGGTCAGTTTTGGTTGATTCGGACAAGTAATTTTGTTATATGAGTCAGTCTGAGGTATAAAAACTACTGATATTTGTTGATGATTAGATATTTTGAATTAAATGAGGACATGCTGGCACTATAAATTGATGCGAACCAAATTTTTTAGTCATTGTGATCCAATATTTCTGTAATTTGTATTATACAGTCCCTCCTGACCTAAAAATATAACTGAATTACTGTGCAGCTATATAGATTGACTTGATAAAGTGCAAATATGGTCAGTTTTGGTAGATGCAGACAAATAATTTTGTTATACGAGTCAGCCTGAGGTATAAAAACTACTTATATTTGTTTACGATTAGATATTTTGAATAAAAAGAGGACATGCTGGCACTATAAATTGATGCGAACCAAATTTTTTAGTTATTGTTTTCCAATATTGCTGTCATTTGTATTATACAATCCAAAATGATATAAAAATATTACTGATTTAGTATGCGACTATAAGATTTACATAAAAAAAAGCAATATAGGTCAGTTTTGGTTGATGCGGAAAAATAATTTTGTTATACGAGTCAGTCTGAGGTATGAAAACTACTGATATTTGTTTACGATTCAATATTTTGTATAAAAACAGGACATGCTGGCACTCTAAATTAATGTGAACCAAATTTTTTAGTCATTGTTTTCCAATATTGCTGTCATTTGTATTATACAGTCCCTCCTGACCTAAAAATATAACTGAATTACTGTGCGGCTATATATATTTACTTGATGAAGTGCAGATATGGTTATTTTTGGTTAATGAGGTCAATTAATTTTGTTAAACGAGTCATCCTGAGTCGGACAGTCTGAGATGTGAAAAATGCTGGATTTTGGTGATGATTTAATTATTTGAATAAAAGAAGGACATGCTTGAACTGTTAGTTTGTGCAGAAAAAAGAAATTTACTATGATGAATTTTCAATTAATTTAAGAGGTGTTATTACATTATTAATTAACTGTTAATGTCAATCGAAAATGAACAGTTGGTCATTTAATTTTGATGTACTTTATCATTTGATATTTAAGGTCAGTGTATCCAGGATACGATGGCAATTTGCGTTAACGCGCGTTTACTACAAACAGTAAACGTGCGTTTACTTTTGACGAAATACGAAGACGCGCCTTTTTCACGTTAACGCGGAAGTAAACGCGAAAGTAAACGCCCGTTTACTCTTTACAAAATTAGAAGACGCGCCGATTTTGCGTTAACGCGAAGGTAAACGCGAAAGTAAACGCCCGTTTACTTTTTATGTCTACTGAAATTTCCGAGTTAACGCACAGTTAACGCGGCGTTTACTTGAAGTGCACGCGAGTAAACGCCGCGTTAACTTTTTCCGCCCGTTTACATGTAATGCTTGGTCTGCACCCAACTGTATGTAAAATTATTTCATAATTTTCTCATCCGATTCATTCCTCAGTATCGGGAAGTCTGTTTAGTAGAAACTGTATGTTTTGTCCAATCACACTGCTCAGATACATTGACTTAAGTAGGGTACACAAATGAGCAACCTAAATACTAGAATGTAAATGCTACTGTGCCACCTATAAATGTTTTTAATTTTGTATTCAAAGGGAGATAATGTTATGTGTTTAATAGTGAATTATGATTTGATTGTATTTTTAGTTATTTCCCTTTGAACAGAAATGGTGTAATTAATAAGTATTTTGGATAGATAGTGTATCAATGATTGTATCTGTTTCATTAATTTTAGTCAGGAGTTGTAAAAAGTTTCTTTAAAACTATTTTTTTTTAAAGTCATGTGTGTTTTGAAGGTAGACATCATAGTTATTTTTTTTTTGTTGCATGTGTTAATGTTTAAGCATGAATTATAATTTTAGGTTAGGTTACTGATAAGTTTTATAAACATACTTTCACCAATTACAGTTGTTTTTTATTTAAAAACTTCACTTACCTACACTTCCACTTCAACAGATGGACAAAGGTCTATTTTAATTTCCAAAGGAATTTTCAACCATAAGAATATATTCAAACATGTTAACAATCTTTAAATAGAACACAATGCATACACAATTATCACTACAAATAATATATCTGAATCAGCAAATCTATTTTGAGCTATGACTAAATTTAAAATTTCTATTAGTAGTGCAATAAATCTATAAATGTAGAGCTTGATTAACTATTTAATATAGCATATTTGTTGTTGGCCCCTTATTACAATATAGCTATAACAATAACACCCAATATCAATCCCAACCCTCCTATTGTGGTATGGAAGCTTGTGCTAAAATTTCTTACTTATCCATATACTTATACTAAAGTTATTGTCTGTGAACCAATTTATTTTCCATGTAATGTAAACCACAAAAATAGTTCTCTAAAATTAGATATGATGCTATATCTATTTTCAACTATGACCAAACTTAAAATTTCTTTCAATTGTGCAATACATCTCTGAATTTAGATTCTGACCAAATATGTTATAATAGCATAGTTTCTGATACAGAATGAATGTGGTATACGTTCTTAAATAATTTTAAAATTGGACATTTACCAATTATGGTCGAATATTCAAATTCTAAATACCTGGTTGGAATCAACATATCAAATAACCACAATATTTTATTTTTTTGGTAAAATCAAACTCAGTTTTATTTTGGATACTTTGGACCTTTATGGGGTCCAGTTTGAAAAACGGGCCCACAATCAGAAATTTAAAACACTATTAGATTGCACATATCAAAGAACACCAATGATTTATTTTTTGAAGAAATCAAACAAAGTTTAATTTTGGACCCAAATTTGGACCAACTTTGAAAACCAAGCACAAAATCTAAAATCTAAAACACTGTTGGATTGACCATATCAAATAACACCAACAATTTAATGTTTGATGAAATCAAACAAAGTTCAATGTTGGACTCCAATTTGGACCAACTTGAATACTGTGCCCAAAATCAAAAATCTAAATACACGCTTAGATTCAGCATATCAAAGAACCCCAACCATTCTTTTTTTTTCAAACCAAAAAAAGTTAATTTTGGACCCTTAGGACCTTAATATTGATCATTTCAAAAACAGACCTTAAAATCCAAATTCTAAATACCCAATTAGATTCAGCATATTAAAGACCCCCAAGAATTCAACAGTTTTGAATTAAACCCCATTGAAATTGCTAAAGAAATAAGCAATGTATACAAAGTATTGGTTTTGACACCTTTTAACTAAACCAATAGGGTCATAACCCCTAAAATCAATCACAAACTTTATTTATGGAATAACACCTTGTGGCTAAATAAAATAGCAATAAATAGACTTATCATCAAGTTATTGTCCAGAAATAAGTAAATCCTAGTTTTTTGGTCCCTTTTTGGCCCCTTATTATTAGACGGTTTGGACCATGAATCCCAAAATCAATCCCAACTTTCCTTTTGAAGTATGAAATCTTTCATAGAGATCTATACTCTAGATCTTATACACAAATTATTGTCCTGAAACATGAAAAATGCTTGTTTTTGACCCTTTTTTGGCTCTTAATTACTAAACAGCTACAACCATAACCCCCAAAATAAATCCCAACCTTCCTAGTGTGGTATGGAACCTTGTGCTTAAATTTAATAGAGATCTATACAGTTATACTCAAGTTATTGTCTCTAAACAAGACAAATAATTGTTTTTGTTAGGCCCATTTTGGCCCCTTATTCCTAAACAGCTACTATAATACCCCCCAAAATAAATCCCAACCTTCCTATTATGGTATGAAACCTTGTGCTAAAATTTAATAGAGATCAATACACTTATATTTAAGTTATTGTCTGTGAACCGGACAACAACTTGTTTTTGTTAGGCCCTTTTTGGTCCCTAATTCCTAAACAGCTATGACAATAACCCCCAAAAATAAATCCCAACCTTCCTAATATGGTATTAAACCTTGTGCTAAAATTTAATAGAGATCCATACACTTATACTTAAGTGAATGTCTGTGAACCAGACAACAAATTGTTTTTGTTAGGATCTTTCTGGCCCCTAATTCCTAAACAGCTATGACAATAATCCCCAAAAATAAATCCGAACTTTCCTAGTGTGGTATGGAACCTTGTGCTAAAATTTAATAGAGATCCATACACTTATACTCAAGTTATTGTCTGAAAACAAGACAAATAATTGTTTTGTTAGGCCCATTTTGGCCCCTTATTCCTAAACAGCTACTATAATAACCCCCAAAATAAATCCCAACCTTCCTATTGTGGTATGAAACCTTGTGCTAACATTTAATAGAGATCCATACACTTATACTCAAGTTATTGCCTGCAAACCAGAAAAATAGTTGTTTTAGGCCCCTTTTCGACCCCTAATTATTAAACGGTTTGGGCCATGACCCTTCAAAAATCAATCAAAACATTCCTTTTGAAGTATGGAACCTTGTGGTAAAATTTCATAAAAAAATATACTCTTATACACAAATTATTGTCCTAAAACATGAAAATGCTTGTTTTTAGCCCCTTTTTGGCCCTGTATTACTAAACAACTACGACAATAACCTCTAAAATAAATCCCAACCTTCCTAGTGTGGTATGGAACCTTGTACTAAAATTTAATAGAGATCCATACACTTATACTCAAGTTATTGTCTGTGAACCAGACAACAAATTGTTTTTGTTAGGCCCTTTTTGGTCCCTAATTCCTGAACAGCTATGACAATAACCCCCAAAAATAAATCCCAACCTTCCTAGTATAGTATTAAACCTTGTGCTAAAATTTAATAGAGATCCATACACTTATACTCAAGTTATTGTCTGTGAACCAGACAACACATTGTTTTTGTTAGGCCCTTTTTGGCCCCTAATTCCTAAACAGCTATGACAATAACCCCCAAAAATAAATTCGAACTTTCCTAGTGTGGTATGGAACCTTGTGCTAAAATTTAATAGAGATCCATAGACTTTTACTCAAGTTATTGTCTGTGAACCAGACAAAAAATTGTTTTTGTTAGGCCTTTCTGGCCCCTAATTACAAAACAATAATCCCCAAAATCAATCCCAATCCTCCCAATGTGGTATGAAACCTTGTGCTAAAATTTCTTACACATCCATACACTTCTACTAAAGTTATTGTCTACGAACCAATTTATTTCCTTTGAACCAGTAAAACTGACCTTTTTTGGCCCCTAATTACAAAACCGCTAAGACAAAAGCCCCCAAAAACAATCCCAACCATGATCCTTTAGTAGTATGAAACCTTGTGCTAAAATTTCATATAGATCCATGAACTTAATATACTCAAGTTATTGTCTGCGAACCAAAATGTCTTCAGACGCAGACGCAGACAACACCATAACATAATACGAACGCAAACAAATTTGCGGTCGTATAAAAGGGTACTGATAAACATTTTTTTCTTCCTTTTTAGGGAGGGGAAGGGTTTGGTATTCAATTAGCTGAAGTTTCCTCGGTTATCCTGTGGACCAGCTGTTGTTAGTCTTTCAACTTTTGTTTAACCATGGTATTGTAGATGGATTGCAATTTATGTCAACATATTATGCATTGAATATATATAACTTCTAATTTATTTAGAAGCTTTTTACATTGTTTTTAATAGTTTACACCTAAATAAGTTTTGATTATGTCTGTGTAACTTTTTTGTACTAGTTATCAAATTTATGCTTATTTTATAATGCATAAATCTTACGTTTTAACAAATGTTTCAAACCATTGATTTAGGTTACTGTTTTATTGAAACTAAATCAAAGTATTGAAGAAAAAAATGTTTATTTTTATGTTACTTCATTTGTTACGGTTTACTACCACAATACAAATAAAACATATATTTACTGTAATAATATTGTAAAAATACGATTTCATTTGATAGTAAAATATCGGTAATGTCTACCTTTTGTTATGTATGAGAAAATTAAATATTTTTAACATACATGTACATATTGATTTTTTGAAGTTTTTATTGAATATCTAAATTATAATAATTCTCTTCATGGTATTGTATAACATTTTCCTAAATTTGATGAAAGATCATGTTTATGTTATTTTTAAGCAATAGTGTGCAGTCAAATTTCTGCTTAGTACTCGGAATAAGGAGATTTTTTTTCTGTGTCAAAAGTTATGTGAAAAAATGCTCTCATATTTGTCAGTTACGGCGTCTTTTTTTTTCCTTTTTTTTATATACAATGTAATATTTCTTTTTCTTGCTAACTCATGTTCGCGCTTTAGGAATAGTTTGTGTATTAGAATTTTCATGACGCCTGCATCATTTGTCCTGTTCACATGTGTCCCGTATTGTATCTGTATTTCACAGTACCATGTAGATTGTCGGGCAAGTTATGACAGCGTTTTTGCCGGATATAATCTCTAAACTGTTGATATAAACCAGTAACTTGATTCTTCAACGTATCGATCTTGATCGATACCTAGCAAAACATTACAAATTAAATGGTGCTAGGGGCTGTCTGACATTGCAGTGAAGTGAGAGTTTTTGTTCCGTGTGGAAGATCACACTGCGATATTAAGATGATGAACAGCAATAAAGGCGATGCTCCTTTGCTTTTGGTTTGTGTGATGAGTGCTAAGCGTTTTCATGAAATGAAATGAAAAACCATATCTTGTATAATATTACTACAGGCATATAAGATTGTGTGTGATTCAAAAGGGTCGCATAACGGAAAATAAAAGAGATTCGATAGATACCAAAGGTGTATTCAAACTCATAAGTAGAAAAATTAATCTGACAACCCATGGCAAAAAAGAAAAAGACCAACAGTACACAAAACAAAATATAAAAAACTAAAGACTGAGCAACACATTTGCTTTTTCTACACCGGTATCTGTAACTGTTTCTTCACACCAGCAATATCGTTCGGATAGTATAAAATATAGCAAAATGAAGTTGGCCACCTTTTTTTTTTTTTTTTTTAATTTTTGAACACATGATTCGTTTTCGAATAGAAACATCAAGAACATAGCCGATTCGTCTAGCATTTCAACAGATATGGTCTCCAAGAGTTATCACTCCATATTTACCAAGTGGACTTAAAATTAAAAAATTAAAAAAAAAAAAAAAAAAAAACATTTGTGAAATCTTCTTTAAATATTTTGTTTTTTCATCAAAGACTTTGTCTTCATTCCGTATGGATCTGCAGGATGCATAATATTACTAAACACTGAAGTAAGTACGGTTCTTGATTGAACTGGATTTGCTTCCACCTCGACAATTTTCGGGATTATACTTTTAAAATAAGTATAGGAAAACTATTTTACTTGTTATATCGATTGATTGATTGGTGTTTCAACGCCACTTACAGCACTATTGTGCTATATCGTGGCTGTCAGTTATTTCACGTAGAGGATGCCGGATTGCCCGGAGAGAACCACCGACCTTCCGTTGGAAAACTGACAGTTCTAGTCAATTAAGATTGGATTCGAGCGCATCTGCCACGTGCGGGATTCATACTCGCAACCTGAGTTCTGACAGTATGTGATATAATAGTAGTTTGACTACTTAGACCACTCGGCCAGTTAGGCCCAATTGTTATAAGACTATCAATAACTTATTTCAACAAAAGTTTGTAAAATGCATTTACATACTGAATTAATATTCAATTCAAATAATTCAATTAAACATATTTTGCTAGGGTTCTGTTTATTGCATGTATTGGGCAAATTATGTTTGCTTTACAATATGAACAATGTTTTACATTGTCCCACACATTTACAGAGAGGAACTATCTGACAATTCTAACAGAAAACGAATTTTCGGGTTTTTAAATGCTTAAGTATGCGATATTTTGGAAAAGGGATAATAGGTCATAAACATGAAATTGTGCGTAAATCAACACGATCATGTTTGTATTTCTTTCATTTGAATAATTTTGAATCATAAAAATCACATTGACCGCAGAATTGTGCATGGTAGAAAAGACGTCATTAGGTACAATGAAAACTAAATATTTTTTTGTGAAATTGTTATTGCTAAACTTCGTGTGTTTTAATATCACGAGTGTGTGCATAAAAAAGATAAAACAGTGTACTTATCAACGGAAGAACAATATGTATGTGTGGAAAACTGTTTTTGCAACTTTTGATCTTAAACTGCCAATTTTGTATCATAAAATATTTTCCTGAGCTCGTCCATATTTGCAACATTGCTCTTGTAAAAGTTCAGAACAAAGAAAGTAATTTCTTGACTATTACATCATGTTTGTGTTTGATTCAATATGAGGTAATTTAAAATATTTTTTTTAATTGTTATTACATTAATTTTGTACATTGTATATACATGTATCGTGTCGGAAAAGGAAAACATCTAGTACAATCCCGGATCCTCCTCTTAGTACATTTGAGTACAAACATGTTCAACCCCGCCATATTTTGTATACGCCTGTTCAATGTGCAAAGCCTGTAATTCAGTGGGTATTGTTGGATGACTTCTACTAAATTTGATTTTTCGTGTTTTTTTTTTTATCATACACTAGCTAGGCCGTTGGTTTTCGTGTTTAAATTAATTTACATTATTGTGTTTATGTCAATGAAGTAAATTAGTATGAATGACTATACGGTATGGATTTTGCTCATTGTTGAAGGCCGTTCGGTGACTTATAGTTGCTTACATATTCGTCGTCTAAACTCTTGCTGATAATTGTTACATTATTCGTTCATTATTTTGTACATAAATCAGGCCGTTAGTTTTCTCGTTTGAATTGTTTTACATTTGTCATTTCGGGGCCTTTTTAAATGACGATGCGGAATGGGTTTTGTTTATTGTTGCGGACCGTCCGGTGACCTATAGTTCTTATCTTCTATCATGTTATTTGGTCATTGGTGGAGAGTAGTCTCATTTGCAATTATACCACATCTTTTTTTTTATAAGATTGCATTACATTTTATGTAAATTAAGACAAAATTCGTGGTGGTCTAGTGGTCACGCCTAAGTACTTGATGTTGTGGTTTAATCCTCAGGCGAATCAAATAAAAGACATGAAAATAAGTAATGGCTGTTTTTCGGCCAATAATGCTACATTCAGAAGGAAGAATCGACTGGTCAAATTGGATTCGGTCTTAAGATGTGAGATGACATGTATTTCAGTTGACTCTCGATCCTATGAGGTAATTTGTTAACATACACTTAAAGCAGGGTGTATCTTAAAGACATTGATATGGTATCTGATTATACATGTTATATTACCGCTGGACAATACATCTATGTACCAACCAATCAATTGAAAAAGTAGTGAAGTATCTCACCATTACTTTAAAACACAACATTTCCTTCTAGAGACCCTATAACCATAGGGTGCTTTACAAAATTAACCCACAGGAGCGTTTCTAGGATATTTGAAAGAGGGGCGTAGAATCAAATCTTTCGGCGAGTGGAGCGAGGCAAAAAAAATTTTGGACCTTTTTTTTTTGCTAAAAAACTTAAAGTAATTGTGAAATGCACTAATGTAACAATATAAGCAGATTACGATAGTTTTTTTTTAAAGGGGGAGGCGTACGCCCATTACGCCTTCACCTGTACCCGCCCCTGAAGTCCCAAACCTTACAAAACAAACTCCAGTTCGTACCTTTACCAAACACTTACTCCTAATTTTAAACCACCTTAACCTATCTAAATCCAAGCCGAGGCTGAACCCTAAAACTAACCAGACACTTCAGGATTACTTAATCAAATTAAGGACCAAGGAGAGGAGGGCTACACAAATTAAGGAATAACGTATAGTTAATAAACGAAGATGTAATATTGTTATATTTCTTTTGCAAGAAATATACTTCACCGGATGATCAATTATTTCACTTAATATATATGAAGTCTTTCTTCGTGAAATGATCATACTCGAAATATTCGTCACTGGACGTTACAAAATCAACAATCAATCAACTGATCAATTTGTATTCCTGTTTTTGGGTAAGGATAAATATTTCCATAATTGGTTTGAATTTTTTTTTACTTTTCATCACAACTCACCTGAGACTTCACGTCTTATTTTGAAAGCATGCAACATGTTATACATCAAAAAGATTTCCCATCTTTCTCACAAGAACTTCCGGGAGGGAACACTATTCGAAATATAAGTGTACGCTCTAAGGTCTGTTAACGGTATTTAAATTATCAAGGCAACAAAGTCGGTATACATCCATTTGAAATATAAGTTCCTTTTGAAATAATCTGCTTCATTAAAGAAATAAAAGACCTTAATTATTATTAAATTAAAATATAGTTCTCTGATTTGCTATACTTCATACGAGCTCTTATGAAGTATAACGAAATTAGAGTTCTATATTCTAATTAGATTGCCTTGCTGCAGTCCTCTCGCAGAAACCCTAAAGAAGATATCATTACTGGCAACGTAATCAGGCACGGATCAAGTATTTTGAAAAGGGGGAGTGGTTCCAACCCCCAGAATATCATGAAAAAAAAGAAAAGAAAAAGGGGTGTTTCAATCCCCGGAACCTCTCCCCGTTTCGGATCTGCCAATGTTACAAAAGTAGACACCATGATTGATACATTTAGGCCTGGCTGATTAGTCAGCACATTGATGTATGAATGAACCTTACAGTTACTATCTAATTTATAAAATGAAACCCAGAAAATAAGGTATGTATTCCATTGCATAAAAGTATTGATAACGATTGTCATGTTTCATTCATTATTAATTGAAGCACATTTAAGTTGTACAAGTATTTTTTTTTTTTAATCATCTTATATATGAGTGGCCGTTCGTGTCATTTCTACGATGGGATTAGTAATAATAACGCGTTATTTTACTAAACTGTCGCGTTATTTTATTACATTAACGCGTTATTTCTTCATTTTATCGCGTAAGTGTCCAAAACTATTACGCGATATTTCTTCTTTAATATTCATTTGAAATATTATCAAACTAAAGCGTTAGTTTTCATGATTAACGCGATATTTATTATTAACCCGATAGTTTCCAAAAAAAAAATTCTGATCCCCTATTTGATGAAAAAAGATATTGTGGTCAAGCAGATGACAAAAATAAAAATATTCCGAAGGCAGATTTTCCCCATTCCTTATAGTGTTAAATTTTGAAAAAAAAATAATTTGCTTGAGAGCGTCGAAAAGCTATTTAAAAAAAAAGTTTACGCTTTGCGCGAAAAAAACTTTTCTGACTCTGACAAAAAAAAAACATAACCAACCCCTCCCCCATTTGAAGTTAAATGGTTGCTCCCTTATTTACAGTGTTGAGAAAACATTGAAAAGTAATACAATTACAAATCAACAAACTTGAAGGCAATGATACTTTTAGCTTCTTGTCTATTGAACGAATTGCTAACGACGGTTATTCGACGTTTCATAATCTAAAGAACTATGGGTACTTTCATTTTTAGTACCCATGTCCTGTGTGTAGAAGTTTTTAACTTATCACAACGGTTTGGTGTACGTTTTTGAAAACATTACCCAGAAAGCATTAAATTTTGATATGGCGAATCCATTGACGTATTTGTTTAAAGTTCCATCCCCGCGTGGTTCGATCATATAACAACCCAAAAATTAATTACATACAAGCTCACCACCAGAAAGAGTGACTAAGACTTTAATCAAGTCATTATATGTTCATCCAAATAATGAAGTTTAAATGTCATTTTTCTTATATAGTGTAGCAATATAGAATTTTCATCGAGAATAAATCAATTACGTATATTGTCGGAAAATATAAAATCGTGTATTTTGTACTCTTTATGAAACAGAGCTGGACGAACATCGTTTTATAAGGTTCTGGAAAGGGGGCGGTCTTCTTATATGTGTTGTATAAATTTTAAGTCGTTTTTAGCTATTATTTATAATGTTTGCCCATTTCTCTATTTTCTATATTTAAGCACCCTATTATTCTCCATTCTTTATTTTTTATAAAATTGAGAATGGAAATGGGGAATGTGTCAAAGAGACAACAACCCGACCATAGAACAGACAACAGCAGAAGGTCACCAACAGGTCTTCAATGCAGTGAGAAATTCCCGCACCCGGAGGCGTCCTTAAGCTGGCCCCTAAACAAATATATATACTAGTTCAGTGATAATGAACGCCATACTAAACTCCAAATTGTACACAAGAAACTAAAATTAAAAATAATACAAGACTAACAAAGGCTAGAGGCTCCTGACTTGGGACAGGCGCAAAAATGCGGCGGGGTTAAACATGTTTATGAGATCACAACCCTCCCCCTATACCTCTAGCCAATGTAGAAAAGTAAACGCATAACAATACGCACATTAAAATTCAGTTCAAGAGAAGTCCGAGTCTGATGTCAGAAGATGTAACCAAAGAAAATAAACAAAATGACAATAATACATAAATAACAACAGACTACTAGCAGTTAACTGACATGCCAGCTCCAGACTTCAATTAAACTGATTGAAAGATTATGTCTTCATCATATGAATATCAGGCACAATCCTTCCCGTTAGGGGTTTAGTATCATACCATCATAAAATATATGAGAAGAACATAACCCGTGTCATGCCAACAACTGGTTTTTAAATAAATGTGTTTAGTGCCGATGCAAAGACCCTATAAGTGAATCAATATTAACGCCAAAATATGCAATCTTTAATGACGGGACAACAGTATCGTAACTATATCCCTTCTTAATAAGTCTATTTAAAGGTTTTGTTAGCTTCAGAGGTGAATACTGACATTTTTGTGCTTTATAAAGAATATTTTCATAAAAAATTGGATGTGAAATACCTAAACGTATAAGAAGTCTGCATGTTGAGCTATATTTACGAATGATGTCCTTATACCGATGATAAAATTTAGTAAATGTTTTGACTAGTTTGTGATATCGAAAACCCTGGTGTAATAATTTTTCAGTAATACATAAATTTCTCTCGTTAAAATCTAAAACATTGTTACATACACGAGCGAATCGTACAAGTTGAGATATATAAACACCGTAAGATGGTGACAAGGGAACGTCACCATCTAAAAATGGATAATTAACGATAGGAAATGAAAAATCATCTCTTTTATCATATATTTATTTATATATATATTTGCATACTTTTCTCTTTTCTTTATTTTCTCTGCCCATTTTTTCTGTAGATTTTGTTCATCATTCTCTATTCTGTAAACCCAATCCAAACCCTCCTTTATCTCAAATTTCAAAAGCTTGTACACATATACGTAAACTTTTGTATATGTTCCGAAATATTGTACGAATATTGTATGCATGTTCCTTCGGTTTTCTGTTTCAATGTAACCTAGTGCTTGTATTTTTATTCTGTTATGGATTATTAATCGATATTCTTTTGTTTGGGCACCGTTTTCTTTGGAAAATGATCGTATGATTCCTTTATGATTTCTTCTTCGTATTTGAATGATTTTGTATGCTAATAATTCATTTGTATATGTGATTTTGTATGCTAATAATTCATTTGTATCTATGATTCCTTTATAATTCCTTTATGATTTCTTCTTCGTATATGCTAATAATTCATTTGTATATGTGATTTTGTATGCTAATAATTCATTTGTATATGTGATTTTGTATGCTAATAATTCATTTGTATCTATGATTCCTTTATAATTCCTTTATGATTTCTTCTTCGTATATGCTAATAATTCATTTGTATATGTAATTTTGTATGCTAATAATTCATTTGTATATGTGATTTTGTATGCTAATAATTCATTTGTATCTATGATTCCTTTATAATTCCTTTATGATTTCTTCTTCGTATATGCTAATAATTCATTTGTATATGTAATCTTACTCTTGCATTTTTGCATTTATATCATATCTTTATTCTAATTTAAAATTTCCCGCTTAACTAAGTTCTATTTATAACTAGTTTGTAAATTATTATCAGGTGATTGTTTTACATGAATATTCAGGTCAGTTCACAGTATTTGCTATGTAAATGACATTTTGTACGTTAACTAGGACCTCGATTGTTTATTTAATTAAAAGATCAGTTTACATTAACACTTAAATTTCATTTTAATTGGTTACCTGGGAAATAAACTAGTGTATTTTACAGAAAATCAAATGTTCTAACTATTGACCTTACATCTTTAGTATTCGGTAAATATTGCAATAGATTTTATATATATGGAAAAATATAATTATGGTATAGATCATGCATATTTTAAGGTTTTTTCTTTTCGTATAATACACCGAGGGTGTCAGGATTGTTCAAAAGAAAAGAAGTATAGAAAAAATACCGAACTGCCGGGAAATTTTAAAAAAGGGGGAAGTCCATAAATACTGACAAAATCAAACGGTAGACGTTATCAACCGGGAAATAATTGAAGAGGGTCTGGATGGAGATTTCCTAAATTATGTATTCCTTAATTTTTAAGTCATTTCTTTATCTTTCTATATTTTTTTGCGCATTATTCTCCATTCTTTATTTGTTTTGCCTATTTCTCTCTACTATTTATTTTTTTGGCCCATTTTTCTGTGGTATCAATCCATTATCATCCAGTGGCGGATCCAGAGGGGGGTTCCGGGGGTTGGAACCCCCCTTTTTTTTGGACGATTAATGTATTTGAATGGGGACATATAGTTGGAACCCCCCACCCCCCTTTATCTTGGGTTGGAACCCCCCCCCCCCCTTTTTAAAAAATGGCTGGATCCGCCCCTGTCATCTATTCTCTAAACACCATCCAGACCCTCATGGAAACCAACTTGGCACAGGCATTTTCAAGAGAAAATGGTGGGCTTAGGGACTTATCATTTTTTATCTGGGAGGAGGGCTGGTCAAAATGCATGGGGGGGGGGGTCAAGTTTTTTTCTGTATGTGGAAAAGGGGGGGTTCAAATTTTTTATAAATTCAAAGTGGGGGGATCAATATTTTTTGCACATGGAAATAAGTAGTTCATAATACTTCAAGAGACAAAATGTCAAGAAGAACATTACAACAGTCAAATCGAAAATATATCTTTAACACCATTCATATACAATTAAGTAAGACATCACACGACTTTGGTGATGTAGGAAGCTGCCATTTTGTGTCATTTTGTCCCATATAAAATGCATAGGTGCTTCATAATCCGAATTATTCAGTCGTTATATTTCACTCACTCCGATCACTAAATTGACAAGCATTACTGCCAAGTTTTGTTATAATCAGCTTAATAGTTTGAGAGAAATTAAGTATAAATTAAAACGAAATCTGCATGCAGCGATTTGTGCAAAATTTTGTCCAAAAATACAAATCACGCCGCATCATGAAAGAATATAGTGTAGAGCAAGATCTTCTCCAATAAATGATTAAAAATTGCATACAAATAGTTGAATATTGATACAAAAGATGATTCTTAGATGATGAACAACCCTTATGTATCTTTTTGTTTTCATTACAAGATCCCTTTGACTCCATTTATACCTCACACTCCCTCAAAATTTGTACTTTTTAGGCTAATAAATCTAAATTTTGAGGTTACTATCACACATTTATGAATGAAATGTGACAATAAATGAGTAATTGAATTGTTCAAGCTGAAATGAACTATCCATATAAAAGTTTAGCGACTCAATGGAGGTTTCAATAAGGCCTCAAGTTTAAGCAGCGTTCAAGAGAGGGAAATATAATAGACCCCTCTTAGTAAATAATGTGTTGTTACTGTTTCGAAAAGTTAACTTTTTTAATGTAAATTTTCACAGAGTTACTTAGGATCAAGTTTTCTTTAATAGCCCAATATAGGAAATTAGAAAAAAAGTCAGAATAAGCTACTCAAAGCACACTTCCAATATTCATGGAAGAGCCCTATTTCAAGGCAAGTTTGCCTCAAATATGTTTTTGGACTCTATCCACTGAGAATATTTCATTTTCAATATGTTCGTGAAATAAAATGATGTTTTGCATGTTAAAATTTTGGCATGTTTAATAGAGGGGGGATCACATTTTTTAAATGTTTTCACAGGGGGGATCAAATAAAAATAGTGAAATATTATGGGGGGGGGGGGGGGTCAAGACATTTTGTATTATTGATTTCATAATGACCAGCCCCCCCTCCCAGGTAAAAAATGATAAGTCCCTTAATTACCTGTTTTTTAGCTACTCAAATAGACATAATGTAATAGGCTAAAATTGCTACTCATCAATTGACAGCTATTAATTAAAAGATCGCTTAAGAAATTATACTTAAAATTGCAATCATTTAATTTCGTATGGTTTTAGAAATGAGCATTATAATCGTACTATCTAGGTACAAATATTCTATAAATTATAGTTCGTTCGTATATTGATTATCTACAACATCTTTACTAAAATCACGTAACTTTACAAATATCATACACACGTAGCATGATTGTTATCAATAGATTATACACATGACTACGCAAGGGCAAACAGAGCAATTTCATCAACAACCCTTATCTTTACACGAATAGATTATATCTGTCTCACAATTACCTCTATTTATTTTTAGAATGATAATATTAATATCGTAATTTAATAGTATTGTCTAAATCATTACTTATTTATATAAAGGAATTTAATTAGCATTAGATTTTATCTTACTAGTTTAATAACAATTAAGTGTTAAATCATTATTTAATAAAATACACACATATGACAAGAGTTAGATGGTTCGATGACGTAGTAACTGATCTACACTAATTACGGAACAACCAATCAGATTGAGAATACAAATGACGAACTTTATTGTTTGTTACGAGTGACGTGGGAACATTGGAATATCCAATCAGAATCTAAGTCTTAGACTAATGTATGCACGTGGTAATTCTTTGTGTATATTTGCAGTACACATTGATTGCCGCAGAAGTGAACAAACACTTCAACAGAGTTTACATATACAATGTATAATTTTTGAAATAGATTTAAACAAAATACAAATCAATTCATCTCTCAAATAGAGTAGAATTAGTAAAATACAGTTCATCTCTCAAATAGAGTTGAATGTTATATATATTCATTTCATCTCTCAATTAGAGTTGAAATAATTATACAAACAAAGAAAGTAGTTTTGTCACAAAAGAAATTTAAACAAATATATTACTATGAGTAATAGAAAAAGATCTCTCAGGAAAAGGGATCAGACAAAACGATTAATAAAATACAAAAGTAAACTCCGTATACATAATAATAACAAAGGCCCCACAAAAAACTTTTATGAAAATGTAAGAAAAGCTTTAAACTATATAGAAGTGTTTTCACGTGAAAATCTCACAAACTATGAAATATTAGTTCTTGCAAAGGGATTAAAATTTATTCCCAGTCCTGATGTAAAATACATTAAACAAAATCTCTTACGAGATTTTGACGAACTAGGCAGAAAAATGCGATGCAAATATCACTTTAGTGAAAAATCTAATGCGGACACCAATCATCCTTTTAGAATCAAATCGGGATTCAAACCCTCTTTATCAAACAACACAATAGAAAATTATCTATTTGCCACAAAGATGGAAATATGCAGACTAAAAATAAACAAATTTTAAGTTAGAAATAATCTTTCTAAACATGAGAGAGCGGCACTCAAAACCTTACGTTCAAATAATAATATAATTATTAAGAAAGCTGACAAAAATTCATCTACTGTTGTTCTGGATAAAAATCTATATATTATACAAACACTGAACTTCCTGAACAACAGTATATGCTATGAGCAAATTCATGAATTTAATACGAACAAAATATCCGAAACTATTCAAAAAATGATCAAACAACTACACAAGAAAGAATATATCGACGATATAACATATAAATACCTAGCCAATAATGCCAATATACGAGTGGGACGACTCTATATGTTGCCTAAAATTCACAAAATTAACCATGAAGATAGAGAAAAAATCAAAACTAACAAAGATTTCCTTAAAAATATTGATATTCCTGGGAGACCAATTGTATCATTATGCAATAGTCCACTTGAAAAAATTGGTCAATTTATAGACTACTTCCTAAAACCAGTAGTTAGCCAATTATGGACTTATACACAGGACACAACCTCATTTATTAACAAAATAGAACAAATAAGGGCACCTGATGACATAATTATGTGCACTTTTGATATAACTAGTATGTACAATTCCTTAACTCACGATGAAATACTGCAAGCAGTTGACAGAGCATGGTACAAAATATGTCGTAATAAACATGAAATACCTCTACCACCAAAAAAGGACTTCTTAAGAATACTTCAATTCATTCTATGCAATAATGAATTTGAATTTAATAACTTGATATTCAGACAGACATGTGGAATCCCAATGGGAGCCCCAATGAGCCCATCCCTGGCTGATTTCAGAATGTTTGAAATTATAACGAATATTCTTGATATATTTCCTTTTAAAGATAACTTAGCACTGTTATCTATATACATAGATGATGGATTCATTCTTTTCAATTCTAGTCAAGATAATCTTACTGAATTATTTAACATTGCTAATAATATACACCCGTTAATAAAATTTACGCATGAAATATCACACACTAGCATTCAATTCCTTGACGTCACAATTTTTAAAGGAAACAGATTCCTGAATCATAATATATTAGACGTAAAACTATACCGTAAACCTACCTTGAAAGAACGTCAGCTCACCCATCATCGGTGTTCAATGGATTTATTACTGCAGAAATATTGCGGTTTATGAGATCATCAAATAACAAAAATGATACACTAAAAGAAATTGAAACTTTCAAAACAAAACTTCTCCATAGGGGATACTCGGAAAAGTATATAAACCCCATAATAACAAAGGCATTGCATAGGGAAAGAAAAGATTGTCTAAGGTACAAGCTTAAAAACAAAAGAGCAATGCCTCCATTAGTTTTAGCCACCAAATTTAATCCTTCCTTCAATGGACTTAATAAAGCAATAAAAAAAACATTGGCACCTAATTGAACAAAATGATAGCACAAAAACTATGTTTCCAAAACCTCCGATCATAGCATATAAAAGACACAAAAACTTGAAGGATCTACTTACATCCTCCAAGTTATAGGATAAATCACAACATAAAAGACGGTAGTTATATCAAAACATAAACTGATTGAATTTAGAGTACAATACATCAATACAAAGTTACCAGGTGTCGTATCCATGTATGCAGAATATTTAAATTCTATGCGTATGGATGCTTTGAACTTTCCTTTTGAAACTGATTATTTTATTAGTTAGAGGCTTGGGATACCTGATGAGGAAAAGCCTTGGTAGTTAAACCTTAACCGAAACACCTTAAAAAACAACAAATATTTATGATAAAATATTGAATTGAACAAAATAGATTATGAAATAAAATCTAATACTAAGAATATGTATTGGTATATATAGGATTGGTTCTGGACTCGTTATATCTCATTCAACACCCCCCCCCCCCCCCCTTATCCTGTGTTAGGAACCCGCCTTTTATAAATGGCTGGATCCGCCCCTTGGGGGGGGGGGGGGTCTCAACATGGGATTTTGGGTACAGTTGTGCAGCGAAATCATAACCCATTCATATATTTATCAGCTCAAATAGTACCTATATGCATATACAATAGATCGATGTGTTACGCAATAAGTGCAAAAGGTTCGATATGTGACCTTTTTTTTACTATACTCTAGTGGGTAAAGATTATTAATTGTGACAGTGTAATAAAATTTGATCAATAACAAAACTTGTGTCAATAAGTTTCAGCAGATGTGGAAATTTTAATAACAAAGAGTTTGGGAAATTCTGTGAAAATCGTTGCACAACAAACTGAAAAATTATGACCCATTGATATATCACAATTGGTCAATTACTACCTATTGATATATTTTTCTCGGTAAAATTGCACCCCATTGATATATTTGACGTATCAAAAAAGGGACCCATTCCAGCGGCACATATGTATATACCCTTCATTTATATTGAGACCCCCCCCCCCCCCCCCCCCCCCCCCGTGGCTTTACGCCGCATCAACACAAAAAGGCTATATTGCGGCGAGCGTATACAAAATCAAAAACAACACCGTAAAAACCTCTTGCGTCCGATTCGTACCTCTGGACCCAACTGCAGGTACGCTCAAAGCAAAACACCAGATAGTTGTATGCATAAATACAGAGTCACGTCAAGAGTCTTGTACGACCAAAAGAAACACAAGAGCACACAGACAAATAAAGGAAAACTGTAAAGTAAGAAATAAAGATACACAATTTAGCACCTAAAATTTATAACTCAAGATCATCTTGTATTATTTGTGAAGTAGACACTAATTTTATCTAGATTAGATCTTGGTTCTTTCTGAGGAACTTATGGTGAAAAAGGACGAAACGCTCTGCGACAAAACACTGGCCTATCAATCTTTTGCTCAGACACCGATGAAGTTCAGCAGCTGCAAGCTCTTGCATATCGTATGAGTTGAAAAATGTACACTCCAATCGACTATTCGAGGGTGGAGTGGTATATTGCTGCTAATGTCATTGAATGTGGGGAAAATTTATAATTTCAAAATTGAAATCGTCTCGGTTGTCATAGATGCATAAACCCCTGCATTATTTTTGAAGTACATGTATTGGATGGACAGCGAGGGCTTAATTACTTATACTGACCTCCAACACTCGGAGACAAACTATTTAGAACGACATATGATAAATATGCATATCGGCGGTGGTTACATGTCATGCACACTAACCTTAATTATTTAACGCACTGTGTATGATACACCTCTGTGTAACACTGTTTTCCCAAACTTTTAGGCCTGATCAAGATTAAAATGATGTAATGCTATGTTTATATGTGTTCCGCCAATCACAGTAGGACCCCATGAAGATTGTTTTATGGAAGATTTTTTTTCCCTGCCAAACATTTCGAACGAAAATTATCTAGTTTTCTCACCATCTTTAAAATATTAAAGTTGTGAATTGCTTTGCTAATAGCTCTTTGGTTTCTCTTCTCCAGCACAATGGACAAGTTGAAAGAAAAGTTTACAACCAATCAATGGGATGATAATTATGTACAATTGACCAGCTCTCTCTCACTGCTAGAACATATTGTAGACGATAGCAATCAACATGAACAATCATCCAACTCCGTTCCAGCGACAGAGTCAAAAGTACTGTGCTCTAATTGCAAATGCGCCATTTCTGAAAATGATACTGATGAAACAACAACTGCAAATGATGCCATAGCCCAACCTTCCAAACAACCAAGTCCAGATTCCGGAGTGAGCACCAGTAGTGATAAACGTATCTGTAAACCAGTCAGTCCCGATTCCACGTCAGGAATTAGTTCAGAACGAACTTCCGGCTTGGTGATTATAGGTAGTTCTCTACACAATCCTTCATCGAAGTCCCCTAAATCAGAATCATCTTCTGAGGACGAAGGGGCGAACTCGAATCCGCCTGGAAAAGTGAGGAGTATTAAAAAATATTTCAAAAACAGTCGACAACATCCACCAAACCCAGACGCACTTCCGCCATGTAGAGTGTGTGGGGAAAAGGCGTCTGGTTTGCATTATGGTGTAAATACCTGTGAACCTTGCAAGGTATAATTGCCGTCCTTTTTTAAGGGAGCTACCATTTGATTTTTAGGGGGGGGGGGGGGGGGTCTAGGATGAAAAATTGTGTCCTGCATTTTTTTTAGTTGTAATCTCTGTCCTGCCTTTTTTATTTTTCACTCTATTCGGTCCTGCCTTTTTTTAAAAGGTTATCCTTACTTTTTTTTTTGCAAGTATCTCATCCTGCCTTTTTTTTTACTCAAAACTCCTGTCCTGCTTATTTTTTTCAAATTTCATCCTAGCCCCCTCATAAAAATCAAATGGTAGCTCCCTAATCAACTTTGCATTCTATAAATATTATGACTTTACATTTGGGTATTCCCGTTCCAATTCTCTTTTAGATTTGCCGTCTTTTATAAATCAATGATGCATTCTGTGAATATAATGAATAAAAAGTATTCTCTTTCCAAAGTGTTTAAAAAGGTACAAAAAACCCTGGAAAATTTTACAATATTATACCAAAGACTACGCTAACGAAAAAATAGTGTTACGTAATCAACGTAATCGTAGCCAGTGTCTATATGAAACATGTCCTCAACTGCAATGCATAACACTTGATTACATCATTATATTATGTATACATGTAAAATTGACAGAAAATGTTTGTTTACAATTAAAATTAGGAACCATTGCAATCAATTAAACTACAAAAGATCTTTACAATTCCTTGAATGTGGTATGATTTCCAAGGACCAAACGCGAAGTATGTTTACAACAAGATGTCACTGTACAGCCTTCAGCAATGAGCAAAACTCATACAGTAAGCTATAAAAAGGTTCAATGTTTTTAAATTTAACATCTAAATTTACCCGTAAGTGAAACAAATGAAGGAGAACTAAGCAATACTAGTATATTTTCTCTGCCATGAGCTGATAAGAAGATAATTTAACCATAGATGAACAGAATGAGCTTTGGACGGTTTCTGTATATTACAAATGGGCATGATAACGTACGGTCTTTTAAAGTTGTTAACTTGGGGCTTCTCGAGTAAAAAAAATACCTATTGTATATATTATTAATATATTTAAAGCACTCCGGGATCTAAACATATTTAATGTACTTTAGGGGTTTTTCCGACGCAGTATAGTGAAAGTTGTCCAAAATAAGGAGGAATACAGATGTATGCGAGAAACTGGAAATTGTAAACTGGGAACAGGAAAACGAACCATGTGTTCTTATTGTAGATACAAGAAATGTTTGGATGTTGGAATGTCTCATGATGGTTAGTGATGTTATGTAATTTTTTTTCAAACCATACATGTATTTTATTGACTATTACCCTCCCCCCCCCCCTCGGAAAAGAAAATGTATTTTTTTATGAAACGCCCCTTTTGCATGTTTTGATTGGATGCAACCTGTCGTCAATTCCATGGCTGATACTTTAAGTCTTAATTTGGCAAGGTTGTGCGATAATATCACAGTCCATCTTTATGAAATATTCATTTCAAACGTTTAATTTTGAACCTTAACACATTTTTAATTTGAATACGAATAGCATTTCTTTATTTGAAGAATTGCCAGCGTCAATATGAGATTCGACGGTTGCAAAAATCCGATTAATTGTTACCTCTTTTTGAGAAATCGCTTGCCTTTTTAATAAAGATTATAATCTATTAATATTTCTATGTAATTTACTGGCGGTAGATGAATGGTCTTTGAAAATGTTATGAAAGTCTGTCTCTTAGGGGATGACCACTTCACATTTTGACGAAGGGATAGGGGAAATTTGAACAATGATGATATGAAATTACAACTGGTAAAATGTGTAAATTTTCCACAGGCAGCTTGAAAATAGATTACCTGACCAAGGAAATGCTGGAAATAGTTATGCATGAAAAATGAAAATATTATATAATTATGAGTATTGTTTCAAAAAAGGAATAATCGTTCCACGCAAACATGTCGCAGACCACGCCCCCTTTTTCGGGCCCCGAATTTTAAATGGATGTCACTTTACTCTTCAGTGTAAGATTTCTTTTTACAGATATGAAAATGTAAAAAGGTAGACACGAAATAGCCGTCATTGACACAGTCAACCAACAAATGAAAAAAAAATAATAATGACATCGACATCGACATGTAGAAGAGATACACATAGATTTTTTACAATAGGCAAATGTCTATCAAATACGTGTATGTCAAACACCACACCCTCCAATGAATATGAAACTCGGTTAAATATACATTACCACGTGCCACCGTCCATTTATCTTTCTTATTGGAGGCATGGTGGTTTTATTTTGATTATTTGATTATAATTAGTTGGAGAAAAAATATTCAGAAGGCAATCGATAAAATAGTTATTTTCCTATTGAAAATTATAAATAAAACGAATAAAAAACGTTACGTTTTTTTTTTTTGAGGGGGGGGGGGGACATATGTATGCTGTTTCCGGCGTCGGCGGCGCCAACAATGTATTAGTTTGTGATTAGGTCTAGTTCATGGTGAACCACTAGTGGTAGGTCAATGATATTTGGTATGCAGTTGTATTAGCATTGGCATATCTCATTTCCCTGGAGATTATTTGGTCCTGCCCTCTCATTAATGGTCTATTGGCTTTGAAACTTTTGCTTAGTTTTCATGTATTAGTTTGTGATTAGGTCAGTTTAAGATTAACCACTAATGTTAAGTCAATTATATTCGGTATGCAAATGTATTGGCATTTGCAAGTTTCATTTCCATGGAGATTATATAACCCCACCCCCTAATTATGGTTCATTGACTTTGAAACTTTTACATAGTTACAAGTTAATGTTTGTTTTTAGGTTTGTTTAAAGGGAACGACTTATGAAAAGTCAATGGTATTTGGTTTGCAGTTGTATTAGCATTGGCACATCTCATTTCCATGGAGATTGTTTAGCCCTGTACCTTCAGTCATGGTTCATTGACTTTGAATATTTGCATAACTTACATGTTAAAGTATTGCTATTTTATTTCAACATTTGCATTATCAAAATTACAAATAGGCGAGACATATCTCTGTGTTAACAGTTTATTAAAGAAGAAAAACAGTTGATTTTGATTAGAGTTGAACAAACAAGTTTGTTTAGATATAATAAAACCATGCTCCACACACAGGATCAATAGTCGATGCCTTATTTCTCATGCAATGGAATTGTTATTCAACATAGAATTTTGAAAAATGGTTACAAAGTAAATGAACAGTATTTTCTTATGATAAGCAAACATTCACGCTAGCCCGTGTCCCATGCTTTTTGTGGAAATGATTTGTGACAAAAGTGGAATCTATGGAAGCAAATATTCGTAGATTTTCTATGTCACACAAATCTGCAATTGTCTAACGTCAGGCTTCATAGTTAACAAATGTATTTGATTATTTCAACAGCTATAAAGATTGGTCGGTACTCGTACAACAAAAGAACCAGTGATTATAAAGAAGTCAAGAAATTGAAGGAGCAAGATAGAATTGCAAAACAAGAGACCCCAAAAGTTAAAAAGAAGACAAAACCAATACCACAACCAGATAAAGTAAAGAAGTCCGACATTCCTATTTATAATACTGTTGCAGATATTCTTGTAGAGGAACTAATCAAAGTTGAAGAGGAAATAATTCCTGATTTTCGACAAGGTTTTTTACCAGGTGGTCTAAAGGAAAAGCATCAGATAATATACGTATGTATCAGTATTTTAACTCCATACTAATTCCTAATATTTTGTTTATGACCTTGCAGATTAATCGGCACAATTTCTGTAGTAATCATCTTGTCCGTCCGTCCTCCCGTAAGTGCATCCGTCCGCCACAAATCGTTTCCGCTCTCTTACTTTAAATCCAGCTGAGTTCAGCATTTGGCATTGTTATTCACTACTATCAGCAAGTGCGCCGCGTAAAAAGGGATGAAAGCAGTACGTTGTTGATCATGGTAAAAACAAATAGATGAACTTAGACACCCCTGTGCATAAACATAGAATAACCCGAATAGCGTCAAGTTCACTTATTTACATGCTACATGCTACCATCACTATTTTCTTCTTTCTGTTTATAGTCCGCGTACGATAGAAGAGGGTATTATGTTTTCCGGTTTGTGCGTCCGTTCGTCCCTATAATCAGGTTAACATTTTGGTTTAAGGTAGTTTACAACGAAGTTGTAGACTCAGGGGCGGATTCAGGCGGGGGCGTGGCGTGCGTGCGCCCCCCCCTAAAATTTGCAAAGCATGGGTTGTCCTCAGCTAAATAAAATATCTGAAGAGAATATTTCGATAATTTTACCTCAAAAAACATTTCGAAAATTTAAGTTTGCGCCCCCTTACCTTAAATCCTGGATCCGCCCCTGGTGGTCACATCAATTTGAAAGTTAGTACTCATGTTTTTATTATGTGAACCTATCCATACTACATTTTGTATTTCTGTGTTTCGAATAAAGGTAATTCTTTTATAATAACGCTTCTTTTGACCTAATTAACAAAATGTACGTGGATATTTCCAAATGTATACATTCCACATGACAATAGTGTTAATTTGCATTTGCTAGTAGTAGACAGT
The DNA here is from genome assembly GCF_021869535.1 of Mytilus californianus. Taxonomy (NCBI): domain Eukaryota; kingdom Metazoa; phylum Mollusca; class Bivalvia; order Mytilida; family Mytilidae; genus Mytilus; species Mytilus californianus. Next base: position 32,900,660 of record NW_026262712.1, read on the forward strand.
CAAGTTGAGTTAACGGAAAGCCTTTTGTGATTTCTTAAAAGTTGTTGTTTTTTTTTTTCATTTTACTAAGTCTGGAAAAGTTATCGAGAAAATAAGTTTATTTGATCACACCAGTGTGCCGATCCTAAATCCGCGGAGGAAGTTAAATCTGAATCCGATTCCCACGGAGGAATTATGCTCCTTTGGAATTGGATCCAGATTTTACCTACCCACCGTGACAAACTTTTCATTTATTGCTCCTCGGTATTCGGATCCCTACGCGGATTTCGGATCGGGAAACCCGGTGTGTTGATATAATGTTTAATTTATCTAGAATGTGACGTTCAATCCGTGACAGAACTTAAATGCTCTGAACACACGCATAAAAGTACATTTGTACATCTGTGACGCTTTCAAAGACATGCAAATACCAAATTAGTAATTTATCACTGCAATCTGAGCAAATTAAAGAACGAACGTTTGACATTTCGTGGAAATTGAGTCGTTAAACATAATTTGTAGTAGCACGAATATTTATTTTAAATCATCTAGAGGGCTAGAGTGGTCTAAGTAATTCATGTGCAGTTATCATTAGCATGTTCACACTCATTATGTGAGTTCGAAACTCCGACTGTAATTGACTAGGATTATAAGTGTTCCTGCCGAAATCGGTAGTTTCTACCGGGTACACCGGCTTCCTCCACCAATACAAATTGACCTTCGAGATTTATACTGTGTGTTGAAAGTGGCGTTAAGCACCTGCAAACAATCAATCAATCGTCACGGGGAACGTTTTTATATCTTTAAGACAATGTTGCATATCTATTGTTGATCCTAGTCATCCCTTGTGGTTTTACGAGAATGAGTGTTTAAAGAAATATCTCATAACCCAAAAGACTTAATTACCCATGTGGTCGTTAATAGGAATAGTATGTTTGCAAATGCGGATCCAGGAAATTGAAAACAAGGGGGGGGGGGGGGGGGGGGGGGGGGGGGGGGGCTGGGCAACGTTAGGACTTTGATATGTTAACAGTCTGTGCAGTTGCCATACATGTAGCTCCTTGAAGGTGAACTGAGCGGGCCCCCTCTAAATGTGCCTCTGGTTTGTACCTTCAGAGATCGTTTCTTATACCACCAAATACTGTGGTCAGTTATGTGGTCACATGATCTACCATTGTATGTATCCCTTAGTTTTCAAGTTTTATATGCCAACGAAGGTACACAATCATATGAATCTCCTTGACATATACGTTATTGATATTGTTCTTTACTTCGTTACTGGTATATTTTCTAAGGTTTACGTATTTTCCATTTCAATGATTTAGGACTCTATAATTGACATGAAATTTACAATCCTTTGTTTGCAGGAACGACATAAGCAGAAACAGGAAGTATTTGGTAACATGGGTGTTTTGCCTGCTAGTGTTTATGAGGAATTCCATAAAGCAACTGGAATCGAACTTGATGACCGTAAGGACAAAATGAGCATGATTGCTATAGAAATGGACAGGTCTATTCGAGGCATGATCAATTTTGCAAGAAAGCTTCCAGAATTTTGTAATCTGTCTAAGCATGACCAGGCTACTTTATTGAAAGGTAAGCAATGTATTTGAAGAGGGTCAGGATTGGGAAAGGGGGCGGGGTGGGGGGGGGGGGGGGTCCTTCATTTCTGTATTCTTTAACTTTTAGGTCCGTTTTTCCTATTCATTATATTTTTTCCCCATTATTCTCTATTCGGTAAAGTCCCATCCACACCCGTTTTGAAGGACGTCCTCTGATATATGTTTACTACATATGTGATCCTTGTACTTATTTTGTATAACAGTACTGAACTTGAAGAGTTGCTACGACAATTGGAAATTTGACGGCCACACATGCAGTGATACTAGCGACGGAGCGGACCAAGTAAAACAAATGTTTGCGACCGTCAAATTCAAAAAGGACTGTGGCAACTATTCAAATACAGTACTGTTATTCCTATTATGATACAATATTCTTAAAATGTTCAAAATTAAGCATTTCAAATATAATATCCCCTTTGACGGCGATTGCGCTACGTGGTTGCCAATGAATCCGACCGTGGTTCAGGAACATTTTGAAAATGAAAAAAAGAAATAAGAAAATATACATAGAAACAGATAGAAATAGATTATCAATCCGGAAAAGTCATCCCCCCAGAATAATAGATAGTCGGCTCCTAAACCATGTTTGCTTGTTTGTATATTTTACAGCACACGGTAATCAATTGATCAGAATCCCAATCAGACACATGACACACCATTTATAGATAATAATATATATTTTTATGATTCATTTGGTATACATTAATTATCATGAGTTAGATGAGAATACAAAAAAATGCCAACGATTTCATTACTACGTCTATATACAGAAATCTGTGTAGATCACGGAGAATTAGAATACTCAGTAGAGCACATTCTTTATCATATTGTCCGTGATATTTTGTAAAGACAGATGAAATAACATTTAAACATAATTGAAAAGTGAGATTAATATGACTGGTCTCGTAACTGTAAGAACAAGTAGTAAATTTGCTATTATCTAATCTTTGTCATCCTCTTTAACGCCAGTATAGGTACCTAGGTACTCTTGAGGCAAACTTGAAATTTGTAATTTTAATAAGAAGACCAAGCCGATGAACAAATCTTTCTGCTGTTTCTATTGTAGAAGAACCAAGAGGTAAAATTCCTCTCTGTGGTTATCTTTTGGGGACCAATTCGGATCATACGGCCGAATTGGTCCAGACCTGTGTTTCAATGTCTCTTTTCTAAATAATTCCATCGAAATGATGTTGTTCTTTATCGGGACGCACTAAAACTTATCGTTTATGTCAAATACAGGTGACAAAATACCGTTAACGTTTTTCGTCATAAGGGTTACGATTATCAGACAAAAGTATTTTTTCCAATTGTGGACTTTCTTATTTTAGAGTCTTTCCACAGAGAAACTACTCATAGATAGGTCAACTAGTTCCTTCATATTTAAAGAAAATGGCACAAGCACGTTGTATTTGCGTACTATCTGGTAATATTTTTTTCTGCGCAAGTGCATCACTCATATTTTGTAAAATAGGTTTTTAAAATAAGGTTGCGGAATGAATATTCATTGTTATTTTTAAAAAGAGTTAACGAATATCTTTATCTTCAATATTGTAGCTGGGTATGTTGAATACGGGTTTCTTGGAATGTTCAACCGAATCAACATAGAACTTGGTGTAATTGCTGTAGAATCACCATCGTTTGCCATAGAATATGGTTTACACTTCAGTGAATTTGATAGCATTATGGGACAAAATGAGTGTGCTAAACTTTCGGAATTCGCAGCTATCCTTCAAAAGTGTCAATATACCGTCGAAGAAGTAACTCTTTCTCGTGGAATTGTGCTCACTTTTACAGGTAATGAAGAGATACATTTTGAATTTTGATTTTTTCTTAATATTGTGTTACCGGAGAGAACTGACAGCAATTTAGGAAGTGTCTGCGCAACCTTTCAGGTCACGTGGTATTATTTCAGCGATGTCTCCTTTCACGTATAATCGTATTTGCCTAGTTTCACATCAAATATTTACTCAGTCTGTTTTTTTTTTTTCACTTCCTTTGGACACATTTTATCGTAAGAGAAGCTGTCCTGAAATGACAAGGAATTTTTATGTGGTCTTTGTAAAAAATCAAGGCACACATTTTTGTTAATATTTCGAAAATGACGAACATTGAAATTCATGTCAGTAAAATAATACTTTTCATACATGCTAATATTTCAAATGCCCCCTTAAGTCTCCATCTATTGCTGCATAATTATAAATCGTTGATAAGATGATGTTCACACCACTGAATACATTGCGTTATTGATTAACACATCATAGCTGCGACCGATCGATATTATAAAGACAAATCAGCTTCCGGTGCACAGAATGTCGTATTAGCTTTGTAGAAAAAAAAATTTACATTTTGCAAAATGGTTTATGTTGTTGACGAACTTCTAAAATATGAATATATTTAAAATGATGGAAAAAAGTAATCATCGTAGGTCATAAAGGAATCATGGCAAACATCGACAAAAACGACGAAATGACAAACAACTGTCTACAAAACATTACATAACAAACTGAGGACCAGCTACACGAACCCAACCACAAAAAAAAAAAACAGGGATGAAAGTGAAAAAGGTTAATCAAAGAGAGGCGAAAGATACCAAAAGGGACATTCAAACTGATAAAACGAAAAAAAAATGACAACGCCCTGGTAAAAAAAGAGAAAAAGACCAAAATACACATTTCAGTACACAAAACACAACATAAAAAACTAAATACTGAGCACCACGAACCCATGCAATCAAAAACGTGGGGTGATCTCAGGGGCTCCTGAAGGGTAGGCTGATCCTACTCCACTGCTGAAGGTATAGTTATCGTAAGCAAATACCCTGATTAAAAATGTACATATATATACTGATCCTTGTATATTGTGGGGGCTTCGGTGACCGAGTGGACTAAGTAGTCAAACTACTGTATCACTAGCCTCTCAACACATATACAGGTTTTGAGTTTGAATCCCGCACGTGGCAGGTGCGCTCGACTCCAATTTTAATTGACGAGGATTGTCATTTTTCTGTCAAAGGTCGGTGGTTCTCACCGGCTCCCTCCACCGAAAGACAATGACAGCCACGAAATAGTACAATAGTGCTGAAAGTGGCGTTAAATTCCAATCATTCAATCCGTGTATAATGTTGCAATTGTAATAGTTTAAAAGCTGAATTTAACATTTAATATTGTTTTTTTTCACACAGATCGAGTCAAATTAGACGAACCAGAAAAAGTGGAACAAATTCAATGGAAATTGGTGGACATGTTAAGATATTTTTGCAAGAAAAACAATAAAAATCCGGACGAAAAACTCTGGCAGATATTTGACAAATTTTCAACACTTAGAAGCTATGCGGAGTATAAGAAAGATTTATTAAATATGAAAGCGCAGTGGCCAGCAGTTCAATCACATCCTCTTATCTTAGAAATTTTAAAACCAGACTAAAGCCTTTTTTTGATTTAACTGTCTGAACTCATATGCAATCGTTGTAATTTAAATAAAATATGAAACAAACTTTCTTCATCACTGTAGATCTCTCACAGGATGACAAAACATGCGTGTTTCGTCATCGTTTTTTGTTGATTAATATGTTTGTCCACTTGTTGTTTGCCTGACCTTGTGATATCTTCTCTACAATACATCCTATACTTTTTATTAAAACAGTCATTTTTTTCCTTTTCATGTTTTCTTACGGTTGCTGCCATGCCTGGATTTTTTTATGACATCCATAAAATGTAAATGTTCGGGTAACAGAAGTGTTTAAATCAACTTAGAAGTGTTGCATACATACTCAGCTAGGAAAGACTTGTAAATATGCAAATGTACTTTTGACGTCAAACTATTTCATTAAAAAAGTGCTATTTAAAGTGTAATATATACAGTTTTAGAAACTTTTGCAATAAACTGCTTGAAATCCCACTTCCACCTCCCCGTGGTGAGCAGGGGGCAGATGGCAGAAGGAAGTTTTTTTTATTATATCAATAAATTCTATACAAATTATATGTCTCATGACTTGTGTTACCTGTAAATTGGCGCAAATGAAGAAAGAATAATTGGCGCAAAAGAAAAAAAAATTTGGCGCAAATGAAAAAAAAAAATGGCGCAAATGAAACTGCAGATTGGCGCAAATGCAAAACGCCGGATAGAACATGTCGATAAGTTAGGAACGACACAAATGTGTCCAATCTTCCTTGATATTGATTGATGTATTGATTGTTGCTAGCTTAACGTCCAGTGATGTGTGATTCATGCATATTCGGGAACAAATCAGCAATTACTTGGTAGGTTCTGTAAAAATACCTGGATCTGGGCGTGGAAATGCTGCCAGCCAAAGGAAAGTTAGGGTATGTTTATTTAAAGTTAGAGGCAGTCATGTTACCTTTACGCAGGCTATATACCTGAGAGAGGTGTTATAAGGGTTCGTTAACGTGCAGAAAGCATGACACTAATTCTACACGAGGCATGGTCAAAGTATCGATAAGTACAACCATATTCCCCGATTGTTTAAAAGATAATGAACTTTTAATTATATTTTAAACCCAATCTAATTTAGTGGCGGATTCCGTATTTTTGAAAGGGCGTAATTCAGTAGAATGGAATATATACTACTGTAATATGTTGGAACAATGTTATGCTGATAATTCCAATAAAAGATAGGCACTCATAATCGAAAACAAACTGACGATGCCATGGCAAAAAATGAAAAACGAGGAGAAGACAAATAACAGTACACAGAACACACAATATAGAAACTAAAGACTGAGCAACACGAATCCTACCAAAATCCGGGGGAGACTTTAGGTGCTCCGGAAGGGTAAGCATTATATTGTAATCAGAGAAGTGCAGTTAATAGCATCAAAAGTTTTCATTACACAAATATATGAGTGAAATTAAGTTCTGTGTTATATTTCTTTTCCGTCGTTGTAAATCAAGACAACAGTAGTTTATCGTAGATCGATTACGAAGAGACATCAAGGTAAAACTCAAAAACCGATGGTATCGCTTTCTAATAGGGGCGGGACCGGATGCGTCGACAGGATACGCGTCTCTTACTATGCATGAATCAACCGTATGTGAATTCACACTCAGTCAAAATGTAACAATCAGGAATAGAACACAATCGGTAAAATAACAGATCGGACGACTATACTGATATCTAAAACCGCGAAAACATATTTTATAGGGTTTACTTTAGGTTTTTATTATAAACTCTTCAACGTTTGAATTTTCAAACATGTTGGCCAAGTGCATTATTGCAGAAACATTGTAGAAAAAATGCTCATGTGGTGTACTACTATTGGTACCGTCAATGTTTAAGACACTAATACTGTTTAATCATTGTTTGTGAGTATTCTGATTTCCAGTTTTATCTTTATTAGAAATTGTGTTACTTTCTGCATTTCTTATCCATACACGAGACATATTCATGCTTTATTTTAAAGCTGACTATGTGGAATAGGTTTTCGTTCGGTGACCTATAGCTGTTAACTTAATTCTACATCATTTTGGTCTCTTGTGGAGAGTTGTCTCATTTGATTTCATACCACATCTTCTTACTTTTATATTATTTATATTGCTACAAACATAGTGTTTTTGAGACTAAGTAATATAATAATTCACTGATTTTATCCGAATTGAAAAGAATGAAATCTTAATTAACAATGTTTCAAGAACGACAATAACTTCGACCACTACGGGGGTGTTAAACGACCTTGATTACCAATGAGAGTTCCCCCCTACCCCCGGTGGCTTACGTCTTTTGGAGCATTTAATCATTTATTTTCATGCCCCCGCCATAGCGGAGGGGTCACTAAGTTTTACCCTTGTCCATCTGTACATGTACGTCCGTCCGTACGTCCCAAAATTGGTTTCCGTTCTCTGACTTAAGTTTGCATCAACCAAATGTTATGAAACTTATACACAATGTTTATTACCACAAAACTCAGATCAAGTACGAATTTGGGTAGCGTCATTTTTACCGTTCTTGAGTTATGTCCCTTTATAACGTTGTATGCAAGCGGGGGCATCATCTGTGTCCCATGGACACATTCCCCATTTATTACCTTATGATTTAATATAAAAGACAAAAATATAACATGAATATGTAAAGAAAAATAAAGTAATAAATAATTCGAACTACGTAGATAGCATCCTTACTTTTTAAAAATCAATTACATGCATAAAAAACTATATTACTCCTCGCTATATGGTATTGGTCACACGTATTGATTATGTTTACCTACGAAGCAATAAAGAAATATTTATTTGTATAACAATAAGTCATTACCCGAAACAATTTCATGAAGGAAAAAAAAAATAATAAGCCTATAAAAATTGTTGTGAACCTCTTTCTTTTTGTTGTTGGGTGGGGTTGCATTCAGCTAATATATGTAAGTTTAATTTTAGGTCATGGATTCTTTCAATGAAATTGATTGAAAAAGTTTTTTTACTAAAATCAAAATAAGGAGATCAACCAGAGTTCAAATGACGGAGATAAAAGCATTTATATGTCACTGTACGGCCTTCAACAATGTGAAACCTCATACCTTATAGTCAGCTATCAAAGGCCCCGATATGAGACACGGCAATATTTTCAATTCATGTTTATATTGTTATGCAGTATATTTCTTGATGTGTGATATATTTATATATTTAATTGTCAATGACGAATATGCATTTCCACATTTGCGATCTTTGTGAGAATAAGTGCACGGGACTTCATAAACTTCTAGTTATCTGTATTTTTAGCCTTTTTAATGATATTTTGACATAAATATTGCAGAAAACAAATATTCCCCTACCTCATATATCTGAATATTAAAAAAAAAATGGCCGTATGTATGCTATTCATTCATGAGTCATGATTGCGAAGAGATGATATGCGTTTAAAAAAATATTCCTATTAAAAACCTAAAAGTCATTTCACGATGCATTAATTTTGTATTTATGCTATATAGAAGTACATATAGTAATATATGACTAGCCACGAGATTTTCACGCTTAGAGGTGTACATTTTTGTACCTTGTCTAAAATTGGTTCATTGCATATTTATCTAGTACATTTTGAAAAAAAAACATCCTGTCAAGTTATAATAAATGAGAGATTTGTTGACATAACAATGTAATGGGTCGTTTTGTATATCGCCATAAGTATTCGATTCACTCCATTGATTAACAAACGCATTAATTTATAAAGCACAAATATATTTAACTCGAATATTTCAAGCCCTTTCCGTGTCCGATTCTCTCCGCCTCCAAAGGTTAATGGAGTGATCGGAATATAACGACTGGATTATTCGGGTTAAAATATATTTCATTGGCGCAGAGCAATTTCTAACAGCCTATTTGAACACAAATTTCTACTTACAATATAAACATCTCTTTTAATTTTTTTCAGATTAATAAGCATATCTCTACCACACGTAGCATGCGAAGCGTAACAGCTTAAGAAGTAGTTTACAAAATGACATCTGAAATATTCAATATCGACACGGTACATTTATTTTACTGGTTCAAACTATGAGAACTATATAGAGCATAGAATTTTGAATTTTTAACACACTAAAAATTTGTTTATCAATTTATGCATGATTAAATAATTTTAATTTCATACCAAACCGTAAACTGCTGTAGCATTTGTGTACTTGTCAGCAAAAAATGTAACGAAAGTTAAGATATATACCTTCTTCAAAAATATTTGGCGTAAGGACAATGAAACATCATTCAATTTTATCTAAAGGAATTGGAGGAACTGTCTGAAAACAGTCTTAAATTTGTAAGTTTTTGATTGACTTTCAATTTAAAATTAGTTTTACCAGGCTTAATTCAACTTGTGAAGAAGATTATATTTTAAATCTAACATGCTTACATATCAACGACTTCTTCGAGCTTCTATGATAAATGTCTAATATTGTTTCTGATTTTTCTGTTTACTTTTATATGGATATTATGAGGATTTTTACTTCTAACAATGCATCACAAACCTTCACGCATATCGACATAAATTAATTAACTGGACCTAACTTAGACAAATCGTCATGTGAGTCTAATAATGTTCTTTGTCCACGTTTGATGATAATGGAGATAGCTATATATTTGAGATCCAGGTACAATGGTCTATCTTCAAAAGAAAAAGGACATGAATTACGTCCGTTGGACAAGATTCTGAACAGGGGCGGATTCAGGCCGGGGCGTGGCGGGCGTGCCCCCCCCCCCCCCCCCTAAAATTTGAAAAGCATGGGTTGTCCTCAGCTTAATGAAGAATATTTCGATAATTTTACCTAAAAAAAAATTCGCCTCGCTCCGCTCTTCGAAAATTTATCTCCCCCCGCCTCCCCCATAACCTAAAATCCTGCTTAACAATTTATTTTAAAAGGTATCTGAAATATTTTTGCGTCTTTTTATATTTTGATCCATATCCTGGTTCTTCATTACAATGAAATAAATATGATTAGTGTATATATTAATAAGAAATGAGTGATGTAAGTACAATGTACATGCACATGGACTTTGATACTAATATATATATATATATATATATATATATATATGTACTTAAGTATTCAAAAATCGAAAACTACTATAGAATTACCCTGTTTGATTAATTAATGCTTGCTTAATCGATCGGGGTAAATTGGTCATTTCTCAATGTTTTGTAAAACAGAATTTCCGGGCAAACTATAATTACAAGTATATAAATATACACAACAGCGAAAAAAAAAAACCCCATTGAAACCCAGGATAGCGCTATATTACTTCGTGTAACCTCTTTATTGGCCAGAATTTGTAAAACGCCGTTCCTCAACAAAAATAAATATCCAATAATGTTGTGGTTTCGCAGTATTCCGTTAAAAAAAATCATTATTATTAAACACAAATGCACGTGTATTAAACGTCGTCTTATTATATATATATAATAGGATATCATTTCATAATCAACTTCCTAATCTCCAATCCACAGAGTACCCCGTGTAAACTCTACTAGTACACGAATTGCAGACCTGAATTACCCATTAGCTTGGCATTTATTTATTGGCGACACTCGTTAGAAAATGTATCATAACATTGGAGTTGTTTCGAGATCATGAAATAATTGAGAAAAAAAAATGAAAATTAATATTTTTTAATTTTGATACTAAACAAAACTTACACAATTAATCATAAGTGCTCATAAATTAGCTATTGGCAGGGTAGTTAGAAAAAGATTGACAACTATGAAAGAATTTGTATATATATTGTAAATGCAATCGAAGATGAACTTCATTTTCTAATGGAATGTATAGAAATCAACCAACAAGTACAAGTTATGTTAGATTCTCTTTTATAAATATGTATTAATTTGAAAAATACTTGACAGGGAGATATTAATACTTCGATTCCTTCATGTAAATATGATTAAATATGCATCATCTTGGCTTTGATTTGTGTTAACATATTAAATGTTTTACATCATGACAATACGAAAACAACATCTTCAAATTTTCGTTAGCTATATCACTAGTGTTTCTTTACTTATGTCTATTTATAATCATTACATATGCTACATGCCTTAATGAATCGATGATTGGTTAAGGGCATACGATACAGTTACAGGGGAGGTAATGACGTTGCTAACGTAAATTGTTATTTTCGCGACGTCAAACTGACTTATCGGGAAAAGATGCAGTCTTCGACTGATTTTTATCATTCAAACGGATTTAACTTGAAAACGAGTTCATGGACCCCTCTTTTTAAAATGACATTTAGTTTGATTACGGATGAAGATTATGTGTACCAATTTTCATAAAAAAGTCATAAGTGCAATTATTTTAAATTTGATAAATATACAGCAAAAAAAACCTTTTTTTTTCTACATTTATGAAGATTTGATTTCAGGTAAAGTATAGCCTATATACAAATTTTCATCAAAATTTCATTACGGGATCAAAACTGTATCGTATGCCCTTAAATCACGTATTCGTTTTAGTATTGCCCATGGTGAAGAAAATGAATTTGTGAAATACAGTATTTAACGTTTTTTTACCTCTTTTTTGTGATATACGACGAAGGAATCAGGAGAACTCGGACCAAAGAAAAATCGGACAAAGACATCTCGGACCAGTTTAATTAAAAGACAACTCGGACCAGTTTGAAACACTGTTCAGACCAGTGGCTCTTCGTGGCTTTTAAGTTTTTTGTTTGTTTTTGTCTAGATTTGACCGAAGTTTTTTTATACATTTAACATACATGACATATACATGTATAACATTGAAATTAAATCGAACATTTCAAAGTATAGATCCCAATTATTCATAAAACCCTAAGGTTATCTTTTCAAGTACACGGATATCTGTGAACCCAATTTAAGATTTAATGCAAGTCAAACCATTTTTTTTAAACGATGACATTTTTTCATGTTTCTTTAGAAATAAAGAAGTTATATGTAATCTAATAAAATCATATTACATCATACTACATATTTATCAAAAATCTGTGTTAAACAGCGTTTAATGTGGGAATTAACAGATGATAATGATGAACGTCCAGCGGCAAACTAATGTGCATATTCAGGACGAGAACATGTTAATGTAATATTAAATTTAGCCCTGCTTTGTACTAGACCGACACGCTGAGCCGGATTTTTAATGTGCTAGTTCACAAGGTAACAGTCCACAGGAAGACATGTCACCTTAGCCGGACACGTTATTCTGACTCCGAGCTAACTAGTCTTTGCTCTTACTCCTTAATGCCGCGTGCTTAATGGAGTACCAGCAAATACCAATTTTTTAAAGTCTTTGGTTTGACCCAGCCGGGATTCGAACCGACGACCTCCCACACTCGAGGCAAGACGCTACCACGAGACCATCGTGGAATTAAACGAAATCACTGTCGTAATAATTTCCGTTTTACTTTGTCAATAAGACAAATGAAATGAACAAAAACTATTAGATATGACGATTTTAAAATTACAGAAACAACTATTTTAATCAGTGCTCTTATCAAACCTTTTTCGTCCTCCTTTGCCCACTGTTCTCTTTACAGCAAAGATAAATTTAATTCGGGCCGATTAGGACCTAACGGGCGAATTGGTACTATCTTTCAGTGTATCTTTTCCGAATGGTTACATCGAAATTATTTGTCAAAGTTGTTCTTTATTGTCACGCTCCCATATGTATCGTTAACGTCAAAAGAGAAAAAAAAATACCGTTATCGTTTTCAGCAATATTTGTAACTTTGTTATTCGTCGTGCAGGTACCCCAATTACGACCCTCTTTCAAGCAATTTTGTATTGCTTTCCAAAGTGTTCCGAATTGTCTTTTAAACTGGTTTGAGTTGACTTTAAAAGTGGTCCGAGTTGTCTTCAGATTGGTCTGAGTTGTCTTGGTCCGACGTTGTCATGTAATCACGACGATCATATCAATGACATAAAACAATTTGAAAGACAAATCAAAATACACTTTGCACACTTCCCACGCAATCGAGGTATTTGTACTAAAAATCTGTGAAAACTTTAAAAAAACAGGGTATGTCGCGATATTATATCATATCTTTAATAATAATGTATTTTTTTTAATTCTTTGAGGAATAAGCCCTGGTGAAAGTTATCAAATGTAACACCATTGAAACCATTTCAAGTTTGACATATTTTGTCGACAGTCTATTTTTGACAGCTTTCGGTTATTCGCGTTGTTGAGTTGCTGTCTCCGTGACGTACATGTATATTTCACATCTCCTTTTATTCATAGGGTGTATCGGTATATGTACGCGACTTTGATATTGTCAATAAACTCGCGCGTCATTCACACAGTATTTTACATTTCGTTTTTATTTTCTATTTTGACATGATTAATATACAAATAAGAAGATGTGGCATGATTGACAATTTTGAATATTAAGTTTATAGTATAATCTCGGTATTGAATATGAGTATCGGCTGTCGGTAAGTGGTATCCGACATTTGTTTAATCTTTAGGGAACGACAATTTAAATTCACAGGGGAGGGGGGTTATGGTATTTTCCTAAAAAAATATTCTGATCCCCAATTTGATGAAAAAATTATTGTGGTCAAGGAGATGACAAAATAAGGTATTCTGAATCCAGATTTTCCCCATACCTTTTGGTGTTAAATTTTGAAAAAAATAATTTCATTGATAGCGTCGAAAACTAAATAAAAAAAAAATAAAGATTCTGATTACAAATTTTGAAGTAGATCTTTAGAATTTGAAAGATTCCACACCTTATCAAAAACCCTCAGGCTGGTTGGATATACCGTATTGTAATATTTCCGAGGCTCTCTTTTATTGTAGAAAGAATGATGGTAAAAACTTTAGATAGATGTTTAGTTGAACATTTTGAATTCCCGGCTACATATCGTTTTTTATAAGGATATTTGTGAAATTTAGGTTTCCCGAATCAAGATTGGAAATACTCTATTTTTATGTACAAAAGGAGGGAAGTGTGGATTCTTTTCCTGTTTCGGGAAGCTAAATCACTAAAATTTCCCCATTTAACACTAAAATTTAATGACTTGTTTTAAATGTAATGTTAAAAAATATCCAAACTTGAACTTACTTATCAAATCTATAACTTTTGCCCCCACATTAAGTGACGTAACATTGACTGTGAGCATATATCATATCTAATTTGATAAAATAGTTATTTAATCATTTTTTTTTAATGTAATATATCTTTAAAATTACTGTATGATTAATATATATATATATGTATATGCTCGGAAACGGGCCCTTTAATTGGATTCAATAAGTATTCTTATTCTCCTTATTCAAACAAATGACGTTACATCTCTGAAAAATCTGAGAATATCATGGCAGGTAAAATATAATGGCTAACGTGATTTAAATTTGATAGACAGTCATACAATGCCATATAGTACAATGTATGTCAAAGACACCAGATGCCTTTGATTTCTATCTATAGCGTTTCTATGATGGTTTGTTTTTCCAGGTTAATTAAGCAGTGATACAGAAATGGCTAATTCTCATGCTCGTATGACACTTTCATACATCCAGAAACGCAAAAACATATCAGCCAGTATTACTCTCAACGGGAATACTCTAACCATTCCCGAAGTCCTTGCGATCAGCATTGAGCCAAATTTGAAAGTACACGTTGATGAGAATATTCTCAGGGAATTAACAGCAAATGCAGAGTACTTGAAAGAGAAGTTAAAAAACGGATCAGTTGTGTATGGGATAAACACTGGCTTTGGTGGCAGTGCAGATGTTCGTTCTGAGAGTCATGAGGACATACAAAAAATGCTTATCTATCATCTGAATGTGGGAATTGGTAAAATCTTTACGTCAGACAAGGTTAAGGCTGCTATGGTTACGAGAGCAAATTGTCTTACAAAAGCATATACTGGGGTTCGTGCTGTCGTGCTTACAACTCTATTAGATCTTATCAATACAAATATTACTCCCGAAGTTCCTCTTCGTGGATCTATTAGTGCCAGTGGAGACCTGATACCCCTTAGTTATATCGCAGCAGTCATGATAGGTAGAGAAGATATGAAAGTATCTAAAGAAGGGAAAACTATGTCGTGTCAACAAGCTCTCACAGAGGCTGGGATACAGCCACTTATTTTCGGCGCGAAAGAGGGGCTCGGAATGATTAATGCATGTTCATTCACTGCTGGATTCTCAGCACCGGTCTTATACGATGCAAACCTGCTCCTTCTTCTTACACAAATATGTACTGGATTGTCCATTGAAACTTTGGAAGGAAGAACAGAGAGCTTCCATCCTCTTATCCACAAATGTCTACCACATATAGGTCAGAAAGAGGTAGCCAGGAATATGTTGGCAATTCTAGAAGACAGTAAATTAGCAACAACGACTTTAGACATGCATCTCCCAGATAAACATGGAGTCTTAAAGCAAGATCGTTACAGTTTACGTACCTCTCCTCAATGGCTTGGATCAGCAGTTGAAACTTTAAACGAAGCTTGCCGAAGAATAACCATTGAACTAAACAGTGTAAACGATAATCCCATTATTGATCACCGTACAGACACGATTTTAAGTAACGGAAATTTCCAAGGGGAAACGATGTCAATCGCAATGGACCAAACACGACAAGCGCTAGGAACTTGCGCAAAGCTACTTTTCGCTCAATTTACAGAAGTTGTGAATGAAAGGTTGAATTTCGGATTGCCACCGAATCTGAGTGGATCTGACATCAACCATAATTTTGGTTTTAAAGGCTGTGACATAGCAATGGCATCGTATATGTCTGAGATCGATCATTGCGTCAACCCTATGAGTAATCATGTATTAAGCGCGGAAATGCATAACCAGTCAATTAATTCAATGGCTTTAGTAAGTGCAAGATTCACAGCAGAAGTGACAGAAATTTTACAAATGATGACAGCTAACCTACTTCTACTCACTGTACAAGGAGTCGATCTTCGTCATATTCGAAACCTCGTTTTGAAAGAAATTGATATTCTGGTACAAGAATACCCAGATATAGAGTCGACTTTAAATAAAATATGGTGGTATGAATTATTATTTTCCTCTGAAAAGATGGCTGCCAAGGTTGCGGATACTCGACCAGTGGAAGAGCAGTTAGTAGTGAAGCAACAGATATCAGACAAAATGTTCGCACTATACAAATTAGCATGTAATGGAGGTGTCGATGCTTCCGAACAGATGGGCAAAGGTTAGTGGCGGTTTTTTACATGGTGTAGGAAATACGACTTTTCTTATTTACGTTTTTTACCTTATTATACTCTTTTTTCAGTATGTTCAATTCAAATAACCACTTAATTCTCTTTATTAACGATACACTCAAAACAACTGTCATTAAATCTCACTTTGATCAATTTTAATCGCATACAAAAATTAATAAATAATTCTATGTACTTACAGTATAAGGGGAAAAAAGTGTAACACAAATACCGAACTCCAAGACAAATTATAAAAGGGGAAGTCCATAGTTTTATAATATAATTTAGAAATTTATCTTTAATTGACCAAATAAAGAATATTAAATTTTTATTTTTTTAGTAAAAAGGAAAAATAGTTTGTATCCACTTTTCTATTTACACTCATTATATTAAACGAATATGCAAATATATTTTCAAACAGATGAAATCGACATTAATATCAAATTAACATCAACCAATGTTGTAAAATCTCTTTGAAATTAAATTTAATAGCCAATAATCAAAACATAACAACAAATAGTCATCCATATCTTATTCCAAAAATACAATGGTAACACACAAAAAAAAAAAAAATAAAAGAGAATAGAACTATGTCTACACATGTGTAGTTTGCTACTTCAAACGTTTACTCTTTATCTCGTTCTTACCTTGCCGCTACCGCTTTACAATATATAAACATCGTTGTGTTTATGTATAAAATCTGAAGTCATGTGTGTTTTTTGTACCTGTGGTTGTCAGTAATAAACTTAATAGACTATTTTCATATTACCGACTTTTTACTTCAGGACATATGATTTTTCGCTAGGTTACATACATTGTACTATTTGGGAGGACATTTTGGTACTCAGCCAAGTGAGAGCAACTAAAAGAAGTTAATGCAAGCTCGCATTCGGTGCAACTAGAGGAAAGAATCAAATGTGTTCGATGATTTTGTCGTGTATAGAAAACATAAAACAATTAAAAGTGCCACATATTGCAGTGATTGTAAGTTTTATTTTACTTCTTTTTGTTGCTTTTACATGGCTATGTACTAGAATGACCTACTACAGAACAACCACACGTTCTTTTCATATTGAGGGGATCAAAAACGTAGAGAAATGGGGATTTAAAGTGCAAATATATTGAATTGCCAGTGAGAAAAACTAACGTTTTAGACAATAAATCGCTCATACTACCTTCACGGTTCAACGGGTAACATCCCGTAACTCTTGTATTGCAAATATTATTGAATGAAACATATTTTGATGTCAATAAGCTTTTAAGTATTTTCATTCCGTAACCATCTTTTTTACAACTCTGAATATCTGAAGCGATGTACTTTAGAGTCAACCCTCGTAGCTAGATTACTACGGCCAACAGTTTCGACTCCTTCACTTATGTCCTCTTAATAATTCAACTTTTTTTAATTTGTAGGTACCATGAGAATGTACAATTACATTAGAAAAGACCTCGGTATACCTTTCTACTGTGGACAGTATAAAATCGATACCTGGTTAAATCAGATTCTACAGTCTATACAAAGTAGGAGGATAGAACACGTTTTGGAGGATATATTTGCACCAGTCGTGTAAAACATTTGATTTTGACTTTGTGACTATTACTGGATCGATAACAACGCTGGTAAACTGTCAGTCCTTATAGAGTAGAATCATCTGCTTGTGTGTCAATGCTGTTTGATTTTAAATAGGACATTTTCATTTAATCATTCAATTTAGCTAGAACTAAGGTGGCAACTCGCTCATATCTATGAGTTTGACTGTCCCTCTGGTATCTTTCGTCCCTCTTTCATATTTATTTCATTTATTTGCTGGGATTGCTGTTAATACTTGTTAAGGAATACTTTTTAATCATTGTTTCATATTTATCAAAATAATGTAAAATATCAATAAAATATATATTAAACAATCTGGAATACACAACTAACTGTTCGTGGTTACCCTTAGTTTTGTGGACTTAACAATTTTATTGATATGATATCTTCATTTCTAAAAGAAAAAAGAAACATCAAGCATTTTTCTTCATGCACAAATTAATTGATATATCCATGGAAATATTTCTTAGACAATGCGGTTGTTACGAACGTCGAATTGAACAAACTTAGTAATTTGTCTGTCTATAAACACACGAAACACGATAAAAGAATATTGAAATTACTTTGATAAACGTTTTGCTTTCAAATTTGTCCGATTTTTCAAATAATTTTGTAGTAGAACTATAATGATTAAGTATCGATGCCTTTTTTGCAATATTCTGCTAAATCGAATGTTTCTTCGATGCTCGTAGCAGAATAAGTTGGAAATTTGAAGCTTTATAGAAACTCTGACTAGCTAAACTGACATGAACGAACAAATTGGTAGATCATATCTTGGCTAGGAATCCTGAGGTCAGCAAAAAGCCACTTTTGTCTGCGTTTTCTAAATAGATTATTATTATCAGTTTAATTAAATAGACCCAAATAACCATAATAAATATAAAGACAAAAAAATATTTCAACTGCAATGGTAAGACAAAGCTTTTAAATTTAAATACACGTCACTAAACAAGACAATCATAAGGGGGATTTTTAACTACTAGATGGCATTATCTCTGTTACATTACTGGTCGAGGACCAGTTACCGTCAGTTACCAATTACTACACTTGGCATTTAATGCAATAACGGACGCGTTCCGTAAGTACGGCATACTGTTATTATCTACAGACACAATCTTTTATTTCGTTCAAAAATTAAAATTGCGTCCGATTTTAGTAAGAAAATGCCAGGTTTTTCATTTTTAACCTTTCGTGGAAAGACATGCTTACGGGGACATGACGTCATCACTTTTTGGCGTCCTTGGTTTTAGAAAAGCTTACCGTTTTCAGACAAAGTAATATCAAAACTTGCTTTAGAACGCAAATGTCTTTGACGTGTTTTATATGAGAAGGTTTATAAATTTGAAAATCATATTCTATGCTTTCCTCAACTCAGTAAAATTAATTGGTTTCAAGTGACATAAAGTTATGACCCGTTCAGATTTAGCAAAGGAAAGAAGAGTTTCGGAATTTTTGGAATGAATGACAATATGTTTGGTTAATTTGACATGCCTCTGTATCTTCTTACCACAACAAAACTGAACATGAAATTTATGTTCAGATTTGGTATAATTTTCTATCATTTAGTGGCGAAATCTACAGATGACGGTAACTTGTCCACATCCCATTAAACTCCATGCACAAAACACTACGCATGCAATTATATTTTCGTAAGTTATAAGAGGATTTAAATTTCAAGTCCATAGTGGTAAACAGGTAAACCTACTTTTAGGTAAAAGAATGTTTCCAAACGGAGTTGTTGTAAAATATATTTGAGAATAACTTCGAATTTCTGACGGTAACTTGTACTTGACTAATATGGATGCGCATTTGTTTCTCTCGTATAAAAAGGAGGCAATCCGAATGAGAGAGACTGTATTTCAAATAGGGGATAACTGTCTGTCACAGGAATATATTACCTTAGCTGTATTTGTCAAAACATTTAGGAATCTTGGGTCTTCGATGCTCCCCAACATCTGACTTTATTTGATCTGAATCCACCAGATAGCTTTCAATTGCCATAATTAAAGTTGGAGTTATTTGAACATTATAATTGTTCAAAGGCCAAATTTTAAAATTGGAACAGCCAGTAGAACAATAAGAATTTAAAATTTTCTGAAGAAAATTGTGCAAGTTGCCCTACAACATTGCGACAAAAAGCAGACATTCTTTCTCAAATTTTGACAAATGAAAACTAACTAAAGCAAGCTAAAAATGTGTCTGGATAATCACAGATATATATCATCTTTTCGACTGAAATCGACACAACATAATTTTTGCCGTCAGCTCACACATTGGTAGACTGCTACGACATATCTGTGTCCCCATTCACTAGCGACATGTTCACAATCTTGGATCTTTAGATACCAGTAAAGTTGTCTAATCTGTAATTTTACCGATTGTGTCCTAATCCTGATTGTGATAGTTGAAATGGTGTGAAATAGCATGACAGGTGATGCATGTATACACTGTAGCAGGAGATACCTTCCTTGTCAACGCACCCGGGAACGATCCATTCGGAGTTCATGCAATTCTCTCAGTTTTGTTTGTTACCTTGATTATTGTGTTTAATCGATTTATGTCATGAACTAGTGTTGCTTATATTTATCCTGAACATGCTGTAGTTTTTTCAAGTTATAAAAAACAGTAGATGAATCTTTTTTTTTACAGACAAAATGACAACTAACCCAACAGAAAACAAAACCAAAACTAACAATATTCATATTATACTGCAATGCTTGCACCAAACGATTGGTGTTTATTTTATGCTATAAGTTTCGATTCACAACTGAAACAGACTTGACATTATAGGATATTCAATAACGATTCACAAAGACCAACCAGTAACATCCGAAAGCATAATATGGATAAAACATGTAGACACAAAAAGAAACTGAAGAGATTTTACTTTTAAATTATTAGTGAACATTTTATAGTATTGTAATATCATCAAAATGTTTCTTTGCATTTGAAATTTAAAACTTAAAGTTAGTAATTTTCAAAGGATATTATAGCTGATATCCATCATATGATTACCAGTATAATATAATATTATAATGTTATTCGCTCGGCTTCACAGGGAATATGGGTTAGGGCTCATATTCCCTATAGGGTTTTTATATCTCCTTACCAATGTGAAGATCCCGAATAACATATACAACATAAACAGTAACTATTGGGATAATGAAGGTCACCCAATTTGTCAGTTGAGGAATAATATGCGGATTAGGGTTTATCGCAGTTTTTTTATGAAATGGTGCCGATTGGGTAAATGGCTACTGTTTGCAAGGGAAAGTCAAGGGGTAAACAATTCAAAAATGCCTTCAGGGTCCAGAATTAATTCATTACCAGTAGTAAACCGATTTTGATCCAAAAGACTGAACAATAAAATATTAAGTAATTTTCCGTTTTTAGTCAATAGATTTATCCACTGCGGTAAATCCAGTACTGTTCGGATAATTTGCTTGCAGTCAATTAAGATCTGTTTATGGTCAGACTATTCAATAGTTGTAATTTACCTTTTCACATCAACTTCATACTGAATTGTCCGAAAAGCTACTGAACAGTACTTTTTTTCTATTAGTTGTTTTTGTTCCTCCTACCAATCTTTTGAGTTAAGCCAATTGCAACTGGTTTTTATAGTTTGTTCTTGTGTTGTGTTGTAACATCACTGTCCCAGATTAGTGGGAGGGTTCAGCGCTAACAAAACGTGTTCAACCCCGCCGCCGTCTTTGTGTGCCTGTTCCAAATTAGATGCCTGTCCCGAGCCAGGAGCCTGTAGTTCAGTGGTTGTCATTTGTTCATGTCTGTCATATTTGTTTTTAGTCAATTATTTTGTTAATAATTAGGCCGTTAGTTTTCTCAATTGTATTGTTTGACATTGTTTATGTCGGGGTCTTTGATAACCAACTATACGATATTAGTTTTTCTTATTGTTGTTGCCTATCATTGATTACATCAACTTTATTTGAACTTTGGTGGATAGTTGTCTAAATTGCATTAATACCACATCTTATTTTTATACCAATTGACTGCAACCGATTTGTCTGAACGGTACTGAATTAACTGCACTGGATAGTGAAAACTGACTGAAAGACTGAAAATGACTTATTAATTTTCTGTTCAATTTTTTCAGATGATATTTAGATCAAACTGACTAATGTACATTACCTGGTTAATGCGACAAAAAAAAAATCGATTAGGAATTATAACGCATTTGATAGGGGCTAGATTGATTGAGAACGCATTGTTTTAAAATAAAAATTCGTTCTGTTTTAAAACACTGAATTGAAATATGAAATTGGTTTATGATTGTTTTATATGTTTATTAACGGAAATAAGGAGTTTATCTGAGGCTCTTTTATATTAAAATCAAACATATACTAAACATTTCGTAGAGAAATCAATAGTTTTAGACGAGAACTTACAGAGCTATAACGGAGTTATGCAAGTACAAGCTAGATGCATTGCAAGTGTTTGAATCAATGAAAACAAAAATATGAACTTTAAGCTTATTTACATGAAATTAAAGACACAGTAACATTGCTAGAAAATCACGAAACATGTTATTATGATCAATGATGTTGATGGTAATAATGGAGACACAAACATACATAGAAATTATTGTCAGTTGTGCCGACAAAATAGAAAAATTCAAAACAGAAAAACAAATACCATTCCAACGCCTAACATCAATTGAGTTCAAACCAAGGGTAATGTACCCAAACCTATTATTTAAGGTTCATACATTATTAAGAAAGGCTTGTAAACATAGTTATTGTGAATGATCTGATGGAACAACAATGCGATTCCTCATTGATCTTACACTGTCATTGAAAGATTAAAGATTCATTCCTTCTTATGTAGCATTCAAAATATCAAAAGGGAAAAATTGTAAACACGCATTTGTTGTTTGTGAACCCGTAACATTTAATGCAGACAGTTGAACACTTAGCAAATTCTAATCAACAAATAACCCTGCACTTAAAAATGAGAAAGAAAGAGTACATTACGTTGCTCATTTTGCTATGAACATTCACAAAAAAAACATTGTTTATTGTCGATACTCATCATACTTCTTTAAGCATCCAAATTTTATTTTTCTCCAGAAAATGTGAATATAAGCCAAGTCTTGATGAAACAATCTGGCCCTGACGTCTTTAATGTGATTTAAAAGCGAATAGCTTGTCAGATCTTTAACTAAATGGGCTGATTGAAACAACATTTTGACTGTATAAACATATAGCACACGCGTCGCCCTTAATGATTTGAAGCTAGTGAAAAAATAAAGATAAAACACACTGTTTAAATATCTATTGGAAAATTGCAAAACATCCTAAAGAAAAAAAGACAGATTTAAAATAACAAATCGTAACTGACAATAAAGATTGAAAAATATAAAACCCCATAAAAAACATGAGATGCATTCTGCGAAAGGTTCAACACTCCCATTTATAGAATTGCAACCTGTATACAGATGTCAGATTATATAAGTTCGGTTATACACAAGCAGTTATGGAAATAAAACTGATGAGAGATTTGAAATTTCCATATATGCAAACGAATTAGGCCCTTGTGCCTGACATCAAAGACATCTCCAGAATTATGAAATAAGGAGATGTGGTATGATTGCCAATGATATAACTATTCACTAGAGACCAATTGACGTAGATGGTAGCAACTATAGGTCACCGTACAGCTTTCAACAATGGGCAAAACTTATACTGCATTGCAAGCTATAAAAGGCCCACACATAACAAATGTAAAAAAAAAATCAGATGAGAAAACCAACAGACAGTTTTATACATTACACGCATGTTTGATACCTAACGAGATTTCAAAACCACAAAAATAGCAATGACAAAGAACATCCGATATTAATTTCACTAATCATTTGCATTTGATCATTTATGTTTATTTGTATGTAGTACCTTAGATAATATTAGACAAATATGTAGGTATTTTTGTTAGGGTGTCAAGGGCAGAAATCCCTTTATCAAACTACTTCTCAATTTTTTAAAACACGGAGAACAACAATACAGATACAGTGCATAAATAAATGAAAAACAAAACATACAACCAATCAAATTAATTTAAAAGATCAAATGAACAAATAATAAAAACAAAGCACAAACACACAACACTAAGACATAAAATACTGTATTCGAAGAAAAACGTCTCGAATTTACTGCAGTATCTTATTTGCGAGTCTAAATTTCAAGTTCTGAAAGATTTGCATTAACGTAATCTGTATAAGTGGATAAAAACTCATAAAGAGATTTTCACATACAATCATTCAATATCACCAAGAACCGTCAAGCTTTATTAAAAAATGCTCTTTGAAAATTCTACTTCAAACAAATTATTAGCCTTGAAGGAGTTATTTTCTTTAAATCCAACTGGTATCCATCAGATAATTGAAAACAGAAAACAATGCACGTTAAAGCAACGATGGTATGTTTGTTCTTCATAAATCTCATTAAATAAATAGCATGTATTGATAAGATTTAAAACATCATAAGCTAGTAATGTCATTATTTGGAAAGATTATTTAGTCAAATGAATGTACAGGAGGATTATTTTCTATCATTACCATTCACATTTTTTCAATAGACAAAATCTTAATGCAGACCCATTGATTATGTCATCTTTCATCTAGACATATTTAAATGACCACTTACACTGATGAGGTTTGTGAAAACGAAACGCACGTCTGGCAAATAAAATCATGAGCCTGGTCTCTTTGATGAGTTTTACTTCATCATATATCTGAGATTAAAAAACCATACAATAACACAACATTTTGAAAATAAAGAACGACTTAACACTGTGATCACTGCGAAACTAAATACGTTTTTCTGTTGTCATCTGCCCCTTAATGATTTATAAAATCCTCATCAGTATAATTTATTAAAATATACTGTGCAAAACAAATTTATCATTAGTTTTTCTTTATTCTGTATACTACAAATAATTTTTTTACAGCAATACCTTGGTATATTGAGCTTACATTTCACCATTTGTGTGTTGACATGAATTATCATTGATATGATCAGAATAATGATTTCAATATTTACAAACCTTTTATATTTTTTCTAAATACTAAGGTTTTTGTACCCAAGCAACAGACAACCTAAACTGTATTTGGCAAAACCTTTAGGAGTTTTGGGCCATCAATGATCTTAAACTTCGATATTTATTTGAAACTTTTTTGCCCTGTTTATTCAAGCGTCGATAATTCGCCTTTTGTAGAGTAACGCGAGTCTGGAGTAAAAAATGTTTTGACAGGTATCTACGAGGAGTTTATTCACATATGCATGAAATATGGACCCTTAACAACAGTTTGAAAAAAAAACCAACAATAACGTATGGAACATTAGGTCTCTTTCCGGTGACGTTAAAGTAAGTACATTGTGCCTACATACAGGTTAATTTTTACCTAGTCAAATGTAATAAAAAATATACATTCATGTGCTACTTTTAGAGATAAATGGGTCAAAATTTTAGACATTTACTGGACATATCGGTTTCTTTGAGATTTCTGTCCTTTTCAAAGTCATACCTAACTTTGTTTTTGTTTCAAAAGTTAAACGTGAGTGGATTTTTGTAAAAACATCTTAAATATCTTCTCTACAGAAGTTTGTTTTGAATTTGTGTAACAATTCTTTGGAAATAACTCATGTTATCAAATTTTCATGATTTTAGTAAAATAAAAACAGCATTTTTAGCTGTATATTTATCTTATTGAAACAAATTTCATCGGTGAAATATTCATAAAAATTGGTACACATAATCTTCATACAAAATCAAACGAAGTGTCATATTTAAAAAGAGGGGTCCATGAATTTAATTTAAGTTAAATCAGTCTGAAGTATGAAAAATCAGTCGAAAAAGGATTCTTTTCTTGATATGTAACAGTTTGACGTCGCGAAAAACAACATTTTAAATTAGCAAAGTCATTACCTCCCCTCTAACTGTATCGTATGCCCTTATGGTTGGGATTGCGTTATTGTAGCCTCTATCAAATTCGTCCCAAAAAGTTCTTTATCGTTCACTCCCGGCCTCGACAATACATTATTGTCGTTCTGAGTATGTAAATCATGTTGTATTGGGCTGGGCACAGTTCTACTAAAATGTCTCCCTTATCGGTCAAATTCATTCATCATGTGTGGCTAAAATATCGAATTTATAATGTTGAGCCGATATATTTCCTTTGACAAAATCTAGGTGTCAACATATTGTTGTTTTTAGTATGAAACTATTTTTGTGTTTGGCTCGACACAGTTCTGGTTCTACTTAAACATCTCCCTTATCTTTCAAAAACATTCAGCATATGTTGCTACAAAATATAGTTTTTATAATGTTGAGCCGTTATAGTTTCTTTGACACGAACTAGATGTCTTCTGCGGCTGTAGGATATTGATGCCCATATCATGATGCAGCAATCGTCAAATCTGTAAATGCGATTCACAGATGGGTCGGGCCTAATTTGTTCAGCACATTTACTTGATAAATAGACATTTTGATAGGTCAAAATTATCCTGCGACAGGTTTTATAACTGCTACAACCATTCCTTGGACCAAATTAAAATATAATTTTTATCCATTCTTCAAAAATCGCAATAATAAATGCACGCAATAATTTCTGAATTTACAGTAATGTCAAATTTTGGCATTGTTTGCTCCACATTAGATTCACTTGTGAACAGGACCGCTTTGCATGATTGTGTAACGTATTCATAAATGTTTTTGTTTTTCTAGTCAATAGTAACAGTAGGTTACAATTTTTATTCGAATAAACGTTTCTTCTGATCAGCATTTAAAGATGATAATTGAAAATACGTATTGGTTACACAGTTAAAAGACAAACAGCTTACGAAAAGTGCATATTTTAACAAAACATCAAATTATTATAATCATGTTTATTTAATACGACAGGCAAAGTTCTGAAAGTTTTTAAATATAGCAGTCTGACTACATTTCAAATCTTAAAGGCTTGGTTCTGATAGCATTAATTGGCAATTGCCATATTTCTTCTTTATATTGAAATATATATGACTATGTTTCAAATCAGTTAAATTAGCAACTCAGAATTTATATGAAATATACATCATGTACATGATAAATGATAACAAAATTGGCATAGAGATACAAAACAATATTATCTGCTTAGATTAAAAGTTTTGACAGTTTTCCTCTTTCTTCAAAATATTGAACTATTATTAAACATCAGTAGTCTTGTCTTTTAAAAATAGACTACATAACAATCGTTAGGTTGCGGTCTCGTTGATGTATCAAGTTCTCTTTATTCACAATGAGTAAAATGACAGTATGTACTCATATGCGTGTGTTATATGTACATAAATCAGACCGTTGTTTTTGTTCGATTGAATTGTTTAACGGCTTGTAATATCGGGGCATTTTAAAGCTTGCTATGGGTAAACATTTTGCTCATTATTGAAAGCAGTACGGTGCTCAATATATTATTGCTAACTTCTATTTCATATGGTCTCCAGTGAGTATTTTATCAGTAGCATTACTAACACATCTCCTTATTCTAAAGTGTAGGACCTATGGGAGGATGATTTCGAAATATATGTATGTCGCCATTGTAATTCATTTGCATGTAGAAATCAATAGAATATTGAGTGAACATTGCCTTAAATTGTAATGATGCTAAAGACACATGAATGTTATGTCATGTAAAGGTATGTGTCAATCGTCATATGTCTTGTTACATCATCGGATCATCGGTATAGATTTCATTATATAGAATTTTCTTATACTTTACCAGAATATATATTTTACCATGCTTTTTTCAAAGAAATGATAAAAAGTAATGGTCACTGTGCTATTTTTCAAGCTACAAGTCATGCAGCTAGACGAATGACACAATCTGTGACACTAAATGAAAGAAAGCTCGGAGAAATATAATTGTAGTATGTACAATAATAATGATAATCAGACTTCAACAATGAACGAACGAATTCATCTAAAATCTAAACAAGTAATGTATTCGGAAGGATAAGTTGCAATGACAATAGATAAGGCTCTATCGTTGTCTTACTGGTCCGATTAACTGTTAATTAACATTATTTAAATAAACAAATCTTACATAAGTTAAAATAAACTCATCAATAAAAGTAAAATATACCAGAAATTTTAATTTCTAAAATTTAATTGAATGTCTTCTGTCTTGATACAAAACAGTGTGTGCAAGTATAAAGTTATGCCGTCACTCATTAAACAGTTAAGATTGATTGATTATTTCTTGTCTAACGTTCGACTAATGTCGATGTTACTGTTGTACTTAATTTCTTGTATAATATACAATAAAGTTATGTTATACTAAACTTTTAACACCAAGTTTCAATTAAGATGAATAACGGTTTCAGCCTCGGTTTCAGATCAGTTCATGTTCCTATTGCATAAAGTCACAAATCAGTCAGTTTAATATTTATTTCACATATGAATGCACCTTTCATTGTTCCCCAACAATCATGCCATTGGTATTGGTCGAATTTGTTCATGCACAAATATTCTAATGGCTTTATAGTTGTTGTATCTGGTTGCGTAGGATGCCAATTGAAGTAAGATATAACAGAACCATCTTTATATCGCCAAGGTGTCTCAGATAGGAGATGAATTCCTTGGAAAAATATCCAGTCAGAAATGTCCAGCTGGCCTTAAACGCAGAAAGCAATACATATGATAAATAAATTTCGCTTAATTACTGCCTTAATGGAAGACAAGGGTCTGGACAGGTAGTCCTTAATATCTGTATTTTTCATTTTTTTATGCCATTTTCTCTATGCTTTACTTGTTTTGCCAATTATTCTCTATTCTTTTATTTCATCACCCAATTATTCTCTATTTTGTATTTTTATGACGATTTTTTTTCTTTTCCTTTTTTTCTGTCCTTCATTCTGGACTTTGTGTCCAGTATTCTCTATTCTGAAAACCCTATCCAGATCGATATCCTCAAACTTGCTATGATTCGAAATATAAATTCTTGAAACTGTAGGTGACTTTAAATCTAATACATCTGAGTGCTGTTTTTAATTGGATTTAATTATGAACGACAAGAAAAAAAAATCGATATCAAAGAGAAAGAAAAACGCTATAGGCACAAGAAGTGTGGTCGATAAGTATGAGTTCAAAACTAACTGTCGTCCAGAATATACAGATATATTGTTTTTATCATCACAATTTCAGACCACAAATCATACTATCATTTGTTGAAATGTCTACCGTACATTTTAATTTGGTAATACTAAATTGTATTACAGATTTGCATAAACACACACATATATAAATACTACATTACGAGACACTTTCAATTGGTATTCATCCGACCGGCAGTAAAACCTTGTCAAAGTGAAGCGACCGTTTGGATGTGCAGGATGTGTAAGCACATAGCTGCGTCCGGTCAGAATGGGGACGTTAAATCCGATGCCTTGTATAGAGATAATGCAACGTTCTCTGCACGTTAAGATTCTTGCAACAAATCTTCCGATGGTAGCATGTTGCAGAGCAAAATTAATGTCCCTGCCAATATGCCCTTAATTTTCAGTGGCAGATAAAATTTTCCCGACTTTCATCCCGGACTGTCTTTACTTCAGGAACTCTCTATTGTTTTTATTGTTGATTTTATGCATGAAATATTTGCTACTGAACGTCAAGCAAGCAATAATTTATCAATCATTATAAAATCAACGTACATAATGGTTGTATCAGTAACATATGAAAATAAGGAGACGCGGTATGATTACCAATGAGACAACTATCCACCAAAGTTCATATGAAGTAGATATGTGAGCAATTATAGGCAACCGTACGGCCTTCAACGTTGAGAAAAACCGGTACAATATACATGGTATAGTTGGCTTTAAAAGTCCCTAACATGAAAAATATGAAACAATATTCAATTGAGAAAAATTAACGTCCTGATTTAAAACATAACAAATATGACAGACATGAACCAACGACAACTTCTGTAATAAGAATCAGAATTGAAGACAGTAAACGAGTTGGCAGTACGCCTACTTTTCATAACAGAAGGAGTGACATTGAAATATTTAGCTTTATCGATAAATTTTACTTAGTGCTTAAGAATGTTGTAGAACGTTCGTTAACCATATGCTACTGTATTGAAAGGTTTTTTTTTATCAAACTGTTGATACATTTATTATTCTGAGGAACAGTTTTCGTTAATGGAGGAAAAAATGTATTATTGTGAATATTTGATTTCGTGGTTTTGCCAAAGTTTGCATATGAGCCTATGGAAAATATGAACTTCGTTGAACATAAAAAAAAAAATAAAAACAACACTTTATAAATTTCATGCGTCCGAAGCGCTTTTCTGGATTTACCTTCACCAGGAACGCTCAAAGCCGAATATTTGAAAGCCAACGATGCATAAGAATCGAAACAATTATAGGGCTTAAATTTTGTGTTTCTTTTATACCCACGAAATCTTCGTAAATCGGTACTTCACAAATAATATTGAATTTGAAGTATATGTGATTTCCTTCAAATATTGATTCCCTCATAAAATATCAAGAACAAGTCCCGTGTCTACCTATAAAATGTAAACCCGGCGCAGTTTCAAATTATATACTTGCCTAGACACAACAACAACAACAACATTTTTGTTAACTTGGATTGCTTAAAGAACAGAAATGTTTTTCATGACATCATTCATGGTATGTTGTGAACAAATACTTGAAATGTATTCTTTAAAAAATATTAAAATGCTAATAAATGGATCCTTGTCTAATATGTTTTGATTCTTTGAATCAGATAAAAGCTTTGGTAGAAAAATAAGTAATATTTTAGAAGGCAAATTATACACACCAAGATGATTCACGATGTGTTGTTGTTTTTCTTTTGAATCAATTTTCATGAGTTCTCCACCTTCTGATTCACATAGTTGACTGTAATTGCTATATACCAAGGTATTATTATATAAATTTACTTTATAGCAACTGTTGAATGCTTTGTTAAATACATAACCAAGAGCTTCTGGGCATCTTTCTGCAATGAAAAGCCAATGTTATGTAACAACGATAAATACATGTTATATGCAATATCGCATTATATTTGGATTAAACAGGAATTTTTCCAAACATTTGCTAGTAACTGTCTAAGTCGTAACGTGAATAGTACATGTGTTTAACTGTACTGTAGCTGACGATATTTTCAGTGGTGTATTCCCTTGTATCGAA
Source organism: Mytilus californianus (assembly GCF_021869535.1). NCBI lineage: Eukaryota > Metazoa > Mollusca > Bivalvia > Mytilida > Mytilidae > Mytilus > Mytilus californianus. Next base: position 32,931,701 of record NW_026262712.1, read on the forward strand.
TTTGTCTTAATGAAAGTAGAAGTATTGACTGATGTGCAAATCATTTTGATTATAAAATAACTCTGAGAATTAATTTTCTGAAGCAGAACTTTGTGAACAAAATCAAAATGTTTCAACGTAGCAATTAAGCAAACCAAATGGAAACGAACGTATACAAAATGCAATCACAAAAATAGTTAAGACTTAATTTTTTTTTCTCAATTTTACTTAATATTAGGAAGATTTGGTATGATTGCAAAAACAAATACAGCTATCAATCAGAGATTATGAATACATAACGGGATGATTAAAAGGAGAGAAAAAAAGAAACATTTGTTTTTATTGAAAATAAAATAAAACCTTATTATTTTCTATTTCACTTAATATTTCCTAACCATCAAACAATCACAGTTATATGCAACTACCATGACTACAGTTCTCACCTCTCTTACAATCTGTCAGGATATATCAGCAATACTGTTCTAGAGCATCTTTTAAAAACTTTCTTCTGCCACCTTTTCAATTTATTTATTTATTTCTTAATTGGTTTATTTATTTATTTATTTATTTATTTATTTATTTATTTATTTATTTATTTATTTATTTATTTATTTATTTATTTATTTATTTATTTATTTATTTAATTATTTTCATTTTGTTTGCTTTGGAATCTAAAATAAATGTTTGTCCAAGAAAACACATTACAGATTTTGACTGCTGAACCATTCGTCGTTTTGTCACTCTCTCACACTACAAACGCAAGTTGGAAAAGAAAACTCTTTGTTTTAGGAAAGTTAATACTAAAACATTCAAATATGAAAACTGAATATAATGAAAAAATAATTTCTCACCATCAAGCACTAAATAATAACTCCATCCAGTACTCGTATATCCTATAACTGAGGGTTGGACAAGGAAACCAATGTTAACGCCTAAACACTCTTGTGTTGTTCTTTTGTAAGAAATAGACATGCATCCATCTAGAGCAGCACAGTCTACAGCACATTGAATCAACGTTTGATTTTTAAACACTATTGTATTTTCATTTATAAACCAATCTTGCAAATACGATTGCTTTTTGGCAGTAAAAACAATCACATCGGCATACAAAAGAGGCAATACGAATATGATTCCAGTAAATTTCATCATGTGATACATTCACAGTCATGTATATGAAATTGATTGTAAACTGGATAAATATTTGATGTTTCAAAATATTAATTTGTAAGTCAACAAAATTAATTACACAATTTTATACAACTGTATTCCATCGAAATCACCAAAAAACAACATTTGTTAAATCAAATGTTTTGTCAAAATATATATAAAGATACCTTTACTCCTCATGTGATAATGAGGTTATATATTAGATAATGCAAAATCAAAGCATAAATGCTGTTTTTAAAGGTTTCTTAGTCATACGTTATATATCGACTTATCATCTAGATCACATTTCGTTTTATAACAATTACCTGACACACAGCTACGTTTTATATGTTTTGCTACATTCCGGGTGAATAAATCATCAAAGCTTATCTTTCTTTCGTGATTAAGTATATGTTCCAGTTTTGCATCTTACTCTTGTGAAATTAACAAAAACAAATAGTATTCTTCTAATTTATTGATGAAAGTGTTTTCAACACAATAGACAATGATTACTTCTTGACCAAATCTATTCTATTTTCCGATTAATTGTCAAAAACAAACAAAAAACAAAATTAAAATAATAAAAAAAACAAAAAAAAAACAAAAAAACAAAAAAACAATGACTTGTAGTAAGCTGTCCTGTTTGAAATAGAATAAGAATACCAGTAACGATTTTGTCGTAAAAATTTAGCAGAAAGATGAAAGGAGGCTACATTTATTTCTGTAATAAAACAATGTATCTTCAAAATAGATCTATGTGCCGTCGGCCGTGATTGTTTAATATGCTTTGCTTCAGGTCAAATATTTAAGATCGGCCTACTAACAAACAGGAAACACAAACAATAAAAATATCATTCGAGCTAAACATATCATGCAGCTGTGTAAATCAATTAAAGATAAATAAGGAAAATCCAAATCAGTATTAAATTTTATCATATAAGTTACTGTTAATAACATCCATCTAAAGAATTTTGAATTCAGGTTTTTTCAGACTGGTTATGGCGTCTTAACCAACCGTACATCAACTTGGATGTGTACAAATTGATATTTTAGACTAAGAGAATAAGATTTATTTGTAAGTTGTAACTACCTTTGAAGTCGCTTTTGGTTACTGTGAGGTCTCGCTGTCATATGTTTCAAGGTTATTTTATTTGATGCATCGTACCATTTTAATGAGTCGAATCATTTTTACTGATTTTTGCAGTTTGATCCTATATCATACGGTAGCGCCCACTGTCCTATGTTAGGAGATGACGGTTTACACACATATCTAATCCTGCCATATTCTGTGTGACCTTTCGAAGGTTATTAGCATGTTATTCGATGGTTGCTGTTTTTAAGTGTCTGTAATGTTTGTATTTCGATTATGTCAAAATCTGTCCTTATGTTTTCAAGTTTGAATAGTTTTACATTTTGCCATTTTAATAGCTGACTATACATTATGGTTTTTGTTCATTGTTGAATGCCATATGGTGCCCAAAACTGCTTATTTTAACATTATTTTGGTGGATAGTAGGTAGTCTCATATGCAACACACCATATCTCCTTATAGAATGACCAAAGTTAAAATTCCCCCTTATTTTTTTTTGGAAATCGAATACATTGCAAAAAGACATTCACAGGGATATTGTTAAAATCTCTAAAATATACCGAAAGAGAAAATCTCTTATAGGTAAAATAAATGGCATGTTAATATATTCTTTACGATAACTATTTTTTTATATTCTTTTTATTTTTATCTCTTTTTTTTCTATTCACACTAAGTCTATTATTACTCATTATTAAGTATATACTATGTAATGCGTACATGACATAAGATTTGGTTCTACGTATTTCCAAGAGCAATTGAAATTCCTCCGGTCTTGTAAATAATGATCGTGTTGTGTAATGTGTTTTTGTGGTGTTTTTGTGGGTTATTTTTATTCTTTCCAAGGTTTTGTCAGTTTTTCTCCAACTTCACCTCTCCATTTTGTTGTACCATAAAGGACCTACTTGATATATGTAATGAGAATCATTTATACTCTGTATTTAATCGCTTGCATACAACAGTACTAAACTGGTTCTGTTTTAATTTTATTTCTAACAGTAAATAGTCTTGATTTTATACCATCAGCTCTGAAAATGAGGGATTTCAAAAAGTTGTTCATAATCTTGCAATAGTCATCACTCCATTGGAATGAGTTGGGCAAAAGAAAGCAATAATGCCATTGCTAAAAACAGCAAGAAAACAAAACCAACTGTCTGCAAATCACATCAAAAGTGCTACGGAAGTGCAACTACATTTTCAGAACAATATATGACGACAGTGGTTAAATCATTCAATATATCATATGAAACAATTATAAATCATATAACTACAGAAATGTTTTGATAGTCATGGCTTCATTGCCCAATTTCAAAAAAGGTCTGTAGTATGTTGTTTATACCTTACTAAAGGTAATAACTCAATTATCAGGTAAAAAGATGCGTTTTGCATGTTTCGCATCAAAATATTTTTCGCTGGGTGACTGTCAGTGTGACTTATAAGCACCGCTGAGTTAAACATGTTTATGAATAAAATCAGAGGAAAAAATTTGAATGAAAACACGCAGTTTTTTATATACGCGGGATAATACTTTTTGGGGTTTTTTTTTTCTGGACGAACATTTATTAAGGATCAAAAGCTAAAACTATGTCATCTTTTGTTTTTGTTCAAAATGCGTGAGATTGAAAATTTGATCCTTATTTGTTAAATCACAACGACTTTTGACTTGGTATGTATTGCTTCTGCGTCAAGCAAGGACAAATTTGGTGCTGATAAAAATTCTAAGTAATTGATTTTTAATCTTTATTGTAGTGTAAAATGTAGAAAGCAGAAAGCAATCGTTATTTAGTTTTAGTTTATGAACTTCCATTAGGTTTCAATTTTCATTCTAATTGGACCAAAATAGACAGTATTAAATATCTTTTTATTTGGAAATTCGGAAAATTGATCAAACATTATACCTTTGACCGCAAAACAGAAACGTTAACATTTCGGTCAATACAATTATAATTTTTATAGTTCAAACATTGGTGTACGGGAGGTAACTGCTGATGACAATGTCATAAGAAAACATAGGTTTTAACGATAGAAAACTGTCATCAGTTATCATGTGAATACAAAGTTCTTTTTTTTTATTCTATCAGGTAAATGCAGGTCATATTGGAAGACGACTTGTAACAGAATAGCATACATCGCTGATATATACTTTATAAGAGATAACACATGTTAAGAAATAATATATATTTATTGGCGAAGTACGATCACGGCTTCTGTCGCTTACCAACCCATGAACAAACCGTAAATGAAACATGCTATCAAATCTTTAAAATAAAATAAATAATGGAAATTGAAATATTACTTAAATTTAATGAAATTATGAATTAATAGTGTGCTGAAATGAACCCTGGCAACAGATGTCCAAATCAACATGAGAAACTACGTTTGAAGTGTGAATGAAGATTAAATGGATTAATGTTCTAAAATAAATAATATTTAATCAAGTTTATTGGTACTGGCGCAGCCTATAAAGTGCACCACTAAACAAATTTGATATTTTCTGTCATAACAGAATGTTTCGGAAATTGTTACCACCAACCAGTACTGTTATATAAATTATTCTTGTTATAACTCTAAAATGATGTACGTCCATAAAGACACTAAAGACTGAAATAGTGCGGAGAAAGCATGACAATCTGTCCATCGCCTGATAACAATCTAAGTTTAAAACGGAGTTAATCCGCCTTTTGCACCAGATGATACTCTCAGTCTACAATTGTATTTTCACGTGTTTTGTTTAAGTATAGCGCCAACATATTGTATTGACGGGTACGGGTCGTATGAAAAAATAGGGTCACTTATAGTGACAATAGGTGCACTTTCTGGTAAAAAAGCATAGGGTCACTTTCTAGCTGTCGTACAACAAGTGGACACTCAACTTACATTTTGTAAGTGGATGTTTATACGATGATATGTTTTTATGATTGCATTTTGATTTGCCAATACAAAGATTTTTAAGGTGTAGGTCCATGCACCTGACTATTGAGACGGGATTGCGCACTTCCTGGCCGGCCCTGACCGTTTATGAAGGGTGTATTTAGTCAAAGTTGGTTTGGGTTAATTGTATTTAGGATACTATATACATAGGAATTGTAAAATTTTAAATTATGTATGCATTGCAATAATAATATTTGTGTATATTTATAAAATACAATCTGGCGTCCATCGAGCATGACGGGCTGTCGACAAACTAAGATTGTGTTTGCGTTGTTTATATTTGGCACGAGTATGTAGTTAATACTATAACTTTCCTGTAAAATTGTCTTTGTAATATATTTGTGTTTTCAAACAAGTTTGTATTACCTGCATGAATATCAAACATATTTCCGACCTCGACGTATAATACTGTGGATTCATTATTATTCGTGGGATACTAATTTTTATGTATTCCATGGGTACAGGTGAACCATGATTTTAAATTTCTTTTGGGTTGTATGCAGACTTTACCAAAACCACGAAATCAAATATCCACGAAAATGCAACTAAATAAATTTCCAGTATTAAAGAAAAATAGCCAACAAATATATAATTAGAGTAAACAGAGAAAAAAAATTTTCCTCGGACTCAATGCCCTATGAAAGAGGTCAACAAGTAGGCTTTACTCCGGGATATGTTAAAACAAAATTACGGACATCATTCTACAACATGAAATGATATATACCAATCAATAAAAGATAGGGCACATTTCATTTATATAGCAACCTTGCGGCCAAAGTAACCAAAAAGACAGTCTGAGGGCAAAACTCTTCGAAAACAGTCACCAATTAACCCCCACTAACCCCCACCTCGAGTTATAAAAAAAATAATTAATTAAACAGAAACAATTAAACATCTGCCTTCAAATCAAAATCAGAACAAACAAAAAGAAAAACAAAACATAGGATTTGAATAGTCATTTGTTTCTGGTTTAGACTGGTTTGTGTTTAATCCTCCACTGTTAATCTCTAACAGTGGATTAATTAAAAGAACATACAATAAAGATCAGTTTAGGAAAAAGGAATTGACTCTTAAATAACGGAATAATAATTACTCAAACCTTGAATAAAAATCATTGAAATAATAAAAGATATAGTTACGTACTTTTTTATGGCTTTTTCAACTTGTTTTATTCGAGCGTCACTGATAAGTATTTTGTAGACTAACCGCGCATACACGATTTTAATCCAGGTATGTAAGACGAGTTATATGTAATATGGTATAAGATAATGATAATAGTTACTGAAAGCAAGCTCAAGGTACTTAAACTGCTGACAACAAATCATCCAGTCCTACTCTCTAATATCGGTTGCTGTACTTCACAGAAGATTTCATACAATAACAATGTTATCAGAAGTACAGAGATATACAATCGTTGTACATGTAAAAACAAACTGAAAAAAAAAAATAAAATACAGAAAGACAGTACAACAATAAAACCACATAATTTTGACTCTATTAAGTAACCATCATGAATTGGTTTACAGATATGATATGTCTGTCTTTGCTAACTAGCGACGTGTTTTTTGAAGTCTTAAATCTTTAAGTACCAGCATTATCGTGTAGTCTATGAACATACCAATTGTGGTCTAACCGGTATGTGACATTCACACAGCAGGTGAATCATGAATAGAAGGAGACGCTTACCCTGTCGACACAGCCGGCCATTGGAGTTCATGCGATTCCCTCAGTTAGTATTCGTTTCCTTGATTTCTCATCTTCGTTGGTTATGAGGTTTGGATATCGCTAGTCTGCTGTTACATTGTACCTAAATGTTAGCCAAGACAATGATTTGAAGGTCAATTCCTTTTTTTCAGATCATGAATATTAGTACCTGCTTGTTATACATGTTTGTATTGCCGTTTTTATTTATTTAAACACAACTAAATATACTCCCTCCTGTAATTATAATTTTAATTTTGGCATTCATAAGGCCTTGGTTTTTTGAAGATTGATTATGTCGTATTTATATAAAATATAATGCATGTGCATTAATTGATATTAGTCTGGAAAAAATGGTTCATTTATTAGCTCGATTTGGCTTAAATATAGCAATCAGTAACAACTCTTAGATCGGTTTCTTGTGAGTTTAATTTTGTCTTTGTGTCTGGTGTTTTGGTGCTGATGCATACGTGATGATTCAAGTATTTTTACAACTAAATTGATCTAGGTTGGATGGATTTAAACGCTCACATACACCCGCCACAAGTTGAGGTCGTTTAAGGCCTAATTACGTAATGGTTTGGCTACTTGTTGAATGCAGTACAGTTATCTAAAGTTGCTTACAGTTTACCTTTCTTCAGAGCTTTATATCTCGATCACAAAACACTTACTGTGGATTCATTAATTTTCTATGGTACCAGTTTTCATAGATTGCGGAAAGGTCTGCATACAAGCCGATAGAAAAGTTGTAATTCGATCATACTTTAAACTCGTTAAATTAGTGGTTGACCTGTAACGACGAACTACACGAAAATTGGTTCCCGATGAATACAAATGAATCCCCAGCAGTAAACTAAACTATTAAATGCTTAAAATAATGAATGTGATAAATAAAATTAATTGTATTATAAGGTATTTGGTTACACCATTCTAGTGTAGTAGCGTGTATGTTATATTGTACTGAGTTGTGAAACATTTGTTTTATTAGACCAATCATTTCTAAGCTACCTACGGTTTCTGCGATTTCATAAATTGGCACTCCATAATTGATTATTTATAACCACCAGTATAACTTTTAAACAGAAGGGTGATTAGGTTTTTCTTACAACACAACTATTCAGGGTAAGACGCATTTTTTTAAACAATATAAAACTAATGATTACTTTGATTTCATAAGACTAAAAAAAGTATAGCAAAAATACCGAACTCCAACAAAGCTTAACTCTGCTTTGCCAATTTCTAAATGTTTCTGAGTAATTTGAAAAATTATAACGCTCACATACTACATTTTGTTTGCGCGTTTTACATCCAACGAACTTCATATGATTTGGTTTTAATGTATAATTATAATAAAGAACTAACTTTAAATTTAAATATAAAACTAGTGATTACTTTGATTTCATAAGACTAAAAAAAGTATAGCAAAAATACCGAACTCCAACAAAGTTTACCTCTGCTTTGCCAATTTCTAAATGTTTCTGAGTAATTTGAAAAATTATAAAGCTCACATACTTCATTTTGTTTGCGCGTTTAACATCCAACGAACTTCATATGATTTGGTTTTAATGTATAATTATGATAAAGAACTAACTTTAAATAAATTGATGAATAGGGGTCCAAAAAACAAATACATATGGTCTGATATTTGTTTAACTTTGTATTACGCGTCAGAAGTACACAAGAAAACGCGTGGTATCTTTGCCTTACTTTAATTATACTTATCCAATTTCTCTGACGTTTTTTTTTTTTAAATCTGCGACCACAGCAGTTAACTTACCATATAACTTCTTTCTTTTATTAGCTTACAAACTTTTTTATTTCAAAAAAACGAATGTCTTTACCAACAATTTTTCTAAAGGATACAATATAAATTTTGCCAAGTTTCAAGATCTATTTCCAATTCAATCTTCGACAGTAAAAATGCAAAAATCAGGCTTAACACAATGCCTTTGTCAACAAGACTATTTTTTTAGTACCAATTAAATGTGTTTTAATTTGTGAAAACCGCTTTAAAAGGTCTTCGGGCATAAAGTATTTATGTTTTATTGATGATGTTTTATGAATGAAAAGTTTTACCTCGTAAATTATCTTGTATCAGACTGTGGAATCAAATAAAAAAAAAGTGTTTGGAATTGATGTTTTCTATCTTAATATTTTTCACTCTTTAAAAAGTAAAATAACAAAAATACCGAACTCCAATGAAAATTCAAAACGGAAAGTCCTTTATCAAATGGCAGCATCAAAAGCTGAAACACATCAAAAGAATGAAAAACAACTGTCATATTCCTGACGTTGTACAGACATTTCCTTATGCAGAAAATGGTGGATTAAACCTGGTTTTGTAGCTAGCTAAACCTATCACGTGCATGACAGTCGCATATAATTTCATTGTATTGAAAACAGTGTGTGAGCAAAACAAACAGACATAATTATAAAAATTGGGTTAAAGGTCTTTATTTTAATTGTCGACGATATGACCGTTACTCGCCCAGTAATTTGTCAATCTTCTGTATATACTTATTTCCAGACTGTCTTCGATGAGAAGCGTTTTGTTTGTAATAATGTTAAAATGCATGAGGCGGCATCAATTTGAAATTCAATATAAGAAATAAAACTCTCCATGATTATCATTGTTATGGAAAAATGACAGATAACAGTAAAAACGGTATAACAGTTATTTACGCACATATACAAAATACACCTCTTATATCATAAATATTACAGGCAAAAAACATCACATAACAATTGCTTTCTTTTAATTAGTACAAATCATTTGGGAACTTGAAAATTTATTTTAATTTTTAAATGCATTTCAAAAATATATGAATCAAAGAAATCTATATTTGCATCGTTACCTAGTCAACAGAATTATGAAAATAATCTATAAAACTCGTTAAAATGTAAGTTTGGTATACCTGTCAGATTCAGGCATTTTTGGCTCGACTAGTTAGTCCTTAAGAAACACATGACAACAAACTATATAATCTTGCTTCAAAGTCAGTTAGTTTGACATATTAAGGCTTAATAGTAATATAATGGCCATCGAATTTAATATTGCTACAAGCGAAAAAAAAAGAAGACGAATACCTGTGTAATGGACCATCAATATATACGAAATGTGTTTTAATAATAAAATTTCCTTGTGTTACTACAGTTGTAATACCTTGAAGTTCTCTTGTTAATTGTTAATTAAATCAAGTTTCTATGACATGTACACAAGAATAAAACAATTACAGGATATCAATAATCTAATCAAGAAAATGAATTACAAAACACGACGTCGGCCAAACGGTTCACCGATAACTATAGGTACATTTAAAAAAGAGGTTTATTTAACCGAATGGGTTAAGGAGTTTATGTACTGTTATTCTAGTCTTTCTACACTCAGGTTGCAAATTTGGCAATGCGTTTGACTCCAATATTAATTGACTAGATCTTCAACTTTTCATGTCGAATGGCAATGGTGTTCATTGAGCACTCCGGATTCCGTCAGTAATAAACCCTGACCGCTACGTTTTACCAAATAGTGCTGAAAATAGCATTACACACCAACAATCAACCAATCAATCAATATATTGAAAACACCAAATTCAATATCATTCACTTGTTGAAAATGTAGGCTTCAACGAAGTAAAATCTGAACTAACCAAATATGTTGATTTACCACAACAGTATACGTATGTAATGTTTATTTCTAATCTTAAACATGTTAGAAAATTTGTATGAATATTAATCCTCAATTAATACATGTAATGTAATCGAAAAGGCTTTTTTCTTTGAACTTACAATGTTCATTAAGTTCTAACGTATTAAGATCACTAAAGCTGTGCAAAATAGAAAAAAATAATAATTTCGACACATTAATAAATTTTGTCTATAATGCCTTTCGGCAGCATATGCAGTTATCAATATGTCATCTTACATCAGAATAGTCACGTTCAGAGTAGTGATTTAAAAATCTAGGAACCTTGTCATTTATTGTCGTATTTATACCTAAACGTTTTTCGTTATCGTGCAATTTGGATATAATTGCACATATTAGATAGTTTGTTTCTGTTTAAATTATTCTTAGCATTCAAAGAGGCGGGATAATTTAAATTTTTACATATTTGAAAGACATATGTCTATAAAACGGCGGCTTGTCCTCTATATGTCTTGTTTTTGATAATTTTCTCGTTGTGCTGCTGGCTCATTGACGTTTAACCAACAAATTCGTTGATCCATGCGTACTAAGTTCTTTTATTACATTGCTTGCAATGAATTACCGTGATTTCCCAGTGAATTAAAAACAAATAATCATGTGAAATAAACTCAGTTTTTTCACTCCTCTGACGTCATACAGCAATAGTTGCTGTCAAAGCAACTGTGAATGCGTAGAAAAAGATATAGTTTCTTACATTTTCTACTTTAATTCCATTAAAAAACCCATTGTCAATGTAAGAAAAAAATACTAATCAAATAATTCAAATATCGAAAAATATTCAACTCGTGACTGAACAACACTGATAATTAACTCATGCGCTAAGCACATTCGTGAATTAATGTGTTGTTCGGTCAATTGTTGAATATTTTTCTCTATTTGAATTCTTCGGTTAGTTATTTTATAAATATCAGTTAAGAAATAATTGTTGCACTAGGTATAACAACTAATATACAATATATTATTAACGTCTACTAAACAGGTGACATTCATTTGGTCACAAATTTTAAAAAAAGATAATGTTTATGTAGTAAAGTTCTAGTTTTTATATTATGTCAGAGCATGATTCTATTCAATTTCTTTTTCACATAAGAATGCGCCTTTCATTGTTCCCCAACAATCATGCCATTGGTATTGGTCGGATTTTTTCATGCACAAATATTCTAATGGTTCAAAAACTGATACATCTGGTTGTGTAGGATGCCAATTGAAGTAAGATATAATAGAACCATCATTATATCGCCAGGCTGTTTCTGAAATGAGATGAGTTCCTTGGATGACTATCCAGTCAGAAATCTCAAACTGACCTTAAACAGAAAAGCATGGCAATTAATTCAAATACATAAATATCACTTTGCAATAATCTAAACGGATTCTGCATCAATTTGTGTCTTACTGTTTTAGCATTTCATATACGGCCAACATTGATATCATGTTGGTCTTCCCTGCAACGAATAAGAGGCGGCTGAACGTCCAACGGATCGTATACGAGTAAAGCAATAAGACTTAAAGACAGCATACAAAGGAGAAAGATTATAACGCCATTTTTTTACCCTTTGGTTTTAATATAAAAAATAGATAATTTTCTATTCTAAGACTTTTTTCAGAAGTTCACAAATTAAGGCGACAGTAATTTACGGTTGTTCAAATTTGGTAAATCGATAAGGAAGAGACAACTCAAGGTACCAAACACATAATATGTGTTGACAGGGTAACCATCTCATGCTATGCTTGCATATCCCCCAATACGACTACACACTTAGTCCAAATGTCACATTCGGGAACGGGACACAATCAGTAAAACTACAGATGAGGAGACTATACTGTTATATAAATATCTGATCGCGAAAAAAAACATCGCTAGTGAGTTGAGACATCTACGCATCGTATCGATCAACAATTTCGTGATGGTGAGCGTAAAACTGCATATGTTTTGTCGATTTCAGTCGTTCGTCCTTATGTTGAAACATATTGTATGTATAGAGCACATCCCTGTTAAAGAAGTCCGAATGGTGTGAACATGCACGAGCTAACGTATTAACACATGTATGTAAACATATTATGATTGAATAGATGGTAATACTATTATACTGCTGAGAAATGGAATGTTGTCAATTGGAAAGTTGAAATCATCATGTTTGTCATATATTCTAGTTTAAAGTTGTTCATCTGTGTTAATATCAATAAACAAATATGAAGGAGACCTTCTGCTTTGATCAAAATGTTTGATAGGCATATACCAAGAAACAAATATGAAGGAGACCATCTGCTTTGATCAAAATGTTTGTTTTACTGCTGACAAAGAGATCTAGTGATATAATAATATACAGAAAGGAGACCTTCTGCTTTGATCAAAATGTTTGTTTTACTGCTGACAAAGAGATCTAGTGATATAATAATATACAGAAGGAGACCTTCTGCTTTGATCAAAATGTGTGTTTTACTGCTGACAAAGAGATCTAGTGATATAATAATATACAGAAAGGAGACCTTCTGCTTTCGGTAGTATCGCTTATTTCAATTTCACTAAGATATATGAGACGTAAGCACTCATTCATAAAAGGGTTGTTAGATAGATATCATTTTGGTACTTTTTTTCCCTGTATCTTAAATATTCTCTTGCGGGCTGAACACGTCTTGCGTTTAATGCAGAACTGCATATACTGTCATTGTAGTTCATTTATAGATAGTTTGTTCAAACACAATTCGGGACAAGGCATTGGCTAGTATTCAACGTTGCCAAACATTTTATAGGTTTGATATGTCAAATTGACCATGTGACATAATAACTCTCATTTCTGGACTTTAGAGCTAGGGTCCAGATTATAACACTAGATCTCTTTGGCAGCAGTAAAACACACATTTTGATCAAAGCATTCAACATTATCATTGTTTGCATATTAATGGTCAAATACTGGTTCTTATCATACATCATTCTTAATTGGTTTTAGACCTTGCTAAAACTATCCCAAATAAAACAAATTTTGCCTTAGCCGAAATCTACTTCCGAATATTTAAGGAAAACTGTCGAATGCAAGTTTATCCACCATTTTTTTCTTATTTCTTTGTAACATTAAATGCGATTTCCAACGAGTAATTACTACCTAATTATCTGATATGACAGTTGTTTTCCATTCGTTTGATGTGTTTGAGCTTTTGATTTTGCCATTTGATAAGGGAGTTTCCGTTTTGAATTTGCCTTGAAGTTCGATATCATGTTATTTTACATTTTTCTAGATAGATATCAACCAAATCCCTATTCGACGTACATGATAAAGCAATGACAGTAAACACTAAGTAAAACAAGGTAGAACACACCCCTACAAGCAATGTTCCAACACCTGGTCAATTCAAAGGATTTTTTGTAACTCCACGGCTTGATAGGTTAAAAGATATAAAAAAAACAACCTAACGTCATTTTGCAATATTCTTTCATATTTAACTAATGTTGGAATAAATGGAGATGTTCAGTATTAGTCAATGAGACTGCTATACAACGACGATACCAAACGACATCTAAATAGTACATAAAGTAAATTTTGTCAATCTCTAAGTCATACATAGACTATAAAACTTATGAATAAATTCAACTGATACAGTCAGAGATTTTCCTTTGACACAATGATTTCAAAAATGTTATTTAGATTTGAAATTAGATAGTGATTGACAAATTCCTAATTATAGACAGTTACATGGATTTTTGTCGGGGATGAAGTGATTTCTTTATATCCCAACCGTAACCTTTTAATCCTGATCAGAGGATTTTTAAAACATACATAATTGAACATATAGAAAAATCAGTACAACAGAAAAATTTACAAACCAAGAAATGTAGCTATCTGGTGTTGTTTTTCGTCTGAACTGATTTTCATGAGTTCTGCACCTTCTGATTCACATATTTGACTGTAGTTATCGTACCCCAATGCATCATCATATAAATGAACGGTATAGCAACTGTTGAGTACTTTACTAAATACATAACCAGCAGCATCAGGACACCTTGCTGAGAAATTTTTAAAATGCAATCATAAGCGAAATAACATCATGAACATGGCGTTGAGTAAGAAAAGTAAAAAAAGCAATCACACAAATATTCCTTAAACTTGTCTTTCAAAAACCTTTTAAAAAAGTGGTAATTAGATTAATACATTTCGTCAGTTGTATATTCGTATTGTAGTTGTTTTCATGGTGTGTCAAATGACATGAAATTAACATGTATTAATGTAAACAAAAACGTAAAATTCAATATTAGATTAAAAGTAAAACTTTACAAATTGGCACTTTTTACAGAAATGGTCTGTTAAAAGATTTTTAATCGGAATATCCAAACGGAATAGTGAATAATGAATCATGTCTTCAATTTTGTATATCGAGTACAAGTCATAGTTCATCGTTTCCTTTAGCCAGGTTTATACTACTACATATTTTAAGTTTAATTTTCGACCAGATGTATTTGAAATGCATTTTGTTTTGACTTATATTTGGTAATTTTAAAATTAATTGTTAGCATGTTGCTTTAAAATGCATGGTGTATTGGTCATAAAATTTGAGAGATGAACGAAAAACAGGAGATATACACTTTTACGACGAGAATTCCGTTTACAGATCGAGTCATTTACGATCAATCTAGGATCGACATTAATAATCCCATCACAAAAATGAGGAATTTCTATGTGTGAAAAATATTATGCATCTCCAATGAAGACATGATTGTTTGTCTACTTGATAAAGGGGGAAAATATCTCATGAAATCTTAAACTTTTTTTATTAACAATTTTGATTTAGGGGATAATTGAATTCAGGAACAATGTAGATATTCATGCTAAATTAAAAAGGTTTGGTAAATGCAAAAAATAACCTTTAAATATATATTATGTTAGTTAAAATTCTTCTTTGAAATAATGTGTGCATGCTTGAATATAGTCAGATACAATCAGTAATCGTACACACGTATATGGTAAAAATTCCAAGTGCGAAGTGTCTGGCATTTATTTAAGTATCTATTTTATTTTTTTTTTAAATTATACAATGCTTATCCCTCTTTAACGTTTTTGATAGACACTTAAACTAGATTTGAAATTCCTCATGCTTTTCTTGCTTTTAAAATTTTAACATTAGATGATAAACAAGCGGTTTGTTTTCGACAAGACTACAATAAATCAATCAAATAATTTTGCTTTTTGACAGCTTCTTTAAAAAAAAAATTGTAGCATAATAAATATATGTTATTTAGGGGCCAGCTGAGGACCACCTCCGGGTGAGGGATTTTCTCGCTGCGTTGAAGACCCATTGGTGGCCTTCGGCTGTTGTCTGCTCTTTGGTCGGGTTGTTGTCTCTTCGACATATTGCTCATTTCCATTCTCAATCTTATGCATATAAAAAAACATATAGACCTTTTCTCGAGTTTTATCTCTTAATAGATATGTTTATATCAAAAAATCATTTATTTGAAGTTTATGTTTTCTTACTTGATATCACATTCTAAAGGTTTCTATTTTAATAGTCTACAATATCACTGAGGATCGCCCCATATTTATAAAATTCCAAGTTTGCAATAAAAAATCATAGGTTAAGGATATTCGCTACTTCTTTATATTTCTTTACTTGTTGTCATGTATTCGAAATCCTCCAGTGTTCTCCATGTCGTGCCATTAAGAATTTTCCCACCAACACCTACTTTTCCTATCATAACTTTATGCCATATGGTTAATCTTATAAAATCCTTGTATTTTCATAGATTTTGATAGAAAAAATGGGGTCAATGTTAAATGTAAAAAAAAAAAATATAGAGAAAATCATTTCCTGCCAAATTTGCAATTTCTTATATCTCAAATACAAGGGCACAGACCTTTCATTTTTTTCACTGGGTAACAGATGCTTGTACTGATCAATGATGAATTGTTTCCGTTATTTGCTTTCTAGCTGCAACGTTATGATTTCTTTATAAAAAAACAAATTGGAAGATAATGGGTGTCCTTTGCAACAAGGCTTTTTGATGTCTAAAATGTAGGTCAGAAAAAAGGAATTCACACTAAATGAAAATAGTTCTTTATTAATTTCATGCATCCAACGCGCTTTGCAAGATTTAATTGGATCAGGAACGCTCAAACCTAACCAAGAAGCTGCAAACAGCACAGAAGATTAACACAAGGACTGTCTTATATTAAAATTACTTAGATCACTGTTTCAAAAATATTCAACATTATAGAACCTTTTCAAAATCCCAGAATAAAAATTATGATAACAGTTTGTTTTTAACCTGCTGTAGTTTTAACGATTAATGTTAATAGGAACAAAGGTAACACTCATAGTTCTAAATGCATGACGGTTGACCAACAATTGAGAACTGATTCATATTATACCAGAAGGCTATATGAAAAGAGCGCTATTGTAACATCTTGATGTGACAAACTAGTAGACCGCGATGGAATGGAAGTTGGGAATATATGTAATGCGAAATCATTGTGCATGACAATCAAACAATATTTGATTGTAAAATACAATCCAACACTGCACATTATCTATAGAACACAATTCATTGTATGACGATTACTTCGGAACGTTGTCATAAGGACGTCACAACCGCTGTCACAGTGATAACTACGGCGCCATTGTCCCTTTGCCGTTTGTATCAATACTATCTGTTGAAAATACGCTGGCTTAGACAATTTGTACAAATGGGATAAATGTGCACCATGTATTTGTTCAACTAATTCTACCCTTATCTTATCGTTTTTTTCCCTTATAAATTCAATCATAAAAGACATTCTTTATTTTCTATGATTTCTTTTTTTTTTCTTTTCACTGAAGATACATGATCGTGATTTTTTTTTAACTATTTGTTAATTAGTCAATCTATCATGGACAACAAAATGCCAGAAAAACATATGAAAATCCAAAATTGTTTTAAGACAACGAAAAAGTATTTATGTATAACTAAAAGTTATTAAAATAAACACTCACCATTAAGCACCAAATAATAACCCCATCCAGCACTGCTATATCCTAATCCTGGAGGTCGGACAATGTAACCACTGTTTAACCCTATACACTCATTTGTTGAATTTCGGTGAAAAATAGACATACATCTATCCAGAAAGCCACACTGTAAAACACATTCCACTAAATTTTGATTCCTCAAACTCGTTGTATTTTCATTTATGAACCAATCTTGCAAATATGATTCCTTTTTGGCAACGAAAAGAAAAGTATCGGCATAGAGTAAATGACAAATGAAATTTAATACAGCTATTACGATTATTTTTGTAAATTGCATTGTGTGATACAGTCAGTGATGTTTAGTTTTCGTCTATTGACAGAACATCTGCAACTGCAAAAGTAAGAACGCAAATTTATAGAACAAAGTATTCTATCAGAATCTTATCAATAGCACTCTTTTTCAATATATAATAAGAAAGCCTATTAAATTAATACATAATCCTGGTCTCTGCGATGATTTCCCATTGTTTTAAGAACTTCCACTGCTTGAGTGTACATGTAACTATCTCCATCACATGACTTCGTAGGTGCCCAATACATTGCTTCGTTTGTATCTATAGCCAAATTCTGATTTGTCAATTTAAAAAGAAATGTATACTGTCTCCTGTCAATAAATTTCTTCGCAAACTCATTGTGTCATTAAAATAATATTTGTTTTTTTATATTTTTTAATAGTTTGCTTGTCGTAATGTTCATAACAAACATCGGTAGTAACGTGTTTAGTACGGTATTGCCCTGTCTTCCTTCTCATAAAAACCTCATTAAAAAAAAACGTAAAAAATCAGCAACAATAGCCTGGAGTAATTTGCCATTTAATAAAAAATCAATTGAGTAATAAAAAAAACTTTCGTAATTGTGGTTTTAACATAATGCAGCGCTCGTAAACATTTGAGGAAAAAAAGGTGTGTAACTTTTCGAATTTTTTTTTAATGAAATAGATGTCTAGAAAATGTAACTTTTAAAAAGCTATGCATCTTAAGGAAAAATCGCAGTTTCCGCTTGCTCCCGCTTGGTCAAACTGTCAATTGGGATCTGAAGATAACTGTGTATTAGACGATCTGAAGCGAATTCAGGATTTGCATGGTTTAAATTTCAAATGAAAATGGAAAGACTCATTTTATTCTTTAAGGAAAATTGATGACAAAGGAACGAACACCAAATAGAGAAAGGCCGAGTGCGTCAACAGGGAAAATAACTTCTGTAAGGAGTCGATGTGTTGTTAAATTGCACATGGTCTTGGTAGTTATGCCTGAAGTCAATCCCGAGCTTTAATCTAAAACTAATAAGTTTTGAAATTTCAAAAGAATGAGGCGTAGATAATTTATACCCAGCTGGTTTCAAAGACAAACAACAGTTGACGGAAGGCCTAATACGATGTAGAACTCACATAATAGCAGGGTCAACATTTGTTCGGGTAGGGTAACAGTTACAGCTCTTGTTTCATTTGTTTGTCTATGTGTGACATAGAGAGCGCTGATGGAGTAAAAGACCAAGACTGATTCTTTGAGAATCTATAAGGGGTGATAACTAAACTTTCTAATACGGATGTCATTGCAATGTTTAACAATCTTACGGGGCAGTCTTAACGAAATGTATTTTGTGAGAAATTAGCTTAGTCGATTTACATAAAATCGGATCAGATTATATTTTGATTGTAAATAAGTAGTACAAAAATATTAAACATAGGAATGAATTAACATTCATTGTTAGGAATCGACACATCTAGCGTGTCCCGCTTAACACATATCCCCAACCATCCTTTACCGATGCCCATCCTCATCGCATGTGTTTTTACAGAACCAAACATGTTCAAAATTTCTTTGATAAATTTTATTGTGGGTCTTGTAAGAAGTCACCCATGGCCAACACATGAAAATATAATCGTTGATAAAGTTCATGCCTAAGTTAGAGTTATACGCTGTTAGCATCTCTTGCGTACACGAGAAATGGCTTTTATCTTATCATCTGAACAGTGCATTGATTGTACAATGTTGTGAATTCGTATTGGAGCATTTCGATGGTTTTGTTGTTAATACTGCTAAACAGTTGGTTGTACTTTTAAACATGGTGTATTTTGTACCGATATTGGAAATTTTTAAATGTGAGATACGGTGGTTTATAGACCAATGCATTTGCATACAACTTATATTGAATCTGGACGATTTCGACATTGGCATCTCGATAAGGGGTATTGTTTTTGTTTGTATATCTTCTGTTGTTACCTTTCATAGCGATAATAAAAAGAAAGTGTCTTTTCTAAACTGATTTGTGATGTACTTTTTTATATTTATTCATCAATAATAAAAAGGCAAGGATTGCGAAATATAAACAAGTTGAACCCCGCAACATGTGATATCCAAGAGAACCTTGTCGGAAATGGTTTCATAGTTATATTATAATTATTCAGAAGGTTGCGGAGTAGTTTAGGTGGTCGAACTACTGTATCACTAACCTGTCAACACTGAGATTGTGAGTTCAAATCTCCCACGTTGCAGGTGCGCTCGACTTCAATCCTAATTGACTATGATTGTTAGTTTTCCAAATGAAGGTCGGTGGTTCTTTCCGGCACTCCGGCTGCCTCCACCAATAATAACTGACCACCAAGAAATACCACAATATTATTGAAAGTGGCATTAAACACCAATCAATCAATCAATCAATCAAACAATAATAATTCAGATCCTTCAGGGAAAAAATAGTGTTGATAGTGTCTTAAATACATTCATAACATTTCATTCACAACCTTTCTAGACTCTGGGCCATTGAGAGTTGCAGTTAATGCAGAGAAAAACTCTTTATTGTCGTATGCTGACCTCTAGAAGTATTTTGATCGTCTCACTAGTAATCAACAACTTAGTCTGAAATGTTCATTTCAATCTGAACAGCTTTTGTCGTTTACATCCTCGTCCAATAGTCTCTAGTGAATTGTTGTTGTATTGGCAGAAAACAATTTCTCTTTCATGTTATACTGAAAATATACAATTCGTTCCAATTCACCTACTTCAGACCATTTGCATTTGTATAACCGTTCTAATTTTACACTTTGTGATTTTTTATCTATATTTAAAAACAATGGTAGACATCAATTATTATGCAAACTGGGTCAAATACCAATTAGTAATTACATAATATTTACAACGAGTGTGATACAGTATCAATTTTTAGTATAAAATATGAGTGTACACGTATAAGTACAGTCTTTTGTCACAATAGACTGTTTCCTCACATTGACAAACCTGAAGATGATAAAACGATTTCATAAAAATAAAATACATTAATAGAGGTATTGATTTTATTAATGTGTCTAGTATTTTTCATGACTCTACCGTTCAAAACTTTTTACCTCCATATTTTGATAACATAGAGCCATCGATAGTTTCTTATTCGTATAAAAACCAAGTAGAAGTTTAATTTTTAATCATACGTCAGTTACATCAGACATCAGTATAGAAGATAATGCTCCTTCATGTAATAATGTCATTTATCATGTCACAACCACAGCTCAGCTTAAGGCCTCTTCTGGACATTGGAAGGTCCCCACTATATATTAGTTACTTTAACTACTCAAAAACCCGTAAAATATTGTTTCATCTCCGCCTTTAGTAAGTGTTCTTCTACTAGACTTTCAGTGTTTTAACGAGTTTCTTAGCTACTACCTAAGAACGAAAAGGGTAGATATACTATATATACTTACTGGAGGTGTGATGAGATGATTACAGCAATAAATTGTCTCCTTGACAACATTTATGTCCGTTTCGGCAATAAAGTTAATCAACAGATTGTAGGCTTTTTTATGGGTACCAATAGTGCGCCTTTAATAGCAGAATAATTCTTGTACTGTTATGAATCACTAATCATTAATGGCCAAACTCAGTAAAAATTCGTCTAAATTTCATTTAATTGATAAATTCAACAACACTTACCTTTACCTTGATGATATTTGTTAGTAAAATAATCAAGAATTCTCTAAATATACTGCCGAATTTAACCCACAGGAACTTTCCTTAAATAAATCAAATACATTTAAGTTTTACACCAGAAACTCAAAACAAAAATTTACGACAAAAGGGATGATTTTACTTTCCTTATTGTTAATTTTCTTGTTTTGGTCGATGATGTCCTCTGGCATCACTCTACGTTGTTTGTATTTTCCAACTGCCTGTGTCTGTAGTGACGTTTTTGATTTCAATGAAGAAAATCTATGTTTTACTGGTAAAATTATTAACTCAGAGAGTTCGTTACAACCAATTACTTTTTATTAAATTCTTCCATATATACAAAGATTTAGTTCGCAAGTTTGGCTGTAGAAAACTTTTTTTCAGACAAAATAGCATATCCGAAATTTTACAGTGATGTTGTTAACCGAGCCCGACAATTTAACTACGATCCGGGTTAACTCACAATCCTTTAAATTATCTTATTCTAAAAGATTTTCTATTCAACACTGAGTTTTAATCTTTGAATATTGATTTTATTGGTATAAATATTGTGATCAGTAAACTAAATCAATACTAAATATTACACATATGTATTGTCACGTTACTACAATTTGCCGATACCCATATTTTGGCATTGCACAAGGTCATATTTTTTCTGACTGTTAATGACGTCTTTCGTTTAATTCAATGGATGTTGGATGTGTACTGATTGATATCTAAGTTTTGAATACATGATTTGTTTTAATAGTTGCCATTGGCTTTGAACTAGCTGTTTATAACTACCAGTACTCTCAGATCTATACTTAGTATTTTTTTTGTTGTTAGGGATGAGGAATTAATATATACCCTCCCACGCCCTGTCTTTTTGTTTGATGTTTTTCTTTGTATCGATCTGATTAGGTAAGCCATTTTCAACTGATTTTTATAGTTTGATCTAATGTTGTGCTGTTACACCACTGTCCCAGGTTAGGTGGATGCTTGAGCGCTCACAAACATGTAAAACACCGACACATTCTTTATGTGCCTGTTTCAATCAGGAGCCTGTAGTTCAGTGATTGTCTTGGTTCACGTCTGTCATATCTGTTTTTAGTAAATTGTATTGTTATAAATTAAGCCGTCTGTTTTCTCAAATGAATTGTTTCATATTTTTCATGTCGGGGCTTTCTATAGCCGACTATATGGTATGGGTTTTTCTCACTGTTGAAGGCCATACGGTTGCCTATAATTGCTTATATCTACTTTATTTGAACCTTGGTGGATAGTTGTCTCATTATCAATCATACCACATCTCCTTATTTTTCTATTTACAAAAATGCCAGGGCCTTTTATTGCAATAGGTGTACGTGGTGGTGGTCTAGAATATAGTGAATAGTTGTCTCTCGTGCAATTATTTTAAGTGCCATTCTTTAATTATCTAGCATAACAAGAAGTCGATTCATAATTCACTTTACAAAACCTATACATGAAATGTTGATTTAAGACTAGTATAACTATATCTGACATGTCTTTTTACTTTGTAGAAATAAGGTTGTGAAGATCAAAATTGAATCTAGAATTATATCAAACTAATCTTACCAATATAATCATAGATCATGCTTAAAAATATCAAAATATCATCTGGAATTTATGACACAAGCTGACATATATTTTTGTTTCTCACATTACACGAGGAAGATTAAAACAAAACACGATGAAAATGATTAAAATACATCACAATACATGACAAAAATTCCAATAATACATGAGAAAAAGAGTCAACATCCAATAATACATGAGAAAAAGAGTCAACATCCAATAATACACGGGAAAAAGAGTCAACATCCAATAATAAATGAGAAAAGAGTGAATATCACACAAAACATGAGAAACAGAGTAAAACCATTCAACAATACTTGAAAAATATAGAAAAAAAAAACATCCAAAAAATATAAAAAGGAGTAAAATCATTCCACAATACATGAGAAAAAGAGTAAAACCACCTAAAAATACATGAGAAAAAGGAGTAAAACTATCCGAAAACAAACAGGAATAAGGGTAAAGCCATCCCAAAATACATCAGAAAAAAGAGTCAAAACATCCCACAATATATGAAAAAATTAGTTAAAATGGCCAACAATACATGAGAAAAAGAGTAAAATTATCCAACAGTACACAAAAAGGAGTAAAAACACCCAGCAATACATGGGGAAAATAGAAAAAAACAACATTCCACATTAAAGACAGAAAGAGTAAAACATCCAACAATACATATGAATAAGAGCAAAACCATCCAAAATATACGAGAAACAGAGTATAACTATCCCACAACACACGAGAAAAAGAGTAAAAACATCCAACAATACATAAGAAAAAGAGTTTAACAATTAACCAATGCACAAAAAACAGTACAAACATCCCATGTTAGAAAAATGAGGAAAATTGAAAAAAAAAAAACACTTCACATTACATGAGAAAAAGAGTAACAAAAAATTAAACAATACATGAGAAAAAACCTGACAAAGGTAAAATCTTTCAACAATACATGACAAAAGAGTAAAACATTCAACAATACATGAGAAAAATTAATAACAATCAACAATTCATGAGAAAGGAGTAAAACATTCAACAATTCACGAGGAAAAATGTGAAAACAATACATACAGAAGCTGCACAAAATACCTAACAAATACAGATTTATTGCGTATTCAAGCCATTGTTTCACTATTAAACTGTCTATTTTACTTACAAGTACACTTAGTACAATAAAAAACCTGGTAATAAATTGTTAAAAAAAGGCCTTTGAAAATAGTGGAATAAATTACTTTTGCTGTGTCAAAATCAAAAATTCTTTGGAAGTACTTGATAAATTGCATGCTTATATTGGTGATTTCGAATCTGTTCAAAGTTTTGATTTTTCTACCCTATATACCACTTTACCTCATAATCTTATTAAGAAAAAATTCACACACATAATTACATAACATTTTTGTTTGCTAAGGAGATTTCATATATCGTCAAGTTATCGGAATTCCAATGGGGACTAACTGTGCACCACTTATTGCTAACCTGTTTCTGTATTGTTATGAGTTACAATTTATGACCAAAATCAGCAAAGACCCATCGAAACAACATCTGATACAAAAATATAATAACACTTTTAGATATTTGGATGATATGTTGGCTCTCAATAATGACGACTTCAGTATGTACACTTAAACGATTTATCTTGCTGAACTTACTTTAAATAAAGCTAACACTAACAATGAACAATGCCCTTTCCTGGATCTTGATATCTATATCTTTAACCGGAAGAGTAATACCAAAATTTATGATAAAAAAGATGATTTTTCATTTCCTATTGTTAATTATCCGTTTATAGATTGTGATGTTCCCTTGTAACCATCTTATGGAGTTTATATATCTCAACTTGTTTGATTCGCTCGTGCATTTTATTTTAACGAATAAAATCTCTGTCATGTCTGTATTACTGAAGAATTATTACATCAGGGTTTCGATATCACAAACTAGTCAAAACATTTACTACATTTTATAATCAGTACAAGGACATTATTCGTAAATATAAATCAACATGCAGACATCTTATACATTCAAGTATTTCATATCCAATCTTTTAAGGTAAAATTCCTTACAAAGCACAAAAATGTCGGCATTCACCTCAAAAGCTAACCAAACGTTTAAACAGACTTATTCAGAAGGGATAAAGTTACGACACTGTTGTCAAGTCATTGAAGATGGCATATTTTGGTATTAATATTGATTCACTCATATGGTCTTTGCATCGGAAATAAACACATTTGTTCAAAAACCAGTTGTTGGCATGATACGGGTTGTGTTCTTCTCATATATGTTATGATGTTATAATACTAAACCCCTAACGGTAGGGATTGTGCTTGATTTTCATATGATGAAGACATAATCTTTCAATCAGTTTAATTGAAGTCTGGAGCTGGCATGTCAGTAACTGCTAGTAGTCCTTTGATTATATATGTATCATTGTCATTTTGATTAGTTTCTTTTGTTACCTATTCTGAAATCGGACTCGGACTTTTTTTAAACTGAGTTTTACTTTGCTTTTTGCTGTGTGTTTGTTTATTTTACATTGACTAGAGGTATAGGGGAGGGTTGAGATCTCACGAAACATTTTTAACCCCGCTGCATTTTTGCGCTTGTCCTAAGTCAGGAGCCTCTGGCATAGTTAGTCTTGTATGTTTTTTTTTTTAATTTTAGTTCATTTATATGTTTTGAAGTTTAGTATGACGGCCATTTTCACTGAACTAATACACATTTTTATTTAGGGGACAGCTGAAGCCCGCCTACGGGTGCGGAATTTTCTCGCTGTGTTGAAGACCCATTGGTAGCTTTCTGCTGTTTTCTGCTCTTTGGTCGGGTTGTTGTCTCTTTGACATATTCCCAATTTCCCTTCTCAATTTTATTATGCTTATTCGATTGTTTTCATGGCTTAAAACTTTAAGTCATATAGCCACATTGTTAACAGGATTATTTATTTTGTTACAAGACCATTTTATTCTCATTGATCATACGCTAAATATAACAGATTAAACAAACTCATGTTTCTATTTAAATCTTGCTAGTTTAAAAAGAATTATTTCGTTTTCAGAGGAATAGATAAGTCGGTTATCGAGTGAATGAAATTTCATATAATAATGAAAAGTCTCGCTCCCTTTTCAACATTTCCAACAAGTTTGTACTTCTATTATAATACAGATAACATGGATAAAGTTAAACAAGATCACTGGCTTCGATTATTTCATTGTGTTGTTGTCCGTCAGCTTGACAGTTGACTACGAGCACTTTCCCATCATTGTCTACTGATATGTACTTGAGTACGTTTTCATTTTTAAATGTCCATTGCATTGTATCTTGTGAATCATAACATGTAACGGAATTAGTTATGTGATTTGTATGGAAATTCTTTTCACCGAACGTTGCAACATAAGAGCCACTAGGTATACTTGTGTCCTGGACTATATAACTTGTCGAATATTTGTACGGATCAATCAATAGAATTCCACTACTGCCAGAACAAATCAATTTGGTATGCTTCACTTCTATACCGAATAAACAATTATCAACTGGTATTTGTTTCTCGACTCTTTTGCTTTTAAGTCAATTATTGTAATGTTATATTTTCTATATCCTGATGTTCAAGTCAGTGTGTTGTCATCATTGATGTACGCTATGTCAAATGATCCAAATATTGTATTCTCAAAATCCTTTGATTCATCATTGTTGAATACTCTGACAGTGTGAGTGTTATAATCGGAAAACTCCATTCTGCTATCTGGCAACATGCAACAATCGGAGGTGTTTTCCACATTAATGATTATAGTTGTCTGCAGCTTAAGATAAATATTTCGACTGACCTGCATAACCTGTGTAGCACCGTCCTTTCGGCTGTTTTGTTTTTCTGCATTTTCAGGACAACATTACATGGTATCTTTTTAATTATTACTTCTCGGTAATTCTTGATATTCGTATTAATGTTTTGCAAGGAGGTATGAGCATGGTATGACAAGTCTCAATCTTTAAAACTTACTGAGTCGATTATTGCATAAAAGGAAATCTCCTTTGTTAGAGACTTCGTTTTCTAACTGCTTAATATAAATAAATACCTCTAGTTTTGGGGCATGTTGCTGAATATTTTTCAGCTTTCTCTGGTATTCAGACATCTCCTTTTCTTTGTCCGTTAATAATGTCAACAACCTGCCAATTTGCTTGCTTTCTTCCTCTTCAGCTGCTTTCAACTTTTTTATTATGTCATCTTGTATTATTCTAAATGGTTATTGATTGCATCCCTGGTTTGTTTTATTTCTTTCTCAATCTGACTTTTCTTTTCTGATAGTTTCCGATGGTTGTTCTGTCGGCTATCTCGAATTCGTTGAATATTATCTGCTAATAAATGTTCGATCTCATTGAAAGCATTTGAAGATTTGGTGTTTTGAAGGATATCAGCCAGTCTTTTGGCATTCGATGTGAGTTTCTACAATACAACTACTGCACCAGAAGCATTTGTGTTTTTTACAGTAAATTGTAAACTTCTCAATATGTATGTCACATGTTAGATTGATTTCCTGCACATCGCTTTCCTGATACACAGTTATCGGCACGGTGTTATGGTATCGAGATGCCTTTAAAATAATATGATATTTTTTGCATTCTAGACAAAGTCCTTCATCACATTTTGTGCACCAAACTACGGATATACTAGTAATATGCTGGATATTGCATGCACTGCAGGAAAGAAATTGAAAACACCACGTTTAATAATTTCATGCGTCCGAAGAGAACGGGTACGGGTTTCACGTGTAGAGCAAGATCGGATAACCCTTCCGGAGCACCTGAGATCACCTCTAGTTTTTAATTGGGTTTGTGTTGCTGTCTTTAGTTTTTTGTGTACTGCTGTTTGTCTGTTTGTCAGTTGGTATTTTTCTTTTTTTAGCCATGGCATTGTCAGTTTATTTTGAACTTATGAGTTTGATTGTCCCTTTGGTTTCGTTCATCTCTCTTTTAGTCTAGAAGAAAATGATTTATGTGTTTGTTGTAAGGGTCTTTGAACTAGCTCTCAGTAAGTAACCGAAATTACTCTTCATCAGTGCTTTGTGTCAGTTGTTTTTATGTTAATCGCTTTTGGTGCTTCGTACCTATCTATTGAGTTGAGCACTTTGCAACTGATTTTTAAAGTTTGTTCTAATGTTGTGCTGTTAAACCAACATCAAAGGTTTGGGGAGGGTTGAGATGTCACAAAGATGTCTAATCCTGCTACATTATTCAGCTCTTGGATGGTGTAAACTTCCCACTAACACCATACACCATTACACCATTCACCATACACCATTACACAATACACTCTGTGACATTACACCATACACGTAACACTTTTTAACCATACACCTTACACATTACACCATAATACAATTTAATTTCAAAGAAAGCGTGCGACTACAAACATATTTATTGATCTTAAAAAACGAAATTTGATCACAATATTGTAAATTAATGTATAAAATCAAAAATCAGTTCTTATCAATATTTTGAATAGTTTTAAATGTCGTACACCACTCCCGATCGCACATTACACCATTCCCCTTACACCATACACCATAGCATTATACACCTGCTACCATTGCACCATACACGTGTTTTTTTTTTTTAAGTTTACACCATCCAAGGGCTGTATATATGCCTATCCTATGTCAAGAGGCTGTATCTTAGTGGCTGTTGTTGGTTCATGTCCGTCATATTTTTTTAATTTTATACATTAGGCTGTTAATTTTTCTCGTTTAGATTGTTTCACATTTTGCATGTTGGTGGATTTTTGTAGCTAACGAACGGTATTGGTTTTTCACTTTGTTTTATGCCGTACAGTGACCTATAATTGCTTATATCAACAAATTTTGAACTATGATAGATAGTTGTCTATTTTGCAATCATTTCGGGGCCTTTATAGCTGACTATGCTGTATGGGTTTTGCTCATTGTTGAAGGCGTACAATGACCTATAAATGTAAACTTTTGTGTCATTTTGGTCTCTAGTGGCGAGTTGTCTCATTGGCAATCATACCACATCTTCTTTTTTTATATTACATTTATACATATGAAAGAGTTCCAAAACCCTTCAGCTTTGACGTTTTCATTCGTATGACGTCATGTTTTGAAATGACGTTAATGCGCCATAAACATTCATGGAATTTCGCTGAGTTTTGATTTATTTTGATTTTGTACATTTTTCCAATCTCTTATGCCTCAGAATAAGAATAAAGGTTCTACAGGGTTTTTTATTTGTAATTTTTAACACAGCGAAATCGACATAGCGTTTGTACATAGGTTACGATACATGTGGATTTACGTGGGAGGTTTATTTGAACAGCCATTATTATGTACATCTCGGAGTCTGCGCTTTGTATAGATATACCGAGAATTTTATTACGGTGTTGTTTACAAAGCGAAAGAAGCACGTCATATTAGAATGATATTTAACTATGTAATGTATTTGTTATTTTGAACCATGTAATTTTATTCGCATATTACACGGATTTTGTACCATTCTGTGAGTATATTATTTACTTATTGAACTTATTTAGTTACGTACTTTCAAAAAATGGCAAACTTTGTAACATCGCTAATTTCTGTTCTTTACTCCCGTTATCCACGTTTTATAGATTGGATTTACAACCAAATATGGATGTAAATAAAACCGGAACAGGATTTCTTTGATTTTTAAAAGTCACTGTAATACTAGTATATAAACATATTTTCCCAATGCTATTTGTACTTATGTTCATAAATATCTTTGATGTTTATAGTTTGTCAGTGACACAACAGTCTACTATATTGGTAGTTTCCAAATGTGTTGATGTGTTAGTTAATCATAATGTTAGGATGGAAAACAATTAGGTAGGGATAACATGCTTACCAATTCCAACAGTTAAACAAGATTCCGCCCCTGATCAATGGATAGTTTGTAAATGTTCCATATGCTTTAATGTATCATTCTATGGATAACATATTTCTTTGAAAATGAACTTTCACAACTTCAATGGAATAACTAAATAATACATGTTGGTTTTCTTAGTTTTATCCCATGTGAGCTTTTCTTTATTCAAACAAAAGCAAAAAGCATTGCACTATTTCTACAATTTGCAACTAGTAACATATCTGTACTTTTACAATAATCAAGAGCATTGGGACCTGAAAGACCATCACTGGCTGTAAGTATTTCTTTGTGTTGTTGTCCATCAGCAGATATAACTACCACATTGTTAGATGTAGTCCCTGCTACGTACACGTTACCTACATTATCTACTGTGATACCACGTGCACCATTCAGGACGCTTACGTTTTTAAATGTCCATTGTACTGAACCGTGTAGATCATAACAAGTTATGGAGTTTGTTGTGCTATTTGTATGGTAAATTTTGTCACCAAAACGTGTAACGTAACAGAATTTGGGTAGTGTGTCGCGGACTATTTCTCTTGTTGAGTTGTTGTACGGATCGATCAATTGTATTCCTTTTCCAGATGCAGAACAAATTAATTGTGTGTCCTTCACTGCTATGCCATAACAATAATTAGTAACTGCTATGTCCTCCTTAAGTAGTTTGTTTTGAATGTCGATGATTGTGAGGCATTTTCTCTTCGACTCTCCTGATGTTACAGCCAATGTGTTGTCTTCACTAATGTACGCTATGTCAAATGCATTTGTTCGCAACCACATGCAAAAATCGTGTGAGCCGTCAGTGCTGAATATGTTGAGTTTGCTTGAACCATAGTATGTAAACGCCATATTGCCATCTGGTAACATGCAACAACCACTGGCATTATAATTTATGGTATTAACAGTTTTATATAGCTTTAGATTGATATGCTTAACTGACCTATTTGAGACGTGCGGTACCAACATTTGGGCTTGTTTATCTTTTCTCCTTGTAAGAATAACATCACAGGATTTCTTCTCAATCGTTATGTCTCCAAATTTCCTGATATCCGTAAGGAATTTGTGTATGAAATTATGGACATTATACGATAATACACTTTCTTTTAAGCTGTCTGTGTCGACCAATGATTGCAGGAATTCGTTTTCGCAAGAAACTTTGTTTTCTAATTGCTTCAATGACAAAAATGTCTGTAGATCTGTTGCATGTTGTTTGATCTTGACTATTTTTTTCTGGTATTCAGATATTTCTGCTCCCTTCCCATCTAATAGGGTAAGTGACAGGCTAATTTCACGTCTTTCCTTTTCTTCAGATGTATTTAACGTTTTCAGTACAGCATCTTGCATTTTGTCCAGATGATTGTTGATGGTGACCCGTGTCTCTTTGATTTCTTTTTCAATATAACTCTTTTTCTCGGATAACGTTTTCAAGTTGTTCTCTCGATTGTGTCGAATTCTTTGTATATTTTCTGCCAGATCTGCTAACGACTGTTCAATCTCAATTAAAGCCTCTGACGTTTTTGTTTTGTCGATAATGTCTGTTAGTCTGGAAAAGTCTCGGCAATCGATGTGATCTTCTACGACACAATTACCACAGCAGGGACATTTATGCTTTTTACAGTAAATTGTGTACTTCTCATTATGTTTGTCACAGTTTTGGGTGATCTGTTGAACATCTTTTGGTAATTCATGAAACTCGGTTATCGGCAGGGTATTATGGTTTTGAGATGGCTTCGAAACACGATGGTGTTTTTGACATTCCGAGCAAAGTCCTTCGTCACAATCTGTACACCATACTATTGGTGATTTGGTAATATTCTGGCGATCACAAGCACCACAGGACGGTTTTGATGTTGCCATGGGAAATGGTACTTAAAAAAAAGACATAAGTATGATGAAGTTGCCTCACTACTAATAACATTATTCTGCTTAAGGCTCCTCTAAACCTGAATACAATGCTTTTAACAATGAAGAATATCTAACTGACAAGGCATGTCTAATTAAAAAATATATGTCTTGGTGCAATTTCATCTCCAACAGAAAATATGTTCCTTTTACTTTTTTAATTTGTACACATTTAGGAAAATGACATGAAACATTTATTTTTTTTTCAAAAAATTAACAAGTAGTTTTTCTTTTTGTTATCCAGTCTGAATTTTAGTTAATCACCTCCATAATGATATTGGAGCCTTTTGAAAACGGCAAACCTGAATCGGGATCGAAGATCGTCTTTTTTTTATTTAGGTTGCACTTTGTGAATACAGCTGTTTATCAAACCACGTCTCTTTTTGGGAGATATATAATATTCATAGATAATTGGATTTGTTTACGTACTGGTTCCCATGTATGATCTCTTTATTTCATCTCATAACATAACGTTGGACTGTTACCAGTATAAAAACATATTGTTGCGGTGAAAATTGAATTATTAAGTAGGCACAAAGGGGAGGTAGGGGTAGATTAGAATTTTAGTATAAGTTTAAACTCTAACAAGTTCGGGGCATATAAATGTTGAAAATATGCCGCACAGCCCTATATTTTAACCTTTGAATAAAATAGTAGTGCATATCAACTTTCCATTCTAGGATATATTTTTTTACAAAACTTCATAGTAAAAGTGGCACAGTTTTAGCCGCAAAGGGAGTTCATTTGGGAAATTGCATTGTCTATATTTACAGAAATGAAACCTTCAATTGTAAATCTTTTTTTTTTTTTGCAGAATAGAAATTTTTTAAAATCAACCTTTATGAGAAATCTTTAATTTCAACAAATGATATAGCAATTTAGCACCTTTAAAAAAAATCCCGGTTGATTTTTCGATTACAATCTGTTACAACGTTGCGTTTTTGCACAAAATCTAAATAAATCTAAAAAATGTATAACTGTATGTGTATCTTTAATTTGTTATATTGTGATATAACCACTGACGATTACAAATGTTCAATATGTATAATATTTTTTTTGATTAACATCATTTACCAAATTTACAGTTTGAGGCAAAAATTGTTCTGAATATTTTTCAGATTGAATCTTCTGTATGTTGGGTACATGAAAAAATATCATGCAGTCATTCATTGTATATGTAATTGTCCTAAACAATATACAGCCAAGTGCAATAATCGATATTCAAGTGTAAGGAGATATTATCGAGTATCATTGCGTACAGTGAGTTTGTTTCCAGTAATTGTGAGTATTCTTTAATATTGGTAGCTACTATGTCTTTGTTTGTACTTTAATATCTGTTTTTCCATATCGAACATTTCCACTTCATATTTTCTATGTGTCTGTTATGCATATTTGTGTAAGTTTTAAAAAGGGAGCTGGTTTGGGTATCGGAAAAAGATAAGTTTGACTAATCCATTTAATGTACGCATCCGAAGTACGCTGTTTATGTTGGGTTTTTTTAGGAGGGGTTTATTTTTATCATTTAAAACGTATAGGTATTTTAGGTATCTGGTGTCGAATGCACATTATTGACGGTCTCTGATAAATATATTCCCAATTTATCTGATTCGGGGCGATTAAGAGCTTGACAAATTATAGAGTTACCAATCTGTTTTGAAGCCTTTATTTTGACTTTAAGATGTTTTTTTAATATTTTTTTTATTATTTTCTTGTTGGGTTGCTACTGCATTTATATATACTCAATATCTCTGTTTATTAATGAGAATATAAAATAATACTTGAGTTTGACTTGAGGTCGTCCAATACTGACTCGAACATTAATACTAATTGCATAATTCTGAAAACTAACTTAAACAGTGCTCCGAACTGGAATACGAACTGTTCACTCGATGAATTTGTCAGTTATTTTATCCCGGAGGCAGCACTGTTACACGATTAAGTACTGTAGGTTATGGTGCTACTTTTATTAGGATTGGAGCACACGATGTAAATCAAGTCCTTTACGACTTATCTATACTTATATGTGTAACATTGCATCTACTATACAAGACGACTTATCTGCAAATCATATCATTACATTGTATTGCTTGTAATTAGATGATGATTACCTCCCTTGCATAAGAACGTGTAACAACATGAACAACTTGTTTTAACAAATAAAATTAACAATGAAATCTAAATAATAGATGACCGATATCCGTTGATGAATATAAATATAACGTACTTACCTTAAATATCACCCACTAATAATGGTAAACTATGTGACTGTATTATTTTGCTTTTTATAATCCGCCCAACAGGAAGGTAAATAAGTGTATTGATAAATATATCAGGTGACTTGTTGTGACGATTTAAAAGTATAAAATTACCAATATGAAGTGATAATGGTGGTATATTTAAAAAGTAATTGATGAATGAATTTAACTTGCATTTGGTTCATGTTATTATAGAAAACTGAACTGCAGGTTCCGACGGCATTCCTGTGTAATATAATATAAATATAACATAATGTAATAATTTATGGTATATCGCCACTGAAAAAAATATTTTATGTACACACTCCACATAATGTATTTCAGAGCGCAGAAATATTCATTTAAAAAAAAGTTCGAGCTTTGAAAGAAAGATAAATATACCTTTGAAAGTTCATAAACCTAACTTATATATCAAATTCCTTCAGTTCGTTTCCTTTGTTTTTTTCTTGTTTCATTACAAAACCTTACTAAAGAGAGGCGAAAGATACCATAGGAACATTCAAAAAGTCAAAAATAAACTGCCAACGGAATGACAAAAAATTAATTAAAAGACCAAAAAGTAAACAAGAGTTTACCGTATACAAAACACAACATAGAAAAATGAAGACTGAGCAACTCGCAAACTACCAAGATATCCTGGGTGATCGCAGGGTCTCCAGAAAGGTAAGCAGATGTGTTTGAAACGTACCAGTCGAATGTGTTGCAAACGGGACATTTCGTTTTTGCTTCATACTCGGTAAAGAACTTATGCTGAATATTCAGTGGTGTATCTTTATTTAATCAATTTGAAAATAAGAGATAACAAGTGCCTTTCAAGGGCAATAAGTTATATAAGACAACAGTGTCTTTCTAGCATAACACATGATTGTGACGTAGAATACATTTGAACACATTGAAAATGCATTCAACTGGCGTTGCTACATGATTGTGACGATATTTGCATAAACTGGAGCAGACAGATAAAACTGTACACATCCAAAAAGTTAAGCAAGACTAAATCTACAAATAAATCAATGTAGCCGAAATAACTGTCAATCCCTTATATGAGTTATTGCCCTCGAAAGGCATTTGTTATCTATTCTTTTTTTTTATTTGCGAAATTGTGTTATAGATAGGCATTGTACACAGCATAAAGGATTAGCAAGACAACATTTACTAAAGTAATCATTGCCGAAATACACTGTTGATTCTTTAAAAGTTTAAGACATTGTTAACCCATTTTTGTGTTTTGTTTATGAATGTAGTAGACAGAGTA
The DNA here is from genome assembly GCF_021869535.1 of Mytilus californianus. Lineage (NCBI taxonomy): Eukaryota > Metazoa > Mollusca > Bivalvia > Mytilida > Mytilidae > Mytilus > Mytilus californianus. The sequence continues at coordinate 32,967,048 of NW_026262712.1, forward strand.
CACAGAGATATTATTCCTTAAATGCGGGGAATGTGTCAAAATATTTGGTTATCGATTTAAACCGGTAAATTTTCAATTCAATACGTGATGTTGACCAGCTATCATAGTAATATTTACATATCTGTTCTTTGTTTTTTAATTTGGAATATCGAACATGTTTTAAATCATTTTTTGATCCAATAACTGTGATTATACGATCGATTAATAGTTGATTGATTCACGTTCAGTGTCAAATAATTCATGCATATTTAGGACAAGAAAAAAATGATCAAGCGATACAATATGTAGGTAATTTAATGCAGATGCCGTCCGGAATAAAAGTCGGGAAAGTTGTTTGCCAATTGGAAAAGGGTATGTTTATGTGGACAAAAATGATGCCTTGCATCAGACCATCACCGGACCTCGCATTTTCTGATATCAAATAAAAAACATTGTTAGTCTTTGTAACATCTTAGCTAGTCAAGGGTTACGATCTAGTCCCCTCTTCTCTATCTTTGGCGGATTAACAGAGAATTTCGGATCCATGAGATAATGCTTTCCTTTGGTCGCAGTCGTAACTGTCTGCATCCAATCAAAAAGGGAATTTAACATGATCACGTCTAAATGTACAATATGTAGATAAACAATGGTCACGTGCTGATTGTGCAACAAGTCTTTACCATCCAACACATACGACGATATTTAGAGACAACTTAAATGTTCTTAATCAACTAATTTAAGTTCCAGAGTAAGTTTCTTGCGCAAATGTTGGAATGTCAATGTATTTTTCGGTTCCTGCTTCATGAAGTTTGTAAACTCTAGACGCTACGATTTTTACACCTTCACACTGAAGAGAGTTCAAGTGCTGTCATTGGTCAAGAGTAATGTATTCGGAATGGTCGTGACTAATATCAACTCATAGATGGCGCAACATTGTTATCACAAATGTTGGCCTAATCTGACAAGGGTTGAGAGGAGGGTCTGAATCGTAACCCTTGGCTAGCGAAGATGTCTTTGGAAGAACTGGAGCAGACATTCACAGATCTAATGTGAAACTACATTGCAATAAGTTTCAAATAAATATAATAGGGTATGGAAACGGAGAACACGTGAACATGACAATAGACATATTGGTATAGTAGGTACTTGAAATAGACTAGTTTATACGAAAACTTTTGATGCAAGCAGATATCAAATTATCAATTATTTATGTTTACCATATTAGATGTAGTGAAGAGACACAAACATTGTATATATATTCCTAAATAGGTATTTAGCATTTAATTATATCATTCGATCATTTGCAAGGCCCAACTAGGATTCAATGGAGCCCTTGGTAATTTGTTCTCATTTGCCGAAAAATAATCAATTTCAATCTACTGATGATCTGCAAAAAAAATCCGAGATATATCTAAAAAAGGAGGTGCACATTATAAATGCATGTATTTCGTGCAAATTGGGAAGTTAAACATTCTCAGAGGAATTTGATACTCAAAATGGGTATCCTTATTTAGCACTCTCCATAGCATGTCAACCTGCCCCCACCCCCGTCTGGCCGCTAGCCTCATTTTCATGATGTAAAAAAATAGACGGGTTTTAATTGGACCCATCAGTTTTATACATCCTTTTATGCATCCAGTTTTCTTTGTAATATTTTATCATTGTTCTTTGTGTTTTGTTGTTTTTTTTTCTTTGAAATTACTTGGTCGGTTAAAATAGGTCTCATAAATTTTGAGAGCCGCTATGTATCTTCTTTCACTTCTTATCATTTTCTGATTTAAGGTATACAGGACATATATGTGATGAAATCAAAACATAAAGAACAAATAATAAGTTTGGAAAGAGTCGGGGTCGCTGAGATCAGATCATACAGGCTATAGATGGTAGAGATTCAATAATGGTATTGGAATAAAAATAAGTAATAATACAGTTGAAAGAAGAGAGCAAATTTCCGGAGTTTGCGTGTTTCGTCTTTATATTAAGAAGTCAATTGTTGAGTATGCAGCTTCTAAACTTCATTATGCCAGTCTAACTACTGTAACTATTTTTTAAGCAACATTTTTTCCGTATTTTAAAAATATAAAATCAAAACATACACTGCTTACGATTCATGCATCAAAAATTGTTCTTACAAAATTTAACAATTGAAATTGGCTATCCATTTTATTAAACAATGTTCAGTTGAAAGTTTGCCTTAGTTGTTTACACATTTTTGTTAACGCTGATATCTATCAACAACCGCAAATATTTCATCGTAAAATGTAACATTTGATTCAGGAAGTATAACATTTTTCATAACCAATGGTTTAATTTTGATATTATAACAACTTACTGAGGAATGCCAATATGTTTCCAATTAATAAGTTATTGTTATAACTTTTTCAAGTTCGTTTGCATAAATAGATACCCTGTAGTATCAGTCTTTTAAGAGTAAATTGAAATTTTTTGCTCATATAACTTTTGCAATCATCTCAGTACGACGAGCTTAGTTATAAATAAACATAACACTGAAAAAAATGTTTAAGAAGCGCTGGTCGGAATTAACCGGAAGCAAGAACACCCAAACATACACAAATTATACTCAGAACTTTACCAGAACGACAAGCGTAGTGGTAAGTTATAATTTGTGGGAAACATAATAAAAATATAATGGAATAAAATCCCATTTTGTTTACCATTTGTATGTGAATAACGATCACGTATGATTTGAAAACGAAGCGCTGGATTGACAAAACCGTTACAGAGTGTCACAGTATATGATATAGCAGTATGTGTTACAGTTTTTTTGTAAGATAGTACTTGACAAGCATCAACGTAGCAATGTAATATACAAATCAAGCGCTCCTCAGAATAAAGGAATGAAAAAGGCCGGATTGCAGTCTCCTAAAACTAGGACTAGAACTATTGTGTTTAATTTCTCGGTGCCACGTAAAGAAAAAAAAAGTCGGTTGAAGCTTTCGGTCAAATCTGATTAGTCTTGTTATTAGATGGAAACTGTGTCTATGGCTGATATTTTATTATATAAATATATTGTAGCAATTTATTACCTTCTTAACACAGGTCGATTTAGATCTATACATGTATATGTTGAATCGACCATGTTTGAAAGTTAGATACATAGTGTTGACCTCTATACCTATGTATTGTGTCCGTGTTATCATGCTGCTGTCTTCTTGACTTATACCATATGTATCATTGTAGTAATTTACATATTTATTTTTTGCAACAACATTATATAAATCAAGAAAAAATAATATTTTCATGTATTTCACACGCGAGCGAAAATAGTGCTTAAACTGTGTGGAAAAAAGACGAATGAATATTGCTCTGGCAAAAAAATCTAACCGATGTGTGATTTGCTATAACTACAAATTAAAAAAAAGTATAATTCAAGAAACCCTTCATATATTTAGAAATATAAAAAATACAGAAAGAGAGTTTCCTTCTTAGCCCCCACAAAATAAAATAGTTGCTGCCCTCTGGTTTCTCTTGTTATGGTGTTCTATTTGCATGAGATGAAACGGATATATCGCATAACTATATTAAAATAGGTTCAAACATACTATAAAATAATATACAAACAATAAAAAGGAAAAATATTAAATAAGATGTTGTACATGCAAAAGATTAAAACACTATGCGTTCATTTTTTTTTTATGTTTTTATAGCTTTGCTTTCACACAGTAAAAAGATAGCTAAAGTAGCCTCTTTATAGTGATTACATGTAATTGTGTTTGAATCGATCAAAGTACGAGAGAGAAAACAACAACAAGTAGATAGCTAACAATACAGACACACTGCTTCTTTTTATACTATAATAAAATTTACAACTACATTGGAATAATTCTTTTTTTAAACACGTCGGTAACCAATGTGACATTTTCTTTATTTAACGACATCAAAATTCATTGCCTTTTCACCGATATTAGCAACTAATAACTGGTTTGTACTTCTATTAAAATCAAGAGAATTTGGGTCGTAAAGACCATCACTGGCTGTAAGTATTCCTTTATGTTGTTGCCCATCATCAGATATAACGACTACATTGGTAGATGTATTTCCTACTACGTACACGTTACCATCATTGCCTACAGATATACCACTCGGACCCCTTAGGACTTTTTCATTCTTAAATGTCCATTGTACTACACCTTGTAGATCAAAACATGTAACGGAGGTTGTTCTATAATTTGTATGGTAAACTTGGTGATCAAAATATGCAACGTAGCAAAGATCGGGTAATTCATCGCTGACTATATATATATATATATATATATATATCACTTGTTGAGCTATTTTGTGGATTGAACAGTGTAATTTCTTTGTTAGATGCAGAACAAATGAAGGATTTACCTCCCATTGCTATGCCGTAGTAAAACAAATTGACTTCTATTATACTCTTGATTTGTTTATTTTGTATGTCGATGATTGCAATGCATTTGTTTGATGAACCTCCCGATGTTACAGCTAGTGTGTTGTTTTCAAAAATGTACGCTACGTCAAAAGCGAATGTTGGTGTTTGCACCTCAAAATCTATTGACACATCAGTGTTGAATACTTTGAGAAAGCTGTTACCATAATACGAAAATGCCATTATTAATCTGATAGCATACAACAACCCAAGATATTAGCTCACATGGTGTTTAAAGTTTTATGCAACTTAAAATTAATATTTTTCAATCGACCTATTTGAGACGTGTGGCAACAACAGTTGGGCTTGTTTATCTTTCCTCCTTCTCAGGACAGCATAACATGGTTTTGTCTCAATTATCATATCTCCAAATTTCTTAATATCTGCCACGAACGTTTTCATAAGAGCATGAGGTTGATACGACAATTCACGTTCTTTAAACTTGTCTGTGTCGACCATTGATTGCAGATATGTATTCATTTGGGACACTACGTCTTCTAATTGCTTTATAGCAAAAAATGTCGGGAGTTCTGTAGCATGATTTTTTAGTTTAACGATTTTTCTCTGGTATTCCGATATTTCTGCTCCCTTTCCATAAAAAAAAAGTAAAATCACAAAAATACTGAGCTCCGAGGAAAATTCAAAAAGGAAAGTCTTCAATCAAATGGCAAAATCAAAAGTTCAAACACATCAAACGAATAGATAACAACTGTCATATTCCTGACATGGTACAGGCATTTTCTTATGTAGAAAATTGTGGATTGAACCTGGTTTTATAGCTAGCTAAACCTCTCACCTGTATGACAGTCGCATCAAATTCCATTATATTGAAAACGATGCGTGCACAAAACAAACAGACACAATAGGTAAAAATGTAAAAAATAGGGTTACAGCAGTTAACATTGTGTTATCATCTTAATCACTATAAAAATAAACAAATGTAACGAAGAAGCACAAAAAGGCATAATAACGCAAGTGACAGGCGAATTATTTTTACTCCCCTTTTTTCAGCTTTATCCAATGGTTTCATAACGGCATCTTGTATTTTGTCCAAATGGTTGTTGATAGTAATCCGGGTTTCCATGATTTCTTGTTTAATATAATCCTTTTTCTCTGATAACGTCTTCATGTTGTGCTCACGGTTTTTTATAATCTTTGAATATTTACTGCCAAGTCTGATAACAAATGTTCAATCTCAGTTAAAGCCTCTGACGTTTTAACTTTGTCAATCATGTCTGTTAATCTGGACAAGTCTTGGCAATTGATGTGATCTTCTACGATACAACTACCACAGCAGGGGCATTCATGTGTTTTACAGTAAATGGTGCACTTCTCATCATGTTTATCACAGTTTGGGGTAATTGTTTTAACATCAGTTGGTAATTCCTGATAGTCGGTTATCGGCAGGATGTTATGGCTTCGCGATGCTTTAGAAATACTATGATATTTTTGGCATTCTGGACAAAGTCCTTCATCACATTCTGGGCACCAGATTATGGATTGTTTGCAAATATTCTGTAGTTCACATGCACCACAGGAAGGCAATGATGTTGCCATGGTAAGTAATGATTTAAAAAGAAAAGAAAAAAATACACATTTTAAAGATCCATTACTATTTGTAACATTGCTCTGCTACAAACTTCTCTAAGCCTCAATAAAATATCTCTATCAAAGAAAAGATTTCAAAACATGGTTCGTCAAAAATAAATTTTTTGGAGTACTGTCAATCTAAAAAAGAAATATGTTCTACATACTTTGGTCTTATTTATCTATATGCATTTTGACGATAACACAATAATTGTACGGAAAAAAAATGACAATTCTCTGAAAGTACTTGATTTTTATCAATCAGGTTTAGTTATTCACGCGAATATTATTATCTGAAACATATTCATTTGTTATTTTAGAATATTGATGAAGTCTCGTCATTTTCTGTCGACGGTTATATATGAATTTACTTTTTTTGTCTAGACTTCTGACATTTTAACATTTTAAAGATGACTTCTTATCCAGAATCGAATATTTTATGGCTCTACACCAGAAATGTCGAAAAGTCATTGCATTATTGTTTTTCTTCGTCGTTGTTTATAAACTCAATAATAGCGAGATCAATACCGTGTTATCTAAAACTTGGTTGAAGTATTCGTTTTTCAATTCGTTTTTCAATTCGTTCTTCGAAGTTGACGTGTTTTTGAGGCATTCGCCATTTTGCCTTTTCTCGTTTTATTTATAGATTGGACTGTCAAACACGTGTATGGATATATATTCTATATATATATATATTCTATATAGAAAAAAATGATAGATGCACTAGGTCTCTTGGAGTACCATCATATACACAAATCGTGGAAATGGTGCAACTATGTCGGTTAGAACAACCATTAAATGAAGAATAATTAAATAAATAAGTTTTTATTGGATAAAATCGTAATGGTCCTGAAAATGATTGAACTTAGCAGATTGAAATTAGAAAGGAAATGTTGGTATACCTCAGAGAGAGGAGACATATAAGACAGCACCCAGTGACACAAAATGTATCTAGCGATCGCCATTATTTCTTCAGCTTAAGATAAGTGATCGGTATTTATTTGCTACCAAAATATGTCACAAAGTAACTTTTTGAGCAATATTTAAATCAAATTAATAATGATAATTTTAAACTATTTTGTTTCGTTGTTACCTGAAATGTTAGGTAGGTCATAAATATTCTACATTATTGAACTGATCACGTTTATTAAATTGTTTCCAATATCAGTTTCCGTATATTTTAAAATCTTTGGAGGATCATACATCCTAGCACTACATAATGTTCATCGGAGTGTCGAAAATATAACTCTTATTTAGAGACCTCGCAACATCAAATTTACGACACAAAACAATTTGCAGAAAACGTATTTAACACGATGTTTGAGTTAATACAGATTAGTTCCTAAAATCTACCAAATATGACTCCAAAATTAATTAAACATCATTATTTTACAGTAAACCTACCTTAAATGGTACTCTGTCAGTTAAGTAAAATAAGTTGATATTTTTTGTTCGTTTTGTAATCCGCCCACCAGTAAAGTATTTAAAGGTTAAAGATAAAGTTATCATGATATCATGTGACTTGTACTGACGAGAGTCACGTCTATAAATATAAATATCAAGTGATTAGGGGAGATATCTAAAAAGTAATTGATGAATGAGACGAACGGACGAATCATCCGGATTTTTAATGTTGAAAACTGTCATATTTTGATACTTTCTGTCAATAGATTAAACATCAAATATAAACACATTTATTCTAAAACAAATTGTTGGCATGATACGGGATATGTAATTCTCATATTTTTTATAATGGTATGATAATTAACCCCCTATCGGGAGAGATTGTGCTTGCTTTTCGTACATGTATGATGCAGTCTTTATCTTTCGATCAGTTTAATTGAGATCTGGAGCTGACATGTCAGTAACTGCTAGTAGTTCTTTGTTAATTTATGTTTCATTGTCATTGTGTACAGCTTCTTATGTTCCCCATTCCGACATGGGACTCGGACTTCTTTTAATATGAGTTTCACTGTGCGTATTGCTGTGTGTTTGTTTTTTCTACATTGAGATTTAAGGGAGGGTTGCGATCTCATAAAACATGTTTAACATTATATTGCATTACTATATTCAAACAATTTAAACATATCAGCAAACAATGTACAAACAATAAAAAGAAAGGACACAATTTATTGTATAAGATGTCGTACACGCGAAAGAAAGTTAAACACTATGCGTGTATTCTTTTATCTTTTTACAACTTTTCTATCAAACAGTAAAGAATATAGCTCTATAATCCTCTTTTGAGTAAATACATGTAATTGTTTAAATCGATCAAATTACGAGAGAGAAAAATCAAATAGATAAGTAATAATAAAGACAAACTGCTTCCTTTATACTGTAAGAAATCTTACAACTACATTTGAATAATTCTTTTTTCTAAATATGTAGGTACCCAATGTGACATTTTCTTTAATGACAACACAAATCATTTTTCCTAGAATAATCAACTAGTAACGAGTTTGTACTAATCTTTTTTTGTAGGAAACTTCGTCTCCTAATTGTTTCATAGAAGAAAATGTCTGAAGATTTTATTTGATTTTTTACCCTCTGTTTCTGGTAAATAAATATTTCTGCTCCCTTTCCAACTTGTAAGGTAAGCAACAAGCTTATGTCCCGCCGTGTTTTTTTTCCAACTGTTATTGATGCTTTCATTATGGCATCTTGTTTTTTAGTACTGGTTACTTTGATGTCTTGTTCAGTATGACATTTTTTTTTCTCGAGTAACATCTTTATGTTATTATCTCGTTTCGTTCGAAACCTTGAATTTTTCTGCCAGTTCTGAAAACGACTGTTAAACCTCATTTAAAGCTTCGACGTGTTTGTTTTGTCGATGATGTAGGTTAATTTGGAAAAGTCTCTGCAATCGATGTGATCCTCTACGACACAACTACCAAAGCAGCAAAATGCGTGTTTTTTTTTTTTTAAATGTGCACTTATATTTAAGTTTGTCACAATTTGGATGATTTGTTGAACATCACTTGTTAACTACTGACACTTGGTTTTCGCCAGGATGTTACGGTTTTACAATGGCTTAGATGTCACAGTCTAATGGTAGTTTGGTAATAATTTGGCGATCACATGCACCATAGGAAGGCATTATCATTGATATGCTTAATAAGACTTCAAACAGAAAGCGATATTTAAGTATAAGTATTTTGAAGTTGCATCACTTGTCATAAATTACTCTGCTAAAGACTGCTTTAATTCGGACCAAAATGCCGCTAGCGATATTTTGTATTCTGTTTTATATTCTGTATTTTCGTTGTGACATAAGTTGGTTATTTCAATATATATAAAATTGTTTGAATTTGTTTAAATTTATTTTCAATGAAATACATCATTTGTTGTAATGCAAGTTCTAACATTTTTCGTTGAGACCAGGCTAATTCATTACGAATAAAACTAGTTTATTTAAACATTCTTCCTTAAATTTTCGTCGTTGTTTTATCCGATTGAATTATGCCGAGAAAAAGATGTTTCACTAATGTTTTCAGAAGGATATTGCAGTCCTAATGCTTTTTCTTTTAAATCGAAAACATTATTTGATTGACTTCAAACTACAAAAAAATGAAAGAAAAGTCAGTTAAAAAAATGTTTCAAAATGCACACCTACATACGTACAGAACGAAACGTTTTCATCAGAGATTGTTAAGCGTTTAATAACACCACACTCCTCTTCCTGATAGTGGGTACCATGAATTGCATGTAAGATAAAATAGTTAATGTATCGTATAAATCGTGTCAGATTCAGGTACTGGCATAGTAATATCAAAACTCATAGAAAAGACCCTTTTAATAATTGTGTACAGATGCGCATTACGTCTACATACGACTCACCAGTAGTGCTTGTATCAAAACCGCTGGAAGACCAAATCAATTTTTAAATGATGAATAAAAAAATCATTTCTCATTAAGAATATCGTTTGGAATGCTAGAAGTGTAACTTGTAGACGAAATAGAGTTTTTATAATTAGTTATGAAGCATTGTGTTTCTTTGTTGCATATTTGTTTGTTTTTAAAGTGATTAAGGTTTTAACACAATGTTGACTGCTATACCCGTTTTTGACTTTTGCATATTATATCTGTTTGTTTTGTTCACACATCGTTGTGAATATGATAGAATTGTATGCGACTATCATACAAGTGAGAGGTTTAGCTAGCTACAAAACCAGGTTAAATACACCGTTTTCTGCATAAGAAAATGCCTGTATCAAGTCAGGAATATGACAGATGTTATCCATTTGTTTGATGTTTTTTAGCTTATGATTTTGCCATTCGATTACGGACTTTCCGTTTTGAATTTTCCTCGGCGTTTGGTATTTTTGTTATTTTACTTTTTTTGGTAAACATAAAAGACAGTTCATGAAACAATAACCCTTCAACAACAACAAAAAAACATCTAGAGAATGCCATATTTTTATCAAATTAAGCTTGCTGATTGCAATTGATTATAACCAACAAATGTAACAAAGATTTTATCTGCGAAATCTAAGTCACATTATTGATTATTACGAAACAATGTATGTATTGTTTTCCTTTATGAATTTTTTTTGAGGCAAGAAAGCTTTTAAACCAAGAGTTCCAACAGGTGAAGTTGAAATCAACCCCCTAAGTCTAAAAGACTACATCACGAGTTGGTTGACAGTTTGGAGGCGTTATGAAATATTTGTTTTACAGACGACAATGAATATGTTCTAGTTTTCATAACCATAACCCTGTCATTTTTTCTTGAATGTAGATTTATCAATGGGTTGTAAAATACACGAACAACATGACGGGTGTCAAATGTAGAGTAGGATCTGCTTACCCTTCATATGTTTTTTTTTACAATATTCACATTCAGTTAAGTTTGATGGTTTGAAAATTTACATGACCTATGGTTTATCCATTTGATGAAGGTAAAACAAGAGTCAATTTCTAATCAGCAGTTGCTTGTTATCTAATTACTGTACTTCATATAAATTATTAACGTATTTTATTATAACGACATGACAGGGAATCAAACTTTGAGCAGCATCTGCTTATCCTTCCGGAGCACATGATATCACACCCGGTTTTTGGTGGGATTGTGTTGTTCAGTCTTCAGATTTCTATGTCGTGTTGTGTGTACTGTTAATTGTCTTTTGGTCCCTTTAAGTTTTTACCACGGCAATAGTCGTTTGTTTTCGACCTATGGTCTTGAATTTCCCTTTGCTATCTTTCTCTTCTCTGTTTCTTTCAAGGCGTTTCATGTGTATATCAATTGCAAATGAATAGAGTTTTAGATTCATTTATATTCCTCTTTCACAATTTAATATAATTCGGAAAAGAAGTGAGGTTGAACAAATATTTTGAGGACGTTTTTTTGGCAATGATAATAACATTGTAATATTCACACATCTTGCGCTAACAAATTAAAAAATTGGAGTTTCTTTTTTAATGCCACTTAAAATAAAATAGTTGATCCCCCATTTGTTATCTTCTTTAGCTTTTGTTTGCCTAAGATAAAACGGATGTCAGTACATTACACATGTTATATTAAAATTAATTCAACTATGCAAGCACAAATTGTAGAAACAAATCAAGAAATGATACATTTATTATGTTCATAACATGAGATGTTGACAAAATAAAACCTTTTTCTTTCACTCACATCTATTATTAATTCAAAACAGTAACATAAGGTTGTTTCTGAAATTTGTAGATGCATTTTATTTTCAACGGATCAGTTAATAGATAACATTTTTTTTGTTTTTGCTACTGAACTTCAATCGAATAGATATAAAGAAGTATGTAACATTTTCTTCATTCAAATCAAAGTAAATACCACTGCAATATTTCTTTCATTTGCAACTAGTAGCTGATTTTTACTTTTATCATAATCAAATGAAAAAGGACAGGAAAGACCATCACTGGCTGTAAGTATTTCTTTGTGTTGTTGTCCATCAGCAGATATAACTACTACATTATTAGATGCTTTCCCTACTACGTACGCGTTACCATCATTGTCCGCACATATACCACGTAGACTTCTCAGGACGCTTTCATTCCCAAATTTCCACTGTATTGTACCGTACAGACTACAGGACGTCACGACATTTGTTTGGGAATTTGTATAGTAAATAGTGTCACCAAAATGAGCAACATAACAGCAAGTTGGTAAATTGTCTCGGACTATTTCACTTGTTGAGGTGTCGTGTGGGTTAGATAATTTTATTTCTTTTTCAGATTCCAAACAAATGAATTTCTTATCATTCACTACTATGCCGTAATAATCAGAATCAACATTTATCGTTTTTCTTATTTTCTTGTGATGTATGTCGACGATTGTAATGCAGCGACTTCCTGATACTCCTGATGTTACATCCAGTGTGTCATCTTCGCTGATGTATGCAACGTCAAAAGCAAATGATGGTATGTTCACTTTAAAATCGTTTGACCCGTAAGTATTAAATACATTAAGAAGTTTTAAACCATAGTGCGTAAACACAATTCTCTCACGTGGTAACATGCAACAACCCCATATATTATATCCAATGCCTTTTATAGTTTTATGCAGCTTTAGATTGATATGTTCAACTGTCCTACTTGAGATGCGTGGCTTCAACATTTGGGCCTGTTTGTCTTTTCTCCTTGCGAGGATAACATCACAAGCTCTTACAACTCCAAATTTCTGGATATCTGTATCGCAATTTTGTATGACATCATTTGCATGATATAACAATTCACAGTCTTTTAAGTTTTCTTTGTCGACCATTGATTGCAGAAATTTATTTTTGCAGGAAACTTCTTTTTCTAATTGCTTTATATAAAAAAATGTTTGAAGATCTGTAGCATGTTGCTTGATCTTTTTTATTTTTCTCTGGTATTCAGATACTTCTGCTCCCTTTCCATCTAATAAAGTAAGTGACAGGCTAATTTCTCGCCTTTCCTTTTCTCCAGCTTTAATGTTTCTATTATGGCATTTTGTATTTTGTCCAAATGGCTGTTTATTTTAGCCCGGGTTTTTCTTACTTTCTTGTTCAATATGACTTTTTTGGTCGGATAAAGTCATCAAGTTGTTCCCTCGATTCTGTCGAATTCTTTGAATTTTTTCTGCCAGGTCTGATAACGACTGTTCAATCTCATTTAAAGCTTCTGATGTTTTTGAATTGTCAATGATGTCTGTAAGTCTGGAAAATTCCCGGCAATCGATGTGATCTATGACGACACAACTGCCACAACAGGCACATTCATGCTTTTTACAGTAAATTGTGTACTTCTCATTATGTTTGTCACAATTGTGGTTGATTTGTTGAACCTCACTCGGTAATTGGTGATATTCGATTATCGGCAAGGTGTTATGGTTTCGCGATGCTTTAGAAGCAGTATGATGTTTATGACATTGGGAGCATAGTCCTTCGTCACATTCTGTACACCAAACTATGGATGGTTTAGTAATATGCTGAATATCACATGGACCGCAGGAAGGTATTGATGTTGACATGGCAGGTAGTACTTGAAAAAAAATTTAAAGGTCTAAAGGTTGCTTCACTATCTAATATATTATTTTGCTAAAGTTTCTTCTGATCTTGAATGAATGATTGTAGTAAAGAAAAATACTCTTTGACAAATATGTATCGTTCAAAAATAATGCACGTTTCATAACACTTTTAAAACATGCAACAATTGTATCACATGATTGTGTAGGGAGTTTCTTGTTTGAAATCTTACTATGAATTAATTATGTTCGTTTATGTACGTGTTACATATATCCAACGATTTTGTGCTTTTTTCACCTCAGTTCGTAAATTCTTTTTAACTTGCATGAACTTTTTTTTTAGTTCAATTTAAATGGAATTTTTATCAGTAAAACCTTTATGCACATTATTTTTTTTAACTTATATGTTCATTTTTTCTACTTAATATATATGGACGTTATTTCTTTTTAACTTAAATGGACGTTATTTTCATTTAACTAACATGAACGTTATTTCTGTTCAACTAATAATGACATTATTTCTAGTCAACTAATAAGGACGTTATTTCTGTTTAATTTACATGAAAGTTGTGGTTTTTTTTTTAACTCACATGGATGTTATTTTCATTTAACCTACATAACCGTTATATTTATTTACTTAACATGGACGTTGTTTTCATTTAACATTTATGGACGTTTTATTTTTTGTTCAACTTAAATCAACCTTTTGTTTTGGTTTAATATATATAAACGTTATTTTCATGTAACATGTGTAACTTGCTTGCACGTTATATTTTATTTATTTTACAGGGTCGTTATTCTTATTTAACTAACATGGACATTACTTTTTATTTAACTCATATGATGGTTTTGATTTGTTTAACTAACTGGACGCTATTGCAGTTTAATTTACATGGACGTTGTTTTTGTGTAACTTACTTGGACGATATTTTTATTTAACATGGACGTTATGATTTATAACGCAAAGTAACGTTATTAAAACCCAACATTAGGGAGATAATTATCATGTCATCGTATCAGATGATTTTTTTAATAATGGTCCAATTACCAAAATCGAATTACATAATAAGATTCTGCATACAAAAAAACCATGAGAATCAATATTTGATGAAATCCAGCAAATTAAATGTTGGACCCTTTGAAACTCAATGTGGAGTAATTTAAAAAATGGGGTTCAAAATAAAAAATCGAAGTACAGTGTTAGATTCAACTGATCAAAGAACCTTATAAATTCAAGATTTTTAATTTAACCCTATTGAAATTGGTCAACAAATAAGCAATGCATACAAAGTAGTAGAAAGAAATTGTGTTTTGCCCCCTTATTTGCCCTCATGCCTAAACGGTTAGGGACATGACCACCAACTAATTTAATTTTAAAGAGATCGATAAACATCCATCGCCATATCTATCTGAAGTATAAAAACTATTTAAAGACATGTGGTTCAGTCATATTGTGTGTCTAACAACATTAAAGGTTATTTTAAAAACACATTATTATAATGTTTAAAAAATTATTTTTATATATCAGATGATGGTTACACGATAGATTAAATGCTCCACTAAACAGTTCGGGCAAGTATGGACACTACATTTAAGCTTGATACAGCTCTAAATTTGAATTGTGATGATATGTTTAACATAGCATTGGTTTCTGACACAGAATGAATGTGGTAGAAAAACTAAAAAATCAAATAACTATATATATTCAATTTTTGTTGAAATCAAACAAAGTTTAATTTTTGGATCCCGATTTTCATCTTGTACTGTTAACAACAAATTCATTTATTTTGTAAAAATTATTTTCGTATCATTGTATTTATATTGTGTCATATATCAAATTTTTTCGTTCAGTGTATGTTTGCTTGTTTTTGTTAATATGTCCTTATGATTGAGTTAAGCCGCTGCATTTGTTTTCACCTCTCCTAAGTCAGGAAAAAAATTGAAAACAACACGTTTAATAATTTCATGCGTTCGAAACGCTTTTCTGGATTTACCTTCATCAGGAACGCTCAAAGCCAAACATTTGAAATCCGAGGATGTATAAGTACCGAAACAGTTGAAGAGCTATATGACGAAAATACCTAAACAAATATAGCCTGTAGATATGTTGTTGTTGTTTGTTGATGTGGTTCATAAGTGTTTTTTGTTTCTCCATTTTTTTTAATATATATTAGACCGTTGGGTTCCCTATTTGAATTGTTTTACACAAGTAATGTAACGGTCCATTATAGCTTGCTGTTCGGTTTGAGCAAAGACCCCGTAATGAAGGCCGTACTTTGACCTATAATTGTTAAGTTTTTACACATTGTGACTTGGATGGAAGGTTGTATCATTGACGCTCATATCACATCTTCCTATTTCTAATTAGATCAACTAAAAACTTAGCCCGAAATCAAATAATCAACTACCATGTGCACCAATTTGAAAACCGATCCCAGAATAAAATAAAAAAAATAAGATACACAGATTCAGCATGTCAAAGAACCCAAAGAATTCATTTCTCTTTAAATCAAACAATGTCTTATTTTGGATCCTTTGGGCCTTAATGTGGACTTATTTGAAAGAACACTTCAAAATGAAAATCTAATTTCATGCTTAGATTCGGCTAGACATTTACCAATAATGGTCCCATATCCAAATTATAAATATTTGGTTGGAATCAGCATATCAAATGACCCCGAACATTTAAAAACGTTTTATGTTGGACCTTTTGAACCTCAATGTGAACCAAGTTGATAAACTAAAATTTAAATACACACTTAAATTCAGCATATCAAAGAACCCCATATATGTTTTATTTTTGACACCAAAACCAACCAACTTGAAAACTGTGCATAAAAACAAACAAATAGTTATATAGATATAAGAAGATGTGGTATCGGCGTCAATGACACAACTCTCTATACAAGTCATACTTAGTAAAAAGTAAACCAATATATTTCAAAGTGCGGCCTTCAACAGGAGCATTGGCTCATTCCAAATAGCATTGTATAAAGGGCCCCAAAATGACTAGTGTTAAACCATTCAAACAGGAAAACCAACGGTTTAATATATACGAAAAACGAATTGTCGTAGATTTAGCATATTAAAAAAACACAAAAGTTCATGTTTTATTAAATTCAAACTTTACTTTTATTTTGGATACTTTTGAACCTTCAGTTTGAAAAATGGACCAAAAGTCAAAATTTTAACCATTCTTGTAGATTGATCACACAGATTATGTTTTTGAAGAAAATAAACAAATTATAATTTTGGACCCGTTTGGCCCATTTGGCTCATAATTACTAAACAGCTACAAAAAAAACCACCAAAGTCAAGCCCAACCTTCTTTTTGAGGTATGGAACATTGTGCTAAAATTTAACAAAGATCCATGTACTTATACTTAATATATTGTCTGTGAACCAGACAAATAACTGTTTAAATTCGGCCCTGTTTGGCCCCTTATTCCTAATAAGCTGTGACAATAACCCCAAATGAATTTAAATCTTTCTATTGTGCTGTTGAACTTTGTTCTCGAATTAAACAGAAATATTCACTTGCACTAAAGTCATCGTCTTAAAAACAGACAAAAAAATTGTTTTTCGACACTTTTGGACCTTAGTTTTAAACAGCAATGACATTAACGCACAAAACTGATTTCAACCTCCTTTTGTGTTAAGGAACCTTGTTCTAAAGTTTCATACAGATCCATACGCTTCTACTAAATTAAATTGTCTGCGAACCAATTTATTTTCTACGAACTAGTAAAATTTACCTTTTTGGCCTTTAATTACAAAACCGCTTAGACAATAGCCAGCAAAAACAACCCCAACCATTGTTTACTGGTATGACAACTTGTGCTAAACTTTCATAAAGATCCTTGCATTTATGCTCAAGTTATTGTGTGCGAAGCAAACTGTCTTCACGCGCAGATGCGGGAAAGAAACTGAAGGACTCTAGGCAATATTTTTGGAATATAACACACGATAATCACGAGCTTATCAAAGTCTGGTTTTCTTCATGTACAAACATTAGATAAAGTAAGGGAGACGTTAAATACATATTAAAAATTGTTACCTTAACCTGTTTGAAAAGTAATTAATAAATAAGATGAGTGATTGAATTATCCATTTTGAAATAAAAAGAATATGGAAAAACTGTCGACATTTGTACTTCAATTATCTGTGTTAATATTATCTACCCTGAATAAAAACTTGAAACGACTTGTTTTAACATAACGCATCAACAATATGATAATAATATTTGACCATTTTCATTTGAGAATTATACAGATCACTAGACAGCATACCTACTTTTAAATTCATCAGTCGTGAAATTAAATGAGTGTATATCTGTTCTGTTTTATAATCCGTCAAACAGGAAGGTTAATAACTGTAACAGGTAAATAAATCATGTGACTTGTTTTGACAACGAACGTGCTTCATTAAATATAGATTAAGTGATACAATGTGATAATGGCGGTATATTTAAAAAGTTTTTGATAAATAACATAAATAAGATGAATGACATAGTTATCAGGATAATAAACGTTACCTTTATAACAAATAAGAATAGCAAAACTTGTCTGCATTCTAACATCAATCATCTGTCTGTTTCTTTAATCGAAAATCGAAAATAAAAGGAAATGACATTCATACTTGAGTAGGCACGATTTATCAGAGGCTTAACATAAGAATTCAATTAACATAGATTTGAAACATAAAACTAGAAGTGATAATCACTCATGTTAATGTCGCAAACGAACACATAATCTAATTTATTTAACCGCACTCTTATTTAACCCCTGGTCGATATAGAAAGAAAATTGATTATGAAGCGAGTACATTGTATTTGGTAATTCATGTCAAAGATTATACTATGTACATTTCATATCAAAAAGTTATAAACAAGTTTAAGACCACTGTGGAAAATATATCTCTGCACATTTCATGTGTTTTACAATTTTTAGACTACTCTGGAACTATGCCTTATTTTACGTTTGATCAAGTTATCAATAGTTATTGTCTTAAAACCAAACAAATAATTGTTTTTGTCTCTTTCTGGCCATAAATTACAAAATAGGTGTGACAATAGCCCTAAAACCAATTTCAACCCTCCTATTGAGGTATGGAACCTTGTGCAAAAGTTTTATACAGATCCATACAAACATACTGAAGTAATTGTCTGTGACCCAATTCAGTTTCTATGAACTAGTAAAATTGACCGTGTTTGGCCCCTAATTACAAAAATGCTAAGACAATAGTCACAAAAAACAATAACTGGTATGGAACCTTGTGCTAAAATGTGATAGAGATCTATGCCATTGCGAACCAAAATTTCTTGAGACGCTGACGTAGAAAACACCAAAATAAATGTGTGGTCGTATACAGACTAAATGATATCAGGCATTTTTTGGGAATAAAGGACATGATATACACGAGCTCATCAAAGACTCGTTTAACGTATTTGTATATGTACAAATATTACGTAAATCGTGCTAGATGTTTGATGCAAAGTAAGCATTGTTACCTTAAACTGTTTAAATGTATCTAATTAATTTAACCGCACAATTATTTTACCCTCGGTCGATAGCAAAAGAAAAAAAGATTGATCATGTAACGATTATTCGGTAATCATTTCAAAGAATATCCTATGCATATTTCATATTAAAATGTCTAAAACAAGTTTAAAACATATTTTACAGAGTGGTCTTAAACAAGTTTAAGACCACTCTTTAAAATATATCCACTGTACATTTCATATCAGAACACCTTAAACAAGTTTAAGACCACTCTGGAACTATGCCTTATTGTACAATTATGTTGTAAAATAATTGTGATTACATTTTCATACCAGTTATTCATCAAAATTAGAAAAAAATTGGCATTCCTATTTTAAAATACCATAACGTAATATGATTTGCAATCTCTTATGAAAACTTATTTAACTTGAAAACGAAAATTGACGACACAAGAGATGATCTCATCTTCCCAATTGCGAACTTTCCATTGCTACATGTATGTAGGAACATTCCAGTAGCGTCTGCATACGGAGAATATATCCCCAAATTGATACAATATTCCCGAGCTTAAAATCCCAAGATAGAGGGTGGCTGCTCACCTCACAAATAAGCTATTAAACAAAGAGTTACAAATGATGAAGTCGTTAAATGTTACAGACAAAACAATCTCGATTTGGTCGAATGTTATGGAATATCCGTTTCACAGATCATAGCGGATATGCTCATAATGTCGTAACTACAATCCCGTTTCATTTTCATGAAAATGACCTATCGAATTAGACTTATTATCGTTTTTTTGTACTATCATGAGAAACACGACATGTGCCACATGGGGAACAGGGTCTGCTTACCCGGAGCATCTAAGATCTACACCATTTTTACTTTGAATTCGTGTTGCTCCGTCTTTAGTTGTTTATGTTTTGTTTTGTGTACTATTGTTTGTCTGTTGGTCTTTTTCTATTTAGGCCATGTCGATTTCAGTTTATTTTCGACGTTTGCGTTTGAGTGTCCCTCTGGTACCTTTCGCCTCTCTGTTTTTTAATTATATTGTGTAGAAACAGTTCGTATGTGTTCAAGCCTCGCAATAAGTGTTATCTTTCTTTTCAAATTTCATAAGAGGAATTGACATGAGATTATATTCATATATTTTTTTTTCTTTATTTTTTTTTTCGCATGACATCCTTTCTGGTGATCTGAACGAACATGTTATTATTTTCTTTCTTTATATTGATATAAAGATGTCTACAGAAAACTGTTGCCGCTTCACAAGCAT
Organism: Mytilus californianus; assembly: GCF_021869535.1. Classification (NCBI taxonomy): domain Eukaryota; kingdom Metazoa; phylum Mollusca; class Bivalvia; order Mytilida; family Mytilidae; genus Mytilus; species Mytilus californianus. The sequence continues at coordinate 32,987,261 of NW_026262712.1, forward strand.
AGTCACGTAGACAGGACGTGCATGTTTCAATGATTTGAACTAAAAAATCAGTATATTTGTTTTATCCATGAAATGTACATCGAAATAGCTTCCATATCTAAAAAATTGTAACTAACGTACAAATGATGATTTCGCATGAAATATGTCCCCAAAAGGATATTCTACTACAGTGTATTTCACACTCTACCAACAACTCGTGATTATATTGTCGGTAGTATGTTTTAGCTTCGAATATTTTCCCCCATAAGAACAAACATACGTTTTAAATCATCAATGTCCAAAGATATATAAAACGTATAGTTAAATTTGCATTAGAAAATGAAAATCGTTCAACCGGCAATGTTTTTAGTTTTCTTTTATTTCATGCTACTATGACATTGCATATTAAATCCTGCAAAACTACAGTAAGAATTGTCCGCTGAACTATAAAACCAAAATTATCGGTAATTATAGAACATTTTGTTCAGCAGAAATTTTCGTGATACTATATATTTATGTTGTCTACCCTCTCGACTATTTCAAAGATTCACTCGTTTCAGAGTGAATCATAATATGTATAAAAATGCTGAAATAAGACAAGAAAATGCCAATGACTTTTTTCAGGACATCAATGCTCTCTTTCGTATTGTCTACGTGTACAAATTCATTATCTCGAATAAAATGGTTTACCTCTAATCGATAGCATGGACAAAATATAGGCCAAATATTTTTTAAAGCTTCATTGAGTTATTTAGAATAAATTGATATCTCCAAAAAATGTCAGTTCCAGTTAAAAAAAAGTAAATGTCGTGACAGCCAAGGATGAAACCGTTTTGCAAACGCAAATATTTTAACAGTTCTGTTAACCATGTATAGATATTAAACTTAGAGAAAACTATTGTAAAATCATAGGTTACATTCCTTATAAACCATCTAGTAATGTGGCTCTTCAATGCTGAACATGGTTTAGGGAGACAGAAACTGGCAGAGCAGTTCAACGAAAATCGATCTACCAATTTGACTGCAACACTATCCTACCTCAAATGAATACTACCAAAGAAAGAGAGAGGAACTTTAGTGGTCTGCACATGATAACAAGATTCTATTATCTTTGGTTCTCATCAACAAAGTGAAGCAATTGAAAACAATATGCGACAAATTAGCAAAATTAATTCAGAAAAGAAAAACATTAGTTTGAAGGCGATATGATCTAACATAAAAATATGAAGATGTTGTGTTATTGCCAAAGTGACAAATATCCGCCAAAGTTCAACTGAAGTAGATGTTAGCAATTATAAAAGGTACTGATATGAAAAAAATGAAACAAATGCAATTGAGAAAAGTAACAGCCTAACTAATAACAAAACAAATATAGAAAACCAAATATGACAGAGATGAACTTTTTGAAACTTACAGATATACTTTTAAAGACCAGTTAATAGCCTACGAAAAATGTATATGTTTTGAAAAAAGTGTGTCTGTATGTTACTTTTAAATGAACTTAGTTTTTTTTGCAATTATAATTTCTCTTATACTATGACAGCAACACTCGCAGTCGAGACAAAGGATTCAGCAGGGGAATTTCATTTCATCTTTTCTATCATATATAAGTTTATGTTTTGGGGTTTCATCTATAAAATCACAAACTTAACCAACGTTACTGCTTTTAAAATGGCCTTTTTGGTTTCTGCCTCATTAATACATTATGTGATATGTATGTATAAATATCCACCTTAAAACTGATTTGCAAGTTCCTCATGAAAATAAACTATAAATGCATATCTTACATTTTTAATTATAAAGTGTTCTTATCATTTCCTACTCAGAGTTGTTATTGCTAGTAGTAGGCTCTAGACAGCGACGGTTTTTATCAGATCAGTATTTAGTGTTTCAGCTTTGCCATAATTTTCGACAGACGACAACCAATGAAACACAGGCTCTTCACTTGGGACTGGCACATAAAGAATGTGGCAGGTTAAAACATGCAATAGATGTATTTGAAAAAAAACATACTGCGCGTACATTGACTTATTCATTGATATGATTTATAAATAAATGAGATATGTTCCTTATGTCGTACCAAGTACCCTATTCCCGAGTATTACTTATCGAATTAGACTTATTACCGGCACTGTAATAATATGAGCAACACGACAGTTGTCACATGTAGAGTAGGATCTGCATAAATCTCCAGAGCACCTGTGATGACCCCAGTTTTTGGTAGGGTTCGTGTTACTCGGTATTTAATTGTCTATGTAGTATTTTGTGTGCTGCTGTTTGTCTGTTGGTATTTTAAGTCATGACATTGTCTGTTTGTTTTTCACATTTAAATTTGATTGTCCCTTTTTATTCTTTCTCGCCTCTTTTGAACGCATCTATCCCATCGATCAACAGATAACGTATACAATAGATACAGTAAAGTCTGCATCATATCATGGACTTACATCTGGAAATTGACCACGATGGTCAGTTGAAACTAAAACAGTAGGACACCAGAGATACATTCAGCTTCCTTGTGAACTTTTCATTTCTGTATAACAACATTCCAATAGCACCTGCATACCAAATATATATCTCCCAGTTGATACAATATTCCAGTTATTATATTTCCTATCATGATTTCCTTTATAGTACATTACTAACCTAGAGTTCAGTTGGAATCGTTCCTTCGTAAATTTTACTGACACTACCACAATTGTGTTGACTTATATAAAATTTCAGTTTTATAGATGACAATGGATGTGTTCCAAATACCCTAATACCCTAATAGTGCCGTCCTCCTTTTTACATATCAGATTGGACTAATCACTTGGTTTAACTTTGTACAAAAAATAAGCAACACGACGGTTGCCACATGTCGAGCATGTGGAGCATTTCTGCAGCATCTGCGATAAACCCCAGTTTTTGGTGGGGTTCGTCATGCTCGATGGTTGGTTTTCCATTTTGTGTTTTGTGTACAGTTGTTTGTTTGACATTTTCTTTTGAGCAATGGCGTTGTGAGTTTATTTTCGACTTATGGGTTTTATTGTCCCTTTGGTACACTTCGCTTCTCTTCTATAAAACAGAACAGATAAATGCAAAGACTAATTAACAAAAATCTAATTAAAAACCGATTTTGTGCTCAGAATCTCTGAAAGATTATATGTAAGAAGTTGCGTCGCTTCAGCTATTGTTTATGGTAGACTCTGTAATTCAAAGATTTTTGTTTGTGATTCCCCCTACTTGTTCATATTAGTTTGTTTTTACTTTAGAACAACAAAAGACAGGATTGATTCTGTTTCATACTTTTTTCTTCTATGTTATCTGGTTTTAGTAGCTACATTTTGCTTCTCATTTTTTTATGACAATTTTGAACTTTGCTGAAATGTTATCTGTTTTGGTCGGGTTGTTGTCTCTTTGACATATTGCAAATTTCCATTCTCAATTTTATTAGCAAATGACGAATATTTGATGCAGTAGTATCTTGACATTTTGTGTACTTTTTTATGAGATGTTGCTCGCCTAGCAACAAAAACAATGTAAATAAAGAACTCCCTTCTCCCGAGCTATGTAAGAAAAACTAGCTTTCAGTTTTCTTCTTGATCTAACCCGCCCGTTAAATACCCATGTTCATTTTCCAGTGTGAATGTTAGATACAAAATTTCTTCATAGACACCAATCGTCTTAATTGGTATTGCAGATGATCATTTCAAATAAAAACGAATAAATAGTGGCACACAAATCAAAACAATTAGAAGGTCAAATCATACAACGAGTTAATGAACATTAAAATACAAAAATTAAAAATTAGTGTTTTGAATAATTCAGCATTTCAAATTAAAAGTGAATCAACAGAAATATGAAAATATCAATGACATTTCATGTTAAGGTGATATAAATCTTAATTAAACCATACAAGCAAATAATTTGAATACAACAATCGAAGATTAATTCATTAAGTCTCACATGCCACGGAGAGATAACAATATGTGTCCTTTCATTTGTGTTCACAGTTTGTCATTTCAAACCGTAACATAACTTCCTGGTATCTTGGTAGTTCCCAAATGTATTTATGTGCTAATGAATCATAATGTTAGGATTGAAACCAATTAAGTAAGGATAACATGCTTTCCAAATCGAATATAAAAATACAATCCTTTCCTGATCACTGGATAATTTGGTAATGTAATATATGTGTTAATGTATCAAATTATAGATAACATATTTCTTTTAAATCTAACTTTAACAAAATCAATAAAATAACTATAACCATATAAGGTTAGTCTTTGTTTTATCCTATGTGAGATTTTATTTATTTAAACCAAAGTAAAAATCATTGCTCTATATCTATCATTTGCAACGAGTAACATATTAGTAATTTTACAATAATCAAGAGAAGACGGGTTGGAAATACCATCGCTGACAGTTAGTATTACTTTGTGTTGTTGTCCATCAGCAGATATAACTACCACAATGTTAGATTCGTTTCTCGCAACGTACACGTTACCATCATTATCGACAGAGATACCACATGGTTTCTCTATGACGCTTTTTTTTCTTAAATGTCCATTTTACTGTACTTTGTAGCTCATAACATATCACGGAATCGGTTTTGTTATTCGTATGGTACATTTTGTCACCCAAATAATCAACGTAACAAAATCTTGGTAATTTTTTGCAGACTATTTCATCTGTTGAGTTGTTGTACGGATCTATCAATTGTATTCCTTTTCCAGATGCAGAAAAAACTAATTGTGTATCCTTCACTGCTATGCCATAACAATAACTATCAAGTGCTGTTTCCTTCTTTATATTTTTGTTTTGTATATCGATGATTGTGATGCCTTGCCTTGGTGAATCACCGGATTTTACAGCCAGTGTGTTGTACTCAATAATGTGCGCCATGTCAAATGCAAATGTTGGTGTTTGAACTTCAAAATGTTTTGAGCCGTTAAGGTTGAATACTTTCATAATGTTTACATGATAGTACGTGAACGCCATTCTTTCGTCTGTACAACAACCCTTAATATATTGTTCCATGGTTTTTATAGTTGTATGTAGCTTTAGATTGATATTTTGAACATACCTATTTGAGACGTGTGATACCAACATTTGGGCTTGTTTTTCTTTTTTCCTCGACAGTATCACATTACTGGGTTTTTTCTCAATCATTACGTATCAAAATTTCTTGATATCTGTGACGAAATTGTGTATGACATTATGGGCATGATACGACAATTCACTGTCTTGCAAGCTATCTGTGTCAACCAATGATTGTAGGAATTTGTTCTTGCAGGAAATTTCGTTTTCAAATTGCTTTATAGAGAAAAATGTCTGAAGATCTGTTGCATGTTGCTTGATTTTTATTACTGTATTCTGGTGTTCATAAATTTCGGCTCTCTCTCCATCTAATAAGGCAAGCATTTGGCTTATTTGGTCTGTTTCTTTTTCTTCAGCTGTATTCAATGTTGATTTTAGACCGGGTTTCCATGACTTCCTGTCAATATCCTGCTCTTTCTCGGATAACGTCTTCATGTTGTTTTCTCGATTCTGACGAATTCTCTGAATATTTTCTGCCATTTCTGATAACAACTGTTCAATCTCATTTAAAGCCTCTGATGTTTTGGTTTTGTCGATGATGTCTGTTAATCTGGAAAATTCTCGGCAATTGGTGTGATCTATTACGACACAACTACCACAACAGAGACATTCATGCTTCTTACAGTAAATTGTGTACTTCTCATTATGTTTATCACAGTTTTCTGTGATTTTTTTAACATCACTTGGTAATTCCTGATGTTCGGTTATCGGTCGGGTTCTATGGTTTCGCGATGCTTTAGAAGCAGTATGATGTTTTATGCATTGTGGGCATAATCCTTCTTCACATTCTGTGCACCAGACTAAGGATGGTTTGGTGATATGCTGGATATCACATGGACCACAGGAAGGTATTGATGTTGCCATTGCAGGTAGTACTTAAAAAAGAAAAAACAATTGGATAAAAATTGTTATTAAAGTGCATAATATTTATTACGTTTACCTGCTGAATATAGATATAGGAAGACGTGGTATGAGTGACAATGAGACAACTCTCCATCCAAGACACAACTTATAAAAGTAAACCATTATAGGTCAAGGTAAGTTCTTCAACACGTACCATTGACTCTTATCGAACAGCAAGCTATAAAGGGCCCCAAATAATCACTAGTGTAAAACCATAAAAATGGGAAAACCAACGGTCTAATCTGTATAAAAAACGAGAAACGAGAAACACCTATGAACCACAATAAAAAACGAAAACTACTGAACATCAGATTCCTGACTTAGGACAGGTGCAAATAATTGCACCCGGATTAAACGTTTTAATGTTACCAAACTTCCTTCCTTATCTGAAACAATAGTGTAACATCACAACATAGAAAGACACACTATAAAATATCAATTGGAATGGCTTAACTTAATCAAAAAACGAAGTCTGTTATGACTCGTATGAATGACTGTATTAAATATTACACTCTCTGACAAACATGTATAGGCAAAAAATTGTATTCTTGTTGAAAGGTCGGCGGCAATAGAAAACACACATCCTTTTACTCTGTTCTTATTTATTATTATATTTCTTTATGGGGATATTTTATTTAGAACGATACGTTTTTCTTTTGAAAAGGCAACCAGGTTTACAGATTCAATGAAACGTGCTTCATGGCATAACAGGTCATGACATAATGACAAAAAAAATTAAAGAATTCCAGACTCTGAACTAAACCGCATTGAAATTGCTCAAGAAATACAAAACATTATACAAAGTATTACAAAAGAATAAATGGTGGTTCCTTTTAACCAATGTGAACCAGACAAACAATTGTTTTAATTCGACCCTTTACGCCCCTAATTCTAATAAGCTTTGACAATGACCCCAAAGTAATCCCAACCTTCCTATTATACTGTGGAACCTTGTGCTACATTTTAACAGGGATGAATACACCTGTACTCGTGACATTGTCGTAAAAAAAGACAAATGATTGTTGTTTTACCCTTTCTGACCCCTAGTTACAAAACAGCAATGACATTAACCCCAAAACTAATTCAACCCTCTTTTTGTGGTTAGGAACCTAGTTCTAAAGTTTAATACATTTCCATACGCTTATTCTAAAGTAATTGTCTGCGAAATAATTTCTTTTCTATGAAAACTTTTTTTTTTGGCCCCTAATTACAAAACCACTTCGACAATAGCCCGCAAATACAATAATCGACAATCGTTTACTGGTATGGAACCTTGTACTAACATTTAATAGAGATTCATGCACTTACACTTTGGTTATTGTCTGCGAACTAAAATGTCTTTAGACGCAGCTGCAGACATATGCGGTCGTATGACAATTTAAGTACTTCAGGAAATGTTTTGGGAATAAAGCGTACTATAAACACGAGCCCATCAAATACTCGTTTTACTTATATGTACAACAATTAGATAAACCTAGCAAGACGTTTAATACGAAGTAAATAGTATTACCTTAAACTGTTTGAAAAGTAATTTACAAATAAGGTGAGTGATAGAATTATCCATGTATAAATAAAACTACTTCTAAGAATAAGGAAAACTGTGGACATTTGTCCTTTGATTATCTGTGTTGGTATTATCTCCCTTGAGTAAGAACTTGAAATGACTTGTTTTAACAAAAAGCATCAACAATATAATAAATAATATTTTATCGTTTTCATCTCATAATTATACATATCATTAAACAGCATACCTACTTTTAAATTCATCAGTCGTGAAATTAAATGAGTGTATATCTGTTCTGTTTTAAAATCCGTCAAACAGGCAGGTTAACAACTTTAACAGGTAAATGTATCGTGTTACTTGTTGTGACGACAAACATGCTACTTTAAATATAAATCAAGTGATAATGGCAGTAGATTTAAAAAGTGTTGGATGAATAACATAAATAAGGTGAATGATAGATTAATCAGGATAATTAGCGTTGAAGATTTAACTAATAAGAATAGCAAAACGTGTCAGCATTTTTATCTCAATAACATGTCTGTTTTTTTAACCAAAAATCGAGAAAAAAAAAAGGAAAATGACAGTCATTCTTGTATGGGCAGGGCTTACCAACATAATACAATAAACATATATGTTTAAGATTAAATTAGAAGTAATATACTCACATGTTAATGTTGCAAACGGACGCATAATCTTATGTTTTTAACAGCACTCTTATTTAACCCTCGGTCGATATAGAAAGACAAAAAAAAAGTTGATCATGTAACGATTATTCTGTAATTCATTTCAAAGAATAACCTATGCATATTTCATATCAAAACGTCTTAAACAAATTTAAGACCACTCTGAAAAATATATCCTCTGCACAATTCAGGTCAAAACGTCTTAAACAAGTTTTAAACCACTCTGGAACTATGCCTTATTTTACAATTACGTTGTAAAATAATTATGATTACATTTTCATACTAGTTATTTATAAAGAATTTTTTTTTAAAATATGATTTGAAACCTCTTATGATAACTTATATAGCTTGACAATCAAAATTAACGACAAAAGAGATGATCTCAGCTTACCAATTGCGAACTTTCCACTGCTACATGTATGTAGCAACATTCCAGCAGCGGCTGCATATGAAGTATATATCCCCAAATTGATATTATATTCCCGAGCTGGTATTCCAAAGATAGAGGGTGGCTGGTCACAAATAAGCTATTAAACCAAGAGTTACAAATGATAAAGTAATCGTCCAGTCGTTAATGTTACTACAGACACAACAATAACGAGTTGCTCGACCGTTATGGAATATCCGTCTCACAGATCATAGCGGATATGCTAAAAAAAAACAATCCCATCCCATTGTGACGAATGTGACCTACCGAATTAGACTTATTACCGTTTTTGTACAATCATGAGAAACACGACATGTTCCACATGGGGAGCAAGGTTTGCTTACCCGGAGCACCTAAGATCACTCCCATTTTTAGTTTGGATTCGTGTTGCTCAGTCTTTAGTTGTCTAGTATGTTTTGTTTTGTGTACTATTGTTTGTCTGTTTGTCTTTTTCTATTTAGGCCATGGCGTTTTCAGTTTATTTTCAACGTTTGCGTCTGAGTGTCCCTCTGGTACTTTTCGCCTCTCTTTTTTATTATATTGCGTAGAAATATTCATTATAACAGTTCGTATGAGTTTAAGCCTCGCAAAAAATGTTAACTTACTTTTCAAATTTCATAAGAAGAATTGATATTCATACATTTTTCATTTTTTTCTTTCTTTTTTTCGCTTGACATTCTTTCTGATGATCTGAACGAACATGTTTCTATTGCCTTACATTATATTGATATACTGATGTCTACATGTAGCTATTGCCGCTTCACAAGCATAATCACGTAGACAGGACGTGCATGTTTCAATGATTCGAACTCAAAAATCAGTATATTTGTTTCATCCATGAAATGCACATCGAAATAACTTCCATATTTAAAAATTTTATCTAACGTACAGGATCATAGTTTTGCATGAAATATGTCCCCAAATGGATATTATAGTGCTTTGTTTCATACTCTACAAAGAACTCATGATTACATTGTCGGTAGTATATTTTTCGGAGAGTCTAATGTTCCGGCTAGCCGGAAAAATAGTTAAAAATCTCTATTTGTCCGGCCATCCGTTTGCGTATGCGCAAATCTTCAATATCAATAGAAGTGTCATGTGGCGCGAAAAGTGTCCCGGATGAGGTGTCGGAAAACAAACGCGCGTATGCAATGGACGTTTTGAGAATTGGAGTTCGTGATTTATATTTAAAGATATCCTAAAGAAACCAAGAGAGAATGTGATTGCTTTAAAACAAATTTCTATAGGAGTGACTCCAGAACAATAGCGTATGCATGTATACTGAGAGAAATAAAGCCTGAAATCAAACTAATATTGCTGATTTACCCCATTTATCCCATGGCGGCAAAACGCATTTAACTGTTCACTTAAGAATGACTGAATCAAATATGATTGGATGGATTATTTCTAAGTTATACTTCAACGGAAATCTATGAACATGCACTGATATGCCTGGACTGAGAATAGGATACCAGGGTTGGGTAACCCCTTTTTTTTATTCTGTTTAATCTAATAAAAAACTTTTTCTATTTTTTTTTTCTATCGTAAACACAACCTTTGGGGGCAGGTTACACGTGCCTGCCATTATCTCTTATTTCCTATGAATTAAAAATCATCGACCATTTTAAATAAAAAATGGTGCAAAATCATTTGACAACATGATTTGAACCAAACTTCAAGGAAACGATAAATTGAGGATCTTCTCTTGGAATCATAGATGTCTATTGAAGCCAATAATCAATGGCCTGACTCTATACCTAACAGGAAATTCATAGGTAGAACAACTAAAAAAGAGAGAGTCATCAAAATTGGTACTTAAGGAATTTATTCCCATAATAATTCTGTTTTTATTATTTGATTTTTGTTGCTTTACTTCTATTTCAAGAGCGTTTATCTTGCGTTTATAATAACCAAAATAAGTAACGTCCGCTCGGAGAACGTGTAATAAATGAATAGTTCGAATTATAAGTGTATGTATGTGAGGGAATTTTTGCCACTACATTCTCAATTGGATACTACAATACCACTTAGCCAAAAACATATTCATTTTTCATTTTTATGTATGGCCGGAATAATAGCTTAATAGCAGAGAAAAGCTATTCTTCTGGATGGCCGGAAAAATAGACATTTTTGCTATTGTTCCGGCTAGCCGGAGGAATAGCCACTGCCTATATTTAACTTCGAATATTTTTCCCCATAAGAACAAACGTATGTTTTAATTTATGAATGACCAAAGATATAAAACGTATAGTAAAACTTGCATTAGAAGGGAGTAATGAAAATCGTTTAATCGGCAATGTTTTTAGTTTACTTTTATTTCATGTTTCAACAACATTGCATATCAAATCCTGCAAATACTTAACTAAGAATTGTCCGCTGAACTATAAAAACAAAATTATCGGTAAATTTCGAATATTTTGTTCAGCAGAAATTTTCGTGATACTATATATTTTTGTTGTCTACTCTCTCGACTATTTCTAAAATTCTCCCGTTTCAGAGATGAATCATAATATACATAAAAATGCTGAAATAAGACAACAAAAATGCCGATGACTTTTTCAGGACGTTACTAATGCTCTCATGCGTATAGTCTACGTTTACAAATTCATTATCTTGGATAAATTGGTTTACCTCTAATCGATGGCATGGACACAATATAGGCCAAATAATTTTCAAAGCTTCAGAAATTCATTCAGAAGAAAATTGATTTCTCCAAAAAATGTCAGTTTCAGTTGAAAAAGTAAATGTCGTGACAGGCAAGGATGAAACGTTTTTGCAGACGCAACTATTTTAACAGTTCTGTTAACCATGAATGGATATTAAACTTGACGAAAACTATTGTAAAGTTATATGTTATATTCCTTATAAACCCTCTAGTAAGGTGGCTCTTCAATGCTGGACATGGCTTTGGGAGATTGAAGTATGGCAGAGCAGTTCAACGAAAATCGATCTACCAATTTGACTGCAACACTATACTACCTCAAGTGAATACTCACAAAGAATGAAAAAGGCATTTTAGTGGTCTACACATGATTACATGATGCTATTATCTTTGGTTCTCAACAACAATGTAAAGCAATTGAAAACGATGTGCGACAATTAGAAAAATTCATCCAAAAATGAAAAACATGAGTTTGAAGTCGGTATGGGCCAATATAAAAATAAACAGATGTTGTACGATTGCCAAAGTGACAATTATCCGTCACAGTTCAACTGAAGTGGTTGAAAGCAATTATAGGCAACCATACGGCCTTTAACAATGAGAAAACCTCATTCCATATTGTCGACTTTAAAAGTTACTGACATGAAAAATATGACACAAATTCAATTGAGAAAACTAGCAAACTAAGAACCTAATGTATAACATAACCATTTAAGAAAAACAAATATGACAGACATGAACGTTTTGAAACTTTTGTTTGTTTGCAATCATAATTTCCGTATACATTGACAGCAAAACTCGCAGTCGAGACAATAGGATCAGAAGAATTTTATTTCATTTTTTTTTCCAGCTAAGTTAGGTTAATGTTTTGGGTTTCATCTATATAATCACATACTTAACAAATAAAACTGGAAATACCGCTTTGAAAATTGGCTATTTGGTGTATGACTCTCTAATATGTATGTATGTATCTCCACCTTGAAATTATGATTTGCAAGTTACTCATGAAGATAAATCATTAAAAGCATATCTTACATTTAGAATTATAAAGTGTTAATCTCATTTCCTACACAGAGCTGTTATTACCAGTCGTAGAATCTAGACAGCGACGGTTTTTATCAATTCAGTATTAGGTTTTCGGCATTGACATAATTTATAACCAACGACAAACCCTGAACCACAAGCTCTTGCCTTTTGACACACCATTTGTGGCGGATTAAAACATGAAATAAGTGTATTTTAAAAACAATTACATACTAATTCATTGATATGAATTTTTGATAAATAATTATAAATTCTCAGTCACTTGTTTTCTAAAACTATATCTTCACATGTGTACGTTTTTCAGTTTAAATGTGGTATGGTTAAACTGTTTCCAAAGGTTCTTAAACTTTATTGTTCACTATAATAAAATTAAGTCTTATGCGTGCGTACATTCTGTCAAGCTTACTTGTGTGTCTGACAAAAAACTAGTTATACAAATTCTGACTGCATTCTAGCTTACTATTTAAAACAGATTCTACGCAAGCTTAGTTCAGCGATCATTCTTAACAGGTCGGTAGTGCTTACCTTAGCCGTGGAAGTGCAATGACAGAAGAAAAACCGTGAGAAATCCAGATCATCCTATTTACTAAGCTAGGAAGGCCATACAGTATGCAAATGAATGTATCTAACGTGAGATATAATCTGGTCAGCGTGTGGTCTCTTGTGTTTCTAGTGACTCGTGCTATTATTCCAATATTCCATATGTATTCAAAAAGATTATTGATTTGTAAACTTTTGCTGATTAGGCTTTAACTGGATTCACATTTCAAAGACAATTAATTGATGGGATAATAGTTCATTTTCAAATAACCAAACTGTTTTCTAATTCAGAATTTTTGGCAAAGGAAACAAATTTATATAAGGGTCACACAAGGAATTGATTCATACGAATCCAAATATATTGTACTCAGATTTAGAATTCATCTAATCACAATACTGAATTGGTATTTCGAACTCAAATGTGCACTGAGATTATTGAGTAAAATGTAATGGCCGAGATGAAGTACCATGACATTATGTACCACCTATTTTCAAATCTGTTCTTTACCATGTATGCGAGATGCTATCATAAATTATTAGATATTTGGTCTTAAGTCAAATCGTATTCCTTGTTATTCTAAATGTTGAGGTACGTTTCACAAAATCTTTAAAATTAGAACATGAATACTAAGACTGAACGTTGGTACGTTTTGTTCATTACTTGTGCCATATCACATATGGATTTTCTGAAAAAGAGCTTATGTTCAACTGTATTCAATTGATCTTATTTCTAAGATGTTTGAACTGGTCAAAAGTAAAATCACAAAAATACTGAACTCCGAGGAAAATTCAAAACGGAAAGTCCCTAATCAAATGACAAAATCAAAAGCTCAAACAAATCAAACGAATGGATAACAACTGTCAACGGTCAATTTACATTTACCATGTGACAACAACACCATTCTCCCTAACATAACATTCAAAAATATGGTTTAAAAAGTTATATATAAGGCATTTACAACTAAAACTGCATTTTGTTCAGTTGATTTGAGATTAAAAAATACCAAAACTAAGTTATGATTATTTTCTTATTCGAAAGTCACTGATGAGTATTCCTGGTGCATTAAATTATTTTATAAACCCCAATCATAGGATCTATTTACAACAATACTTTCAGTCACATTTAGCTTTCAAATTTTTTGACTTTGAACGTTCCTAATGAAGGTAATGTCAGAAAAGCGCTTCGGACGCATACAATTAATAATGATATTTTCGTGTTCAGCTTGAGTAATTGTACAGCTGATGATCATTAGATAATGTGACGTTAATTATCAAGCGCAATAACTACTTGGATAGTATTGTCACATATTTTTTACGAACCTTCATTTTGTGAACTTGCAAAATTTATGTATGCGTGTGATTTATGTTAATTGAAAAACAGCCGTCCATTTATTAATTTTACAAATATCATAGAGTGTTTACCTTTTACAATGCAAAATCAATTACTTCTCCATTGACTATTGAAAGAATTCCTACAATTGACAATTTTGATTCCTTTGCAATAACTTATATATCGATGGTTGATTAAATAAATGTTGCTGTTTAGTTGTGAAATTGATTTCATTTCTTCGATAGATTTATGGACGGCATCACAAGTTGGTTGATCGTTAAGGTACATCAGTTTCACAGATGATAACAGATATGTTCCTTATCATGCTTATGTCGTACCAAGTACCCTTTTCTCGAATATTACTTATCAAATAAGACTTATTACCGGGTCTGTGATAATATGAGCAACAAGACAGTTGTCACATGTAGAGCAGGATCTGCATAAATTCCAGAGCACATGAGAACGCCACAGTTTTTGGTAGGATTCGTGTTGCTCGGTATTTTATTTAGTAATTTAATGTAGTGTTTTTTGTGCTATTGTTTGTCTGTTGGTATTTATAGTCATGACGTTGTCTGTTTATTTTCGACATTTGAATTTGACTTTCCCTCTTGAATCTTAAGCGCCTCTTTTGAACGCATCTATCCCACAGAGCAGCAGATAACGTATACAATAGATACAGTTAATTCTGCATCATATCATGGACTTACATCTGGAAATTGACAATGATGGTCAGTTAAAAACAAAACTTTAGGACGACAGAGATAAATTCAGCTTCCCTGTGAACTTTTCATATCTATATAACATCATTCCAGCAGCACATGCATACCGAATTCATATCTCCCAGTTGATACGGTATTCCAGTGATTGTATTTCCTATCCTGATTTCCTTGAAAGTGTCAATTAAGTGCTTTACTGATCATGAGGAAGCTACAAACCAAGAATTCCAAGCGGTTTAGTTGAAATCGTTCCTTCATAAATTTTAGTGACACTACGAGTTTGTTGACTGATATGAAATAATCGATTTATAGATGACAATGGATGTGTTCAAAATACCCTAACTAGTGTCGTCCCCCTTTTTTAAGTGACATATCAAATTAGACTAATCACTGGGTTTAACTTTGTACAGAAATGAGCAAAACGACGGTTGCCACACGTAGAGCATGTGGAGCATTTCCGGAGCATCTGAAATAAACCCCAGTTTGTTGTGGGTTCGTCATTCTCGGTGTTTGGTTTTTCCATTTTTGTTTTGTGTACAGTTGTTTGTCTGTTTGTCTTTTTCTTTTGAGCAATGGCGTTGTTTATTTTCGACTTATTGGTTTTATTGTTCCTTTGGTACACGTCGCCACTGTTCTACAAAACAGAACAGATAAATACAAAGACTAATCAACAAAAATCTAATCAAAAACCGATTTTATGCTCAGAATCTCTGAAAGAGTAAATGTAAAAAGTTGCGTCGCCTCAGCTATTGTTTTCGATAGACTCTCCATTTCAAAGATTTTTGTTTGTGATTCCCTCTACTTGTTCTTCTTAGTTTGTTTTTACTTAAGAACAACAAAAGACAGGATTGATTCTGTTTAACACTTTTTTCTTCTATGTCATCTGTTTTAGGAGCTACATTTTGCCATTCCTTTTCTAATAACAATTTTGAACTGTCATCTGCTTTGGTCGGGTTATTGTCTTTTTGACATATATCCCATTTCCATTCATAATTTTATTAGCAATAAAGAATATTTTATGCAGTAGTCTCTTGACATTTTGTGTACTTTTTTTATGAGATGTTAATCAACTAGCAACAAAAACAATATAAATAAAGAACTCCCTTCTCCCGAGCTATGTAAGAAAACTAGATTCAAATTTTCTTCTTCACCCCTCCCCGCCCGTTAAATACCCTAGTTCATTTTCCAGTGTGAATGTTATGTTTCCGGAAGATACAAAATTTCATCATAGACATCAAGCGTGTTAATTGGTATGACAGATGATTATTTCAACTACAAAAAAATAATCAGTGGCACTCAAATAAAAACAATAAGAAGGTCAAATCATACAACGAGTTAATGAACATTAAAATACGAAAACTCCGAAATTCCAAATTAGTGTTTTGAATAATTATGCATTTAAAATTAACAGTGAATCAAGAGAAATATGAAAATATCAATGACATTTCATGTTAAGGTGATATCAAACTTAATTTAGCCATACAAGCAAACAATTTGAGTAGATATCGAAGATTAATTCATTAGGTTCCACATGCCACAGAGAGATAACAATAAGTGTCCTAACATTTATGTTCACAGTTTATCATTTCAAATAGTAACATAACTACCTGGTATCTTGGTAGTTTCCAAATGTATTTATGTGTTAATGAATCATAATGTTAGGACAGAAAACAATTAGGTAAGGATAACATGCTTTCCAATTCGAATATTAAAATACAATCCTTCACTGATCACTGGATAATTTGTTAATGTGACATATGTTTTAATGTATCAAATTATAGATGTAAATCTAACTTTAACCATTTCAATGAAATAACTAAAAACATATAAGGATAGTCTTTGTTTTATCCGATGTGAGATTTTATAAATTTAAACCAAAGTAAAAATCATTGCATTCGTACTATAATTTGCAACTAGTAACTGGTTTGTACTTTTACAATAATCAAGAGAGTATGGGCTGGAAAGACCATCACTGGCTGTGAGTATTTCTTTGTGTTGTTGTCCATCAGCAGATATAACTACAACATTGGTAGATGTATTTCCTACTACGTACACGTTTCCATCATTGTCTACTGAGATATCACATGGATTCCTTAAGACGCTTTTATTCATAAATGTCCATTGTACTGAACCTTGTAGCACATAACATATCACGGAATCGGTTTCGTTATTTGTATTGTAAAGGAGTAGGCCCAGTAAGACCTCTTTTTGGCCCCAAAATATAGCAGTTTTACAAAATTGTTTAAATGTAACTTTTTAGCTATTTATTGGAAAGAAGAATACTTCTGTTACATAAATCTGGGCTGTTTTTGACAATACAATGCCCATGTATCGGGTACTAGCATCATTAAGTCATTCTAAATTACTGAAATCTTCGAAATTTTAGGTTTTTGGTTAATTTTTAGACGGTTTCCGTCTGAAATGGAAGTGGCCGTATTTGTGTTCATTCTTAATATTTAAATATAAGTTGTATTTGATGATAATACATAACATATATAAAGGTTGAGAATGAACACGGATGCGGCCACTTTCATTTTTGACAAAAAACATCTGAAAAGTGATATATTATGGCATATTTGATAGATTTTTCATATTTAAGCTTGAATTTGAGCGTCTTTAATGACTAAATCAGTTCAAATCTTTCACATAAACTAATTGAATCGACTGAAGTAGACACTTAATTGTTTAAAAATTGTCCAAAATCTCTCATCAGATGAACCTGAATTTTGAGGCCAAAATCGGCCCTTACCGGACCTACTCCT
This sequence comes from Mytilus californianus, assembly GCF_021869535.1. Lineage (NCBI taxonomy): Eukaryota > Metazoa > Mollusca > Bivalvia > Mytilida > Mytilidae > Mytilus > Mytilus californianus. Next base: position 33,004,890 of record NW_026262712.1, read on the forward strand.
TTTGTCACCAAAACGTGCAACGTAACAATATGAGGGAATTTGTTTTCGAACTACATAATTTTTTTAGTTGTACGGATCGATCAATTGTATTCGTTTTCCAGCTGCAGAACAAATGAATTGTGTGTTCTTCACTGCTATTCCATAACAATAACTATCAAGTGGTATTTCCTTCTTTATTCTTTGGTTTTGTATGTCGATTATTGTAATGCATTGCCTCTCTGACACTCCGGATGTTACAATCAGTGTGTTGTCCTCACCGATGTAGACTACGTCAAAAGCATATGATGGTGTTTTAACTTCAAAATCTTTTGAACCGCCATTCTTGAATACTTTGACAATGTTTAAACCATAGTACGTAAACGCCATTCTTCCATCTGGTAACATGCAACAACCCCTGGTATAAGCTATCTTGGTATTTACAGTTTGATGTAGCTTTAGATTGATATTTTCAACTGACCTGTTTGAGATATGCGGCACCAACACTTGGGCTTGTTTGTCTTTACTCCTTGCTAGGATAACATCACATGGTTTCTTCTCAATTATTACGTCTTCAAATTTCTGGATATCTTTGACGAATGTTTGTATGACAGTATTGGCATAATACGACAATTTACCTTCTTTTAAGTTGTCTGTGTGGACCATTGAATGCAAGAATTTATTTTTGTGGGAAATTTCCTTTTCTAAATGCTTCATAGAAAAAAATATGTTTGAAGATATGTAGCATGTTGTTTGATTTTAACTATTTTTCTCTGGTATTCAGATATTTCTACTTTCCTTTCATCTAATGAGGTAAGCAACAGGCTAATTTGCTCTTTTTCCTTTTCCTGAGCTGCATTTAACCTTTTCATTACGGCATTTTGTAGTTTGTCCAAATGATTGTTGATGGTAGCCCGGGTTTCTGTGATTTCTTGTTCAATATAACGCTTTTTCTCGTATAGCGTCTTAATGTTGTTCTCTCGATTATGTCAAATTCTTTGTATATTTTCTGCCATGTCTGATAACGACTGTTCAATCTCATTTAAAGCTTCTGATGTGGAAAACTCATCGGCAATAGAAAAAAAAATCCTTTTACTTTGTATTTATTTCTTATTACATTACAATATGGGGATATGTTTTTCTTTTGAAGAAGTAACCCGGTTTCAAGATTCAATGACATGTGCTTAAAGGCATGACATAAAAACCTGCGTACGGTCACTATTTAACCTAATTGAAATACGAACTACAGTTTTATTCAATTGATAATTCATTTAGTTATGTGATAGTGTGTCTAATTTGGTTTCACTGTACAATTTTGTATCTTAAAAAAAACTTTAAAGAGTTCAACCAGAAACAAACACATTCGCCATTTATCAGACAAAAATATCATAAAACGTCGTGTACGTGCAGTTTAACGATTGAAAAAAATAATGTGAAGTTCAGTGTATCAATTTATTTTTACATTAAAGGGACATTACTGCGATGAAAGCTGCAACACGTTTCAGAACACTTTTAAAGCATGCTAACTTTTTATCACTTTATTGTGTAGGGAAATTAAAATACAAAAGCCCAACGTATGGATGATTCGTATTGGAAACTGTACTAAGACTTCTTGATGTCCGTTTTTTTTTTCTTTCGTTTTACATGTATACTTCGATTTTGTGATTTCTTCCCGACAGTGCGTCAATTCTACATTTTCATAAACCTTTTACACAATCTAATCACCATATCTACTCTTTTTTCTTCAACCACTAGTAAACCAATTTTGTTCTGAAACAGCAATTTATTTTGAACTGAATAACACAAATGTAAGTTATTTTCAGTCTTTCAGTCATTTTTCCGACTTCTCCACTTTAGTAAATTTAGCTCTGTCATTTTAAGTGCATGATAAGACTGTTCAGTATTTGTTCTTTACCAGTGAATATGAACATCATACTGAATTGTCTGGACTCCTTCTACTGAACAATACTGAATTGACAAAAAGCAAATTGTCTGACATGTCTAAACAGTACAGAATCTACCACAGTGGACACGTCTGAAAACTAACTGAATGGTTGAACATGACTGAATAATTTATTGTTCAGATTTTTGGAAGATTTTAAGATTAAAATGACCGTTTAACACAAATATTCATTTACTGGTAAGGGGAAGAGAAATTCGTTCTTGTACATGTTGTTATATGAATTGTATAGAAAATGTCGTGTGAGTGTCATTTCATATTAGTTTATCCTGCATTTAGAGCTTTGAGGTTAGTGTTTACCTACATTTTATTGTGCATGGCCAAATAATAGAAAGCTTCTATTTCTTTTGCATGCTAGCTCAAATAATTCAACAAATAAATTGTGTAATTGTTTTAAATACAGCATGGAAACTTAGATCTTAAATTATAATTGCATAATAGTAATATTTTTGTGCTTGCTATGACTGTTCTATGTTGTCATTATTTTCACTATATATGTATATATATTTGGTCTTTTGGAAAATGTTGTTTGTGCTGTATTTAGACCCCTCTACCATGAAATTTGTTTTGCATGCACACGTATAAACATTGCGGTTTTTATCCAACGCAATCATAGGTTTGAACGTTGTTTTCAATTTAGACTTTTATATATTTTTTCGTTTGGGCTAGTATTATATTTTCCTTCGGGTTTATATGATCCGTTCATCCTATTTCGACTCTTTAAAATTCAAGAGTCTATCCTAATTTGAGGTAAGTTATATGGCCTTCCAAATACCGTTTCGATCCCTAACATCACTAAAGAGACATTAATTGTCGAAATCCGGTTATGGTATACAAATTTTTGCACCTAATGTTTGTGGTATACAATCTTTTCCACAAGTTTATTGTTTTCTGTTTGGTATTAAATTAATATTAAGATCCATTTCGTTAGATCTGGTGATCAATTTATTTGGCAATCGCCAATGGCAGTCAGCAGGGTTTAAGAACATCAGTTGTTCGACCTGTTAGTCAAATGCGTTTTGTTACAATAGACTTTTTTACTTTTTTTGGTCTTTTGGAAATTGTTGTTTGTGCTGTATTTAGACCCCTCTACCAAGAAATTGGTTTTACATGCACACGTATAAAAATTGTGGTTTTTATCCAACGCAATCATAGGTTTGAACGTTGTTTTCAATTTAGACTTTATATATTTTTTCGTTTGGGCTTGTATTATATTTTCCTTCGGGTTTATATGATCCGTTCATCCTATTTCGACTCTTTAAAATTCAAGAGTCTATCCTAAATTGAGGTAAATTATATGGCCTTCCAAATACCGTTTCGATCCCTAACATCACTGAAGAGACATCAATTGTCGAAATCCGGATATGCTGTACAAATTTTTGCACCTAATATTTGTGGTATACCATCTTTTCCACAAGTTTATTGTTTTCTGTTTGGTATTAAATTAATATTAAGATCCATTTCGTTAGATCTGGTGATCAATTTATTTGGCAATCGCCAATGGCAGTCAGCAGGGTTTAAGAACATCAGTTGTTCGACCTGTTAGTCAAATGCGTTTTGTTACAATAGACTTTTTCACTTTTTTTGGTCTTTTGGAAATTGTTGTTTGTGCTGTATTTAGACCCCTCTACCAAGAAATTTGTTTTACATGCACACGTATAAAAATTGTGGTTTTTATCCAACGCAATCACAGGTTTGAACGTTGTTTTCAATTTAGACTTTTATATATTTTTTCGTTTGGGCTTGTATTATATTTTCCTTCGGGTTTATATGATCCGTTCATCCTATTTCGACTCTTTAAAATTCAAGAGTCTATCCTAAATTGAGGTAAATAATATGGCCTTCCAAATACCGTTTCGATCCCTAACATCACTGAAGAGACATTAATTGTCGAAATCCGGATATGGTGTACAAATTTTTGCACCTAATATTTGTGGTATACCATCTTTTCCACAAGTTTATTGTTTTCTGTTTGGTATTAAATTAATATTAAGATCCATTTCGTTAGATCTGGTGATCAATTTATTTGGCAATCGCCAATGGCAGTCAGCAGGGTTTAAGAACATCAGTTGTTCGACCTGTTAGTCAAATGCGTTTTGTTACAATAGACTTTTTCACTTTTTTTGGTCTTTTGGAAATTGTTGTTTGTGCTGTATTTAGACCCCTCTACCAAGAAATTTGTTTTACATGCACACGTATAAAAATTGCGGTTTTTATCCAACGCAATCATAGGTTTGAACGTTGTTTCAATTTAAACTTTTTTATATATATATATTTACTGTTTGGTATTTAATTAATATTAAGATCCATTTTGTTAGATCTGGTGATCAATTTATTTGGCAATCGCCAATGGCAGTCAGCAGGGTTTAAGAACATCAGTTGTTCGACCTGTTAGTCAAATGCGTTTTGTTAAAATAGACTTTTTCACTTTTTTTTTTGTCTTTTGGAAATTGTTGTTTGTGCTGTATTTAGACCCCTCTACCACGAAATTTGTTTTACATGCACACGTATAAAAATTGTGGTTTTTATCCAACGCAATCATAGGTTTGAACGTTGTTTTCAATTTAGACTTTTATATATTTTTTCGTTTGGGCTTGTATTATATTTTCCTTCGGGTTTATATGATCCGTTCATCCTATTTCGACTCTTTAAAATTCAAGAGTCTATCCTAAATTGAGGTAAATTATATGGCCTTCCAAATACCGTTTCGATCCCTAACATCACTGAAGAGACATTAATTGTCGAAATCCGGATATGCTGTACAAATTTTTGCACCTAATATTTGTGGTATACCATCTTTTCCACAAGTTTATTGTTTTCTGTTTGGTATTAAATTAATATTAAGATCCATTTCGTTAGATCTGGTGATCAATTTATTTGGCAATCGCCAATGGCAGTCAGCAGGGTTTAAGAACATCAGTTGTTCGACCTGTTAGTCAAATGCGTTTTGTTATAATAGACTTTTTCACTTTTTTTGGTCTTTTGGAAATTGTTGTTTGTGCTGTATTTAGACCCCTCTACCAAGAAATTTGTTTTACATGCACACGTATAAAAATTGCGGTTTTTATCCAACGCAATCATAGGTTTGAACGTTGTTTCAATTTAAACTCTTTTATATATATATATTTTCTGTTTGGTATTTAATTAATATTAAGATCCATTTTGTTAGATCTGGTGATCAATTTATTTGGCAATCGCCAATGGCAGTCAGCAGGGTTTAAGAACATCAGTTGTTCGACCTGTTAGTCAAATGCGTTTTGTTAAAATAGACTTTTTCACTTTTTTTTTTGTCTTTTGGAAATAGTTGTTTGTGCTGTATTTAGACCCCTCTACCAAGAAATTTGTTTTACATGCACACGTATAAAAATTGCGGTTTTTATCCAACGCAATCATAGGTTTGAACGTTGTTTTCAATTTAGACTTTTATATATATATTGTTGGTTTTCTATAACATCATGTTTGCTTCTGCAATGAAATACTCATTTATTCTCCTATATTAACTAATGAGGAGGTGGGCAGAGCTAAGTCATGTTATCCTTATTCTCTTTTCTTTTAAATAAGTATATTCCCACCAGATAAGTGATGCTCGTGACCAACATATTTGAAAAATCACAACTTGTACAAACTTTGAAGAGCTGTTCAAAAACACAAAAAAAAAATGAAGTATAGTCAATGACGGACAAGGAATCAGAGCTTTACATAAGGGAGATATATTTCTTAAATTAAGATGGTTTCATTCTTGTACCAATGTACTGGCTATTAGGCGAATGATTGTCTAGGGGGCTTAAATTCTACCAGCACCGGTATTGATCCAGTGGTAGTCATCTCGGTACCAATTATACTGCACGAGATGTAACTTTTACACATAAATTTAACAATTCATCTAGTTTTGGCATCCGGGTATTCAAATGCAACCACAATAACATTTTTATTTCACCTGATACTTGAGGTGTGTGGGTGCTTATAACTAAACGAATTAGAAAAGAATATCCCTTTTTAGTGTACTCAGTAAATAGTGATGCAATTTCTAGCAAATGAGTGCAGACAAAAATATTTGTGCATGGTTTATAACAAATGTTAAAGTCAGATGATGCATATTTTAAGCTTTTTTGTTGTTCTAAAACATACCTTTTTGGATTGCCTTAAAATATACCTTCTTATGGTCGTTCTTTCGTTTGATCCCTTTGTGTTGTACGAGAGGACAAGACAAACCCTTAAATATGCAGTTTCTATAGCATGTACATTTAGGACAATGCCAGAATTTTATATGAACATTTTTCGACAAACGGCATGACATTATTCTACTTTCTGTTCTGTATTTCCTATTTGGTAATTTGCTAAAAATGTAACTTTAAGTTTAAAATCGAAGTATAGTTAATATTTGACTGAATCATAAAAACATATATAGGAATCGTATTCACGTACATGAAGAGTAAAGAGTAACTCTTTGTTCGCTATGGTTTTCTTTCCTTGAGATAAACAATACTGTTTTAGAAATGTATCCATACACTTCTATTGGAGATAGACCATGATTACTTTAACTGTGTAATATCCCTAGTTCTGGACTTCTTGATTTGCTAAGAATTGCTTAAAGGTTGAGTTCAAACCAGACAAACAGTTTGAGCATAGTACTACTAAGATAATTTTGAAAACAATTATTTTACAGCAATAATGCATGAAAAATAATAGAGATACAACAATATAAGAACATTTCCACTGTACAAACTGGATGAATGAGCTATTATAATCCATTGGGAATGTGGAGAACAGTATAGTTCTTACAAAAACTCGTAGAGTGTAGAAAATATCGTATTATAGTGATATAGGGAGATAGACCATACCACTTGGACATCCAATATATAGTTATCTCAATTTTTATCAAAAGTGGACATATAACACTTTAGGATTCACAAGACGATTTTAAACGGTCAAAATGGAATATTATCAGTTTTTTTTTAGTTGCATATTTCTGCTTTTTTTTACCTACAACATGTACAAGTTACACTTTTTGCATTTGTAGAGTAATTCCTAATAAGTAAACAGATTTTATTTCTCCGGAATAAGTTAATGTAGTTTTGCAAGAATCGTTTATTTGGTTATCAAAGGTACCAGGCTTATAATTTGATACGCCAGACGCGCGTTTCGTCTACATAAGACTCATCAGTGACGCTCAGATCAAAATAGTTAGAAGCCAAACAAGTACAAAGTTGAAGAGCATTGAGGACCCAAAATTCCAAAAAGTTGTGCCAAATACGGCTAAGGTAATCTTTGCCTGGGATAAGAAAATCCTTAGTATTTCGAATAATTCATACTTTTGCAAACAGTAGATTTATAAAAATTACCATATAATTGATATTCATGTCAACACCGAAGTGCTGACTACTGGGCTAAAACTAAAACATTTTCTGTCGTTATGGATATACTTTTAAAGTTATTCTTATATTATTTTAATTTAACTTACCTAAGAGTTATTTTAATCTAACTTAGATGAACCTTATTTTTATTTAACTTACATGGACATTATTCTAATTTAACTTGCATAAACGTTATTTTTATTTAACTCAGATTACCGTTATTTATTAAACATAAATTGACATTATTTCAATTCAATTAACTTATTTGAACGTTAGTTTTTTTAACTTTCATGAACGTTAATTTTATAAAATTTTCATAAACGTTACTTTAATCTAACTTACATGAACGTTATTTTTATTTATCTTACATGAACGTTATCTTTATCTAACTAACGAAGACATTTTTCTAATTTAACTTACATAACGTTATCTTTATATAACTTACATTAACCATTTTTTTGTAACTCACATGAACGTTCTTTTTATTAAACTTACATGGACATAATTTAATTTTTTCATCATAAAAATTAATGTTATTGTTTTTTCTAACTTACACGAACATTATTTGTATTTAACTTACATAAAAGTTATTTCTATCTAGCTTACAAAGACGGGTTTTTTTTTTCTAACTTACAGGTAAGTTATTTTTATTTAACTTACAAGGATTTTTTCTAAACTTACATGAAGGTTATTTTTATCTAACTTACATGGACGTCATTTTAGTTCAAATTACATGAACGTTGCATTCAATCAACTTACATGAACTTTATCTTTTTCTCACTTACAAGGACGTTTTTTTTTATTTAACTTATATGAACATTATCTTTAAATAGCTTACTGGACGTTATTTTTATTTGACTTACATGAACGTTTTTTTAACTTAATTCTAGGGAGAAAAGTACCATGATATGCAAAGTTGACATGCATTTTGAACCATTGCTTAATTTGATCTTTAACTCCCTATACTCATTCTTTTTGTAAATTAGATTGTCAATCAAATATTTGTGTTGATTTAAGGAATAATCATAACACATTGATTGTGGCTGTGTTTACACCTCGAACATTACTCTTATAGAGAGCAATTGGAATAGTTGTAAGGCCTATCGTCAACTAGATTATTTGTTTGTTGTTTTTTTTTCCCCCTTTGATGGACATAATATTTTTTCTATTACTGCAGACGATAGAAGAATAAACAAACACGTAAATTATATGTTCACCCAGTTACATTGTTTAAAAACCTGTTATTGTGTAAATAATATTCTCCTCCATTTAGCCCATATGTATCAGAACAATACGATACAATTGTTACCTGAGAGGGGACATCTATTTTTCCAAACCAAGTTTATTTCTATACTTTCCGCAGAATGTAAAATTTTGCCCATCAAAATCCAAAGGAGTTTTACCTTTCCGGAAGGCATTATGGTTTTAACTGTATTATAATATAGGGGATACTAGCCTTTATCATTTTCTCAACAGCACATTTTAATTTTCGAGGTGTAAAAATAGTCTTTTCCACAATTTGTTATGATGAAACTTAAATGAAGGAGCATAAGTTAAACAAGTCTCTTTGATAGCATTTGATAATCAGCTTACCGCGGAAATAATTGATAAAAACCTCCTTGTTTGTACGTTAATTTTGTAGTGAGCTGAACTATAAATCATCTGTTCATGAATTATATCGTTAATTTCATAGAATCTACAATACACGTTTGTGTGCTCCGAATTCTTCGAAGGATCATACATCTCAACATTGCGCAATATTTATTAGCTTTGGAATATTGTTGTTTTAGGATTACAACACACGATATATACGAGTTCCCAAAAGACTCGTTTTAATTTTTGTCGTGCGCTGAACTGTAAACCATCCGTTCTTGAATGATACCGTTAATTTAATAGTATCCACAGGACGTTTGTGTGTTCAGAAATCTTCGAAAGATCATACATCTCAACATTGCGCAATATTTATTAGCATTGTAATATGGTTGTTTTAGGATTACAACACACGATATATACGAGTTCCTAAAATACTTATATGTACAAATCCAATATTAAATAAGCCATGCCAGACATTTAATACAAAGTAAACATTATTACATTTAGATGTTTCTTATTTAGATCAATATTATCTCCCTTGCATTACAACTTTGAATTACTTGTTTTAACAAACGCATCAGCAGTATCTTAAGAAGATAAGACCATTGTCTTTCGATAAGTTTACATATCATTGGACATCATACATACTTTAAAAATCAATCCGTGAAAAGATTAATTTGAGTGTATATTTGTTCTGTTTTACAATCCGTCCAACAGGAAGGTAATAATCTGTAACAGGTATATCTATCATGTGACTTGTTATGACGATTAACCCGTTTATAAATACACATTATTGTCATCAAGTGGCAATGGCGGTAGTTTAAAAAAGGTGTTTTATGAATAAGATGAATGAACGAAATATCAGGATTAGTAATGTTGATATTTTATGAGTAATCTAAATAGCGAAAATTTACAATATTCATATCTCAACCACCTGTCCTTTGTTTGAACAAAAAATCTACAGTGAAAGTTAATTACATTCATACATGAAAGGACAATATTTATCAGAGGCGTAACTACAAATTCGAAACCTAAATAATTTTCTGAAGACAAACTGAAAAGCAAGATTCGCACTAATAAACGAAAGGACAGAACTTTTTTAATCTATTAATAACATTTTTATGTTTAATGTCAAATGGGACCAATAGATCTAGATAAAGGGACATGCAACTAAATAAATTTTACAATTTCATTTTCACAAAATTACATGTACATAGCTATGTTTCTGCTGCATTACTCTGTTCAAACATTGGTCTACTATTGTTGTTGAATTATTTGCACATGTCATCAAATTAATTAATTTTAATTTTTGAAGTTCATGATTTCACTCTTTACAAGAAGTATAAGCACATTTTTTGAAAAATCCATTTTCGTGATAAATTCCAGATTTAGACATTTCTACTTTCTTTTCTTTTTTCTCCTTAAAAGTCTTTCCAACTACCTTAAAGTTTTAGTTTTTTTCTTTCTTCGATTGGATTCACATCTTGATGTGTATCTGCAGTAGCTGTAAAATGCAACTAGAGCAATATGGTTTTAAGTTATGACATCGGCGACAGAACTATAAATACATCGTATCAAAGTTCTGCTATCTTTTAAAAGGTTTATTGCACAAACAATATTGAAAATCGTCTCTTAGGAATTTAAATAACACTAAAATAAAGTTTGTCTAAAGATATCGAAGGGACATTCAAACTCATTAGTCGAAAATAAACTGACAACGCCTTTACTGAATAAAAACTCGAAAAAGAATAAAAGACATGCAACAGTATACAAAAAACTACATAGAAAACTTAAGACTAAACAACACGAACCCCACCGTGTTGCTCCTATTAAATTCGTTGATTAGGTATGTCAAGTGATAAGGCATCACACGATATCGGGTTGGCATTGGACCCTCATCTAACCCTAAGACATCCCCAAATTAAAACAAATTATCGGTCTCGTAAATGTTTTAACCCTGAAACTTAACCAACGGTGAAAAGTTGAAATAAAAACACGTTTTACATTACAAAGTTATTGAGGCCGGGTTACGTATCTGACGTCACAAAGCCGTGAAATGCAATTTTAAGAAGACATGAGAATAGTGATACAAACCGTGGGAACACCGATAAGGTGATTCAACAGGACCAGACAAAATAATATCTGGCGATTCTGTTTGACAAACCAGGAGAATATAGCGACTCTTCAAAACATTGAGATAATCCATGAAGAACAAAACACGACTGATAACTGGTTTTCTGTTTAAACTACTGACAATTACAAAAATGTTAATCACTTAATTCACATTTTAAGGCAATATCTAAATGATCTGTTCGTTTTCTGCCTTGAAACGTTTAACAGTTATACCGGGCTTTGAACAAGATCATGCATGCCTGTAATTCTTTTGACATGAACATGATGAATGTATACATTCTACTTTGAAGTCAAGCCACCGATATTACAGTGTGGGATGTCATTATCCAATATTAGTAAATATTGTACAATAGAGCTTGCTTATAGCAACTGCGAGCAATCGTTTAGAAATGGTTAGTTATTATATCTGTATTGTACCAGTGTATTAGTATTTTTTACACCATAAGTATAGCCTGAAAAATTTCTATTCCTATGCTGGTGTTTATTTAATGCCTTTTTATGTACCTTCTGTTAATCCACTGATAAGTATTTAAAAGGGAACGTGTTGGGACAACAGGAAAATACTACTATGCCCAACCTGTGTGCCTGTCCTATAAGAGGAACTGTGTCATTGTTGTTTTTGTTTTTATTTGGAGGAGGAGGTAGGCTGAAGGGTTGTCTTTTTCGTATTTTAATCAGTTAATTTTTTTTGCCCTTTTCAAAAATTCGGTGTAGATTACAGAACTTTGTTGGTCTCTGTTATATGAATTCCCATTTTTTTTTTTTTTTGCAAATCGGAAAATTTAGAGCTTCACACATTGTAAAGGTACCAGTCTAGAATGTATGTTGAAACATAGAAGACTTTTGGGTATTTTTGTTGTTAAATTGCTTTTGAATTGATATCAACCTAATTTATCTGTTTGTAATATCGAAATGGAAATATATACTTGAATTTTAACTTATAATCTATCAATTCTAACTCAAACATTAATTTGAAAATGAAATCGAACTATTACATGTATTATATGTATTAGTCAAACTCGAATTTTAATTGTTCACTTGATGTATTTCTATCTTAAAAAACACTTAATCACTCAGTGATTTTATCTCCGATGAAGTCTTATATGATGAAAAACTGTAGGTTTGTTTGCGATGTTGTATGATTAAACAAATACGATATATACGAGTTTCTAAAAGACTACGCTTTACTAAGATGTTCAAATATTATGTAAACTATAACGAACGTTTAATCCAAAGTAAGCATGAATACATTGATTTGACTTTAATTTAGATTAGTATTAATGTACCTCCCTTGTGTTAGAATTTGAAACACCTTGTTTTTCAAAAGAAATAACCAAAATAACCTTGATAATATTACACCGTTTTCTTTCAATAGAAATGGATATTATTATACAGTATACCTACTTTAAATTTTACTCCGTCAATACAGTAAAATGAGTGTGTTTTTTTTTTTTTCTTTTTTTTTTTGTTTTGTAATCCGCCCACCAGGTAGATTAATAAAGGTTACAGATAAAATTATAAGTTATCATGTGACTAGTTATGACGATAGCCAAGTTTATAGATACAAATATTAAGTGGTAATGGCGCTATATTTAAAAAGGATGTATGAATACGATTAATAAAAGAATTATCAGGATTATTGATTTTGAAATTAAGTTACTAATAAGAATATTGAAAACTGTCATATTTTATACTTTCTGTCAATAGAGTGAAAAAAAAATAGTTTTGTAATCCGCCCATAAGTAAGGTATATAAAGGTTACAGCTAAAGATATCGTGTTATCATGTGACTTGTTTTGACGATAAACACGTTTATAAATACAAATATCAAGTGTTTAGAGCAAGATATTTAAAAAGTGATTAAAGAATAAGATGAGCAAAATAATTATCAGGATTGTTAATGTTGAAATCTAGTTACTTATAACATGTATAAGAACAATTTATCATAGGCATAACCTTAGATACGACGGATAGTTGTTATTCGGAATAAGAAAAAAGAAAGTCAAAATTCACATAGGTGAACGGACACACGTATATAATTAATATAATACATAGATATAAGAAGATGTGGTAGGAGTGCCAATGAGACAACTCTCCATCCAAGTCAAAATTTATAAAAGTAAACCATTATAGGTCACAGTACGGTCTTCAACACGGAGCATGTACATATAACATGTATAACGCATTATTATTCATCTGTCGCTCCATGTAGAAATACAGTATTATTCATCTTACGTTAAAATCCTTTGAAAATCATACTTTCATTTAACTATGTTGCTTAATGATATTTGAAGTACTTGCTTGATATCTATAGAAATCTCAAGTGCTGTTTCTGACACCATACATATCTAAAATAATGTAATGTTATAAGATATACTTCCGCTGAATAATTGATATATTCAAAATTTCGTATATGTTGCACAGAATTTATTTTATAAGGTAAAAAAACAATCTTCAATCTCTAAATGAATGTATTTAAGAGTTCAGATTAATAGTTTAAATTCCATTAGAAGGGAGATATTAAATACTGTATTCAGCAGTATTTCTTAATATTTAGTGTTTGTTTCGTAGTAAGCATGAGATTAAACTCCCCTAAATACACACCAACGGCATTTGCCCACTGAAAACGAAACCAAAAAAAATGTGTGAATCAATAGCCAAAAAGTAAAATAACATGCATAACAAAAATACCGAACTCCAAGTAATATTTAAATCGGAAAGTCCCTTATTAAATTGCAAAATCAAAAGCTTAAACACAGCAAACGAAAGGAAAACAACTGTCATATTCCTGACTTGGTACAGGCTTTTCCTTATATAGAAAATGGTGAATTAAACCTAGTTTTATAGCTAACTAAACGTCTCACTTGTATAACAGTCGCATACAATTTTATCATATTGACAACAATGTGTGAACAAAATACACAGATAAACATGTTAAAAATAGGTAAACGGTATTTTCCATTATTTTTTATTTACATTCCTTGCGATATAGACTATATATCTTCTCTTATGGAATAAGAAATATGAGTTGTGTTTTTTTTTATACATATAATAGAACATTTCGTTCTTAACTAATATACTTTTGTGTATATACTGTTTTTCAAAACAATAGTATTTTTGCCGACGAAAACTAATTTAGGGTGATTTAAGTAATACAATACATCAATAAATACTCATTCCTGGTTTTTATTACTTGTAAATAAAAATAGGAATGTTAAGATTTAAAAAAAAATAGTTTAAGCCCATAATGTAAGTGTGAGTAACCACGCCAGTCATGTCAGTTCCTTTCTTTTGTTATTGTTTTTTTTTTTTTTTTTATCTTCTTTATGGTAATTGCTGCATGTAGCAGATATTTGATAGTCTCTATCCAGTTTGTTCACAATTATATTACTCTGTAGTTATGTTTTAAATGTACAGTTGTACGCGTGATCGACATCTAGCAAAACAATACGCTCGAGTTGGTTCTAGGAGTTGGCTTGAACATACGATGATGTGTGAGTTTTTGATTCATTTTCAAGGCATCAACGTATGTTTGTTCCGCCTTATAGAAGTTTGGCTGAAAATTTTGTTATAAACAATGCCATAATGTATGTTCACATTGGAATATCCATAATATACCTTTTATTTCCATTGGAAACAAATACTGCAATATTTGTTCCAGTGGAATTAATACTACAAAATATTCCTTCCACTTGGAACTTATATTATGAAGGAACTTCTACTTCATGACAATGGCATCACTGTGAATTGAGTTTGGTTTTTTTTTTTATTTCTTTCTGTTTTATTTTACATCAGCTTGTAGTGATACTTTTTGTTCTTTTATTTCCATTTCTGGAAAAAGTTACACACTCGTAAATGTATTGTGTAAATGTCACTTACATTCGACGCCTTCGGTCGCTTTGGTATAAAATATGCAAATATGCAAATTCCTTTTTTTACTATAAACTCATGATTGAAAAACAAATGTGTGATAGCTAGGCCTTCTTTGGTCTTTTGATATAAATATCTGCGTAATGGGGAAAGTGCATGCATAATAATATTTTATCCATATATCAAAAGACAAAACGTGTTATATTACGAGCAATGCGCTTTCGCAAACATATGTTATTAATATAAAACATATGTCATAGTTTTAATAAATTAAACCTCGTGTTGAGTTTCAGACTGATTAACTAACTCGTCTTACAACAACGGACACAGTAACGAACTCATCGAGACGTCAATCGGTTTCATTTACAGCAACATCCATATATATAAATAGAGAACATTAACCATTATATTTCATACAAACCAGAATCAACATATCGATCCAAATTTGTCTGAGAAGTAAAACGTTTTCTATACATGCTATAGTGCACTTGAAAAGATGCAAATTTTAACATGTTGCTCCGAAAAATGTTTTTCATTTCTTTATTTCTTTATTTCTTTATTTCTTTATTTATTTCTTTCTTTTTTCTTTCTTTCTTTCTTTTTTCTTTTCTTTCTTTCATTCATTCTTTCTTGCTTTCTTTATTCATTCATTTATCAATAAATTATTTATTTATGTATTCATTTTTTTTTTATTTATTTCTTTATTTTCCTTTGCATCTTGATTTAACTCCATTTATACCTTTCATTTCCAAGATTTTCATATTGATATTTAGACAATGTGATGTTTATTTTTGCTGAACTTATCCTTTTAGAATATCCCCTTGTCATATTATTTCTATCTTGAAAAATGTACGAAAGGAAAAGATTAAATACGATAAGAAATTGTAGGAAATGTTCAATGGAACTATGAATTTCAATTTTACCTTTTTTTATATAATTTGTATTCATTTGAAAATTAACATGGTATCGTAAAATTTATTTGTTTACTTCAAAATTGCATGTTGCATGGTTATACTCAACGCACACTTATACAATTTCCTTCGATAGAGGATCTAAATTAACTTTTCTGAAATATATTTACGATTTCAATATGTAATGACTTTACACAAGATATCACAAAAATATATTTAGACCAAATTGTAGCAATTATTTTTTTTTCGGAATCAAATTAAACTCATTTTAACTTATTTGTTGGTTTTGTTTTTGTTTTTGTTTTGTTTTGTTTTGTTTTTTTTTCTATTCTATTTTGAATTGTACATTAATGCATATTTTTCGTTCGATAGTTATACATAAAAGAGGGAGGACCATAACTCAAGAAGCACAACTGTTCACTGCTTTATCGTCATCCAAGATGAACAATTTAGACAAATCATGCTATACCACAAAGAACTATTAAACATTAGGAACAACCTCAATTCAACAGAAAGCTTCGGTACCGATGTAAATCAAATCGAAACAACTTTATAAATGTCAACAGCCTTAGAACAGTGTGACAGCGACGACCAATCGGAATCAGATACAGAGTATGATGATGTGCTTTTATCTAGAATCACAAATTGTAACCAGTACGTAAATGTCTTTTCAGCTTCGACATCTACTTGTGTGGCATCGTATATTATGATAAAATATTTCTCTAATTCAATATTACTAGACAACAGATCATGCAAAAACCGGTCTATACATAGATTAGAAGATGTGGTCTGATTGCGAATGAAACAACTCTCCACAAGAGACCAAAAAGTAAAATAACCAAAAAAAAACGAGTTCCAAGGAAAATTCAAATCGGAAAGTCCCTTATCAAATGGCAAAATTAAAAGCTCAAACACTACAAACGAATGGAAAACAACTGACATAGAGGTAAATAACTATAGGTCACCGTACGGCCTTTAACAAGGAGCAAAACCGATACCGCTATTGTCGTACAACGCTTGTTTTATCTACCAAAATGGAAGATCTGATAATGGACTTACAACAACACCACCATGAACCATGTGCAGCTTATACAAGAAGTCTATTGACTTGGTCTTTAGATAACAGCACTCGAAGATTGATACAGCGGATAATTTGGTGTAGACTGCAACGATTGTTCTCGGAAGATATGTAAGCTGGGTTACTAAAGTACACTATTAAAAAGTATCCGACGACAGCCTTTCACGTGAATTTGACACTATTGTGACGTCAATGGACTTTCTGGACATAATTGAGATTTGTCTCGTCACAGCCTCTGTATGTAGCTCTTCTCGAAAACTGATACTCTATCCCGGAATAAAAATTACCAGAAAAAATCGAAAGAATTTTTTTTTAAAAGAAATACTTCTGAAAAGGAGAGAAAGTAATAAGAAAAAGACAGAATTCAAAACAAAATAATACACTGACAACTTCTAAGTCGACGAAATGGTGATGTTATGTTATGTTTCGTTTTATTGATTGATATGATGTGAATATAGATAAAACAATATGGAATGTTAGTGATTTCTTTTCAAAAAGGAGTTCAAGTGGATTTTTTTTAGTTAAAGTGTCATTTTTAGTCAAAATTACATTTGACTTATCTCCCTTTTGCTAACGTATCTGTATGCAGTTTTGCTTTGAAAAGTTAAACATTTTGTCATACTCAGAATATCAACATCGACTTAGGTGCTCATTCATGTGCACAAAATTATAAAAACACATATTTTGCAGAGAACACTCCAAAGACAACTTTTTTTTAAACTAAACAATGCAAAATATGTGAAAGCAGTCAACGCACCAACAAATATTAGAAAACATACTTTTTTCTAAATCGAAGCCAATTTAAAACTTTCCTCGGAGAGTTGTAATTGATCTAAAATTTATAACTACATGTATTTGCATTCACTGAATTAGCATTGATGTTTTATATAAAACACACTAGTTTGTTAATGTAAGAACGTCGAACGTTTGCAATTACATATCGTCTAGAAATGAAAGGAGGATTGGCTTATTTGACAATAGGTTTTTGAACAAGCTTTCAGTAACTGAGAAAACTCTTAAATCGGTTATTTGTGTCTTTCGTCAAATTATTTTTTGTTTTTGTTTTTTTTTTTTTTTTTTTTGGGGGGGGGGGGGGGGGGGCTAAGGGCTGACAAGATGAGACAATGCATATGATTGATTATGAGATTGAATCACGAGGATTTTCAAACTTTTTCCAACATATATTAACAGTTTGTTATAATGTTCTGTGTTAAAAGGATTTAGTTTTCACAAACATATTTAAACATGCCACAATCTTTATGTTAGTTTTTTTAGTTTTTTAGTATTCCAATTTGGTTGTTTTTGGATCCTGCCTGCCACAGCTATTTGTTGTTTAAATAATTAGCTTGAATATGTTGGTTGTTTATTTTCCTTTTTTATTTCGTCGTATTTTGTGATCTCGTGACTTTTATAGCTTATTATGCAAGCTGTGTACAGTAGGATTTTGTTCATTGTATCATTTCATATTGTAATCTGCTGTCTTTTGTGTGTCTTGAATCCACCACACCAATGTCAGTTCCTAGGACTCAAAGTTAAGATGTTTATGCTCTCTAGATATCATTTCTGGTATATAGTGTTGTTGAGTTACTTATTTGATACTACTGCTGTTTATCACATACATAAAATTGAGAATGGAAATGGGGAATGTGTCAAAGAGACAACAACCCGACCATAGAACAGACAACAGCAGAAGGTCACCATGTATCTATATCAAGTTCTTTTCAGCTAATTAAGAATATATGCAGAGCAAACAAGTATATATGGAAAAGTTATGATTAGCAATAAAAATCACATCTTAATTTGAAGTTTTATTGATAGTTATTATTTCTTTTTTTTATATTAATAAGATAAGATGAAGGGTACATTTCAATAAGGAATCATATCAAAGGCACTAACAAAACACATACAGGATAAGCAATAGACAGATGTTAAACAAATGACGTAACGTTCTTTCATTTTTTTTTTTTTTTTTTTTTTTTTTATGTAGTAACAATGAGATCTAGAGTACCTAAATCATTCACATTCTGAAACGGCGGATTATTATTATTGTAAGACTGTTCAATTGTATACCTAATAGATAGATAATCATTAAATTTTGAAAAAAATATCATCTTGCCACATAAAGGTATAGTAATATATATATATATATATATGTAATTAAAGATACAAAAATATTTCTGGATGACTTTCTAACTCCTTTCCAATTTGATACAAAAAAGTTATAACAGGAATAGCGAAAATACCACAAAGTACAATAGACCACATCAACTACACAACCCCAGACTCCTCAGGAAAGGAAATAAAGCAGACATTTCTGACTCTTTGGTGCGTATAGCATAGCGTTGTAATCATTCTTTTAGAGGCAGAATTGTTTTTGATAAACTCGTTCAGCATGGCGACATTTTGGGCATTAGAAATGCGCACGTGCAGGACTTAATCTATTATTTCTGTATCCTTGGGGGACTTTTATATGTTAAGGACACAAATAAACACAAATAAAATAGTTTTTGTTGTAGTATTTGGCTCTCAATAAAAATAACATATGCTACCCGCATTGACAAGAAAAGAGAGAGAGAGTTATCAAACCGAATACGGAATAACCCTTTCCGATTCTGGAATGATACAGATACCAGACTGTGAACTAGCAACCCTTATTTATAACGAAAATTATATATACAACATCCCCCCCCCCCCCCGAAAGAAAGAAATTTTCTAAATTTTCCAAATTGCCCGGGTCCTCAACCATTATGTATCCTTGGGGGACTTTTATATGTTAAGGACACAAATAAACACAAATAAAATAGTTTTTGTTGTAATATTTGGCTCTCAATAAAAATAACATCTGCTACTCGCATTGACAAGAAAAGAGAGAGAGAGTTATCAAACCGAATACGGAATAACCCTGTCCGATTCTGGAATGATACAGATACCAGACTGTGAACTAGCAACCCTTATTTATAACGAAAATTATGTTTACAACAATACCAGTTTCAAATAAATTGTGTAAAATATCATTTGAATGACAATTGTGACTTTCCGTCATTTTTACATTTAAAATTACCCTATAAATTTGACATTAAACAGGAAAAATAATTTGGTACATGGAAATTGCATTTCAATAAATAAATAATCACAGTGAGGAAGTAAAGTACTTGAACAAAACAAGATTTAACTTCCTGTATATGATGAACCATGTGTTGCATTATCTTTTCAACATTGGAAAAAACAGATAAGTCATTAACAGGGAAAACCCAACGTTTAACGCTTTAGGTTTCAAATAAAAAAAACTTTGTCTTTAGAAGGCGGGGATTACTTCACATAAATGTTAATGACCTTACGATAGATTTCGTTTTTGTACATTTATGAAAGCTTGCATGAAAGGAAGTTTTCAAATTTTTCCTATTGCATTAATAAATAAGAATGCAAGCTTTGTCGTGCTTATACTATATCTATTCGTATTTCGAAATATCGAAAAACAGGCAACAAGAGTCTCTCACGTCTAAAATCATACCTGTCAAATATGCAGAAAGAATTCATAATGGTCAGCAAATATGAAGTCATTCTGTTCGGTAGAAGTTAAGCAAAATATGACAGAAATATGTTTTGGACGAACGAAACAGACGGATGAAAGGACAAAGAGACAAGGTGCATTTAACCATCGTCATATAGGTCTCATTTTAGGAGAAAAGTATTAAATATTCTATTCATTGAAATTGATTATTTTAAAAATTAATTAATTTTGAACTAGTTAATATAAAAGTAATGTTATTTGTTCACATTTGTTTAGATTTCTCTAGAAAAAAGTATTACCGTACTCAGGTAAATAGTCTATTCAAAAAATTTCTTGACAATTTGAATTGTATTTGAATTGTCAACAATACATAGCAGTAGTAATATCTATATTCATCAGTGCAAGGATATTTCTGTTTATAATCAGATCTTCGTCAATCAATGCAATACATTTCAGTTACCTGATTTGCTCATTCTCAACATATAAAAAATGCAAAATTTAAAACAGTTAAATACAAAATAAAGGATCTGGTCACTCCGGATGCCGCACAAAAGCCATGACAACGAACAAGAAACCGGTAAGGACAAACTGTAGTAAAAAAAAACAGGACGGGTTCAAACAGAAACATTTTGAAAGCAGAGAAAACTGTGCACACTACAATCAGCATGACTTTATCAGATAACAATACGAATACTAAAAATCCTTGCTAAAAATAAGGCATAGGTACTTAAATTTTTATGAAAAAAAATGACGGCCAAGAAAAAGTAAAACTGATTTTCTTTCCGGATAATAGAGAAAATATCAGGGAAGAAAATATAAAGCTGAATTACTCACTTGATAATCCAGAAACTAATCTTTATGAAAATGACGGTCAAGAAAATGAAAAACCGTATTCATCACCTGATATAGCAGACACTCATTTTTATGAAAACACGTTTTAATATTCACTTTGATAAATTCCATTCTCTGATATACCTCGCAAAATAACATAACTGTTTACGGGACGTATTATGGTATACCGTCTGTCCGTCCGACCGTCTGTCCGTCTATCCGTACGTCGTCGACATGTCGGAAAATAACTCAAAAATGTTTTAACCAATTTGCATGAAACTTTGGTGAAGTGTTTATATCTATTGACGTGAACTCCCTTTTTTTTCATAATTTTAGATTTTACGTATCCGAGATATGGGGTTTTATTCCTTCAAAAGGGGGATTTTCCTGTTTTCGGACAAAAACTCAAAAATGCTTTCAGCAGTTCTCATGAAACTTTGGTGAATTGTTTATATCTCTTGACACAAGCTCCCTTTTAATTTTTATAAATTTTAGATTTTACATTTCCGAATCATGGGATATTATTCATAATAAATGGGTGATTTTTCCAGTGTCGGATAATATCTTCAAAGTGCTTTGGTGACCGGTTTATAACTATTAAGATAACCTCCCTTTAGTTTTTCATAAATTTCTGATATAACATTGAGAAGTTATTGAACTTCATTCTTTGAAAAAGCGACTGGCGTATCATGCGCTTATGGCGCAGCTGTTTATTACAGTTCATTCTCGTGTTGAGCTGTTACACTATTCACCCATGGTAGGGTTAGGGTTTAGCGCTTACAGAAATTTTTAACTCCGCCACGTGCACATTCTTTATGTGCCTGTCCCAAGTCTGGAGCCTGTAATTCAATGGTTGTCATTGTTTCATGTGTGTAATATTTGTTTTGCGAAAATTGTTTAGTTATTAGTTTCATGTGCCTATAATTGCTTACAACCATTGTATTTAAACTCTGGTGAATAGTTGTCTAATTGGCAATCACACCACATCTAACTTTATTTCGTTTTCTATGTGGTGTTTTGTATACTGTAACATTGTTTATCTTTAGTACGTATACCCCTTAACCCTTTTTTCAAAAGCCTTAGCAAAAGCCCTTGATCCACGATAGAAAATTTAAATATGAACTCATATTAGATAACTCCAATTTCAACTTTAAATCTTAATCTAAATGAGACTCAAACTTGAAGTCTAACTCAAACTCTACCTCAAAAGGTAACTCAAACTAGAAGTTCAACTCGAAAATTAATGTTAACTCGAACTTTAATTCTAATTATGACTTGCATTCTAATTCGAAATTGAAAATTACTCGAAGTTTAAATCGAAGACTAACTCGAAGTTGAATTCGAACAGTAACCCGAACTTTAATTTGAATCCTAACTCGATGGATTGCCACACTCATCCGAGGCAAATAAAACATGGAAAACGGTTTTAAAATAGAATTCTTTTTTTCTAAAATAGTCACTTGGTTTTACCTCATTAAGTAATGTGATAACCACATTAAAGAATGACAAGGACATGACCACATCAAATACTGGAACGAACATATCATGTAGTGTAAAATCGTCAAATTCTGAAACATCATTATGTAATTTTAAAGCCATAAAAGGAATTGGCAAAACATCATTACGTAACGTCAAAACCATAGTATGTAAAGACAAAATATCATCAAGTAATATTAATACAACATAACGTAATATCAGAGTACCATATAAGACAGCTGTGGCGTTCCATATACTTTGTTAAAGGTCTATAATAACGGAATTAAATCGGTAATTGTAAAATGACTGATGATTAGGAAAACCATGAGTAACTTGCAGGTTTAGTTGATATCTTTAAATACAGTTCCTCTAAATTATATAATGGATTCGATTTTGTCAACAGTTTAAAAAAAACCTTCTTCTTCATTAATTCTGCTGCAATACATTTTTTAGGAATGGAGAAAAAATTTGAAACGCAGTTTATACTTAATCTAAGTAAATCCAATACAAATCAATATTTTAACTTGAGTAAAAGGCCATGGTGTGTCATTGAGAATTACCAAAAATATTTTTTTGATAAAATAAAACTGACTTTGCCCTCTAAAATAGAATTATTCACTCAACAAAAGAATATATCCTTATATGGGAAATTTCTTCCATTTACTACTGTTTTATACCTGTAAAAAATAGTTATATATGTTTAGTAGAAGTGCAAATATTGTATCTTAACTATACGACCTGATTTCAGGGAAACAACTCTTAACATCAGTAATGCGTTTGTAAAGGTCAGTTTAATCTAAATTTTGAAAGCATTCATGTGAAACAGATTTTAAATAATCTGCGTTACTACATTCATGAGAATGTTTTGATAATTTTTTAAATCTTTTAACATTTGAACGAATTGAACAGTGGTATACTACTGTTACCTTTATTTGACATAAACGCACCAGTGAATTTTTAGAATTATATCCCTTTACGTAAGTCTGTTTCTTTATGGTTTCACCGACAGTGCTTTGAAAAACCCTTTATTGATGATAGTTTTTTGTGTTTACGGTTTACGATGCCGCACAAAAGCCATGACAACGAACAAGAAACCGGTAAGGACAAACTGTAGTAAAAAAAACCAGGACGGGTTCAAACAGAAACATTTTGAAAGCAGAGAAAACTGTGCACACTACAATCAGCATGACTTTATCAGATAACAATACGAATACTAAAAATCCTTGCTAAAAATAAGGCATAGGTACTTAAATTTTTATGAAAAAAAATGACGGCCAAGAAAAAGTAAAACTGATTTTCTTTCCGGATAATAGAGAAAATATCAGGGAAGAAAATATAAAGCTGAATTACTCACTTGATAATCCAGAAACTAATCTTTATGAAAATGACGGTCAAGAAAATGAAAAACCGTATTCATCACCTGATATAGCAGACACTCATTTTTATGAAAACACGTTTTAATATTCACTTTGATAAATTCCATTCTCTGATATACCTCGCAAAATAACATAACTGTTTACGGGACGTATTATGGTATACCGTCTGTCCGTCCGACCGTCTGTCCGTCTATCCGTACGTCGTCGACATGTCGGAAAATAACTCAAAAATGTTTTAACCAATTTGCATGAAACTTTGGTGAAGTGTTTATATCTATTGACGTGAACTCCCTTTTTTTTCATAATTTTAGATTTTACGTATCCGAGATATGGGGTTTTATTCCTTCAAAAGGGGGATTTTCCTGTTTTCGGACAAAAACTCAAAAATGCTTTCAGCAGTTCTCATGAAACTTTGGTGAATTGTTTATATCTCTTGACACAAGCTCCCTTTTAATTTTTATAAATTTTAGATTTTACATTTCCGAATCATGGGATATTATTCATAATAAATGGGTGATTTTTCCAGTGTCGGATAATATCTTCAAAGTGCTTTGGTGACCGGTTTATAACTATTAAGATAACCTCCCTTTAGTTTTTCATAAATTTCTGATATAACATTGAGAAGTTATTGAACTTCATTCTTTGAAAAAGCGACTGGCGTATCATGCGCTTATGGCGCAGCTGTTTATTACAGTTCATTCTCGTGTTGAGCTGTTACACTATTCACCCATGGTAGGGTTAGGGTTTAGCGCTTACAGAAATTTTTAACTCCGCCACGTGCACATTCTTTATGTGCCTGTCCCAAGTCTGGAGCCTGTAATTCAATGGTTGTCATTGTTTCATGTGTGTAATATTTGTTTTGCGAAAATTGTTTAGTTATTAGTTTCATGTGCCTATAATTGCTTACAACCATTGTATTTAAACTCTGGTGAATAGTTGTCTAATTGGCAATCACACCACATCTAACTTTATTTCGTTTTCTATGTGGTGTTTTGTATACTGTAACATTGTTTATCTTTAGTACGTATACCCCTTAACCCTTTTTTCAAAAGCCTTAGCAAAAGCCCTTGATCCACGATAGAAAATTTAAATATGAACTCATATTAGATAACTCCAATTTCAACTTTAAATCTTAATCTAAATGAGACTCAAACTTGAAGTCTAACTCAAACTCTACCTCAAAAGGTAACTCAAACTAGAAGTTCAACTCGAAAATTAATGTTAACTCGAACTTTAATTCTAATTATGACTTGCATTCTAATTCGAAATTGAAAATTACTCGAAGTTTAAATCGAAGACTAACTCGAAGTTGAATTCGAACAGTAACCCGAACTTTAATTTGAATCCTAACTCGATGGATTGCCACACTCATCCGAGGCAAATAAAACATGGAAAACGGTTTTAAAATAGAATTCTTTTTTTCTAAAATAGTCACTTGGTTTTACCTCATTAAGTAATGTGATAACCACATTAAAGAATGACAAGGACATGACCACATCAAATACTGGAACGAACATATCATGTAGTGTAAAATCGTCAAATTCTGAAACATCATTATGTAATTTTAAAGCCATAAAAGGAATTGGCAAAACATCATTACGTAACGTCAAAACCATAGTATGTAAAGACAAAATATCATCAAGTAATATTAATACAACATAACGTAATATCAGAGTACCATATAAGACAGCTGTGGCGTTCCATATACTTTGTTAAAGGTCTATAATAACGGAATTAAATCGGTAATTGTAAAATGACTGATGATTAGGAAAACCATGAGTAACTTGCAGGTTTAGTTGATATCTTTAAATACAGTTCCTCTAAATTATATAATGGATTCGATTTTGTCAACAGTTTAAAAAAAACCTTCTTCTTCATTAATTCTGCTGCAATACATTTTTTAGGAATGGAGAAAAAATTTGAAACGCAGTTTATACTTAATCTAAGTAAATCCAATACAAATCAATATTTTAACTTGAGTAAAAGGCCATGGTGTGTCATTGAGAATTACCAAAAATATTTTTTTGATAAAATAAAACTGACTTTGCCCTCTAAAATAGAATTATTCACTCAACAAAAGAATATATCCTTATATGGGAAATTTCTTCCATTTACTACTGTTTTATACCTGTAAAAAATAGTTATATATGTTTAGTAGAAGTGCAAATATTGTATCTTAACTATACGACCTGATTTCAGGGAAACAACTCTTAACATCAGTAATGCGTTTGTAAAGGTCAGTTTAATCTAAATTTTGAAAGCATTCATGTGAAACAGATTTTAAATAATCTGCGTTACTACATTCATGAGAATGTTTTGATAATTTTTTAAATCTTTTAACATTTGAACGAATTGAACAGTGGTATACTACTGTTACCTTTATTTGACATAAACGCACCAGTGAATTTTTAGAATTATATCCCTTTACGTAAGTCTGTTTCTTTATGGTTTCACCGACAGTGCTTTGAAAAACCCTTTATTGATGATAGTTTTTTGTGTTTACGGTTTTTCTCTATCTTTTTTAGTTATGTGTCAAAACACAAAAAAGGTTTAAAAAAATGTCTTAAAAGGGCAACCACTAATAAAAACGATTTCGGCAAAATTTGACCTATTGTAGATATTGCCTTGCTGATAATTTTTGTTGTTTTAAAGTGTCCATCTATCTCTATAGTCTATAGTTTTTGAGATAATAGGCAAACACGTTAAATATTGGTTAACATTGTCATAATAGAGCAAGAACTCCAAAAATGATTCAACTGACGATCATCTCAATTACAGAATTTTGATTTATTTGATAGGCTAATCTTGCTTATCAATTATGCTATTCAAAGTCGCTGAATATCTATAATAGTTTTCAAGACATAATACACCATTAACGAGCAAAAACTCCTGTTGGAATTTAACTGACGTTTTTGTCAAGTAGATTTATATGTAAATCTTATCTTGTTGATCATTTTAGCTAATTTAAGTTTTTATCTTTCTATAATAGTTTTTTAAGAGATTTGACAAAAACGTAGAAAAATTTTTAAAGGATAACAACTCCAATAAGGGGTCGTCAGACCATTTCAAACATGTTGACTTATTTGAAGATCCTGTCTTGCTGATCACTTTTGTTGATTTGAGTTTCTTTTTATCCATTATAGTTTTTTCAGAAATTAGATAAAAACGCAAAATATTGGTAAACTTTTCATTCAAGGGCAATAACTGAAAAAAGGGGTCGTCAGACAATTCAACATGTTCACCCATTTGTAAGTCTTGTCTAGCTGATCATTTGAGTTTCTGTCTCTCTTTTATAGTTTTTCAGTTATAAGACAAAAACGCCAAAAAATTATAACAATTTTCATTAAAGGGCAATGATTCCAATGAGGAGTCAGTCATCTGACAATTTCGACCATTTTACTTTTGTGTAGATCTTGTCTTGCTGAAGATTTTTGCTGTTTGCTCTCTATCTATTCATATGTTCAGGATAACAGGCAAAAAAGGGAAAGTTACATTGGTAATGAATGTCATTTAAGGGCTATTACTCCTAAGAATTCGTCCGACAATTTTGATTTAAATAGGTAGATCTGATCGTTCTGGTCATTTCTGTTCCTGTAATATTTTCTCTATTAATTTTAAGAAAATAGACAAAACTTGCAGTTTACACCTATGTTCTTATTTAGCCATGTCGGTCATGTTTGATGGCAGACGTGGTCATTGCAGTCATTTTTTAAATAGATACCCTTAGGATGAATAAGGCCAATAGTGGTTAAATTTGGCATTGTAGTTTCAGAGGAGAGAATTTTTTGGTAAAAATTAATGACGACGACAAATGACGTCGGACAACGGACTCTAAGTAGTAATGAGAAACGCTCACTTGGACTTATGGACCAGGTGAGCTAAAATCGACGTAAAGACGAACAAGTCAGCAAATCTCTCCAAATAGAACTTAAGACTAAGAAGCAGGTATCCCCTTAAAAACCGAGGTCAAATTCAGGTGCTACAGAAGGGTAAGCAGTTTCTGAACTATGATTGTTTGCTGTCTGTTATTTTACAGTTAAATGCTTTTCTTATCCATTTATTTTTTAAGTTCTTTTATGAATATCAGGAACGCTCAAAGCCGAATATTTGAACACCAAAGATGTATAAGGACCAAAAACGTTGAAGAGCTATAAACCAAATTTTTTTCCGTTGATCGAGATTAAAAAAAAGAAGGGTTTTGTGGTAAATGAAACGAGTGTAATCCCCTGCACATGTTCATAAGCTCCACCTGTGCATCTATGGAGACCTTGTCAGTGGCAGCCTTTGAATGTATTTGGCTCTCATTTACATCAGTTCGGGTTTTTTATTGTTTTATATTCTGATTCACTAGCTTACAACTTTATACATTGTAGAAACACATTGTCGAAGAGGGTACAATGTATCCTTAATATTCAATTTTTGAATTGTGAAATAAACCTGTACCCAACAAAATATTTATACCATATTTTATCATTTTCAAATGAGATTCGAGCAATGTTTGCTTCTCTTCTGTAAATTATTATAGGTTTTATAAGTTAGCTATTAGAGCTACCATTCAAGTCTGAAACTATCGTGATTTTTTTTTCTAAAAACAATTAACAAAGTTAATACTGTACGAAAAAAATATATAGTAATCATAGCAACTCCTTTCTGCTTTAACATGTGTAATGTTTAAATTCTTTACATTCAATGTTTCAACAATCACAAAATTGTCTGAGATTGTTGTGATTCTCATTACTGACATGATTAAGTATTGTTATGCGTGACAAAAACATTTATACTTTTAAAGTCAAATACTAGAACTTATAAAACTGCTTTTTTTTATAATATTCAAATACTATCAATTCCTAATGACTAGTGCAAAACGTTGGACGTCAAAACTTGTTATTAATTAAACCAATAAAGACGTAGATCATTGAGATAAAAGACACGACATGAAATCAGCAAAATAATGAAGACAATATAAGCAACATAATACAATGTCTAACGGTAATGTTTAAAAAAAACACAGTCGCTTTTTTGTAGATTTATTCAAAGATCGATGTTAAAGAACGATAGTACTTTTAAGGTTAGAAAACATATATCGTATCACAATCTCATAAATGTACTTTTAAGTAGTGAGTTGCAATAATTGCGGAGACTTTTGTGAGTAATTGATGAGAAGAACTCTGGATAATTGCGCCTTCCCTCCTATGAGTCACATTAAAAGATAGCACATGTAATGTGGTAAGGATGTAACAATTAGTTTAGTTATGAAGTTGAAGTCATTTGATTTACATGATTAAGGAATAAATAAAGGAAACAGTTGTATAACGCTGTTTAAAAGTCATAAATCGATTAAGAGAAAACAAATCCTGGTAACTAACTAAAACCGAGGGAAACACATTAACTATAAGAGGAAAACAACGGAACAACAGAAACACTGAACTGCAACAAAAACAAACGCCAACATACATAGAAGGGGACCATTTGATAACAACTGCCATATTCCTGACTTGGTACAAGACATTTTAAGAAAAAAATGGTGGGTTAAACCTGGTTTTATGTCTAGCCAAACCTCCCGGTTATATGACAATGTTAAAAAAATGCGAACGGTAAAACTGAATTGAGTGTTTTCTAAAGTTTTTCTGAGTCTTTATTTTTAGGGAAAGCACGTTTGAGTAGTTCTCGTAAATATATGTTGGTCATTGTTTAAGTTCGTCCATCTATTTTGCACACACGTGCTTATATTCTTGTACGTCAGATGCGTGTTCCGTCTACATTGACTCAGAAGTTACGATCAAATTAAAAAAAAAATGTAAAAAAGCAAAATTAAGTTAGAATTGAAAGAGTAATGAGGAAACAAAATTCAAAACGGTTCTGCCAAATACATCTAGAGTAATCTATCCATGGGGTAGAAAAGTATATTAAGTGCTGCCTCATATCTTGACTTATATCTAGAAATGAGGTTCGGTTGAAAACAAAACTTTACGATAAAAGATATGATATCAGTTTCCAAATTGTGAACTTTCCATTTTTATGTAGTAACATTTCAGCAGCGCCTGCATACGGAGTATATATCTCCCAGTTGATGCGATATTCCAGAACTTGTGTTTCCTATCATGACTTCCTTGATAGATGGTTGCTGCTCACAAAGAAGCTATTAAACAAAGAGTTCGAAGTGGTGAAGTTGAAATTATCGCTTCGTAATTTTAACAGACGCCATCACGAGTTGGTTGACCGTTATGGAATATCTGTTTCTAACTAAAATCTTGTCCACTTTCCCCGAATGTGACCTACCGAAATAAACATATCAACGGGTTTGTACTTACATGAGCAATTTGACGGGTGCTACGTGTGGAGCAGGATCTGCTTACCATTCCGGAGCACCTAAGATCACTCCCAAATTTGGCGAGGTTCGTGTTGCTCAGTCTTTGGTTTTCTCTAATGTGTTGTGTACTGTTGTTTGTTTGTCTTTTTCATTTTTTAGCCATGGCGTTTGTTTGTGACTTATGAGTTTGAATGTCACTTTGGTATCCTTTGCCCCTCTTTAAGTAAATGCAGCACTCTGCATACTGGTAAAAAAAATCCATCCAACTATTTTGTTTTCATAATTACTTGACGTGCTAATCAATGAATACATGAAATACTGTTAATTCTTCACTGGCTGTTTTCGAATTATCTGATCAATTATGCAAACTTCATAAAAAATAACATTGTTTCTTTTCAAAATTAGGAAGTTCAGATAAAAATTCCAGTTTCACATTTTTTATGCCAAATTTCGAATAAATTCCAGTCTGGAAAAAGGAGCAAAACCAATACCGTGAAAAATCTATAAAATGCCTAGGTATAAATGTACATGTATGACAAAATGGTAAACAATTCATGAGAGAGAACCGAAGCCGTGATTTATAAAAAAGACAATTTACAGAAGGAAGGAAAAACAAATATGACAAACAGCATACATATTTATGTGTTGAAACATAATTAAAAACTATTAAAAAGCAGCAAAATTACCACCCTTTTATACGTAATTGACAAAATTGCAAAACTAAACTTTAACTTAATAATTATTATGCCAAAATCTTTTTAAAAACAATTCAAGAGAAGGAATATGTTGTAGTGAAAATTACATAACCAAACTACTTTAATTTTGATTTATGATTTAAAAGAACACAAATTCCTGATTTCCTATAAATAACGACTTTTTCCCATGACGTTTGTATGACTTGTTAAGAAATGGTTGATGTATATACAAAAATACTTGTGAGTGGGAAAATGAAGATAGTGCGTTGCATTAGTGAATATAATCAAATTACGTAAATTTCGAGTCGTATCTCCTCGAAGAATTGTTCAATTTATTGCAAGTATTTAAAAGGACAACGTTTGAGAATGTCAAGAACGTCACAGATCGTCAGAGTATCATTGACCTTCCAAAATCAATCCCATGCATTGTTTTATAAGCTCTTTCCTATGATAGTTATATACCAATTAAATTGTCAAAACATATTCAACCAACAACAATAAAATATCATGACTTAAATTTTGAGTGCATGTTTAAAAATGGAAAATTGCTATGATGGATATCTAGAAATAGAGTTTGTAGCACGTAATATCTTCTCGGTTTATTCATATTTATTATTCTTTATTAAAGGGTACATTTCTTAGTGCATTTGTCTTAAGGCTATCTCTGGTGTAGAGTTCATATCCGTTTTGTTCCATAAAACGTAACACTACACTAATAAATTAAGTGGAGTCATGCTGATCACGTTAGGAACGGATACGAATTCTGCGCCGATGATTGATTTCAAGTGTGTTTGATGTGTCATGTCAAATATATCATTCATTAAAACCATTCAAGTAGTGATATTTGTCACAACTTTGAATATTTTTTTTAAATATTAGGATTAGTTATGGAAATATGAGTTCACTTTAAATTTACATCAACCTTTTCATTAATTGCTTCTGTTTTGAATTTTGGTTCCTTAATGCTCTTCAACTTTGTACTTGTTTGGCTTTATAACTATTTTGATCTGAGCGTCACTGATGAGTCTTATTTAGACGAAACGCGCGTCTGGCGTATTACAATATAACCCTGGTTCCTTTGATAACTATTCTTTTAATTGTTCTTAAAGTAGTTTTATATAAACTTATTGAAAGAACGAACTTTGGTTTTAGTCATTATTTGTATTTTGGAGGGGGATTTATATAAATTCAATTATTTACAATTGTAAACGAGTAAAGCAGGGGTAATGCTGTATATGTATAAACAGTGACGAAATCAAATATAATTTGCTATATCTGTGTCTAAGTGTTAAAGAATAAAACCAGCCCAGTTAGAAGAGGAGCACAGTTGTCAATCATTTGACTGACTTTGTGTTGAATATCAGTGTTTATATTCAATTTACTTACTTTTG
Organism: Mytilus californianus; assembly: GCF_021869535.1. Lineage (NCBI taxonomy): Eukaryota > Metazoa > Mollusca > Bivalvia > Mytilida > Mytilidae > Mytilus > Mytilus californianus. The sequence continues at coordinate 33,037,354 of NW_026262712.1, forward strand.
TTTTTATCCATATGACTAACCCTAAATTCAAAATTGTCATAATACATTTGAAGTGAATAAGGAAGGTTTGAGAAGGAAACTGGGTGGATTGCTGTTGAAATCGAATATGTATTCAGGAGAATAATAACCATGGTCGCAAGGTTTGAGAAAAATGTATATTCATCACAAACAGAATAAAGTGTCGTCTCAGCAAATACCTATTCAATTTAATCATCAAATATTTTTTTGTTTAAGTTTGTTATCTATTTTGTACGCAAAGGGATATTTCCTGTAGCACATATTGATTGGAGTGTTATATGAATAAGTGGTACGAAATATGGGTTAATTTGATTTATCTATCCCATAATCTGCTATGACAATGTGAAATTTCCATTGGCCATATGTTAGGTCAAGGTGACTTACATTAGATACAACGTACTTCTTTTTCCTCTGGCAACATTGACTTGTGATATTTTAATACATTTTGTAAAATAAAGACACACAGTTATGTGTCAACTGATCGTATCCTTAATTTCATTCTTAAGCGAACACAAGCTTGAAAACGAGAGGCTAAAGATACCAAAAGGACATTGACAATCACAAACTCATCAATCGAAAACAAATTAATGCCAAAAGACAAACAACAGTATGCAAAACACTCCATAGAAAACTATAGACTGAGCAACTGGTATCCGAACAAAACATAAGAATGGTTTAGCAGATCCTACTACATATGTGAAATCCGTCGTGTTACTCATATACAATATGTTTATAAGTTATAACAAGTGATTAGGTATCACCTAATAGCAGATTGCTAATTGACCCTTATCTAATCTTAATACATCACCCAATTCATAAACCATGGGCCATGAAAACGACTGTTATTAGTAATGGACAACGGGCGTGAATATTGATGTCATACTGATATGGTGCAAAAGACAACAGCAATGTTTCGCAGTATTTTCCTTTTCACAAAAAGATTACTTTAACAGTCAGAGAAAAATGTTTTACAACTCGTGAGAATTGGATATAATTACTTTATATATACAAGTACTCTCGTTATTTCTTTTCAATAAAAGAGATATACTAAAAGGCTTATTTAATATTGCATTGAAATACTCGTTATGAACAATTAGAATGATAAGTACATATAAATCTTATTTAAAGATCATTAATCTGTCTTTATAAATAAAGAAATATAAAACAGTATTGCAACAACCAGGAAATGGTACTTTATGTCAGACATTCCATTAGTAAATTAGTTTTAAGTCACACATTTATGGCAAACATTATTGCTGTCATTAGTATTTGTGTATCCCACTGTGTAATACACATTTAGATAATAAGGTGCATGGAATTCATTGTAATAGCTTATCTGTTCTGCTGTTAGTTATAACCTGAATAAGATGCGTGGAATTCTTTCTTAGAAAATGAGTAATATTACAATTGGAAAAAATAAACCAAATAAATGTATGCGTGTGTTATTCATATTTACTGGGAGGAACGCATAAAATAACATCAATATATTATTATCTTTATTTGTTGTCTAACTAATTGCTTTCATCAGATAACAATTTGCTTTCATGTTTAATCTGTTTGCGGGTAAGACGAAAATCGTTTGAAAAAATGTTCTACGACTCTGAACGTAAAGTAAAAACAATTATCTATTCAAGTAGTTAACAATTGTTAGCTATTATGTGGTTGTCTGACCACTATTAAAAAACATATATTCCAAAGGAGCAATCAAAGACCATAAGTCAAAAACAACATTCCTAAACGAAAAAAAACGGCAAGACAGAATTTGTAAACAATAAATTTTTGACAACAAACAAGATATTGATCAAATCACAATACCGATAAAAGAATTAGATGTAGTTTTAAAGACTTTTAAAGAAGTGATATAACATTCATATCCCATGTACTTTTTGCCGTTATCACAAGTAGTAAACAACAATTCAACTACGTATCAAGATGCCTTAGGTATTATTGATGGAGTTAAAATAGTACGATATAATTTGGTGTGTATGTTATGTGTTCTCAATCTGATTGGTTTTTTATTTTTTTTTTTTTTTTTGGTAATTTCTGCATGTTGTATCCTTTGTTAATACTTCAAGATGTTTCTGAAAAATCGCAGAAAATAAATTAAAAAAAAAAGACGAGAAAGGAACCAATGGGGCATTCACAATCTCATAAATCGAAAATAAACTTACAACGTTATGGCAAAAAAAATAAAAACAGTCAAACGACAAACAGCAGTATGCAAAACACAACATATAAATAGACAGAGCAACAAGAACCCCAACAAAAACCAGGAATGATCTCAGGTTCTCTGGAATAGGTATCACGCAATAGCGGTTTGGAAGTTGACTTTTATCTAATCCTGAAACATCACCAAATTTATAAATTATGAATTTGCTTTCAAAACTGAAGTTTCAATAAAAGAACTTGTGTATTGATAGGTCAATATCTAGGAAATTTTGTCCTTCCTTCGATTCGTGATCTTTAACGAACAAAACTTATTTCCAGTTTAAACATTTTTTTTTATTAGATTATTGTTCTCAATACAGCATATTATTGTTCAATGCTATCACGATTGAATGTCCTTGATCCATACATTCTCCAAATCTATATAAACTAATGTCCTTGAGGATGGGTTTACACGATACAAACTGTTAAGTATTACATAACCGTCTGATAGATATATCAAAATACATATTTGAAATCTTTTAACTGTTAAAACATTAGATCTATCATGTTTATAGAATGTTCAATGAAAAAGATATGATAAATTTTGATTAAACATGGTTTTTTTTCAGTTGTCAACATTTTTTAGAGATGATAAGGAGATACTCAAATATCAAATTTAATTTCACATCATATTTTCAATGCTTCTGAACGCATGGACTTCAAAACAAGCGACAAAAAGTTGTGATTCTAAGTTTTGCATAAGATATTGATTTGACCTGAAAGATGAGTATGAATCCCGACACGTTGATAAATTACCAGTACTGTAAATGAGTCCCGTAACAGTAATATGGAATGTAAAACAAATTAAAAGTAGGTCATTCAGCTGTATTAGTATTTGAATTTTCTGTCATTGTTATTTTTATTTTCCTGTATTATTTAAGATTGAGTTAACATGAATGCAATATAAAAGTATTTGAAAAAAACACATTTCTACATTTAAATGACATTTTTTGTTAAGCATAAACTCATTGCAAACGTGTTGTCTATAAAATTGAACAAGTAATAAAATAATGAGTGAAACAATAGTTCATAAAAAAAGAATAATTTACCTATTTTAATCAACTTAGAGATGTGAAATTTGTTCTTTAAGATCAATCTGAATATAATTAATTTCTATGTTGATTTATTGATATTGCTTATTTTTGTTTACAAACTACACATGGTATTTTTTGCGTTTAAAACTATTTGTATCTATCTTAAAGATGATTTATCATAGTATGAACTAAGAAATTACATTAATTGATAAAAGGCTAGGTGTTTTTCCATAAACAACTTAACTGTAATGTCATACTGATAAGTTTTTAGTACCTTTTGGGATGATTGCACTTGGGATTGTGTTATGACACAAAACGAATTTTCAAACAACAATTATCATTTATAGAGATTGGGAGCCGAATGTTCAAATTATATTATCGATCATTTGTCAGAAACAAGAATTTTTCGCATGTGTATTGCTTTGAAAATACCGGAGTTATTTTAACACTATCAATTTACTTTAAGTATTCTATTGTACGACGACGTTCCCAATAATATAGACGAACAAATTATATTAATATCATAATTGTGAAAAAGCTAGGAATTAATCATATTAAGTGGAACAAATGTTTACTAAAACAGCCTTTAAATACAACGTGGCTTGTGTATCCTCTCAGGATTAGGACATATAGGAATAAGTTTGTTTACATTTTATGACAACTTCTGTGTGTCATGTTTGGGAAAACTTGTAGGTTATGGCTCAAATGATTTTCTTTTTTTTTTCAGATGATTTTCATTTAAAAATTGAATTATTGCTAACGAATAAAACAAAATAGAGACTAACATTTTTAGATTGTTTTCCTTTCTTTTATTTTGATGTATAAACTAGAATATTTACACTTGCGTTATAAAAGTGTACAAGTGACGAATTATAATCAGTACAAGATTCTTTAACATGTTAGGACTATGTGTAAAAAGTAAAATAACAAAAATACTAAAAATTAAACTAAGGAAAGTTAAAAACGAAAAATCCCTTATCAAATGGCAAAATCAAAAGCTCAAACACATCTATCTATCATATTCCTGACTTGGAACATGCATTTCCTTGTGTAGAAAACCTCTCACTTGTATGACAGTCGCATAAAATTCCATAATATTGACAACAATGTGTGAACAAAACAAACAGACATTATAGGTAAAAATGTCAAAACAGGGGTACAGCAGTCAACATTGTGTTATAATCTTTAATCACAATAAAAACAAACAAATATGTCAACAAAGAAAAACAAAATGACATATAAACAAAACCCATAAGCAAAAATGAAAGACGATAATACAAAAAATGACCATAGCACAATAACACAATGGCGAGACGTATAAGTACCGAGCCACGTCCAAAGGATATAAACAAAAATGTACTATACAGTAAAGTTTAATAATTTACAAACACTAATAAAGAACAATAAAAGAACAATGTAACACGTAATTAAGATTATACACAACGTCAGTACCTAGAATCTATACTTCAAGACCATCATGTATAATTTGTGAAGTTTATACGGAATATTTATCACAGGGTCTTGGTATCTTCCAGTGAACTTTTTTAGAAAAAGGACGAGACGTTCTTTAACATAACCCTGGTTCTCAACTTTCTGCTCAGACACTGGTGACGTTTTATAAAGTATGTGTGTTGTGGAACGCATTTTGATGAAATGAAATCAAAAGATCTGAAAAAGCAAAACAATCAATGGTTGTCTTCTTAATCAAATTATTTGAAGAACAAATAATCTTTTCAACTTGCCATATAACTGTGTACATTTAAAGTTTCCAAACTCATTTCAATATTTATATATTATTTAAATAAAATTAAAAAGAATGAACGATTATTTAAATAGTTTTTTACGACCTTAATTTCAATTTGTTCAGGCGATACAATTCAAAAAAAGTTTATGTTCTTGCTAGTCTGCTGCATTTGGGTGGTAAAAGGAGATATAACTTCGGTATCGGAATTGTCTTAAGAAGTTGTACTTTTCCTCAATCCCTTTGTTACTATACTACGCATCTACGTAGAACAAATACCAAATGTTGACAAGACGAATGATTCAATAAACAAGTTTTTTTTATGTATACAAAACAAACGTTCAAACGACATCGGTTTTAAACACTTCTGACATTAGCATAATAGGTATACAAAATCGTCTGCTATATATATTATCATATTCACAAATACAAAATCATGAACTAATGGTACAACTTCCTCATGCAAAGATTACCTTAGATGAATTCGGCTATACCTTTATGTCCCTTGGGTTCTTAAGGCTCTTAACATTTGTAGTATTTATACATCTCTGGCTTTCAAATGTTTGAAATGTTTGGTTTTGAGAGATCCTTAATATTGTTAGTCCGGTATCGGACAAGTATCGGATACATGAAATATCAATTGATAATCGTTGATGGTTACAATGTCTATGTTTCTCGACAAACCTATTGCAACTTACATGTTCAAAATGATATATCCAATAGCATTGTCAGTTTCTATTGAATATGACGTTCGAATCATTTATTTGACGATGCATGCACATTAATAAATGATTACCTTGTCGGCACATCTGTTTTCATTCAAATTCATACAATTTCTTTTTGACTTCTATTTCTGGCTTTACTAACCTTGAATGTTGATATGTTGACTGAACATCTCTGTACTACTATCACATCAATTAAGTGCTTTGAATTTTAACTCTCTTTCCTTGTAACCTTTATCAGTGTAAAACAAGAGGTGTATAGAAAAAACATTCAATAAAAAGACATAGTGTTGAAAAATATGATATCAATGGTCATGAATTGTAAAGCTGTTTATCTGAAAGCAATATACAATTATTTAACAAGACAATTAATTCTTCAATTAAATTTTATTTTGCCAGATACTTGTCAAGATAGTGTTAACATGTTGCACAAAAAGCTGATTGAATATTATGAAATAGTAGTAAGTTTTCTTGTTTCCTTTACATATTTCTAGTACGCCATTAATTAATTAACTCTAAGGGTCTATAATTCTCTCAAGCCGTTAGAATATCAACAACAAGTTGAATAACTTTATATGTAAACACATTTTGATAAATGACGTACATATTTAACACTAGAAGTCAACTTTTTTTAACGCAGTTTAAATAATGAGTTCATGGGAAAAAGTTCTAACACTTTAAAGGTTGCACCCAAAGCAAATAATGTTTTAAGTGCTAAAATCTCCCTATGTTTTCCTTACTGGTTATTTGTTAACCTAATGAGAAAAGGCAGAAATATTTCGTTATTTACTATTGATTTTTTTTACCTTTTGTTTGGTAAATATCCTCTGTGTAGTATTCGTTAATATTTTATGTAATATCTTATAAAGGCATACACGTATTATCCTGTAAAGGGGCTTTTCTTTTCTTATTATTTGTTTTTTTTTAGTAAGCTTTCGTCTTATGCTATGACAATTAAATACATTAACCATAAATAAAATGAATAGATAACATTTTTCTTTTGAAATATTTTCATATTTTTAGTAGACACTATCCCTTGTATATACAAATACAATAATCACTTTGCATAATATACTTTAAAAAAGGTAACATATACATTAAAAGAAAATGATGTCCATTTCAGATAAAAGAAATTTTGTTTTAACTTATTAATAATTTAAACTTTCAACTTGAAAGTTTTTTTAATATATCATCTAAACTATGTTCTTCAGTCAATATACGAGATGATTTCTCGTCAATCATATCGTATTGCCTAATCATTATGTGTTTTATAAAGTGTGTATGGTTACTCATTTGCAGTGACACGACATATCGCCTTGTCGAATTGACCATGAAAAATTGACAATGACAAAATGTTATAAAGATATGAATGAAAGTAGATGTGAGATATATGTCAATGAGACAGCAACCCGATGACAAAAATAACAACCAAACCTATACACTGCAACATTTAGACCTGTGCTGTTTTTGTCTAAATAAAAATGTTGGCCCATTTGTTTATCCAAAATATGATGCTTAAGATGAACAGTCGTTTACAAAAATTGAACAAACAATAAAGTTAATTATGAAATTATTGATCATTACAACAATGACTATAATGCAGTCAGATCAAAATGAAGCATTATTTTGGCAATATTCCTGTTGGTTATCTTATTATGATATTAAAGGTAACTTCACCAGACCACACATGACATTTTTGAAGATAGTAGATGATAAAAAGGTTATACGATAAATTAGTCCCACATACTATTGCACTAGAAGCAAAATATAGTGAAATGTTAATACTATAAAGTGAATTCTGAGGCGTTTTTTTTTGTTTTTTTTTTTTTAATATTAGTAATATTCCCTATATAGTTATTGATTTTTTTTTAATTATTCTATGCTTGCTAATTGTAAGTTAAAATAATGCTGTTGATCCTATTCATATAAGGAATATCTTGAAATATCTAAAGAAAGACAACAGTAATTTACTCATGTTCAAAATCGATGTAGAAGATACAAATAAAGGTAACAGACGAAACCTCAGGGTATCGTATGATCTCCAAAAGGAGCGAGACCGGGTGCGTCGACAACAAAAGAACCTTCTGTTATTTATGAATCAGATTCAGCCAACTATTAATATTTGCTTTTCGTAAATTGTTTTATTATAAATTTGGCCGTTAGTTTTCTCAATTGAATTGTTTCGTATTAATCATGTCGGGGTCTTTTATAGCCGACTGTACGGTATGGGTTGTTTTAATTATTGAAACGCCGGATTGCTCCACCAATAAAAATTTACCGCCAGGAATTTGCAAATAGTGGTGAAATTGGCGTTAAACACAAATTAATCATTCAGATCAATCAATAATCAATTTTAACCTTAACTCATAAAATCTCATTTCCATTATTATCATTTCTTTGTTGTAAAACCAATTACTTTCTTTCATTGTTGGAATGTTGCCTTTATGCTAAATCTGTTCGGGAGGAGACGAAATCGCGTGAAAACAATTCTGAAGCTCTGAACGTTAATAATTGATTTGTGTGAGTTGTTTCCTTTTTTTAAGCCATAATATTGATGTTTGGTCTCCATCAAAAAATGAAGAATACCAAAAGAGAAATAATCGATCATTAGCCTAACACAAACAAACGCCGGCATGCCAAACGGAAAAATAGACATAAACAAGCATACAAATAGTGCACACTAAACAGCGAAAGATTGAACTACAAACCGAATGACCAACTTGAGTTAAACTCAATTTTCTAAGGGGAACTCGGTTTTGCACACACTTATTGCGCTCGTCATGATTGTCGTGGTACTTCATGTTGTCAGATTTCCCTCTCCTCATTTGGTTTCGTTTTACCTTTTCCCTAAATTGCAACATCGTCCATTACAAAAACGGGTTTAAAACATCAGAATGATACAAACAACACTCATCTAATTCGTTTTCGGGATATCTGTTTGCTGTAGTCAATACAAGTTTAGTCTAGACTTTTATTCAAAATGCTCGTTTTAATTTTCATTCCTTTCAGTCTCGGTATTTTGATTTTTAAGAGGACAAAAAAGAAATTCAACATTTGTTATGATAAATAGTTCTATCGACTTTTATCAAACTAAACAACTTTATCATTCATGTTATAACATTTGAATTCTTTCTTTTGAAAACAAACCAGGTAATAATCGAACCAAAATATTGATAAAGGATGTAAGATGTAGTTTTTAAAGTATATATAAAATTCTTAATCGGTGTATTTTTTACCACTATCAAAAGTAGTAAACAACAACTCAATTTAAGCATCAACATGCCTTAGCATGAAACTTGTAGCAGGAAACCATTAAAAGATTTCAGGATTGATGTAGCCAATTGAAATAATCTTTTTTATGTAATCGGATATTGATGTAGAGATAAGAAGATGTGGTATGAGTGCCAATGAGACAACCTTCCATCCAAGTCACAATGCGTAAACAGTAAACAATTATAGGTCAAAGTGCGGCCTTCAATACGGAGCATTAACTCACACTGAACAGCAAGCTATAAAAGGGCCCAAAATGACTAGTGTAAAATAAATTCAAACAGGAAAACCCACGGTCTAATCTATATAAAAAACGAGAAACGAGAAACACTCAAGAACCACATCAACAAACGACAACCACTGAAACAGTTCCTGACTTAGGACAGGTGCAAACAAATGCAGCGGGTTTAAACGTTTTAACATGCGCCAACCTTCACCCTAATCTGAAATAGTAGTGTAACATTACAACATAGAAAGACACACTATAAAATATCAATTGAAATGGCTTAACTCAACCAAAAAGATATATTAACAAAAACAAATGTCTTGTCTAGTGAGATTCTAAAGATTGTTAATTTGATGTCTGAAATTATCAATCCAATATCACTGCCAGTTTCTTCTGAAAAAAGACATTTAAATCATTTATTTGACGATGCATACAACACAGTGAATGCTTACTTTGTCTGTGCATCTGCTTTCATTCAAGTTCGTACAATTTCGCTTTCTTTGACTTCAATTTCTGTCTTAGCTTACATTGGCTTTTGATATGTTTACTAAACATCGCTGTACTACTATCACATCAATTAAAGGTTTGCGGTCTCATTCTCCATCTTTGTAACCTTTTCCGATGTAAAAACAAGAGGTTTTAAAAAAGAAAAAAAAATCAATCAAAAGAAGTTGTGTTGAAATGATATGAAATCAATGGTCATAAATTGTGAAGCTTTTTATCTGAAAGTAATATACAGTTATTCAACAAGACAGTTACTTCTTCAAATGAATTTAATTTTGCAAGATACTTGTCAAGATAATGTCAACAGTTGCACAAAAGCTGATTGACTATTGTCAAAAAAGTAAGAATAAATCTCCACACATTTAACAACGTAGACTATAAGTGTTTATGCTGCAAAATAAAACAGGTTTGAATGAATAAGTATAATTGTTTTATATGATTTGGTCCATATCAGATTGGACATCTTAATGAGTCAAGGAAATAAAGTTACATAATCTTTGAACATTGCAATCTATCTTATAAAAACAGTAGACAAGAACATGCGTTCTATCTATCAGAAGTTAGATAATTAAAAAAAATCATCATTCAGTTATAATTCATTCAGGGTTAACATGATTGATATAGACGATTTATGTAGCAAAATAGAGAGACAATGTTTCAAACAAAGTAAATGGGAAAAATGTAAAGAGACCTGAAAATCAAACAGGACATACACTTCTGTACGCACACTATCAAAACCAATATAAATATACAGCCATCCTAAAACTTTGATTAAGTAAAGGCAATTTCAAATTAGAATGCGGAAGCGTTATTACACTCTACGTATGATACTCGAATTATTTGCGAAACCCAAAACAAAGTAATTTAGAAAAATGAGAACAAAACGTTCTTTTTAAAAGATAAAACGAAACTGTTATCTTCAGATTGTAAATGAATTGAAGAACGCTTAAAATCGCTTTTTGGTAATTTAAGAATTTCTGTATAAAATACAAAATTTGTAAATTCCATTTGATGTCGATTCATAACATTCTTTACACAGAAGCTAGACTACATCGATTTGAACATTCTTTGGTTCAAATTAACTGCCATTTTTGCAACACAAAAACAGTTTTTTTTTTTGTTTTTTTTTCATAATTGTAAGAATATCTACCAATTAATATTAGAATTGCAAACTATATTAACAAAAGTACACTACACAGTAGGTATTTATGACAGGTTTTTAAAGGAAAATATATAGCCTAATGTACATAGTCAAATGGACTATATGGAAACTTCGGAATCTAATAAAGTTTGAAAACATCACTTGCAATAGTAATAGAACTATTAGACAATTCTAATGTGAACTAAAAGAAAATATCGTTTTGCGTTTAAATCATTTACACAATAAAGAACCAGATATCAATAATGATCTGGCACACTTATTAGATCAGATATGTAATAATGAGGTCAAGTGTTTACTTTCACATTTTTACAACTTCAATACATTCAATTAGAAAAACATGTGATTATGTCTACTTACTTATTACATTTACATGGTTTATAAAAAAAATAGAGCAACGTACATAAACTGATTAAACAGATATCACTGTTTATAGATCTGGTGTGATCGATTTAATGTATTACGTTGGGTGTGTTGGACTTTTGTGTTAAATTGATATAAGAAAACTACAACATGTAATTTTATAAGTTATCTCATGAGAAAGCAACACAGGGATCCTAAGTATGCTCTACTTTGCTACTAAGGTCATTGTAAAAGAATATTTGAAATAAACTGTATTTGAATTAAAAAAAAAAACGCTTAAAAAATTCTTAACATGGTTGATATCCTCTTCATGTTCTTCTACAATTCTATTATTGGTCCAATTAATCAAATCTCAAGTATTGATTACCATAATCTTTATCTTAGTTCACAGCAGAAAAAAATAGTTTAAAAAACAGTTTTGCGTCATTTGAATTTTTAAAATGTATCTCCACGATAATCAGCAGATATTAAACATCCCGGTTATAGCATAGTGTTCTTCATATAATATCTTGTAATACGAGTTCTAACGGTAACTCAAAAAAAAAAGAGCTGATTTTACAAACATAAGTCTGCGGCAATCATTAAGAACTCCAAAAATTTTGAGCAGTGTGAAATGTTGTGATGTTGCCACTCCATAGATTACTTTAGTGTCAACATACGAATTGATAATTGCAACTTATATCATTCTATTTATCTTTATTTTATTTTTCATTGTGTTCCCAGTCCTGAAGGTTTATTGTCCTTTTAAATTTGATTCATTTGTATTTCCTATATTTGGATTTGACATATTTTCTAGAACACTATTACTGAAATTACTTTCAAGGTCTTCAGTCTTCCCAAACTTCTCTTAGAAAATCAATAAAAAATTACTTAAATAACTTTATATGTTAAAAATTTTTTATTAATGACGTTAATTTAACGTCAGAAGTCATACTTTCGACGCTGTTTAAAAAATTAGTTCATGGGAAGAAATTCTAACACTTCAATGGTTGCACCTCAAGCAATTAATGTTTAACATGTTTTAATTGCTAAAATATTCCTATGAGTTCCTTATTGATACTTGTAAAAATAATGAGAAAAGACAAATAGATTTCCTCATTTGCTATTGTTCTTTTTTAACTTTGGCTAGGAAATATCTTCTATATAGTGTTTTGTTAATATTTGATATGATATCCGTTGAAGGCATAAACGTATGGAGAGTTTTAATTTTTTCAAGTTTTGTTTTTCATTTATAGTTAGCTTTCGTCTTATGCTGTGACAATTAAATACATTAACCATATAAAAAATACAAAAACAAAATCAATTCTTCACATTTTCTTATGAAATGTTTACATAATTATGATTTATTAGACACTCAGTGAAAAGAAATGTCAGCTTGTAGAATAGACCAAGAATAGTTGCCATTGAGTAAATGTTATATAGAAAAGAATGAGAGTAGATAAGAGATATTCGTTTATGAGACAGCAACCCAATGACAAAACTAACAAATAAACACTTCAAAAGCTAACAAAACCTTTAAACAGACTTATTAAGAAGGGATATAGTTACGATACTGTTGTCAGGTCATTAAAGATTGCATATTTTGGCTTTAATATTGATTCACTTATAGGGTCTTTGCATCGGAATTAAACATATTTATTCTAAAACCAGTTGTTGGCATGACACGGGTTATGTTCTTCTCATATATTTTATGATGGTATAATACTAAACCCCTAACAGGAGGGATTGTGCCTGATATTCATATGATGAAGACAGAATCGTTCAATCAGTTTAATTGAGGTCTGGATCTGGCATGTCAGTAACTGCTAGTAGTCTGTTGTTATTCATGTATTATTGTCATTTTTTTTTTTTTTTTTTCTTTTGTTTCCTATTATGACATCGGTTTCGGACTTCTCTTAACCTGAGTTTTACTGTGCGTACTGTTGTACGTTTGTTTTTTCTACATTGGCTAGAGGTATAAGGGGAGGGTTGAGATCTTAAAAAACATGTTTAACCCCGCCGCATTTTTGCGCCTGTCCCAAGTCAGGAGCCTCTGGCCTTTGTTAGTCTTGTATCAAATTTTTAATTTTAGTTTCTTGTGTATAATTTGGAGTTTAGTATGACGTTCATTATCACTGAACTAGTATACATATTTGTTTAGGGGCCAGCTGGAGGATGCCTCCGGGTGCGGGAGTTTCTCGCTGCATTGAAGACCCATTGGTGGCCTTCGGCTGTTGTCTGCTCTATGGTCGGGTTGTTGTCTCTTTGACACATTCCCCATTTCCATTCTCAATTTTATACAGAGGGTAGCATACAGACCGGTGTTGTTTTCTATAATATAAAAATGTTGGCCAATTTGTTTATCAAAATGATGCTTGAGATGATCAATCTTTTACAAAAATGGTACAAATAATATCGGTAATTAATGATGAAAGAACTGATAATTATACCAATGATTATAATGCAGTCAGATTGAAATGAAGCATTATTTTGGCAATATCTCTGTTGGCTATCATATTATGATATTGAGGTGACTTGAACAGACCACACATGATATGTTGAAAGATAGTATCTGATATAAAGTTGTTATATCATATGACGGTACAGCATCTGAAAAGAAGAAAGTATCCTCTGGTAAAAAACTCTTTTTTTTTATATGTCTAAAAATTTAAATGCTATAATGATTACAATTTGTATTTTTATGATTATTTTTAAATTGAATATGCTCTGATCGTTGTAAGAAATGATAAAATTTTCAAAATATGTAATGTTCATTCAGTAGCTGTTACGATAAATTATTTGTGCGATTATCAAGCGAGTGAAAAGCAAATTTGTAAGAAATGAATATAAATATACAAAAAAGATAATTCGCTAAATTTGTCTCGCATGATATTACACTAGAAACAAAATGTTGAGAAATGTTAATACATTTAAGTGAATTCTGAAGCGTATCGTTTGTTTTAATATGAATAGTTAATGTTTAGAAAAATGAATCTATGAATGTTAATTCTGAGACAGAATAATGCTGTTGACGCTTTTCATTTATGGAAAAAGCAAAATAACAAAAATAAGGAACTCCAACGAAAATTCAAAACAGTAAATCCCTTATCAAATGACAAAATCAAAAGAATGGAAAACAGCTGTCATATTCCTGACTTGGTAAGGCATTTCCTTAGGTAGAAAATGGTAGATTAAACCTGGTTTTATAGCTTACTTAACCTCTCACTTGTATGACAGTCGCATAAATTCATTGTCCATTACATTGACAACAATGTGTGAAAAAAACAAACAAACATAATAGGTAAAAATGTCAAAAAATTGGGGCACAACAGTAGACACTGTGTTATAATCTTAATCCATTTGAAAACAAAGAAATATGTCAACAAAGAAAAACAAAATGGCATATAGACAAGGCATATAAGCAAAACTGAAAGTCAAGAATACAAAAAAAAGGACCGTAGCACAATAACACAATGGCGGGATGAATAAGTACCGAGCCACGCCAAAAGGATATTACCAAAAATTAATTAAACAGTAAAGGTTAATGATTTACAAAGACAATATGTTAAAATATCTAAAGTAAGGCAACCGTAATTTACAAATTATCAAGACTGATTAAGAAGATACGAATTAAGATAACCACAAAAAACTGAGGAAATCGCATGATCTCCAAAAGAAACGAGACTGGGTGCAACGACAGGATAATCGTCGTGTCCTTTTCATGTATCATCCGCCATGCGAAGCCACATTCATCCTAAATGTCACAATCAGAACTAGGCCACATTCGGTAAAATTACAGTTCAGACGACTTTCTTGGTATCTAGAGACCGTAGACCTAGATAAAATGTCGCTAGTGAGTTGAGACACCAGATTCATCCCTCAGCATGAAGAATTTTGTGAGTAGATGCTGTAAATTGTATCTATTCATAGTCACTGTTTTAAGATATTGACCTACATAGATCAACAGAAGCAATTTTAGTAATTGCTTAATGATGTCTATTTTGATTCTTATAAACTGTTTTAAAATCTTCGTTTTTCTCGATTTAAATGTCTTTTAGGACATTTAGTATAGTTTTCTTTTAATTAAATGTGAAACGGTAGTATTTTCTAGGCATTACGAATACTGGTAGCCTTTTTAGAATGTACAGCATCATCTAAAACTGACCCATTATCTATATGCCAACTTAACTGAAGTGTTCCATGTTAGCATTCAGAAATACATGCAAATATATATGACGAACTACTTTTTCTCCTGATATCTTTATAAACTGAAGGCTGGTAGCCATTTCAAATGGCATTGAATAATTCTTTTTTTTTTAAACAATACAATTATTTTTTTTCTACACTTCACGTATCCTTCAGCTTGGAAAACATTGTTAGTTGATGCTGTATTTTTTGTCCAATCACAGTCAATGTGTTGTGATATATTGACCTGAATAGCATGCACAAAACAGCAATCTATTTTCTGGAATGTAAATTCTACCGTTTCATCTGAATAGAGCTGAACATAACTATAGAAACTTGGTTTGTTGTACGGCCAATAAAGCTAGAAAAAAAAAGAAGATATCAAGAGGACATTAGAATGAACATTTGGGGAGTAAATTCCTAGTCTTAATCGTTTTTAGGTATATTTATGTATTTATGTATATATTTAGGGGTAGGGGGCTTTACTTCGCTGCATCTTCTTACCTCTCAACTGGTCGTCCCAACAAATTTGTTTTCTCTAAATATTCGTTAGGGGGCCATGAACTGATTCTGGTAATATTTTTACTTTTGAAAACGATTAAAAAAAATACCAGGAATTTATATTACTTATAGGCTGTGTTTAAAGAATAAGCATACACGATTCTTTAATTATGTAATCGCTATTTTACGAAATTTTCCTTTGATCTTGCTGACTGATACCTTCCTTTCTCAGCGGAGTCGAGTGATATGAAAAATTATCGCTAGAAACTTAGGGGGCACGTGGCGTTGCTAATGAAATTGACATGAAATTGACAACGTTGTCATAGGTAAAATAGCGTTAAACAGATTATCATTGGTCATCTCAGCACGATTGCTTTTCTCATTTTCGACGTACCGGCTCAAGCGAGAAAATCAATCTCGTTGAGATGATCAACGATAATCTATAAGTGTTTCAATTGATTCGCTTCTAAACAACGCAGAATTGTATCCTTTGAATTTATGATGAACATAGAATTGATTCAGCAACACCTATGAAAAGCATGCACTACGTGTACAACATGAGCTTTTAGACAGCCGATATGAGGAAGTCAAATGTTTCATGTTGTTACTCTTTATGAAACAAGACATTCCACTTGATTTGAACTTTCGTGGATAGTTGTCTCGTTGGCAATCATACCACATTTCCTTATTTTTATAATGTTATCGATAAAAACAAATTTTATGTTATTTGTATCTTAAAGTATAAAAGTATAAAAGCATTAATAAACTTAACTGTACTTATAATTGCTTTATGAAGATTGACATCAAGTTCTACAAAGCAGTAATAACTGTTGGCATATTAATTGGCTATAAATTTGTAAATGTTTACTCTGGTTTATTATTTTAATCATACCATTATCGTGGATATTTCATTTTACTCGTGTTTAACGGCAGGAATTTGCACTTGTGTAGTATGTCAGTTACACAAAGACTCAAGTACGAATGAACCAAATTTAACTCGTGCAACAACATAACTGATATCGATATCATGACTTGTTACCAAATCAACACCAATTAGAAATAGTAATTTTAAAATGTTTCGGTTTAAAAAAAATTTAAATTATTTTAAATAATCTCATTCTTTCATGACTATGATCCTTTGTTAATGTTAGGCTAAACAGTTTTAGATTTTGGATTTTTAAATATTTTGGTCTTGAGTAGCACTGAAGAGATGTTTATTGTTGAAGTGGGAATCTAGTGTAGTGAAGTTGGTGCAGTTAATATAATCCCAAGATATCGGTAATTCGTACTGAAGATTTTCTTCCTCGTTTCATTGCACTAGTGAATGTTTTTCAATCGTCAATGAGATGAAGATTTGAAATCAAAACCAACGGTGACAAATAGTGTCTGTTTCATTGATTTAAATATATTTGATGCTCGGTATATCGTTAGACACTTGTCTTTTTTTTGAAAATCATATGTTTGCGATTTTTTACTGTTAAGTTTTTGTTTTTGCTTTTTGCTTCGTTTCATTCATCGATGTCGTGGTTCGGTACTTATACATCCCGTCAATGTGTTTGTATTATCTTTCATTTTTGCTGGTGTATTTTGTACGTGTGACTTTATGTGTTTCTTTGGTACATATGACGTGGCTCTGTACTTTTAAAGATCCCACCATTTTGTTATTGTTCTATTATAATATCATTATGTTCTTATTCTATTATAATTTTGAAAAATACTTTGAACGACAAAATTATTTTACTCGCGTAGTGGTATTAACCATATGTGTATTCTTAAAAATTCTAAAGAACTGGATAATTTCAAATCTCGGTCTTTTCTGAAATTAGTTCCAACAAAAACTCTTGATTTTTCAACCCTGTATACCACCATTCCCCATGTGAAACTATAGTTTTTAAATTACTTTGAACGACAAAATTATTTTATATTTCTTCCTGTGTGACGTTTACATTTTCTGGCGTCAAACACGCAACTTTATACTAAGAGTAGCAGTCACAGAAATTTATAAATAGTTCAATCCTTTATGGGTTGATTTATAATACATATATAAGTAAGCAATGAATGCGGTTGTTAAATTTGATAGATACTTTTTGTGCATCTTTGTTAAATGTTTGTTTGTTTTGAGATTGTGACACAGTGATGACTGCTGTGCCCATATTTTGACAATGTTACCTATTATGTCTGTTTTGTTCACGCATCCTTGTAAATATAATGGAATTCGAAGCGACTGTTATACAAGTGAGAGGTATAGCGCTATAAAACCAGGTTTAATCCACCATTTTCTACATTTGAAAATGCCTGTACCAAGTCAGGAATATGAAACTTGTTGTCCATTCGTTTGATGTGTTTTATCAATTGATTTTGCCATTTCATTAGGGACTTTCCGTTTTGAATTTTCCTCGGAATTCAGTATTTTTGTGATTTTACTTTTTATTCAGATATGAATATAAGCCAAATGATGGAATAATTCATTTTTGTTCGTCTACAATTTACCTACAAATTGTTTATAGCAGTCTTATTTAGTTAACAAATCAAACAATTCGTTAAAACAGATAATTGTTCTAAATATCACTAAGTTAACTAAGTTTTCGGCTGTTGTCTGCTCTTTGGTCGGGTATTTGTCTTTTTGACATATTCCCCATTTCCATTCTCAATTTTAAGATCAACCACCTTTTTTTCTTTTTTTTCTTTTTTTTGCTGAGGTTCGTGCGTGTTGCTCAGTCTTTATTTTCCACGTAGTGATTTGTGGATGAATGTTCGTTTTTTTGTCCTAATTGATTTTTGTCCAGGCGTTGTTAATTTCTCTATTTGACCTTTTTAGGGGGTTTTGAATTTTCCCTATTTATTTTCCAAATAAGAACTGGGGTAACAATGAAATACATGTATTAAAATGGCTTTAAATGATCTTCTATCTGTTTCAAATTTCAAAAAGAAAAACGATTGAGATATTGCATACATTTATACATTTATTAAACCTTCTCGGTTTGAAATATGCGTTAATAGCGTTTAACAGGCAATATTAAAGGTTCAAGTATGAACGAAGGTGTCTTTAATATGTGCAAAAATAAATGTTTTAGCAGAGAAATTATTAAAATCTTTGGTTTTATCTAGTTGTTGTTTTAATTTTGTTATACATTCAGTAGCTAGGTTCATAGCTCAACTTCATATAAACAATTAGTTACTCAAATTTTTGAAACAAATTACATTTTTATCAATAATAAGTTGATACAAGGCATGATTGTAAGAAACAATTTCACTTTTAATTAATAATGTGCAGATAAATCTATAAAAAAAAAATAGAAAAACACCTGTAGATTTGCTTTTCTGCACGTATAACTGATGATTTTCAGCAAAAACAAGAAACTTCATCTTAGAAGGAACAAACACTTGCTGTCTTTTTAAAACTGTCAATTCATAAAAGATAAATATAATTCCAAACAAAATTGCAGCTGAAAATCAAATCAACTTAAATATCATAAATGTTGACGTTTTTCATTTATTTCGTATGCATTTAATTATGGCAGAATAAAAGATAGGTCGAGATGACGATTTAACATGCAAATCTTTCAAATAGATTACTTGGGTTTCTAAAATGTCTTACAATGGTATGGGAAGAAATTGATTATAAACTGTATACAAACAACTAATTGAAAAATATCGAAATATACTAGAAGCGTGTACAGGTGAAAATTGATAAAAAATATTAAAAAACATAGGGTTTGACTGCGATTTTCATTTTATAATATTTAGATTAGGAAAATGCAAGAGGTATTAAAAATATTTAAATGTTTTAATGTTATAACCTTGCATCGCACAAGTAAAACTCGATTAAAACATACCTTATAGTCTAATGCGTTATAGATCACTTAAAGATCAACAGAATATATGATCGTTTGATAAAGTAAGACACACTTTTACAAAATCTGCAATTTCTAGTGCATTTGTTTTTAAATTATCCTTCTAACAGTTCAAACGAGCAACCTCATATTGTTGCGCTTATTAATAGGAAACAAACATTTTAAAGCAGACGTAATCTAAATTGGATCTCTAAGCAATGTTTTATTTAATTGCTTTAATATTTGAACATGACAAATCTGTTGATGTGCGTTAAAGTATTCTTCATCTAATTATTAAGCACTTTTAAATTAACGATGCATTAAGTAGCCTTCCATGGTTGAAATATGTATTAGAGACAAGAAACTTTACAGGTTCAAAAGTGTAAAAGAAGGTGTCTTTAATGCGTGCAAAATTTAATTCTTCCGGAGAGGCAGTTTTAAAATTCCAGTTTTTAACTGTAGCTTGTTATACATTGCATTTGTAAGGTTTAAAGCTAAACGTAATATTAACAATAAATTACTCAAATTTTGAAAGCCAACGGTTTCTTCTGTTATCAATTATTAGTTGATAAAATGAAAGATTTAAAACCAATATTTTACTTTCTTTTAATACAGTACAGATTAATCTAATTGGAGAATATGAAACTGTAGATTTGCTTTTTTGAACGTATAAAACTAATGATTTTCAGCAAAAATAAATGCTTTTAGAGATTCAACCCACCATTTTTTCTTAAAATGTTTGTACCAAGTCAGGAATATGGCAGTTGTTATCAAATAGTCCGTTTCTATGTATGTTGGCGTTTATTTTTGTAGCAGTTCAGTGTTTATGTTGTTCCGTTGTTTTCCTCTTATAGTTGACGACTTTTTCTCGGATTTTGGTTTGTGATCCGGATTTGTTTCAGTAAAATCGATTTATGACTATTGAACAGCGGTATACTACTGTTGCCATTATTTATGAATTATCTTAACAGAAACAAATTCTTTCTTTTTCAGAAGTCAGAAAAGACAAATATGTTTCCAAAACCAATCAAAATAAAAAGTCCATGTTCCCTTTACAAGGAAGCAAACAATCTTTATCTTGCTTTTACAAAGTGGTGCAAGTAGTGAATTAAGGCTGTAAGTTAAAACAAGAATAGAAATCAATTAAGCTATGAATTGATTTTGCTAACTTTGAAAAACTTGAATTGCCCACGATTTTTTGCTTTTATTTCAAAATTTCGTAGCTGTTTCATTTGCAATTGAAACAGCCCAAAGGAAAATTTGGACCTTTCGTTCGTTTACGCTCGGCCTCATTTGCGGTCCCAAATTTCAGTTAGGTAATACACACATCAGCAAGGAGTATTGCGAAAAATCGTTAGGTTAACTCATGACTTACATCCATATTTAAAGACTTTGTAAATATGTCAAGTGTAATAAGATTATTATTTGCTAGATTTTTCGATGGTGTTTTTGGTTTTCTATATGGTATATTTCAGAAAGTCACCTTAGAAAGACTTTTGCTTATCATCAATTAAAGGGTGAGGATGAAGTTCAAATGAACCATAGCACAATAAAACAAAACAACTTCACAAAAAGAAATTATATGCTAGTAATTGACAAAAAACGCAAAAAATTGGTAAAATCGTCATTAAAGGATAAAAAAGGCGAATGATACCAACGGGACACCAAAACTCACAAGTAGAATAAACAAACTGATAACGCCATGGCAACAAAAAAAGAAAAACAGACCAACAACAGTAAACAATACACACAGAAATCTAAAGACTGAGCAACACAAACCACACCAAAACCTGGAGGCGATCTCAGGCCCTCCGGAAGTGCAATCATACCCCACTCCACACGCGGCACCCGTCGTGTTGCTTATGTTAGTACAAACCCGGTAATAAGTCTAATTCGGTATGGCACATTTGGGAAGGGGGAGGGATTGAAGTTATCATGTACAAATTTACTATAAATTTCACGTTGTTAAAATACAATATTATAGAAATACTAATGTTCAAACTCCCTCAAGCAAGGTTGATTGTTTGATGAATTTGGCTGTTTTTTAAAGTCCTGTTTTGGTAATAAAGTTCCTAGTCTGATTCGGAAGACGGTACATTTTTGTACATCTACTTTTAAATATTAAGGTTGGTCTTCTTGAAAACCAAGCTGACTGAATACATGTTATATTTCAGGTACTACTAAGGTGTTTTGAATCGACTACCAAGATTGCAATTTGACAAAAACATGATTACAAAAACAGAAAAAGATGAATTGAATATAATCCTTGACAAAAATACGATATCTTAAAATTGTTTATTAAAGTTCTCGATTAGTAAAATCCTGTCAGATTTGATTTTATTATCGATTGTAATCTATCAAATGTCAAATGATTCCACATAGTAAAAATAGAATAATAGTGGTACGTAAAAGTGTATATTTCTTGGTTTGTTTACTCTAATGTTTTCCCAAGACACACCTTCGTATGAAAAAAGAATCTTGTTCACGCAAATCATTAAACGAAACTAAAATATAATTTATTTTTTATTTTATGAAAACAATAGTTAAATTCCATTCAGGAGAAAAGCGATTGGCTTTGATTTCTCTGGTGATAAACTAATAAAATTCGATTTGTAATTCTCATTTGGTTTTAAATGCTATTTCGACGAATTTATTTTTAAAGCTATCATCTGCTCCAGATGGAATGATAGGATAAAAGTAAACACCAGGCAACTGACAGATATTTTTGTATGTCCTCATCATTCTAAGAAATAAAATCAAATTTAACGGCTTCAAACTTTGATGACAGATTGCATTAAGGGAGTCATAACACTGTTAGACAAATTTAAAGCAGTCCATACTGAAAAACAACAGAGCGGAATAACGTCACTTTTTGAAGGAACTGTTCGTCCTGTGGAGCAGGATCTGCTCACCATTCCGGAGCACCTGAGATCACTCCCAGTTTTTAGTGGCGTTCGTGTTGCTCAGTCTTTAGTTTTCTATGTTGTGTTTTGTGTATTATTGTTTGTCTGTTGGTCTTTTTCTTTTTTAGCCATGGTGTTGTCAGTTTGTTTTCGACCTATGAGTTTGGATGTCTCTTTGGTATCTTTTGCCTCTCTTTTAAACATATATACTTTATAAAATATGTCATCAATGATATTTAGATTACTTTTATTCAAAATATAATTAATTAAAGAGGAGGGATGAAAGATACCAGAGGGACAGTCAAACTCATAAATCGAAAACAAACTGACAACGCCATGGCCAAAAATAAAAAGACAAACAGACAAATAGTAATACAGATGACACAACATAGAGAACTAAAGACTAAGCAACACGAACCCCACCAAAAACTGGGGGTGATCTCAGGTGCTCCGGAAGTTCTTAGGACTTGAGAGATCCTACAGGTTATTTTTTTTAGTGATCAAGTCAATTATTTTTATATGATAAAGAGAAATTGCTAACTTGTAAAAACCATTGAAGTAGAACATAGTTTTCCTACGCAAAATTTATATTTTTTTTTTCAGTTATTAGTTAAATTTTGAAAGATAATTATCCGTTACCTACCACTTTGTTTTCCTTTCAGTAACTAATATGAAGAATTCGCAGGCTATTTGTTCCGAAAATATATAGGAGGTCCTGTTATATAGAATAGCCTGATGCTATGACATATCTCTTGTCGTGATTAAACATTATTTGGCATTGGTCTTTAAACTAGTTTGTTTACTTTTTTCCTTTTTTAAGGTTAGCTGCCAAAGAGTCAAATGTTGAAGGCACCTAAACAAAGACTAATAACTTCCAGTAATGGTCACTTACATTCCTTTCATAGCTTTTACCTGGCTTGGAATCTCAAACTAAGCTAAGTCGTCAACGGTTTTGGACATAACTACTTAAAAAGGTCTATAACATTGAAAGAACAGGGTGTCCTTCGCCCCTGGTTTTTATCTTACAAATAGAGCACTCTAATATTGAACTTCTTATATGCAAATAACGAATAGTTTGCGAGTATATCCACTTATAACATTTCTTGGACTTTCGATGGACTTTATCTACTAAACGGTAGGCTCATAGCTTTTCTGTCAAAGCATAACAACGTTGTGGCTTTATGTCCTTAAAAAATTCCACAATTTACTATTTTCTATCTCTTATGGTTATGGTGACATACAACATTTGTGGAACATTGACTATCTCTCTAACGAACAAATCGTAACTTTTAAGTCAAACATAACAAAGTCGTGACTTGCTGTTCCATACATTTTCACCAATTACTTAAGTCAACCATAACGACGTTGTGATTTGCTGTTCCAAACATTTTCACCATTTTCTTTTTCAGAAACTATTACAACATTCTGAGATTAAGGTGGAAAGGGTATTCTGTGAATTGTCTTTTTCATTTTGTCATGGCCGCGTGATAAGGAGATGTCTTATGAAGTCACTAAGTCTCGACGAGTTTGAAATTTTGAGTTTGACGCTTGGGGGAGTGGGTTTAGATTTCGTGTTGTACGAAACTACGTAGTACCTTTTCGTTGAAATGAAAGACTACCAGCATTACCAAATTAATATGTTGCACCATGCTTTCTGGTTTTTCCTGACTGGTAAGTGAGCGCTCAAAAACATGTATAACCCCGTCACATTCTTATGTGCCTGTCTCAAGTCAGGAGCCTGTAGTTCAGTAGTTGTCGTTGGTTCATGTCTGTCATATTTGTTTATCGTTGTTTTGTTTTGTTATGAATTATGCCGTTAGTTTTCTCAATTGAATTGTTTCATAATTTTCATGTCGGGGCCTTTTATAGCCGACTATATGGTTTGAATTTTCTCATTGTTGAAGGCCGTACGGTTTCCTATAGTTGCTTACGTCCACTTTATTCGAACTTTGGTGGATAGTTGTTCATTAGCAATCATACCTCGTCTCTTATTTTTATATTCATATCTTTAACCAATAAAAAGGTTTGGGATTTTACATGTTTTATGTAGATTACTTTGTAAAAAATGTTTCGGTCTGCCAGTGTAAATACGGAAAAATTGTTGTCTGCCCGATACTTGACATTGAGGATCATTTTGATATTTCGCGTTATTTCTCCATGAAGAGATTTCGATAAGAAAAATGAAAATAGTTAAAACTGTCATGCAAATTGAAAAAAAAAGAATTTAAAAGACCTTAATAATAGATTAATTAGTGTGTCAGTTAAGGTGCTCATAGCATTTGTAATAAACATTAATATGCCGTTCAAATATAATTTATTTTGAAATTTCTACGATGTAACTTGAAATGAAATACTTTGTTCCAAACTACGTTATTAGTATGAATTATGAACTTACATCTGTTTGAATTGATTTTTTTCCATAATATAAAACAGTTGCTTACATGGTTAGATATTGAATTTTCAAAGATAATATTCAATCTCAATTGAATAATACAACTTGATTGTTTTACAAGCGAAAACATTTATTGAATTATTTCAACTTAAGAAATGACCTAATTTCACATTTTCTTTGTTTGCAAAGATATATTTTTTCACTCAATATTTAATGAAGTGTCTTTCATTCACAATCCCAGACAAAGTCATCAGTACAACTTGACATTATGGAGCAAACGTAGCATACAACGCGCAAAGGTTTTGTGACTAAAGATCACATGAGCAATTTACTAGTCACGGCTACTTATTTACTAGTATTTGTTGTTTATAAGAACATGTAGGATCTACATATATGTTAGGTGGCCATAATGTAATTCTAGTAATGCATATGATGTATTTGTAATTTTGAAAAAGAATAAAAAATTACAGGAATTGATATTACCTATTGGATGTGTTAAAGGAAAAATCGTTCAAGATTATATAATAAGTAATTGTATCTTATTTAATTCGATTCATAACAACGCATAATTTGATCCTTTTAATCAATAATAAACAAGGAATCGATTAGGCAAAACGCATGAAAAGCATACACAACGTGTTAAACGTAAGCTTTTAGACAGCCGATATGTGAAAGTCAAATGTTTCACGTTGTAACTCTTTATGAAACAAGACATTCCACTTCAAGTGAACTTGTATTCAAGGTTGAACATAATGTTATCAATAGAAACAAATTGTATCTGATTTGTATTTGGAAATATACATGCATTGATGGATTTTATAGCTTGTCTAAATAAACTTAACTGTACTTATAATTGCTTTCTGAAGAATGACACCAAGTTTTACAAAGCAGTAATAACTGTTGGCATATTAATTGACTATGCATTTTTAAATGTTTACTGTTGTTTATTATTTTAATCATACCATTATCGTAGATATTTCTTTTTACACGTGGATAACGACACTAAATTGCACGTGTGTAGTATTTCAGTTACAAAAAGACACAAGTACAATTGAATTAAATCTAACTCGTGCAACCACATAACTGATATCGATATAATGACTTTTTACTAAATCCACACTATCAGTATAGTTGAGTTACTCGTAGTTGGTCTATAGGGTTTTTGTTTAATGATGTTTGTTTTCATGTGTGTTTACTGTTTGGTCTACATGATTTTACCTTATATTACAGTTATTTTATTTTTATTTTCTATAAATATGTAAAAGCTAAGATAAAAAATCAGCTACTTCACTTATATGTTTTAAAGTTTTAAGCAAGTATATGCACAGGATTTTTTTTATACACAGTT
Source organism: Mytilus californianus (assembly GCF_021869535.1). Taxonomy (NCBI): domain Eukaryota; kingdom Metazoa; phylum Mollusca; class Bivalvia; order Mytilida; family Mytilidae; genus Mytilus; species Mytilus californianus. The sequence goes on from NW_026262712.1 coordinate 33,063,740, forward strand.
TTGATTTAGAAGAAAAACTGACATGGTTTAAAAATTCTAAAAACAACACCATTACAAACACAATCCATTTTAATATTCTTGTCATGGTTAGAAAATACATAAAATAACACCATTTCAAACTCCATCCCAATTTGATATTCTCGTACGTATCTATAAATAAAACAAATCTATTTAATTTTCAGAAATTTACCTGTGATAATATAAACGTCACAAACATTACGTCACTTTTTGTTACGTTGATCCATTTGTGATGTCCTGGTGTGCTGCAGTAAATTCATGGGAGGTGTCGGTTGTTATTCTTCGGTTTACATGTTGTAATATACTATTATATTATTCATTTATGTATTTCTCTGTGCTGGGTTGTTTTGTGTTTGTTTGTACTGAATTTCTGTCACGCAGTGTTATCCATTTAGTGGTATTTTTAACATTGCCATATAAGCGGGAGGTTATGCTGGCCATAAAACCAGGTTCAACCCACCATTTTTTCTTAAAATGTCCTGTACCAAATCAGGAATATCGCAGTTGTTATCAGACAGTCCGTTTCTGTGTATGTTAGTGTTTGCTTTTTTTGTAGTTCAGTGTTTCTGAAGTTCCGTTGTTTTCCTCTTATAGTTGATGTGTTTCCCTCGGTTTTAGTTTGTTACCGGAATTGTTTTTGCTTAATCGAATTATGACTATTGAACAGCGGTATACTACTGTTGCCATTATCTATTAGAAATTGTTTTATTAAAATGTACTGTTTTAGAATTTTTCAAATTATTTTAAATAATCTCATTCTTTCAAGGCTTGTTAGGCCAAACATTTTGTCCATTTAACTTTTATCAACAATTGTATTAGATTTTGGGTTTTCAATATTTTATTATTTCAATTGTTTTAATCTGTTTTCATATTTGGCAAATATTTCATTTCAAATTTTATTGTTCTTGACGTTGTAGTTAATTGATTGTATTTTGGCATCCATTAATCTTAAAATTCTTTAATTGCTTGAGCTTATATAAATAATAATTGTAATGGTATATATAGTTGATATGTGATATTACATTTAGTTTGAGTTTATTGTTCGGTGTTGCCGAACTGCGACATAAAATGATTATATAGCAAAACATTCCTTCTTGATTCAATATAGTCAGAACGCCATTCTATTCGGCTATAATCTTCCGAAAAAGTTAATGTTAATAGTCTATATTAATATACAATATCCAATTTGCTTTATTAACCCTATTTTAGTGAATAAAAGGTTTTATGCAATGTATCAGAGCCATGATAAACCATGTGTTTCTAAAAATAGCAGAATGCAGATGTAAATACTTTATACGATATTGGAAAACGTTGTAAACATACATGAAATTACTATTTGTCTTATTTTGAATGCCTTTCAACTGGACCTGACTTCCTTTATGATGTTATATGATATTTCATATAATGTATATAATAATTAGTTCAATTTCAATCAATCCTTTCTAGTGCACTTGCACTTACATTGTCATTCCGAGAGATCAAAAGGCAACTTGATATTGTTACAATTATCAATTTGAAAACCCATTTAAAACAGATATAAGCTAAATTTGAATTCTGATGAAAGTTCTGTCGATTGCTTTAATATTTTACACACAAAAAATCAGTTGATGTGTGTGTGGTCTAGAGAATAATATGCTTTGTAGTATAATTCTGCAACAAATTAATGAGCACTTTAATAATAACGATAACATACATTTATTTATTTATTTAACCACCTGGGTTTGAAATGTGCATTAGCGACGTTTAACAGGCAACCTAAACTATTTAAGTGTAAAAGAAGGTGTTTTTAGTACTTGAAAAAATAAATCTTTTCGTAGAGAAATTATTAGAATCCACGGTCTCAATTAGTTGTAATCGTATCTTTGTTTGACATTACAATAGTTAGGTTCATAGCTCAGCTTTATATTAACAATTCATAGCTCAAATTTTTAAAACCTACATTTTCAATAATAAGTTGATACAAGACATGTTTGTAAGAAACGATTTCACTTTCTATTAGTAATGTGCAGATAAATCTAATTAAAAACTAGAAAAAACAGTAGATTTGCTATTTTGCACATATAACTTAACATCTCCGGAAAAAACGAGATATTTGATAAATTATCGAAGCAGAAACAAACACTTACTTTTTTTCAAATTGTAATTTCAGAAAAGACAAAAACTGCTGCTGAAAATGAAATTAACATCAATATCATAAATTTTGCCATTTTCTATTTACTTTAAAAGCATTAAATTATAGCTTAATAAAAGATAGATCGATGTGCCTTCAAAACAGAGAATATTTAGCGGCAAAATTGTCTTGAATGTTTTTTATTGGAAAGGTGCAAGAAGAAGTTAATTGTAAACTGTCTTAAAAAACTCGAAATATACTAGCAGCCTGTACAGATGAGGTTGATAACAAATATTCAGAAATATAGGGTTTGTCTTAGCATTTCCTCATTAATAATATTTTTCTTAGGAAAATGAAAGAGCTATTCAAAATTTTCTAATTTTTCAATGTTTTAAGATTACATTGCACGAGTTAAACCAGATTAGAGACATGACTTATAGTGTGATGCATTATTAATCACTTAAAGATCAACAGATTCGATAATCAATTGATAATGTAATACAAATCAACATTATAAATGTTCTTTCAGTCGAACTATTCACATGCACTGAACTTATTATTCTAACAGATCAAAGGAGCAACATTATATGGTTACTCTTATTAAAATGAAATAGTTTTAAAAAAAGATATAATATAAATTTAGCTTTGGGGAAAGTTCTTTTGATTGCAAAAATATTTTATCCACGAAAAAAAAACAGATGTTGACGTGTGGCTTGGGGAATAATACACGTTATACTATTCTGTAACAAACCAATGATCACTTTTACAATAACGATTAGATCCATTTATACATTTATGAGGTCCTCTGTGTTTGAAATATGTATAAACAAAGTTTAACAAGTAACATAAAAGGTTCGAATGTAAAAGAAGATGTCTTTAATTCGTGCAAAAATAAAATCTGTTCGTAGAGGAAGTTTCAAAAATTTAGGTTTCAATAAGTTGTAATTGTATCTTTGTTATAATTGTCAATATTTAGGTTTCAAGCTACACTTCATATTAACAATAAATATCTCAAATTTTAAAAACCTACGACTTCTTCAGTTTATCAATTATTAGTTGATGCAAAGAATGATTAAAAGCCTGAATTTTTTCTTTCTATTAGTAATGTACAGAAACATCTAATTGAAATATAGGAAACCAACTGTTCATTTGCTATTTTGAACGTACATTTAATAATTTTCAGCAAAAATAAATGCTTTAATAAATTATCTTAACAGGAACACACACTTAATTTTGTTTAAAATTGTGAAGTCAAAGACAAATATGTTTCCAAAACAAATCACCTTTAAAAGTGAATGATACATTTAAGAGGGTGCAGATAAAAGTGTTATCCTCCTTTTTTGAAGTGCAAGTAGTGAATTAATGCATTAACTTACCCAAGAATAAAAATCAATCTCTCATTTGTTTTGATAATTGTTAAAAACCTTAATTACCAACGAGTTTTTGCTAATATTTTATGTTTTTGTTGTTGCTGATTTATTTCCAAAAGTAATTGTCTGATGCTAAGGTTTTGGACTTTTTCTGTCGTTTGCGCTACTTTAGTATTAAGAATGTTTGCTACTCTGTTTCCAAATAACAAGCTTTTTAAAGGAATGTTATCAATTGATAGTATATAAATAAAGAAACTAAAAAACAGGAAAAAAAGGAAGGGTTCGTGTGCTTTTTTTCGAGATATAAGCTATTGAAATTTGAATCGACTATCAAGATTACAACTAGACAAAGACATGATTAGAAAACAACAGAACATGCAAAGTAAAATAATATTTAGGAAAAATTACGATATCTTTATAATCTTTATTAAAATTCTCTATAAGTAAACTCCTGTCAGATTTGATTTTATTATCGATTGTTAACTAACTAATTACAAATGTGATCTGAAGATTTCACATAAGGAATATAGAAAACTACTAATACTTACTGCTATTTGTTCGAAGATAATATTTCTTGAAACCTTTACTCTGATGTTTTCCCAAACTATACCCTCGTATTTTTTACCAAAATTTATTCAAGCAAATCATTAACTTAAAATATAGTTAGCAGTTCGTTTTTAATACAACCAACAGTTTTAATTCAATTCAGTAGATAAAATTATCGACTTTGATTTCTTCTGTGATGCACTGATAAAATTCGATTTGTTTTTCTCATTTTGTTTTCAGTGCTGTTTCTAAGAATTTATTTTTAAAGCTATTATCTGATTAAGACGGAAATTGTTTACTGAGTAGACGACGAACGAATATGATTTAATACCAGTGTGCTGACAGATATTTTTATTTGTCGTTATCTATAAAAGAAAAATTATTAAATTTAACGGCACCGATCTCTGACGACAGAATTGCATTTCAATAAATATCCTATAATAAGGATAAGGTAAAGCAGTCCAGTTCAGTAGCAAAAGAGCGGGAGTGCCTTACTTTTTGAAGGGAAAATTCCACCTTTCAAACCTCTATACTTTATAAAAGTTATCATCAATGATAATAAAAATGAATATCTCACATTATAATTTGTTAATTTGTGTTCTTTGGACTTGAGTGATCCTGAAGATTTTTTTTTTTAAATTGAGTTGTTTAAATCTTTTGCGTTAGTCTTTGTTCTTTTTATCAAGTCTATAATTTTCATACGAAAATGAAAATGCTAAAATTTGTTATTCCATGCCAAATATTAACTGATCATTAGTTTCTTGATCAATTTAGAAGACAATTATCATTTGCCTTCATTTACTTTAAGTCAACCATTACGAAGTTTCGAATTTCTGTCCCAATCACTTTCACAATTTACTTTTTTAACATCTATTTCGAAATTTTTTTTCAATAACAAGGTCTAAGGTCGAAAGTGCAACCTGTGTCATTGGTCTGTGACCATTTGTTAATTTTATCAAGGTCATGTGATAAAATGATATATTGTGTAGACCCTAAGTTAAATTTTTTTAGTTTGACGCTTCAAAGAGTTTGTTTAAATTGTGTATTGTGCTAAATAGCGCTCCACTTTTTCAGTCAATGTAAGACATACCAGCATTACCCAGTAAATTTTTCGAACCATGCTTTTTGGTTTTTCGTAAGGTTAATATGTTTGACCAATAAGAATGTTTAGGCTTTTATGTAGATAACGTTGTAAGAAAATACGTTTCGGTCTGCCAGTGTAAAATTTGAATAGTATATATCTGCCCGATACTGGATATTGAAGATCATTTTCATTTTCGTATTATTTTTCCATTAAGATATTTCGATAAGTACAATAAAAAACAACTATCATGCGAATTATAAAACAAGTAATGCAAAAAATCTTGATAATAACCTAATTGGTGTGTCAGTTAAGGGGTTCATATTATTCGTAATCAAACTTAATTATGTCATTCCTATACTCATTGTTTTGTTTGCAGAAAAAATATTTTGAAATTTCTACACTGTGAATTGAAATGAAGTCAAGCGCTTTGTACTAAACTACGCTATTAAGTGTGAATTATTTTAGAATGGTATGTAATATACCTCATGAGCTTACATCCCCTGTTTTAATTGCTTTCTTTCTCTAATATGAAACAGTTGCATACAAGGTTTTGTATTGAATTTTTTCAGGTTTATTACATTCAAACTCATATTTGAAAAATACAATCTGATAATTTTCCAAGTGAAAACATTTCTTGAACTATTTCAACTAGACTGAAATTATGATATGCGGCCATGAATTCATTCTAGCAATATTTGTGTTTTTCAAAAAGAATTTAAAAAAACAGGAATTAATATATCATATTGGATGTGTTAAAAGAAAAAGCATACACGATCCTATAATACGTTATTGTATTTTAACTGATTTGCTCAGAACCAAGTAGAATTAAATCCTTTTAATTTATGACAAAAAAAGAATCAATTCATAATAACGCATGAAAAGCATGCACTACCGGTGAAACCTGAACTTATAAACAGTCGATACGAGAAAAACAAAACAGTTAACGTTAATGACTATTTGTCTTATTATAAATGCATTTGAACTGGTTCGGAATAGCTTTATGAATTTTGACAAACCGCAGATTGTTTACATTTGTGTAGTGAAATATGATGTCAAAATAAATCATTAGTCTGAAGAAAAGAAATCCCTATAAATTTTGTAATTTGCACTGCCATAGTATTTGTTCCGAATTTAACGGGTTTTTTTCCTTCTGCCAGGCACAAAAGCTGTAATTTCTTTCACGAGATAATTCAAGAAAATGACTTTCATTACTACACTATTTATTTATTCTCGTTAATCAAATTTTAAAATGATCATTAGTATTGCAATTTATATTATGAAATTTTTACTTACACTTGGGATGAATATTAAAATCAACGGTAAGGTGCAAGCTTGCCTTTGTGTACATTGTTATGGTTTTATTTTGACTAAAATGATCCTTATTATAATTTCCGTTTCAGCTCTTATTTTCATCTTAAATGCATAATAAAAGGCAACAGTAGTATACCGCTGTTCAATAGTCATAATTCGATTAAGCAAATACACATCCGGGTAACAAACTAAAACCAAGGGAAACACATCAACTATAAGAGGAAAACATCGGAACTATAGAAACACTGAACTTCAACAAAAGCAAACCCCAACTTACATAGAAACGGACTGCCATATTCCATATATCACTGAATATATTTAGTTAATATCTGACTTATAGAAATCTGTGATCAAATTTTTTCCCATTTGATGTTATTGTTGTCAATATAATTGAATTCAATGCGACTTTCATACAAGTGAGAGGTTTAGTTAGCTTTAAAACCAGTTTTAATCCACCATTTCCTACATGAGAAAATATCTGTACCAAGTCATGAATGTGACAGTTGTTTTCGATACATTTGATGTGTTCGATCTTTTGTTTTGCCATTTGATAAAGGACTTTCCGTTTTGAATGTTGTTAAATTTTAATACATTACTTGGAATTTAATTGATGAATATTAATTTGTAAATGAACTTTAGTGATAAAAATGTTAAACAGCCTTTTTGATCTTAACATCATCTGAAAAGTCTTAACAATAAATGTTTCAGTCATTTTTAGTCCATCGGTCAATTTCCGACTTATCCACTGAGGTCAATTCTTTGCTCTTTCCACAATTGGCTTGCACTCAATTCAGTACTGTGTTCATACATTTCGCTTAAAGTCATTCAGTACCGTTCAGTAGCTTTTCAGACCATTCCTCATGATGTTTATGTGAACAAGTATACAAAACCACTACTTAACAATCTAAACAAAGACTGATATATCTTTAGCAAATTGTCTGAACAGTACTGAATTAATCGCAGAGGATAAGTCTGAAAAATTGACCGAAAGACTGAAAATTACTTAACGATGTTGAGTCTTTTAAGACCTGTTCAGATAAAAATTACCATTTAAGACAAAAATTAGTTAACTACTGACTAGACAAAATATTGATTGTTTCAAGGGGTCAATACAACTAAAATTCAAAGTACAAACAAATTAATAGCCAAAGAAAAAGCAGACTGAAAAACAACAGTACATGAAACACTACACATCATGCACATAAAACTAACGAATGAGCAATTCGAACCTCAGTTACTGTTGAAGGATACGCAGATTCAACTCCAACTGTCGTATTTCTCTTTACAACTAGAAAACGGTTGAAAGGTCGCACTCTTATGATTCTATAGACAGCAAACGGTCTGGGATTGTGTCTAGAAGTGAGAAATATCTGTGGTACTCTGTGTCACACGTCGCATTGATCACATTAAATCCGATACGGTAACAGTTTAATGATAAGGCTTCGAATCAAAGCAGTTTGGTGAACCATTCTTGTATAACTCCTTAAAAGTTTGAAATTCAAAGGTGTGGGCGTTTCTGATAAAGGTAAATGCAAGTCAAGAAAAGCTTTTCGGATAAATGAGATTTATTCAGTTTTATGTTCAATTTAAAAAATTATCGAATACCAATACTATCTGTTAACTAATAGTGATGTCATCAGAGTTAAATATATTCGTCTCTTAAAGATTTTACTACGTTGACGTATGATTAAAATAATCATTTTCCTTCCATGCAACTGAACTGTTTTTCAAAGAGTTAAATTACTACTAAGTAGAAGTGTTTGGTTATATACAAGCATTCCATTTAGTTTTGATATGGTGATATTCTTTTGATGCAATTTTCTTGAAACAAAATATAGCCAACTTTACGTAGTTATCTTCAGTACAATGAAATATAGCTTTTGTAAATTTCGTGCGTCCGAAAATATGTTTTGGATTTCCCTTTATCATGAACAGTCAAACATACAAACTTGAACATGTTGAAAGCCAGTGATTAACAAATACTTTAAGGATGTTCGCTACTCATGTTTTTGACTTTTTGTCAGATATTCGGAATCCTCTAGTTTTATCCATGTAGTGCCATTAAAAATGTTTGCCCACTAACCCCGTCTTTTCTTTTCATAATTTGATTAAATATAGTTTAAAATGCCATCTGTGAAAATCTTATCAAATCCTTGTTATTTTTTCATATTTTTTGACGGAAAAAAGGTGCCAATGTTAAATGTATGAAAAATCTAGAGAGAATCATTTCCCGCTAAATTTTCAATGGCTTATATCTCGAAAGCAAGCTCACGGACCCTTCATTTTTTTCGGCTTTTATAGTTCCTTTGTTTATATACTTTCAATTTATAACAGTCTTTTTAAAAGCTTGTTATTTTGAAACAGAGTAGCGAACATCCTTAACAAATACTTAAATACGTATAAAGCATTATAAGTCATGCATAATGCACGAGAAAGGATAACAAGATGAGAAAAAATCTCATTGGTGCATCTGATTCCGGTAATGTAATCTACGATGGTATCTTGTATTTTTAAAAACATTTAAACGCGAGAAAGTCTATATTTGAACCCCCATCCCCAAAACCCAACATAGACTCTCCCTCTGCTGTTGACTGGTAAAGAAAAACACATACATGTGAACGGAAGGTCTGCTATTTTCGGAAACCCTATAACACCTTATGATTTTAACTGACCACAAACTGTTTCACTACATCAAATTCAATGATTGAAAGTTCTACATTTCATATGTTCTCCATCAATTGTTATTAATATTTTGTATAAATATAGTCCTCTTTCAAAGTAAAACAAGTATATTGTCTGTTTGACTATGTTATAAATAATGATAAATCAACATTTTATAACGTTAGCTCAATGTTGCAGCAAACCACCACTGCACCTCAGAAGGGGGTAAAAACTAGATACCAACATTGAAGATGGTCGCTGCTGAAATTCAAATAAACATCAATTTCATGAATTTTAATGTTCCTCATTTATTTTGTATGCATCAAATTATAGCAAAACAAAAATAGGTCGATCTGCTTTTTTTTAGATGATAAGCATTAAAACAGAGAATTTTGGGCGGTAAAAAACAGATTAAAGACATAGTGTGGTGAATTATAAATCAATTGAAAATAAACAATTTGGCTGATCTTTTGATATAGTAAGACATATTTATCTTGCACTTTGTAAATACAGCTGTTTCACAAACCACGCCTCTTTTGGTGAGATATATAATATTCATGGATATTTTGTTTTGTTTACCTACTGGTTCCCAGATATTATCTCTATATTCCCCTAGGGAGGGATAGTACATAATTTTAGTATAAATCTTAACTCTTAGAAGTTCGGGGCATATAAATAATGAAAATATGCCGCACAGCCCTATATTTTGACCTTTGAAAAAAATAGTAATGCATATGAGCTTTCCATTCTAGAATACAATTTTTTACGAAACTTCCTAGTAAAAGTAGTACAGTTTAAGCCGTAAAAGGAGTTCCTATGGAAAATTACATTCATTGTCTATATTTACAGAATTGCAACCTTTATATAATAATCAGCGCAATTTCAGTAAATTTTTTTTGTGCACTTGTTGTACTTACATAATCATTCCGAAAGATCAAAGGGCAACTTTATATTGTTACAATTATTAAAAGGAAAAAACAGATATTATCTACATTTGATCTCTGATGACAGTTATTTTGATTGCTTAACTATTTTACACACGAAAAAAAGGTGATGTGTGTGTGGCGTGGTCTTTAATATAATTAATAGTATGCTGTTACAAAGTAATGAGCATTTTTATAATAACGATAACATACATTTATGTAACCTTCTGGATTTAATAGATGGTTTAGCGACGTAAAAAAGGCAACGTAAAAGATTCAAGTATAAAAGAAGGTGTCTTTAATGCGGCAAAAATGAAAACCTTTCCGTAGAAAAAGTATTTAAATCTTCGGTTTTAATTTCTAAGTAGTTGTAATTCTAACTTTGTTATACATCACAATAGCAAGGTGCATAGCTCAACTTCATATTAAAAATAAATAACTCAAATTTGAAAAACCTGCATTTTCTTCAGTTTTTCACTACTTTGTTGAAGCAAGGCATCATTGTAAGCCACAATTTTACTTTTTCTGTAAGTAATTTACAGATGAATCTAATTAAAAACTAGAAAAAACACCTGTAGATATGCTATTTTGAAGGTGTAACTTATTATTTTCAGTGAAAACAAAATCATTGATAAATTACCTTAGCAGAAACAAACACTTACTTTTTTAATAAATTGTCAATTCAGAAAAAAAACCAAATATGTTACCAAAACTGCTGATGAGAAGCTAATCAACATCAATTTTATAAATTTTGTCGTTTTCCATTTATTTTGATTGCAATTAATTTTGCAAAATAAAAGACAGGTCAATATGCCTTGTTTGACATGCAAACCTTTCAAAAAGAAGACATTTTATAAGATTACATTGCAAGAGTAAAACCAGATTAGAGACATAACTTATTTTGTGATGCATTATAATTCACTTTGAAAGCAACATATTGAATGATCCTTTGATAAAGAAAGACATATTTACATTATACTCAGTGCACTTTCAGTCAATCTTTGCACATGTACGAGAAGTATTATTCCAACAAATCAAAGGAGCAACCTCATATTGTTACAATTATTAAAATGAAATAATTTAGAAAGAGGTAATAATCTAAATGTATCTTTGAGGAAAGTTATTTTGATTGCTTTAATATCTTATCCACGATAAAATCAGATGATGTGTGTGTGGGTATTGGAATAATTCACTTTATAGTATTCTGTTTCAAACTACTGAGCACTTTTACAATAACGATTAAATACTTTTTTACAAACAGATGTATTCTAAATTTAGCTTTAAAGAAAGTTGTTTTGATTGCTTTAACATTTTTTCCACGATAAAACAGATGATGTGTGTTTGGCTTGAGAATAATACGCTTTATTTTATTCTTTAACAAACCACTGAGTAGTTTAACAATAACGATTCAATACTTTTTATACATTTATGTGGTCTTCTGGCATGTCTAAGTTTGAAATATGTATAAACGACATTTACAAGGCAGCATAAAAAGGTTCAGATGTAAAAGAAGGTGTCTTTAATGCATGCAAAAATAGATCTTTCCATAGAGGAGGTATTACAATTGTAGGTTTAAATTAGTTGTAAATGAAGCTTCGTGATAAATTGCAATATTTAGGTTTAAAACTAAATGTCAAATTAACAATAAATAACTCAAATCTTGGACACTTAACGATTTCTTAATTTTATTAATAAGTAGTTGATGCAAGGATTGATTAAAAGCCAGAATTTTAATTTCCATTAGTTATGTACAGATAACTATCATTAAAGACCAGGAAACAACCTGTAAATTTGTCATAATGTTTGTGAACGTGCAACTTATGAATTTCAGCGAAAATAAATGCTTTGATAAGTAATCATTGCAGCAACAAACACTTAACTTTTTTTCTTCAAATTATCAAGTCCATAAATACAAATATCTTTCCAAATCTCATCAAGTTGAAAAGTCAATGCAACATGTACATTTAACAGAAAGCCAAAAAAATCGTGCAAGTAATGAATTAATGCTTTAAGTTAAAACAAGAATAGTAACCAATTAATCTGCGAATTGTTTTGCTAATTGTTGAAAACCTTAATCACCCACGAGTTTTTGCTTACATGTTATAATTTGTAGGTTACTCAATTATAAATGTAACTGCCCTAAGCTGAGTTTTGACCTTTTCATTCGTTTATGCTACTCAAGTACTAACTCTTATTTGCGGTCTCTGATTTATAGGGTTTAACCCACCACTTTCTTCGAAAAATGCTTGTACCAACTCAGGAATATGGCAGTCTTTTTTTTCACTTGTTCCATAGAGTGATAGCGTTTAATTTGGCTGTTTTTATGGACTTCCCCTTTTTGAGTTAACCTTGGAGTTTAATTCTTTTGATAAACCTATTTTATTTAAGATAATATACAAATCCGCTAGGAGATTTGCGAAAAACCGTCAGTTTAACTTATGATTAACATACATACCGAATCTTTTGTAAATCAAGAAATCGTCAACTGAAATAAGATTTTTATTGACTGCTAGTTCATTCAGTTGCGTATATGGTAATCTTTGTGGTACATTTTTGTATTTTTTTTTAATTAATCTAGTTATCTCTTTTTATTTCGTCATATTGTTGTTGTTTTAGTCGCGGTGTGCTTTTGATATCCCCTTTGTATCGTTCCCCTCATTTTACAGACTCATGCTGAAAAGACAATAAAAGTTTATTTGCTATTATTTGATTCAATATTTGAATTTGGAAATGTATTTTACTTGATATCAATGCAAGGATTAAGTTTTAAGTTCAAATGAACCACATGGCAATTAAACAAAACAAACCGATAATATAGACTTAATATACAACATCATGGACAAACTTACTTTAAATTCCACGTTGATAGATTACGATATTATTAAGGAATTTTCCAATACCTTTAAGCAAAATTGATTTTAGATTAATTTGGCTGTTCTTTTTTGTCATTTATTGCCTTATGTTTCTACAAATGAACACGTCCCTGACTATCAAACGTTTAAGGTTGAGCGTTCCTGGACCTACAAAAGCGTTTCTCACATGCACGAAACTAATAAAATGTTATTTTCCTATGCAGAAGTAAACATTATATTATAACGACAACAGGATTTGAGTATTTTAGGATCTATAAAGACATTAAATATATTTTTTAAGTAAAATCATGTTTTGAATAAATACTTTACAATAGGTTATCAACCTTCAATACAATTTTTTATCGTCATGATATATAACTAAAATATTGTGTTCTGTAAAAGAGGCGCTGCAAGGTTTTTTGGTAACAATTCCGAGTAACATCTTTTGATGTTACACTTAATTTGATGTTTACGAATAAACTATATACTTTGTTCTTGTAGTTAGGCTAATAATTCGTAACCACAGCTGGTATCGGAGTTCGGAGAAATGAGGTTATTTAAATACACCGACTTCGTTGTACAAAGTGTAAAACTGGTGTAGCCTTAAGGAAACAATACTCGTATCGGTGTTTTGATAAGTTCATACGTTCTTTATAATGGCGTCAACATAAACAGAAGATGTGATATGATTACCAATGAGACAAATCTCCATAAGAGACCACATGATACAGAAATTAACAACTATAGGTTACGTTACGGCCGTCAACAAGTCTGCAGAATATAATTCATGAGAGTAATGAGTCCAAAACAAATTATATCTAAATTAGGCTCAGAAACATACTTCATGAAGATGGCGACGAAATTTTGTAGTGTATTGTATATAGGTAAAATCTGAAAAGAAATGTTTTTCCTTTTTTTAGTTCCAATTTCGAAATTTATCCAAACGTATCGACGAACTCGAAGTTGTTTTAAACATACTCAAACCACAAGTTCAATCCAATATTGCAGTTGCTATATAATCATAAAACAAAAAGCAGTTGCATAATTTATCTGTATGTTGTTTCACAGGAAAATGACGATAATAAAATTCCTTCTCCTTAGAATGTAAAACAATGTACCAATTGATAGCTCATAATCTTCTGGATCCCAACATGTTTGTTCGTGAGGTTCTTTTATCAAATTGAATGAAATCTATGCAAAAAAAACGTAATTTTTTTTTTTTTTTTTTTTTTTTTTCTTGCTTTACATTGTATGATTTGATAGGCAAAGTTTTCTGGTTCTTTGAATATATAGCTGTAGTGTACTGAAAATTTTACCCTATGATAGCATATAGATGTAAGAAGATGTGGTATGGGTGCCAATGAGACAACTCTCCATCCAAGTATGTCCTACTCAATTACTAATTATTTTAGGAAAAACGGTACTTTTATCTGCCCTTTACTTTATTATCTTTTAAATGTGACACTGTCATAATAAAACGGTGACGATATAAGGGACCAACGCCGAAAAGTTTCCCAGTTATGTCCACTTACCACATTTCTGAAACCTTCATCAACCGTAATTATTTTAGTCAGAGCTTTTCCATAAAGGCTATCGGCTTTGATTTCTAAAAACAATTAAACGATTTACTCAACTGTTCAGGGGTCCAATGGTGAAGTCAACACGAGGTCATCGATTTATGTCCACTTACTACTATACTCTCTTAAGAATGTAAATAGCTCCTACATGTCTTGCTACCGAACCACTTTTTTTGGATTCATCATCATCAGGAATTTATTGGAAAATTTTTAAGTCAGCCATATATTCATTGAACCTTCGATCGGGATTGTCTCCCTATCAGACTGATCATCAGTGTCCTCGGTATCAAATTAAATTAACTGCAATTCGGCACTGAAGACAAACAAAAACGAATTCAAAACGCTTAACCGCGATATTGTTGTAGAAATATTGTATTGTATTGACATGTTTTTCATTATAATACTGGGAAGATTAGAATTTAGAAGTGTATTCTTTAGTACTTAACTAACAGATTGTAGTTTTTTTTTTAACTGATGACGTCGTCTCCATCTTAGACTTAGGTTATTCAACTTCTGTGCATACCAGTTGTCACCTGTGTAAAATCACTTTCCATGTGACTGGTAAATACTTTGATATAGATATTTGAGAATTTCATATTTCATCTGTTCTTTTTGTTTTATTGTGAAATATTTTCGAAAAGTAAATATTAAGTTGCACTTTCCGAAAAAGGATGATGTTAATTCATATAGGGTTAAAACATTTGGAAATATTTTTGCCCTCTTTTTATTAAAAATATTGTCTCGCAAAAAAATGTCAGTAATTTTTATACCTCAGGCTGACTCATATAACAAAATTATTTTAACGCATCAACCAAAACTGACCATGATATTTTCACTTTATTATATAGATCTATATAGCCGCATAGTAAATCAGCAATATTTTTATGTCAGGATGGATTGTATAATACAAATGACAGCAACTTGCAATACAACATGTACAATGACAACAAAAAATTGTCCCCATCAATCTAGATTGCCAGCATGTCCTCTTTTTAATCAAAATATTGTCTCGCAACAAAATTTCAGTAGTTTTGATACCTCAGGTTGACTCGTATAACAAAATTATTTAAACGAATCAACCAAACCTGACCATATTTGCACTTTATTATGTAAATGCATATAGCCGCATAGTAAATCAACAATATTTTGATGTCAGGATGGATTGTATTATACAAATGACAGCAACATTGCAATACAATGACAACAAAAATTTGTTCCCATCAATATAGATTACCAGCATGTCCTCTTTTTATTCAAAATATTGTCTCGCATGAAAATTTTAGTAGTTTTGATACCTCAGGCTGACTCGTATAACAAAATTATTTTAAAGCATCAGCCAAAACTGACCATATTTGCACTTTATTATGTAGATCTATACAGCCGTATAGTAAATCAGCTATATTTTGATGTCAGGATGGATTGTATAATACAAATGACAGCAACATTGCAACACAATGACAACAACAATTATCCCAATCAATCTAGATTGCCAGCATGTCCTCTTTTTATTCAAAATATTGTATCGCAACAATATTTTAGTAATTTTGATACCTAAGGCTGACTAGTATAACAAATTTATTTAAACGCATCAACAAAAACTGACCATATTTGCACTTAATTATGTTTATCTATATAGCCACATAGTAAATCAGCAATATTTTTATGTCAGGATGGATTGTATAATACAAATGACAGCAACATTGCAACACAATGATAACAAAAAATATCCCCATCCATTTAGATTGCCAGCATGTCCTCTTTTTATTCCAAATATTGTCTCGCAACAAAATTTCAGTAGTTTTGATACCTCAGGTTGACTCGTATAAGAAAATTATTCAAACGAATCAACCAAACCTGACCATATTTGCACTTTATTATGTAAATGCATATAGCCGCATAGTAAATCAACAATATTTTGATGTCAGGATGGATTGTATTATACAAATGACAGCAACATTGCAATACAATGACAACAAAAATTTGTTCCCATCAATATAGATAGCCAGCATGTCCTCTTTTTATTCAAAATATTGTCTCGCATGAAAATTTTAGTAATTTTGATACCTCAGGCTGACTCGTATAACAAAATTATTTTAAAGCATCAGCCAAAACTGACCATATTTGCACTTTATTATGTATATCTATATGCCACATAGTAAATCAGCTATATCTTATTATCAGAATGGACTGTAAAATAGAAATGACAGCAACATTGCAACACAATGACAACAAAAAATTGTCCCCATCAATCTAAATTGCCAGCATGTCCTCTTTTTATTCAAAATATTGTCTCACAACAAAATTTCAGTAATTTTTATACCTCAGGTTGACTAGAATGACAAAATAATCTAAACGCATCAACAAAAACTGTCCATTTTTGCACTTTATTATGTATATCTATATAGCCACATAGTAAATCAGCAATATCTTGATGTCAGGATGGATTGTATAACACAAATGACAGCAACAGTACAATACAATGACAACAACAATTTGTCCTGATCAATATAGATAGCCAGCATGTCCTCTTTTATTCAAAATATTGTCTTGCAAGAAAAATTTCAGTAGTTTTGATACCTCAGGCTGACTCTTATAACAAAATTATTTTAAAGCATCAACCAAAGTTATATAATACAAAAAACAGCAACATTGCAATACAATGACAACAAAAATTTGTTCCCATCAATCTAGATAGCCAGCATGTCCTCTTTTTATTCAAAATATTGTCTCGCAACAAAATTTCAGCAATTTTTATACCTCAGGTTGACTAGTATAACAAAATAATTTAAACGCATCAACAAAAACTGACCATTTTTGCACTTTATTATGTATATCTATATAGCCACATAGTAAATCAGCAATATCTTGATGTAAGGATGGATTGTATAACACAAATGACAGCAACAGTGCAATACAATGACAACAAAAATTTGTTCCCATCAATCTAGATAGCCAGCATGTCCTCTTTTATTCAAAATATTGTCTTGCAAGAAAATTTCAGTAGTTTTGATACCTCAGGCTGACTCTTATAACAAAATTATTTTAAAACATCAACCAAAACTGACCATACAAGTATTTGCACTTTATTATGTAAATCTATATAGCCGCATAGTAAATCAGCAATATTTTGATGTCAGGATGGATTGTATAATACAAATGACAGCAACATTGCAACACAATGACAACAACAATTATCCCAATCAATCTAGATTGCCAGCATGTGCTCTTTTTATTCAAAATATTGTCTCGCAACACAATTTTAGTAATTTTGATACCTAAAGCTGACTAGTATAACAAATTTATTTAAACGCATCAACAAAAACTGACCATATTAGCACTTTATTATGTTTATCTATATAGCCACATAGTAAATCAGCAATATTTTTATGTCAGGATGCATTGTATAATACAAATGACAGCAACATTGCAACACAATGACAACAAAAAATATCCCCATCCATTTAGATTGCCAGCATGTTCTCTTTTTATTCCAAATATTGTCTCGCAACAAAATTTCAGAAATTTTGATACCTAAGGCTGACTAGTATAACAAAATTATTTAAACGCATCAACAAAAACTGACCATATTTGCACTTTATTATGTATATGTATATAGCCACATAGTAAATCAGCAATATTTTGATGTCAGGATGGATTGTATAATACAAATGACAGCAACATTGCAATACAATGATAACAAAAATTTGTTCCCATCAATATAGATAGCCAGCATGTCCTCTTTTTATTGAAAATATTGTCTCGCAACAAAATTTCAGTAGTTTTGATACCTCAGACTGACTCATATAACAAAATTATTTAAACAAATCAACCAAAACTGACCATATTTGCACTTTATTATGTAAATCTATATAGCTGCATAGTAAATCAGCAATATTTTGATGTCAGGATGGATTGTATAATACAAATGACAGCAACATTGCAATACAATGATAACAAAATCTTGTCCGCTTTAATTTAGAGTGCCAGCATTTCATCTCTGTATTCGTAATATAAAACTGTCACTAAAGTCAGTATCAGTATTTGTATTTCCCACTTCCATGACTTCTGAATATGGATGGGTACATCACAGATTCCTGTTGGGCTATTGTGTGATGGGTTGGTCTGCGCATAAATTAGTGTGCTTGCTGAGGTGTGATGATTTAAATTCAGTAGTTCAGGATGGTTTGTATAATAAAACTATCCACCTCATCATCCAACACTGTGACTGACATGACAGATTTCATTTGTACTTTATAATGAAAAGTATGAGAAGTTCTCTTCTAGGAAAAGTATACTGTTAGTATATTATGTCGGTTGGTTTATTTTGTTGGCGGCTAAATATCAAGTGGCAAATATTTCATTCCCGTTCACATAAGTATATTTTTTCGGACGTTCAAGATATCATTTATAATCCGTAAAGACCAATCTAACGAAATTGACGAGATTGTTCATAATTATACAACACCTTATGTGCAATAACACTGTTCAATTTTCCTTTGAACATTTTTTGGAAAACAGAATCGTAAATCCAAGGCAAACAAAGGTGAATGACGATGAAATATTTATAAAGAGCCTGTCAAAAATGGGGAACGAAGCAACTTTAAAAATGATGTTGATAACCCATGATATAAAAATACTGTTCCGATGCGTGGATAACCTTTCTATCCGCCTTCTAGTTTAAATAAAATACTTACTTTTATGATAACTGCATGTGATCACAAGTGTGTAATTTTAAAGCCATTGTTTAATGTAAATCAGAATATGAAAAAAAAAGATGTTGTAATATGTGTATAATATATATAACATAGAGTCTAACGAGTAAAGTAATTTGCTTAACTGGGAAAAAAGAACAACCGGATTATTATTATTGTTCATGTTTACAATTCGAAAAATTAAAATAAAATGAACTTCGGTTTCAACCAATGAAATGTCGTACACCATTCATTCACACCATTCCCGATCGCACGTTACACAATCACACCATTCCTCATACACCATTACACCAGTCCCCTTACACCATACACCATAGCACCATACACCTTCTACCATTGCACCATATGCCATACACCATTACACCATACACGTTATTTTGGGAAGTTTACACCATCCAAGGGCTGTACCGACGGTTTATTAAACAAAGGGTCAACCATTTTCGTAATAATGGCCAAAATAATCATAATTTATATCATATTTAGTTTTGAAAGCAATTATCAAAGTTCGGAACATAGATTATCTGTAATGCTTGACGGTTCATTTACTTTGCATAACAATCTATGTATTTATTCTTATAATTCTAGCTCAAAACATCTAACTTTTCGAAAATACCACTGCATTTAAAATCTACATGATCAAGGATTGTGGCTAGACAAAGACATGATTACACAAATAGATAAAGAAAAATGAAACTCTGGAAAAATCTACGATATCTTTAAAATTGTTATTTGATTTATAAGGACCTGTCAGCATGGTTGGATTTGATTTCATGATCAAATATAGTCTATATCAATTTAAAATGTGATCTAAAGATTCAAAATCAGCTAAAATAGAAACAAATTTGCAGTGTTCGAAATTTACATCTTTTTATGTTTTACTCTGACTTTCTTCAAAGGTACACCCTATTTTTTTTTTAGAAAACATGTTAGTTGTCTTGTCGTTTTACACACACGTGTACACCTTATCAATTGACCAACGAAATAGACGAGTTATTTTCATCAACAAAACAACAGGTATGAATAGTTGTATTTGCCAGGTCTTACTTTTTCCCAAAATTTTCTTAGTACAGAGAATTTTTACAATACTAAAATAGAGTATACTTTAGAAATTTAAGAAATTTTACATAGCATGCATAATTTCGAATGTAAACAGGTTTTTTTGGGGTTTTTTTCAGCTCAGTAACGTCCCTATTTGTCAGTCAAATGTAAGATATATCGGCCTTAACCAAGAAACATTTTGTCGATTTAGGATATTTGTGCATAATAAGGTTTAAATGCATAAATAAAACTTTAGGAAGTTTGGGTTTGCAAGTAAAATATTTGTAAGGTAAGATGTTTGTCTTTTCGTAAGTTTACGTCAGTAGGATACTTGATAATAAAGATGACTTTGATATGTAAGGTACTTTTTTCAGAAAAAAGATTTCTAGAATTAAAACTTAAATAATTTAAATTATCTTTAGATTAAAACAAGGTCTTTGAAACGTGCAAGAACTAAGTCATAGATTAATTTGGCATGTCAGTTTCATATTATTCGTAATACAATTTAACGATGCTGAGTTTTGTTATCGGGGGAGCCACTTCAATACTTAATTGATAGGGATGCCGCTAGGGTTCTGTTAGCTCATGCTTTTCATATAATTTAGATTTAAAAAATGTATACCTTTTCATATATTGCGTAAGTACAAATGTAACCTTTACCTATATTGGTTGGGTTTCGTGTGTGGTGTGTTTGAAAAGTTGAATATCAAAGTGTCAAAAGAAGGGAAATTTGTGGATAAAAACACAGCGATAACACCAAGAAAGTTACAGGGCTTTTCATATAACAAGCAATGAAAACTTTATTGACCTTGTCATATATTTCTTATAGTTTTATCCACCTGTTCACATATTTTCAAGCTTGGAAATGTGACCTATTCTAGCGGCACTTCCTATCACGTTGTAAATCTTCTGCTTTAATTCCTTCTTTCTCAAAGAAGACAAAACAGTTGAACACAAGTTTATTACTGGATTTACGAAGAATAATTACATTCAAATTCGTATTTAAAAGATACAATTTGATTTTATAACAAATGAGTTATTTCAACATCAGAAATGGCATAATTTCCAATTTCAAATCACTACATAGACGGATCGTTTATTTTTTTTTTTTATGGAAAGTATTGCCTTATTTATTCACTTCAATGCATTATATTTATAATTGTTGTTTGCTTCTTCCAAAACAAAACATCATTAAAACTTGATTTTTACCAAACGCACCATTAAACGCGCTATGCGTCTGTGACTTTAAATGAAATGATAATAAAGAAAAACGGCATGAATCACTACAAGAGCAGCCCGACAGGTGTCACATTTTGTGCGGGATCTGCTTACTCTTCCGGGGCACTTGGAATGACCACCTCCATTTGGTAGGGTTAGTGTTGATAAGTATTTAGTTTTCCATGCCGTCTTCTGTATACTTTTGTTAGTCAAAGCAATTGACCACCATCATTTTTTTAGATATCAACTCATTGCGTCAATATGGACAAACTTACTTAATAAAAATCCACGTTGATATATGAATTGGGAAACTATAAAGAAACTTAAGATCTAAATTATCTAGGCAAAGTTTAATTTTGATGAATATGGCTATCATCATGATAAATGCAAAACATTGCCTCGGACGAAAACAAATTTATAAAGTGTTTTTTTTTTTTTTTAATTTAAGAAATTACCAAAGCAATATGAACCTTATATTATATCCACTACAGAACTTGATTTGAGGATTGTAAAAGACATTTTACTTATTTTCAAAGGACAATAACATTTAAAAACAATACTTAACAATAAGGATATCAACCTTTCGGCACTACAATAAAACTTATCATCGTCATGAGAGATAACTGAAAATACTGTGTTCTGTAAAAGAAGTGCTGCAAGGGTTTTTTTCTGATATCATATTCCCAGTTACATCTTTTGATGTTAAACTTAATTTGATGTTTGTGAATACATTTTGTATTTTGTTCTTGCATTGAAAATAATAATATGTAACTACACCTGTTACCAGAGTTATTAATGATGAGGTTTTTAAATAGACTGACTTCGCTGTAAAAAGAAAAAATAATAACGTTACGTAACTTTGACAGCTCAAAATGACTAATATCGGTGTTCTGATAGCTTCAAAGATAATTATTGATAAAAAAAAAATAAAAGCAATAGTTGAATTCAATTCAGAAAATAAAGCTATTGACTTTGATTTCTCCGATGATAAACTGATAAAATTAAATTAATTTTTTTGTGATTCTCGTTTTTTTTTTCACTACTATTTCTAAGAATTTATTTTTAAAGCTATTATCTGCTCCAGAAGGACGGTGGTCAGACGGAATAATTGAATGTTATACTAAAAAGTAGAACCAGAAGGCTGACAGATATTTTTTTTATTTGTCCTTATCTTTATGTTGAGAAAACCAAATAATTAAACGATATCAAATTATGACGACAGATCGCATTCAGAGAATAACACCATAATAAACAAAAGGTTAGGCAGTCCGTACTAGAAACATAGTTACCAGTTCTGAAACAAAAGGGTGGGACTACTTATTTTTTGACGTAGCAATTCTATCTTTTTAACCTTTATACTTTATATCAAATTACCAACAATGATAATTGAATTATTTTTATTCTAATTACAATTAAAGAATTTGTGTTCTTCTGACTTGACTAATCCTGCAGATTTTAATTTAATCTTTTCTATTAGTCTCTGCTTTTTTGATCAAGTCAATAATTTTCATGCGAACAAGAAATTTCTAAATCACATAGCTTCGTGATCTTAACAATATTTGATTTGAACTTTTCTTTGTTTACATTTTTAAAGATCACCTGATAAGGAGTCAAATATCGATGACACTGTGGACTACGACTTCTATTTTCCGAGTAATTGTCACTTACAACATTTCTGAAACCTTTAATGGGAAGAATCTCAGTGATAGCCTTGTTGGCTTGAAATCCCAAACTTGTTTCCTTTTACTTATTTTTGTACCTCTTACATTGTTTGACATACTTATAAAAAAAAGCTCCTGTTGGCCATGGCCTTTTGTCCTAACTAGGACAAATATTCAGCGGTCAAATAGCGAAGTCCATAGATCCCTACGATTGGCAGAATTAACTCAAGTTTGGAATTTACTAAACTTTCGATGGATATTATCTCCATAATTATGTTGTGGTTTGATGTCCTAATCATTTCTATCGTTTTTGTTTCTCTAAATATTTCGATTTCGAAGTACATTCAATAACAAGTTATACTGTAAAGAAATTACGGTTACCCATTGTATTTGACCTTCCACAGTTATCAAAGTCACAAATCAATGCATTTAATACGGAAAATCGTATGTCCCTATCACATACATTTTTTCTTTAACATTGACTATGTCCTTGACAGAGGAATCGTAGCTTTTAAGTCATGCAAAACAATGACTAGTTTTCCAAAATATGTTTACCACTTACTTACATGTACTTCTTCAACTAATAATATTTCTGAGTTAATCTAATAACAAGGTCTCGGGTGGAAAGTCACCTGTCACACTGGTCTTTGGGCCTGTTTACCTTTATCAAGGTCATGTGATAATGAGGTTTATGTGAGGATTAGGCCGCGACTATTTGCAATTTATTAGTTTTGACGCTTGAATGAGTAGAGATAAATTTAACTATCTGCAGAGTAATGTCCGACTTTGTCGGTTAAATGCAATACTACGGGCATCAGCCAAACAGCATTTTGCTAATTAATGTAACCTGTACTTGGTTAGGTTTATATATTCAACCTTTAAAAGGGCTAAGTGTCGGTGCAGATAACTTTGTAAGAAAAGATTTGTATTGATTCCAAATAGCTTTTGTATGCCCGATACTAATATTGTACTGAAATAATGATAATGATAAAATATGGTCTTGATAGCATGTAAGTCTTTGAGAACAAAATACTTTGGTGTGTCAGATCCATATTATTCGTAATACAAACTAATGATGTTAGTTTTATTCGAAGTGTTTTGTTTTTAGAACATGGATTTGGAATTTTCTGCACAGCATATTAAAATGAAACCCACCGATTTGTTCTGAAGTAATTCATTCATTGTGAATTATATAAGAATGGCATGTCATTTACCTCATGAACCTACATTTTCTGTTGTAATTGCTTGTTTTAAGGTGGTACCTAACACTACAGGGAGATAACTCTGTAAAAATCAGCTAAACGTTTTAATTACGTTGTATTGTTAAGGAAATATTAAGCTTCCCAATGATCAAAATTAATGTTTGTCAAACTGCTATATAACCAACGAAATTTTTCTGATAAAGTGGTTGGTTCAAATTTTTTGAAATTTTTATATTTTTGTCAAAGGGTCAAAGTAAACATTATGTCAAAATTTTATGAAAATTAAACGAGCCAAATTCATTTTAGTCAAGGTGTTGGGTACCACCTTAATCAAGCCAAAACAGCTTTTTACAAGGTTTGACATTAAATTTTACAAAATTTAATTACATTCAAACTCATCTTTAAAAGATGAAATTTGAGAATTTTACAATTACAATGATACATTGAATTATTTCAAGAGAAAAGGCCCGATTCACATTTTGATTAGCTAAAGAGACAAATAAATGTAGTACAACCCAAAATTTTTTGGAAAGAACAGCCTAACTTATACACTGCAATATCTTATATTTACAATGAATGGTTGCTGTTGCGAGACAAAGTCATTATTACAACTTGATCTCCTAGAGCAACAGCACCATACAACGCGCTAGGCATATATAACAAAGGAATAAAAGAGCAATTTACTCGTCAAAGGAAATGACTTGCATGTATTTTATTAAAATAGATGTACCTGCGTAAAGAGAGACGGAAGATACCACAAAGATATTCAAACTCACAAATCGAAGACAAAATGACAACGCCATGAAAAAAAAAGAAAAACAACCAAAGCAAAAACAACAGTCAACAGCACACAACATTAAAAACTGTCTGCGCAACATGAACTTCATAAATGCGAGGGTGATCTCAGGTGCTCCGGAAGTGTAAGCAGCTTCTGCTCTACATGTGTCACCCGTTTTGTTGCTCAGGTAAGTACAAGTTCGGTGGTGGATTTAATTCGGTACCCAAATTAAATCATAACAAAGATTAATGGCATAAATCACAACTTCAACTCCAGCCTTTTAATGAACGTTTAAGTGCCAGTGTTTTTTCGGAACTAGCTGAATACATGTTAAGTAACTAATATCTTAAGTCTAGGAAAAAGTACACTCCAGGGAAAATTCAAAACGGAAAGTGTCTTATCAAATGGCAAAATCAAAATCTTAAACACAATAAACGAATGGAAAACAACTGTCATATTCCTGACTTGGAACAGGCAGTTGTTTATGTAGAGAAAGGTGGATTTAATCTGGTTTTAAAGCTAGCTAAACGTCTTATTATATTATTATATTGACAACTCATGCTTGACTTTATTAATTATGTAACTGTTATACTTCAAAAGGATACAACAGAAAAAGCATACGTTGTGGATCTTCCTGTTCTTATTCTACTTTTTGTTCTGCGAATGAGACTCTTTTTGTGTTTATAACTCGTGATAGAAAACTGAAAAAAAATAAGGAATTAAAGTACAGAAGAATGTAAACACATAACAGAAGGAAAAAATAATAAGATACAAGCAGGAATAAAACACAACCATAATACAGCACAATACGATGCGGGCAACAAATATAACACAATACCATGTATTCCAAAAGGTTAAAAAGATCCTGCTTCAATTAATAATCGGCAAATATCTAGTAAAAAAATTACTTCAAAAGTTAGAACATCTGACAAGAGCAATACGCAATTTCTACATATATTCTCTGTACGGATCTTTTAAATACGTGTAATGAAAAATGATACCGGTATAGCAGTTCAAAGCATATTAATACATATGAATACAATGCTGATAATTGAATACACAAGATGCGCGTTTAGTATAGATAGGTGTTGGTCGATTTGTTGCGAAGTTGACGAGCATTAAAAAAAAATATAAATTGCTCTTCCAAGTCTTTTGAACGCATGTCATTATAAACCTGAGTTTCAGAATGTTGTAAAAATGCTATCATAGGCCTGTTGAACTTATCTATTCGAATGACTTTAACTGAAAAGGGACACAACCACAATTCGGAATTCAGAAGCAAATTCAATGCTACTAACCTGGTGTTTATGGGTAAAATGATAGACTGATTCGATTACAAAGCATTAGAGTCAAAAACTTTTGGAAATAGGAATAATGTTTATCGTTTATCGTTTTTATTTCAAAATTCAATTATGTATTCTGATTTTACCATATAACATAACTTTTAACGTTGAATATTGCAAACTATATATTTATCTTAATCATATGAAATAGAATTGATGTTAAAAAAAAGAATTGATTCTAAATTAATTAGCATCAACATCGACCATTATAACTAGTACATAAACACCCATTTTATGTTTTACGTTATTAATTCAATGTTTGAGAAGAAGAGGCACATGTCTGGGTGAATATTATCTAAACACTGTATCATCAGAATAAAAACTAAGTTAAACAAGTTTGACATTGTTTAAAAGATAAATCTTTATTAAAACTCAGCTTAAAGGAAAGCGTCTATCATACGATCGATAAGATAAGTTTATGTGAATGAAATATTTATTATTTTAATCTTGGTATCTATGATGAGTTGATTCATAATGCTTATAATATTGCAACAAACTAACACCAGGTATTTAATTTCATGCTATGTAGGTGAATTTTTGCATTAAAATCTTTGTAAAATACATGGCACATTTTGGATACATGTTGAAAACCCTTGAAATGATTAATTGCTTTATTTGATTGGTAAACTTAATCACATAAATACTGAAGTAATTTGTACATTCTATGCCAAAGGATCCAAATTATACATTATATGGAATATAAAAAGGCATATTTAGATAATACTTTCGTTTTCGCAGGAAATAAAGACAAAGAATTGTTTCTTCATATATTGAAAGACGTTAACTATCAACATTCATAATTTTCTAAAAGTAAAGGATTAAGAATTTCATATTCAAACAGATCATATACAGAAAAAATATCCCATGACGAGCACAATAAAAAATTATTGGCTGACATATTTTTTGAATATCGCCAGGTGGTAAATAGAGAACACAACAAATGGGTTGATCAATGTTATTGTTTATTTGTGTGTTTCTCTGTCCTGTATGGTCTTCCATTTATTTGTATTGTAGTCCTGTCATGTAATGTTTTCATTTTAGTGTTATATTTAGCATTGCCATTAAAGCGGGAGGTTTGGCTAGCCACAAAACCAGGTTCAACCCACTATTTTTTCTTAAAATGTCCTTTACCAAGTCAGGAAAATGGCTATTGTTATCTTATAGTTCTTTTCTCTGTGTGTTGCATATGTTTGCTTATTTCTCTGTGTGTTGCATTTTAGTGTTTCTCTTATGTCTTTGTTCTCCTCTTATATTTGACGTGTTTCCCTCAGTTTTAGTTTTTAACCCGGATTTGTTTTTTCTCAATCGATTTATGAATTTCGAACAGCGGTATACTACTGTTGCCTTTATTTGTTTCCTTGTACTTTTCAAGATATTGGTTACAAATTCATTATATTAAACAGATGAAGTAAACCATTTTTAATTGAAAACATTTATGAACATTATACTCCCCTTGCAAAATCTCAGCTTCTTTGTTAAAAAAGAAAAAGAAACTTTTAAAATGCAACTTAGAGGAAATGCATGCAAACAACACCCGTATTACTTGATAATTACTAAGTTTGCCTAACATATGCAGGGGGCATTGTAACAATATCTGTCCATGTTATGCATAGTATTGTTTCACTCAGCTTCAAACTGACATGTTCAATCCTCAACGTTACAATGTTGTATGAACACCTTATGGAAACTACATGTATAACACAAAAGAGAGGTAAAAGACACCATAGGAATTCAAACTCATAAGTCGAAAATAAACTGAAAACGCCATGGCTAAAAAGAAAAAGAAAACAGACAAACAACACTATACAAAACATAACATAGAAAACTATAGACTAAGCAACACGCACTCTACCAAAAACTGGGAGTGATATCATGTGCTCTGGGAGGATAAGCAGATCATGATTCAAATGTGGCACTCGTCGTGTTGATTAACAAGGTACAAACCCGGTGATAAGTTAAATTTGATAGGTCTATTCGGCGAAAATGGGATTGTAGTTACGACAATTGGAACATATATATACGTCGCCATCTGTGTAACAGATTCACCATTACGGTCAACCAACTGGTGATATCGTCCTTAATTTACGAAGGGATGATTTTAACTTCCGCGCTTGGAACTCTTGGTTTAATGATTTATTTGTTAACAGCAATCAAGGAAATCCAGATGGGAAATGACATGTTTTTTTTATTACGAAAGTCACTGATGAACGTATAAAACTAATAGCACTATTCATTTTTTCTTTTTTTTTTGTTTTAATTATTTTGTACCTTAACCATTTCATTCCACAGATAAATTTGTCATTTGTACTCAGCAAAACCTTTTGAACCGTTTGGCCGAACTGTAATTCTATTTCGTACCATTTAGATTTAGAACTAAAAATGCTATTATAAGATTGGGTACACAATTTTACGTTAGATTATTTATCTTAGACATCAAAATATATTTTGATATTTCAATTCAGCTTTCTATCTTTTTTATTTCAATTTTATTTAATTATTACACCTTCCCTGTTTGTTCCTGCAGAGATATCATAAAATTACTTAATTCTAGAATTGGATCGACGTGAAACAACTATTACGAAATGATTTGCATGCAAACATGCATTAAAACACAACCTCAACCTTGAAACTTCAACATTTGATTAAGGACGACAATGTTGTACTTTTAGAAACATTGTGCGCATATTTCCATAAATTCACCTCTATTTTAACATTGTTTTAAATCGATAGAAATAAGATAAAAATATGTGTTGTTCCAGGTGCCATTTCATTAAACAGGGGTAGTTTGATAGGCTTTGAACTCTGTGTAGAAACTGACAGTCTTAAACTCTACTTTGTACATACGATATCTAAAGTTTTTCATACGATAACAAGGTGGGTTTTTTTTCTTTTAAAACCCCCCTTTTTGTTTGAATGCTTATTTGTTTATTTGAACTATATGCAGGATGAACACCTGAAATCACATCCTTGTTCATTGCCTAGTATGCAACGAACAGATTGGGCATTCATGTAGTTATATAGTGCTATGTATTTATAGTTTGAGTAAATAGCCTACACAATCACATCGTCAAACCTTCTAAAGATATAGAATTTTGTTTCCATGATATCATATCGATATTCTATACTTAATATATATCTTTCAAAACGTGTTCTTGAACGATGCATTTGAAGCAATTTGATAAGGTAAATAGATGCATGTTACTGACATTTAACAAATCAAGTTATCATCTATCAATTATAAATGTATGGTTGTATAAATATTCAATAGAAAGAATTGCTTATCTTGTATCTTCCGCCTCTCTTATACATTAAAATTGTTAATTTTCGTTAGATTTTTATTTCGCGTTTTCTTAGACCTAACCTGTTTACCAGGATTTGTTTTCTATGATTGTCCATCATTCTGATGTAAACAAAAAAAACCATATGAAAGTAGATATATTTGTGATATCATGGCAGTATTATATTAACAAGAACAATAACGATTTCTTAGCAGTTATTTATAACCCGGGGCAAAAATGTAATACAAATTTAAGGAATATTAATATTACCGTCTGTCACCATTATGCATCGGGAACATTAGAGGGGTGTTAAGTTGGACAAATGCGGGTTTTTTTTTCGTATTCAAAAGTCCCTAAAAATGCCTTTTATTGTGTGTCTTTTTATGTTGTAATGTTATACCACTGTTTCGGGTTAGGGTGAAGGTTGGCGCCTGTTAAAACGTTTAAAACCCGCTGTATTTTTATGCATCTGTCCTAAGTCCGGAGCCTGTTGTTCAGTGGTTGTCGTTTGTTGGCGTGGTTCATAAGTGTTTCTCGTTTCTCGTTTTTTATATAGATTAGACCGTTGGTTTTCCTGTTTGAATTGTTTCATGCTAGTCTTTTTGGGGCTCTTTATAGCTTGCTGTTCGGTCTCATTGGCACTCATACCACATCTTCTTATTTATATTTGCATTAAAATTCACATATAGGGAACATGATCCTTTAAGGTAAACGTGTCATAACTTCAAATGAAAGCATGCACAGATTGTAGTTAAGGAGTCAGTAAAAACAAATATATAGAATGTATGCTTTCTTTTTAAAAGTATCAAATGTAGCAATATTTACAAGAGGTTGTTTATAGAACATGCCAAGAAGAAATCACATGTCTGGATTCCGCAAGAAATACAATATAGAACTCTAAGTAGAGATACATCTTTAGAGAAATAATTACAATATTTTTCTAATATAAGTGAAAAGGAAAACAAATCAAACTGATTTTAGCTAAACATAGGACAATGCCACAGATGTTTTAAATTGACCTTTCATAATCATTACCAAACCGTTAACAACATGCACATGATATAGACAGAGGAAAACGTTCAGTTCAAAGCAGATTAGAAGAATGATAATGTGGATAGATTTGCGCATTCGATCGATATAAGTTTGTTTATAAATTTCACAGTACTGTTTCGATTACAAATGTAAAACAAAAGCCTGTTCTTATGAAAATTCTTAAGAAGGATCAAGTCTTACTTTCAATTTGCGTAAAATATGACTTTATTTTCCTTTTCTTCATTTTGTTCACAAGTAATATAAGAGCCTACTATGATTATATATCTAAAAGCGAGAGAGTTAAACAACGTTTCCTTAGATTGCTTTTTGTCTGTGAAGTTTCATTTTTGGTAAAGCAAAGAATCTGTTATAGGGTTATTACAAAAGACTTTAAAAACTGCATCTAAAGTGGCATTAATCCTACAGGATACATCGGATTAAACACTCAATTCCGACCTACTACAAGCAAAACGAGAGATTTGAATGCTGTTGGTTTTTTTTTATTGGATGGGGCTTGTTATTTGGATGTAAATGTCTGGACAAAGTACATGCTGTGTAATCCCGAGAAAACTAACAAAAAGAGCAAAAAGAGCATATTAGTCCCCGAGGGTATCATCAGCTCAGTAGAACTTTTCTAAAATTGTCCGTTTATAAATTTTGAAATTATACAGAAACTGAGGTTTTAACTCCCTCAGGCAAAGTTGACCTTAGATGGATTTGGGTACTTTTTGTCATATAGCTCTTCAACTGTTTTAGTTCTTATACATCCTTAGCTTCGGACGCATTTAATTTATAACGTGTTGTTTTCATGTTTTGAACTAGTACTATTACTTACATTGTTTAATGTTAAACTACGAACAAAACGTGATAGATAAGTATTTCTGCTTGTTCCAAACCAGAAGGTAACCCGCGCAAGCGCTATAAATCACTATTATTGATTGATTGATTTCTTTATTTAGCTGTCCTATTATTGTTAAATAGACGTCCGGAAAATACAATGGAGCATGAAATATTTAAAAAAAAACTACTACATTCTCCATACCGCGATTATTTTAAGAAAGGAAGATAAAGTAAAAACAAACATTAACATTTGTGACATCATATAGTTCCAGAACATTCAACTGCTTGGAGAAGTCATTCAAATTTGTATCTAAATGCATATTTTAATATAACGCATAACACCATTTCAAGTTTTAGCCAGGCGTTTTTCTTATTATTCGTTCCTTCGATATCATAAAGATATACCAACGCATTGCTGTTCTTTTGACATTGATTGAACTTGTACTCGTGGATGGTTTATTGTATTAAGACATACATATCACTTTACAACACTTCCTGATTTTTGATGTATTCAAATTCTAAGGCCTACATACATATCATTGATATCCTGTGGCAGTCCAAATTTATCACCCTCTATCCATGTCGTGTCATCTTCCAGAACCTTCTGATTGTTTTTAGTTTCGCATCCTGAATAGGCATTAAGTAATTGAATAATCTATGTAGTAAACGAAAGGTATAGTAATGTCTTCCAAAATATATCTTTTTTTGGGATAGTTATTTATTGTCACTGCATATTTTCAAATATATGCAGCTTGTTACGTAAGAACACAGTTTAATTTAAATATTCTCAAAACGCTATCATACGCTTGGGTGCACTATTTTACGTTAGATTGGTTATCTATGACATTAAAAATGTATTTCGAGATTTCAATTTAGTGTTCAATCTGTATCATTTCATGGTATATCATTTATTACAAATTCTATGAATGTCCTAGCTGAGATTTCATAAAAACATTCCATGCTAGCACTGGATCGTCGTGAAAAAAATATTGCATAATCATTTGCTTTCAAACATACATTCAAAGTTCATTATTGAAACTTTGACAAAGAACTCATCAAATATACCAAGATTGAAATTATGTACGCCAGACGCGCATTTAGTCTACAAAAGACTCACCAGAGACGCTCCAATCAAACAAATTTAAAAAGGCCAAACAAAGTACAAAGTTGAAGAGCATTGACGACCCAAATTTCTACAAGTTTTGCCAAATGCTGCTAAGGTTATCTATTCCTGGGATAGAAAATCCTAAGAATTTCGAAAATTCAATGTTTTGTAAACAGTCATTTTATAATTATGACTATATTAATGATAATTCTTGTCAACACAGAATTCGCGGCAATGTTGAAAGATATAGTGCTTATTTTGATATCAAAGTAATAACAAAATTAAATTCGATACTTGAGATTACAAGACATAGTTTTTATTAATGTATGAGAAAACTGACGATATTGTTATCACATGATACTACAATATTTTCATTTAAAACCCTGACTTTATCGGAGTATTTCAATAAAATGTATATAACCTTGTAGTTCTCAATCAAGAGCTCCTGACGATTTCTGTTGGATAAGCATTCTGCTGATGTTTGAGATGTAAAAAGATTTAACAATACATAATTTTGTAGTTTTTCTTTAAACTTGAGAAGTTGGAAGACCTTAAGCAAATTTGTAATAGAAATTCAAGAAATATAGTTATTTACATCTGACGTACTGATGCACTTCGAACATCTGCGGCGGGGATATATAATGCGTTTTGTTTTGCCGAGATTAAAAGCCCCCAAAATAATGCGGTTTTGTCTTGCCGAGATTAAAAGCCCACCCAAAGAATGCGTTTTGTTTTGCCGAGATTAAAAGTCCCCAAAATGATGCGTTTTGTTTTGCCGAGATTAAAAGCACCCAAAAGAATGCGTTTTGTTTTGCCGAGATTAAAAGCCCCAAAAAGATGTATTGTAAACACATTTTCATATACAAAACATGATCTTTTATATATCACCAAATCACTGTTTGCAATGAATGCATATAGAATCGTACGTTCAATATTCTGTTTTTGCATTTATAAAATATTATGAAACTTAGGTTTCAGCTCACTCAAACAAAGTAAGATGGATTTGGCTATTATGTTTAGGTCTTTTATCGGTCACATAACTTTTTCGGTTCTTATACATCCTTTAATTAATCCTTCAATTGTTTGGCTTCGGTCATTCTTGAGGAAAGTAAATCCAAAAAAGCGCGTCGGATTTATGAAATTTATAAAACTGTGTTTCTTTTGTTTTTTTTTTTTGAAACGATAAATATAAATAAAGTATTATGTGTGTTGTTTCTTTGAAATCCTAAAGTATCAATGTTTACATGAAGAAGTTTTATCGACCATACTAGCAGAATACATGCTTCTGAAATATTTTAGAAATTTATATTCTTGTAGTCTTCAAGGAAGGAAAATAAATTTATCCATATGATTGTGCCACAGAAGTGATCAGTTGACGTTGATATTGATTACAGAATCATTTTACTGCATTCATTTGAAAACAAGGGGGAATATTAATTAGAAACTAGATGAGCAGAATAATAATGAAGATACAATTATCTTTCCAATTCAATTGATCTTTTTCTAATGCTAGAACTGTTTTCAACAACGCAAGGGAAAATTTGTGATTTTGTTTTTCTTTTAAACAATTAATTAAGATCGGAATATTTCAATGAAGCAGGAAAAATCATTTCAGCTACAATAATCAAAGAAAACTTCCTACACAGTGTTAAGCAACGTATTCAAAGCCACGATTACAGACACAAAAAAATCTCGAATTGAGCTACGCTGTTAGCATTTTTTTTTTTCTATCTTTGCATATGGCGTAGAACTTATCTAACGCTAATTACAAAATCCGAAAGACAATGATAGTTGATTTTTTTTAAACTTCTGATGATTTAAAATGATGCACTGTCTTAACCACAGATAAATTTAAGAATGGTACAAAAACCTAATCAACCAAATGTGCTAAATTTATTTTTTATACAACTCATCCTTCCTAGATTCATTCTTGCCAATAATCACAAATTATTTGAATACATAGAAAGTGGTCTTCAAAGTTGTAAACTACTACCTTCATAACTGCTTCATAGGCGAAAGGTAGGGAATATTTCACAGCTGATTTGCGCCAAAAAGATACAAAATTTTACACGATAAAGCTCTCCTTCCTTGGGTTTATGTATCAACAAATTTGAGATAAGGTTATCCAACTCAGATTTATTTCAATATCTCTGTTCCCCATGTTATCACGTGATTAGTAAAGATATGACTTTTTACTAGCAACTTACTAAACAACAGCGTAACACAACCGACACCAAATTGAAAAAGTGAAAAGGGGAAAAGTTGAATTGAGTTCTCGACAAACGTAATAAAAAATTGACGAAAATAGCTCACGTGTTCCTATCGGCACAAAAAAATACATAAGTTTTATATGTTGATTATGAAAATTTTAAATATAAATTGTATTTTATTTTTTGTTAAGGACAAAACAAATTTTAAAAAACGTGTTTCATCAAAAGAAAAATAAAGTAATCAACGGCGAAGAATGCGAAGTTTGTTCTATTGTTGTGCTGTTTGATACACCATTGTTCCACGATAGGAAAGGAGATGTAGTAATATTGGCTATTAGACAAATAACACCGTGATGAAATTACAAAGAAATGGTTGAATGCCGTATGGTGACCTATAGTTGCTAACTTCTAGGTCATTTGGTCTCTGGATGAGAGATGTTTCACTGTCAAATATACAACATCTTCTTATTATTTGATAAATATGTTTCACTCCGCCAAATTTTTATATGCAGCTGTCAGAAACCAGACGTCTGAATTTCCATTGAACCTGTTAAGTGTGGTTTTAATTTTTCTCCATTGTTTAATTTTGTTTCAATCAATCACATGCATAATTCAAGTTCATACATAACATGTATGCAATCTAAAGTAAACAACTTGATTTTTCTGACATTGATTATCACGTATGTGTAAATGATAACTATAATATAACTGTTAATTATAAATAGGTGGGAATTCAATTATGTGTTCACATGTCTATGGTATATGTTGTATGAGGTATTCATCACTGAAATGATTGATAATATTTTTCATTTTATCTAATGATACATTAAAGTACGGACGTGAAAGTGTTACCAAATAATAACATTAAAGATACAACTAAAAGTTTATCATGTTTATGTATGGATTCAGGGGACAGTAGAATCCCATCCTAACCCTTTTCTGTTTTACAAATGTAGGTCCTCCCCCCCCCCCTTTTTTTTACCACTCCGATCACGTACCCCGTATAAAAAAACTTCTTGGATCCGCCATTGTAATTGATACCTGATTTCAATATCTGTTTCCTATGTAAGGAATTAAGATATGACTTACAACCAGTTACTTAAGTAAACAACGTTTTCTGTCCTGAAAGCAGATAAGTGCGTTTGGATGTGATCATCGTAAACAAAAGATATGTTTAAACTCTAAGACTGAATGTTTTCAATTTGTCCGTAATTGGTAGACAAAATTTCTTTCGAGCCTGATTCACATTTCTAATTTAAGTATATGTCAATCATTTACGGACACAAGATACGCTTTAAATCTTGGTAATTTTGATGACTGATCAGATAATGAACTTCCAAATGTACTTTTGAACTCGGTATTTATTGAATATGACAACATGATAAGTAAATGTATTGAGTAAAAATATAGAATGTAAAATAGTTATTACATTGATAAGTATAATCTCCTACAATGAATTAAGTGATTATCATTTATATGGGTGAATAATCATTGAGTGGCACAATGATGTTTACATGCTTTACAATAATCTGTCATGGAATAAATGCATGATTTAACGTCCAATATACAATCAAATTTGTTGACAGTGAGAATATTTTACTAATAACTAAAAATATTCTATGATATATAGACTAACAAGATAATAAAAACTTCCCGTTCATTAATGACAGAAAATCATTTTAGCTATACTGGCTAGCTTTAAAGGGGGCAATTAATATATCAACATAACTAGCTAACATTCCTTTTTTTCCCAATTTAAGGTTAATCATCTACGAAAGACGTCTATTGCCTATTTTGACCAAATTTAACCATTAAAAAAATCACGCACAATCAATATTATTGTACTGATTATTCATTTACGAACACTAGAGACGCTTCAAATCTGGCTAGAACGATTATTGCTCAAGGAATAAACTTTTAATTGTACTTTTATCTAATATAGAATCTTCTACTGTTTGATCGCAAAACTTTTAATTGTAATTTTGATTATGGTGTTATTTGAATTTGATAACATGATATGTAAATGTCTTGGGGAAAACATGGAATGTTCAATTGTTATTACATTGACAAATATTATCTTCTTAACTGAAGTGATTAACATTTATATGGATAGATATTCAATGGCTGACACAATGACATGTTATATGCTTTACAATAACTACCAGTATAAATGCATGCTTTAACGGCCAATATGCAATTAAATTCATAGACATTGAGAATACTTTAATAATGACTGAATATATTCCACAATAAAACGAATATTTAGATAATGACAGATACACAGTCATTAATGATAGAAAATCATCTTAGCTTTGACTAGCTAACAAGCATAACAAAACTAATACATTCCCATAACTATATAAAATTCCTATATTTAGCTTAA
The DNA here is from genome assembly GCF_021869535.1 of Mytilus californianus. Taxonomy (NCBI): domain Eukaryota; kingdom Metazoa; phylum Mollusca; class Bivalvia; order Mytilida; family Mytilidae; genus Mytilus; species Mytilus californianus. Next base: position 33,100,992 of record NW_026262712.1, read on the forward strand.
TTTAATGTTCATAATCCATGACAGACGACTATTGCCTATGTTGACCAATTTTGACCATTAAAATCATGTAAAAACAATGTTATTACAATCATTATACAAGAGACAAATAAGTGCATATCTTCTAGAAGGGTCTTTTGAATATTTAAAACAAGATGCTCTCAGGAAAAAAAACAAACAATTGTTAAATTTTGGAAACAAATCTATTTATTCAAATTATCGGTTTTTCGAGTGAAAAAAAAAGCCAATATGCTAACGTCCATCCAATGACTATATTATTTATGTATTTAACAATCACTACATTATTTATTTACTTAACAATCAGTAAAAAAAAACATGTATTCGTTATAGATAGATGGTTTTGGTCCTGTTTCATGTATTATGGTAGAAATTAGAAATAATTTGAAAATATAATTTGATCGATTTCTTATTCGATTTAAGACGGACAGAAACACATCATCATCATCATCATCATCATCATCATCATCATCATCATCATCATCATCATCATCATCATCTTCAAATGATCATCCATTAAGTATTTTCTATGATCATACTAATTTGGATGACAACTTTAAATTCATTTAGTGTAGGAGTTTTATATATTTGCTACTGTATATCGGGTTTTTCTCGCGTGTGTTTTATTTTCGGTTTGTTCGCGGCACCTACAAAAACGCGAAAATTTTACCCCGCGTAAATGTCCTGCCTAAACCTAAATTTATAGCTGTTTAAACGCTTCATGCATAAAACTGTTTATTATCGAGTTTACGCAAAATTGTTGTGTAAACTCAGATCACCCTTAAGGTGAAATAACATCATATATAAAGTCAGTCTTTTATGTTGATCGGCAAAATATGCATAATTGATTAAGATCTCTGTTTTTATAATAATCAATTTGGTTAACCATACATGTCGTACATGTTCAAAAGTGAGAATTAGCGACATCTATCGATTGTTGTCATAACCCGAACATTTGGAATATAATGGAAAAAGAAAATTTACATAAATCACTTTTTAACGGATATTTGCACAAATATGATTTCTAATGCTTTGTTATACCAGCACAAACAGCATGAAACCTTAATTGTTTACCATACCGCAATGAGCTTAATTTAAAAGATTACTGAATAGTCTTCGACATATGTCTATTTTTGTTGGTAGAACACGTACATCTTTTATCTGTCAGTCGATCAATTTATGTTGTTTACATATTTAACACTACAATACGGTGATAATTTCGTGTGTATTTTCTCATTCATTGAAACTTATGCACAGTGAAAATTTAACCAGCCCATTTTGTCACTACCAAATCGAGAAAAAACTCCAACGCGAAAAAAACCCTTAAGTATATTGTAAATACCGCTATGAGACAATTATCATGCTTTTCAAATCGATGCTACTTCTGTATATTTAGAATTGTTTAGGAAATCCGAATTCTACCAATAGTAATATATTGGATGTCCGATTGGCATGAGAGAAAACACATTTGGTGAGAAGCATACACAATGTGTATGCAACACTAGGTTTCAATTGCTTCAGCCGTATTGAGAATCAAAATATTTGAAATTTCATCCATACTAAATTGCAGTCCAATAACAATTCAACAATCCAATATACATAAAACAAACAATAAGCAGCAATCAAAAAGAGGGCAACAAGCAGTCAAAAATCGTGAAGAGTTATAAGGTTTCCTTTTACAGGATGCTAGGTTTGCAAATGAAATGAAATCTACAGATGTTGGTAAAATTTAGAAATAAAATAAGCTTTCTCTTCAATGTGAAAAAAGCCTTTTCATGTTTTTTATGGTTCAACTGTCAAATAGTCAGCATTTATAAGAAACATATTTATTTTTTAATTGTATTTTAATCCAACGCAAACTTAAAATAATTTAGAATATGTTGAGTATGCACTCAAAGAATGAACTAAGTATACACCAGTAATCATTGCTTCCAATGACTGTCAAACAATATTTCACCGAAAGATCATATAAAATCCAAATGTTTCTAGTTTTGAGTTTCGTAACTCATACTTAAGTTTTCCCTGGAGCCTTTTTTGGAAATATAAGCCGCCATAAAATGTTATGTGAAAATAACAAAGTTAATATTACTTTCAATTGATTATCAATGTTCCTCCTTTTCCGCTGCCTCGTGCAGAATGTGCATACTAAAGTTTTCCATGTAGTCTTCTTCTGAAACATAATCCGCAATAAAATGCAATGTGAAAATAACAAAGTTAATATTATTTTCAATTGATTATCAATGTTCCTCCTTTTCTGCTGCCTCGTGCAAAAGGTTCAATAAAAGTTATTCACTATGCAAATATTAAACATAACGTCTTTATGTTAGTATATGAAAATCAAACTATTTCAGTCCATATACATATATGTTTTCCTTAAGATGTCTTCGGTTATTTTCTTTATTTTTCGTTCAAACCAGAGGGAATCGGGGGTTCTAGATTCATGCTCTATTAGTTACAACTGTCATTCAAGTGAACTATTGAGGTTTTCATAATAACATTGCTTTGATCAATTTGATGTATTTCTCACCTCCGAAGAGAAAATAACTTTCCGTATTTAAAAACATTTTATTACAAATTACACGCCTTCAATAACTGGCTCTTTGTCGAATTCATATGAATGGGAAAAGACATATTGTCTAGACAAAATACGTACTTAGAATATGCATTTATTCAAATTATACAAGTTTCACAAAATATTGCAAGAACATATTATTCAGTACAAATTCAAATATTTGGGCGCCTCGGTGATCTCGTGGTACAAAATGATTCATGCTTCCCTGCAGTGCAGGAGGTATTGTTTTTGTTCCCAGATTGGTTCAAACTAAAAATGGGAACTATATTATTTGCTGTGACTCCGTTAAGCACGTAGTGAAACCAAATTAAAGTCGGCTCTGAATCAAAAGTTGGTGTCCAGCAGCACAGGTTTACAAGTCATCAGGTGTACCTTTATCTTGTGAACTAGCTCGTTAAAAATCCAGCTCTGTTTTCGTCTAGGGTTCATAGGCAACCCAAATGAATGTAAAACATCCGACTAAGTGTCGTTCGAGTAAAAAAGCAGGGTGCACATATATATCACGTCTACATATGGCCATCCCGATAAATATCTAAAAAGTGCAAGTCGACGTATAACACTAATTCATCTGTCCATCTATCAAATATTTGAGAGTAATTTAGCATGTTGAACGATTTAGAAGAATATTATTTTCTATAGCTGCATAAAATTGTATCACTAAAAGGTTTTTTTTTTATTATTACACTGTAAATCCATATGGGAAGTGGTTAAAACATATATCAGCAAACATTTTGGAAAATGTCATATAAATCATACAATTTCATTCATGTTAGATAAATGTTTATTCACATATATTTTCAAGGGCCCCCTGCCTTCAATCTAGTTTCTAACTTTTTTTAAAGACTTTTTTGTACGCATATTGTATTCCGACCCTCGGCAATGCGGATATGATCAAATCAGTTTTGTATAATATAGATTAAGAAGTCAAAATAGCGTACATAAGGACCGTCTTAAACTTGCTGTGAGGTAGGAGATTTTTTGTTGTTTTTTGTTTTTGTTTTTTTTTTTTAAAGTCCATATTGTGACTTTGAGGTGATGAACAGCAATAAAATGGGTGTTCCTTTGCTTTTCTGTGTGCTTTTGCTGTGTATGTACTGATTTTGTGTTATGAATGGATACCCCATATCCTTTGCGTTTCTATTAGTGCAAAACAATCCATAAAGACACTGAACCATATTTAAAGAATAGTTTACATACAGCAAATCCAAGATATGTGTATAAAATTGAGAATGGAAATGGGGAATGTGTCAAAGAGACAATAACCCGACCAAAGAACAGAAAACAGCCGATGGTACCATTGGGTCTTCAACACAGCGAAAAAATCACGCACCCAGAGAGGGCTTTAGCTGGCCCCTAAACAAAAATGTGTACTAGTTCAATGTAAGTGGACGACACACTAACTTCCAAAACATATAAATGAACTTAAATTAAAAAAAACCATACAAGACTAACAAAGGCCACAGGAACCTGACTGGGGACAGTCGCAAAAATGCAGCGGGGTTAAACATGTTTTGTGAGATCTCAACCCTCCCCCTATACCTCTAAACAATGTGAGTTAACAAACACACAGCAATACGCACAGTAAAACTCAGTTTAAAAGACGTCCGAGTCCGATTTCAGAATAGGTAACAAAAGAAACTAGGCAAAATGACAATGATACATAAATTAACAAAAGACTACTAGCAGTTACTGGCATGCCAGCTCAAGAACCTCAGTCAAACTGATTGTAAGATTATGTCTTTATCATATGAAAATCAAGCACAATCCCTACCGTCAGGGGTTTAGTAACATACCATTATAAAATATATGAGCAGAACATTACCCGTATCATGCCAACAACTGGTTTTAGAATAAATATGTTTATTTCCGATGCAAAGACCCTATGAGTGAATCAATATTAATACCAAAATATGCCATCTTTAATGACCTGAGAACAGTATCGTAACTATATCACTTCTGAATAAATCTGTTTAAAGGTTTTGTTAGCTGTAGGGGTGAATGTTGACATTTTTGTGCTTTGTATAGAATATTACCATAAAGGATTGGATGTGAAATACCTGAACGTTTAAGATGTCTGCATGTTGATTTATATTTACGAATGATGTCCTTGTATCGATGATAAAATTTAGTAAATGTTTTGACTAGTTTGTGATATCGAAAACCATGATGTAATAATTTTTCAGTAATACAGTGATTTATTTCGTTGAAATTAAATACGTTGTTAAGTATGTCAATGTATGTGGTAAAGTGGTATTTTAGGATATTTGTATTTTATATATAAGTTTGATTATTTCTATATTTTTAATCTAACTTTATTATTTCAGAAGATATTATTATTAATGCACTATACGGAGTGTAATTTCAGGTTTGTTCAGGTGTGACCTTATCAGGCGTTTCACTTAGGTTTTATTGGTACTGATTAGTTCCCAATTCTTTGGTGGGAAGTTTATATTCTATATGGTCACTTTGTGTGATGGACACCATTTTCCATGTTTAGCAAATTGTAAAATTATATTCTGTTTTGGAGTTTGTTTTTCATGTTTATAAGGTCAGTAATTCTTCTTATACTAATATATTAAATATTTTTCTTTATAACCAGATTTATGCATGATTTATGAATGTTATGAATGAATGCATGTTTGAATGATGTGTAGATGTGATATGTAAGTATAATGAAAGGAAATGTAAAAGAATTTAAAATCTCTTTAATAATTGTGCTTTTATGGTTAAATACGGTAAATTATATAAAACAGCTAAATTTCAGTAAATTGGATTAAACTATTGAATCTTGTAGAAAGAATGATTTATAATAATTTCAGATTTGAATAAAGTCATAAATTGATAAAGACATCAGATATCTTATTTTAATATGAACGTGTAGTAGCGCTATATATTTAGAATAGGTTAGTTATGATTTTAATATTTGTACTATATGTATTCACCATATTGATGATGCACCATGTTGGCATCAACCTGATGTGATTTGAATATTGTCGTATTTCAAGCCTTCACAAATACCTGTGAGGTAGGTTTTGTTATGTTGAATCTATGTGTGTTTTGCTTATTGAAATGTCTGATTTAGAAAGTGCTTAATGTTTTGTGTGCATGTATATTCTAGTATTGCATGTATATGTTATTTTTAAATATGCTTATTTAAATTTGGTATTTAACAGTTTATTACATGACTGTTATTATGTATTACAAATACACCGACATATGCATTATGATTAGAAATTGGCATTTAGTTGTATTCACAAACAAAAGAATTGGAGATCACTATTTCCGAACTTAATGAAATTATATATTATTATTTTATTATTGAAATGCTTGGAAAAGTAAACAGTTTTCTTGTTCATAATTGTTAACAAAATGTTTTAAAGCTATATCATGTATATAGTTATTTAATTAGATTACATCCATTAATATAATGTATTGTTATTAAAGGGTATTATTTTGGATTACGATATATATACTTCGAAATAAAGAATCCGTAACCCTAAGACAGTTTCTTGTGTGTATTGCCCCGAAACAAGACTACATATACACGAGCGAATCGAACAAGTTGAGATATTTAAACACCATAAGATGGTGACAGTGGGAACTTCACCATCTAAAAATGGATAATTAACAATAGGAAATGAAATGAAAAATCATCTCTTTTATCATAAATTTTGGTATTAAGCTTCCCGTTTAAGATATAGATATCAAGATCCAGGAAAGGGCAGTGTTCATTGTTAGTATTAGCTTTATCTAAAGTCAATTCAGCTGGATAAATCTCTTTTATTATTGAACATACTGAAGTCGTCATTATATATTAAGAACCGATATATCATCCAAATATCTAAAAGTGTTATTAAATTTATGTATCAGATCTTGTTTCGATGGGTCTTTGCTGATTTTAGTCATAAATTCTAACTCATAACAATACAGAAACAGGTCCGCAATAAGTGGTACACAGTTAGTCCCCATTAGAATTCTGATAACTTAACGATATACGGAATCTCCATAGCGAACAAAAATGTTATCTAGTAAAAATTCAAGGGCAGTTATCGAATCAAAGCAGTTCCAATTGGTGCAGTTCTTTTGTTTGTTGTTACTAAAAAAATACCTAAAAGAGTTTGAATATTTTTATTCTAATTCTGACTTTTTAAATGCCCATTTAATTAGGTGTGTGAATTTTTTCTTAATAAGATTATAAGGCAAAGTGGTATATAGGGTATAAAAATCAAAACTTTCAGCAGATTCGAAATCACCAATATAAGCATGCAATTTAGCAAGTACTTTCAACGAATTTTTGACACTCCAAAAGTAATTAGTTCCACTATTTTCAAAGGCCTTATTTGAACAATTCATTCCCAGGTTTTTTATTGTACCAAGTGTACTAGTAAGTAGAATAGACAGTTAAGTAGTGGAACAATGGCTTGCAGACGAAATAAATCTATATTTATAAGGTGTTTTGTGCAGCTTCGGAAGCCAGTACATAGTTGGAACTTTCATTGTATTTGGTTCTGCTTGTAAAGAGGTAGTTAAAAGTTTATGTTTGTTCCAGATGTCATTTTCCGAAAATGGAGTCGGTTGGAATGTTGGTAAATTCGTGATTTCCTTTCGCAGAACCTCGATGTAAAATTTAAGTCAAACAATAATGATATTATTAGCAGCCTTATCAACCGGAACAAAAACAAATTCAGTGGAGAGTACTTTTAGATTATGCTTGATTCGAAAAATATGGCTATTATGGTTGTTGTTAGGAGTAAAATGTTCTTTAAAATGTTTAATACGAATATAAACTATGTTCATTATTGAATTAAAAGAGGAATCAAAGGATTTTTTGTCAGCTTTTTCTAGTTCTATCCATTTCGAGCAGTAAGTACGGAGTGAGTCGTGGATGATGTTATGACACTCATTCCTATTAATTATTGACGGCGGGGGCGATATTTAGGTCCTTTACTGAGGAATGATTTCAACTCTCGGTCATAAACGATGTTAAGGCCTCCTGGGGAATGGGGCCATAAATGTATTTGGAATTACTGCAATTTCATGTCGAAGGTGTATTGTCACTGATATTAACATCTTTACACACTTCGCTATAATAAAACACACATTTCCGGGTAGATTTTTTGTATACATAACAAAAAAGACGGAGTTCAGTATTATCAAAATAGCCAGGAATGTGTTCTTCAACAGAATGATCATTAAAAATACCGGCAATATTTACAAAATCAAAACCTTTATTGGCATATTTGACTTTAGTCAAATGTTTTTTATGATCTTCTGGGCGATCAATTTTTAGAAACAGTTTAGAATAACAAAATGCAGTTATAAATGGGACGATTTCATACTTAGGACTGCAATATGGAATTGTGTTGCAATCCTCAAAAATATGGTGTAATTTATTAACAGGTAAAGAACAGAGCTTGGTTAACAGATAATGTGTGCCCTTGTTTTTTGAAATAGTAATTAGGTCCGAACTATTTGTGTTGTTGGTACGAAACTTTCGCTGATTGCGATTTATTCTACGCCAATGAGAACGGTTTTTACGAACAGTTTTAGAAACTATATTTAAAATGTTAACAGAATCGGTTCTTGCTATATTACCAATTCCCATGATATTATCATTTAGACCGAGAGGATAGACTGTCTGTAATTTCTTAATCCAATTTGATTTAATTATTTTCCGTGATCGTACAAACTTTGAATGAGATTCCACAGGCTGCTTATTTACTACTTCTAAAGGTTGAACTGTTAAATATTAAATAGGATGATTGTGCCTCTTAAGGTGTTGATAAATGATACTTTTAAATTTATTGGGTCTTTTAAAACGATAAAGGTGTTCTTGCGTGTGTTTAGATAAAAAGCGTCCAGTTTCACTTACGTACTGAATACCGCATCCCGGTTTGTTTCGTGTGAGTAAATAGATAATACTGTTAGTTTTTCAATTTATATCCGTTTCAAAATTTAAGGAAAATGTGCGACCATTAAACGTGGACCCTACCGTATTGTTGGTTGAAAGACGGGGACATGTAAGTCATATTTTGGCATGACACTTATCGATAGAAGGGTAATCACGATTGTTATTATTAAAAATGTTAGCGATAGTAGTATTTTTAGATAAGAGATTTTGAAGACTGAGACGTGTAGATACCCTTTGAACGAGTTTGGTATTTAGTATTTTTCCATTTTTGAGTTTCATCTTTTGTTTTTTTGTTATCCGTATTTCCAATTGAAAGGAGCAAAGACCGGCGTCCAGAATATGAACCAGGACACAGGAATTGAATAAAGTAAAAAGATAAAACTGTTCGGTTAAAGACGTCAAACGCTATCCTTCATCAAGTACCCGACAAAATACGTAAATTACAAAACCAGGGGACAAAACCAAAAGACAGGGTATATCAGGGTAGCGCCTGACGTCTAACTAAATAGAAGAATGGGGCTGAATAGTGAAATATGAGTTTTAGATAACTATTCCTCAAGTAATAAACATATAGAAGTTCTCGTTTGTTTCGTAAATTTCGCACATCTAGTCTTATCACCATGAGATATTTTGTAAATAGGGACTTTCTACAAACTGTATCGGTACAGATTAATGCGAGCATTTGGCTACCAAATTATTTTGCCTAGTTCTGACGGGTATTACTAAAAGGGTGTTAACATTCTCCAAAACATGTATTCATACTGTAGAAAAAAAATACCAACACCTGCACAAAATCGGTTTTGCTTCTGAGGGATGGTGTTCCTTGTGCCCCTTCACAAACCCAAATTTTTCTAACGAGTCCTTCCGAATCGCACAAACTCACCGATCCTTACGATTTTGGTTACTTTTACGACGAATTTCAGAGTTGTTACGAGTTATAACAAGCTATTTATTATGATGTAATTAAGGCAAATTTCTATGATTTGTTTCACGTTTTGGGGATAACTACGAGCAATTTACAAGCATTTTACGAGCTTTTTACAAATTGTGACGAGTATATTACATAATGCTATTCATCGAATCTTTTACGTGTTAGTTTCGATATGTTTGCGTGTTGTTACGAATAGTTACGAGGTAGTTACGAGTATTAACGAGTCTTTATTATTTTTCAGCTTTTATACCTTTCCCCTAATCATACACAATTCGTAAGAATAAGTAAAGTATACGTATCGGTCCGTGAAATACTCGTAACAACGTAACGTGTTTGTAGCTATCTGTAAATCCAATGTAACACGACCCGAGTGAAATCATAAGTACAATGTAACACATACGCAATCGTAATAATCCATAACTAATATGAAAACAAATCTAAACTAACTGTAATAAATTGTGAATAAAATTGTAACGAGTTAATCACGGATTCCAGGGGCGGATCCATGATTTTCGGTTAGGGGGGCGCAAACTTAAATTTTGGCCGAGTTGAGCGAGGCGAAAAATTTTTTGAGGTAAAATTCTCGAATATTCTTTATTAAGCTGAGGACAACCCATGCCTTGCAAATGTTAGGGGTGCGCACACCCGCCACGTTCCTGGAATCATATAAGAAGTTTTTGGAGGGTAACATAATTTTACGAGTGGTTTATTATCGGTTTACTATACTCACGAATTGTTACAAGATTTTTTACGGAAAAAATAAATCCGTTAACAATCGTAAGAAGATAAAAAAATAGCCTTTACTTTCATGGAACCTTCAGAGTGTCTACGAGTTGTTGCCAGTTACTTACGGAAGTTTGTGATTGAATACGAGTTGGCGATTCGTACTGACTATTAAGAAAATTCAGTGTATGTAAAGGAGGTATTAAAACAAAATTATAAAGTATAAGTCATAAAGTATAAACTTGTAGGCAAAGAAGGTTTACAACAATGAGCAAAACAATTCACAACTTGATTGATTTCTATCCTTGTTTTCATTTAGATGAGTTTGTGAAAGCATATTTATCTTTTCTGACTTTTTGAAAAATTGAGAGTATGTTCCTGCTTAGATAATTTAATTAAGTATTCATATTTTCTACAAATAAAAACCTATACGTTCGAAACAGTTAATCTACAGGAGGTTTCCTGATCTTTAATTAGATTTATCTGTACATTACTAAAGGAAAGTAAAATGCTGGCTTTTAATCTTCTGTGCATCAACTAATAATTGCTGAACTGAAGAAATTGTCCGTTTACAATATGGGTTATCTAATGTTGATATGAAGTTAAGGTTTAAACCTAACAAATGCTATTTATAGCGACGTTATGATTACCACTCATTAAAACCTTTTGAATTCCGATGCTTTCCCTACGGAAAAATTTTATTTTTTGAACGCATTAAAGATACCTTCTTTTACACTTGTACCTTTTAAGTTGTTTGTTTAACATCGCTAATACTTTTGCAAACACAGATGGCTAGATAAATGTGAAAATGATATGTTATCCTTTGTTTTTTTAAGTGCTCATTGATTAGTTGAAGAAATACATATTATTCCCCATGTCAAACACATCAACTGATTTTTCGTGTGTAAAATATTTAAACAATCAAACGAACTTTCCTCATAAATCAAATTTGATCATATCTGTTTTAAAACGGTTTTCTTCTCATATTAATTGTACCAATATGAGGTTGCTCCTTTGATCTGTTAGAATAATAATTTTAGTACAAGTGCACTAGAAAAGATTGACTGAAATTGCGCTTATTATAACATAATTGTGTCTTAATGTATCTGAAAATTAGCTAAATTGTTGATGTTTAATTGATTTATAGTGCATCAAACTATAAGTCATGTCTTAAATCTGGTTGTACTCATGAGATGGTAGGTTATAACATTTAAAAGTTTTCTTAAATTAATTAGAAGAGCTCTTAATATCATAAAAGAAAATGCTCAGACAAACCCTATTTTTCTAAATATTTGTTATTAATTTTCATCTGAAATTCACTGCAATAATTGCGATTTACAAAAATAGTTTTAAACAGTTAAAAATTGATTTTTCTCATACCTATTTCTAAAGAATCTAGCGGAATTTTTCCAGTCAAAACTTCTCTGTTTTATATGTTTCTATCCCAAAACACACATCGATCTTTTTTTATTATGCTATAATTTGATGCCTTATGAAAAATAGATAACTGTAATTTTTTGTTCATTAGCTGATAATATGAATTTAAGCTGCGAACATCTTTATGGCATATATTTACTTGTGTATCCCTTTCCCGAGACGCAGTGGAGGTTCACTGCAATATTGTAACATGTAAATGTTGATTTATCATAGAAAAACAAAGGATATAGGGTATCCGTATGTAATACACAGTCACACAGTCAATTCTATATTATATTCTATTTAGTTTGAAAAGGGACTACATTTATGTAAATCAGATATAAATTATGATTTATGAGGAAAATTATGAAAAGCAGAACTTTAAATCATAAACAGTTTGGGGTCATTAATAATCGTAGAGCATAAAAGTGTTTCAGGAAAAGCAAGACTTCCCTTTCCATGTATGTGTCTCTCTAATCCCTCAACAGCCGATGTGGAGGGTATGTGTCGGTAGTTTTGATAGTGGATTGAAAGTCCGGTGCGAATATTTGATGAATCGTCAGTACACTTCGCTTAAGCTTGATAATACACAAACAAAATAACCTAACAAAGAAACATATACACAAAAACGAATATAAAAAAAGAGAATTACAGGAAAAAAACTAAAAAGCATTGTGGATTATTTCTTTTAGACGATTTTTCAATTTCACATTGAGAATGGTAGTATACAGGGTTGAAAATCACAAGTTTTGACAAAATTAATTTCAGAGAAAGATCGAGATTAAAAGTTATCCAGAAGTTCTTTGCAGTTTATTAGAATCCACATATGGTAACACTACCACTAGTACTACGCGAGTAAACAGTTTCACAGTACTGCTGAAGACCCTCTTTCACTGCAGACAGAATTATTGTCAATCTAATGGACGATTTCTTTGTAGAACATGCAGATGAGCCGGCAATTTACCGTTGCTTGTAAGGAATTTTGTGAAGATTATGTTTCCCATACAAACAAGATAAGTCCTCGGATTTGCTGTTCAATGTAATGTTCATTGAAGCCATGAAGAACTTATGATTCGCTAAAAGATATTACATTTTTTGTCTGTGTCAGACTGTGCAGACATTCATAATAGTAACATGAACATAATAAAGTCTTGCTTTAGAAATTCCTTACCTGTTTAAATGCATTATTTATGATTTTAAGATGATTTAAAAGAAATCATCAAACTATATATGAATGTGTCAATTTTTCTTCTTTTTTTTTAATTTTGGGTTTTGGCATGTTTGGAACTTGACATTGACTCTAATTTAAGATACTGCACTTTTTGTCTGTGTCAGACTATGCAGACATATATAATAGTAACATGAACATGATGAAGTCATGCTGTAAATATTCCTTGCCAGATTTAAAGCATTATTAATGATTTTAAGATGATTGAAAAGAAATTATCAAACTATGAATTACATTTTGTAATGTGTGAATTTTTCAAATTTTGGTTGGCATGTTTGGTACGGCGACGTATATTTATTGAAGATGCATTATGTTGGTAAATGATTATACGAACATTATGTTATGCCAAATACAAAATACATGAAGTAATGAATTGTTAAAAATGTCATAGGAACAATAAATCTTAATATGTAACTTCTCAAGGAACTTTCAATCAGTCTCAGCATATTGACCAGTGTATTGACCTAAGTTATTCCAACATAGAAAAACGGAAACACAAGAAAAAAATACATAAATAATACCATTAATAAGTATTTATCTGTTTTATATCCGACATCGCATGTTATCGTTCTCCTGTCAGTATTCAACAGTTGATGCATTTTTTTTATTATTGAAGTTATCAAATTGTCAAGTTTTGAACATTACTTCTGTGTTTTGTTGTTATATTATGAACTCTAATGATTTAATATCAACTTGGATGCATCATACCTGTCTGACACGCTTTTCTTGATCCATGAATGAAGTATTATTTGCAATATGAATGAGTTAAATCTTGATATATTACATAGGCAATTGTCTATTTATAAAGACCGTATGTTGACATTTAGATGTAGTTCAGTTGCATAATTGATGTATTACCGCCCCAACCTTGAGAGAATGTTAGTCCGTTAATATAAAATACATAACTCCCAAAATTGCCCTAAGACAGATAAATCACCATGTTTAAGACTTCTTTAATTAAATGGTTTTCAACATGATTTATTGATTTATATTTCCGAAAAGTTTTGTATCGAGTGTTTTGAGGAAGATCATTAAAACACATGATACCTGGTTTTATAACACAAGGGTTAAGGGGTATCAATCCATGACATAAAATCAGAAAATGCACAGCAAAAAAAAAAACACAAAAAGCGCTTTTATTGCTGTTCTTCATTTCAAAGTCACAATGAAACCTTCAACATGGAGCCAAAAAAACTCTCACCCACTGCAACTTTAAGACGGCCCCTAGCACCGGCTTGAGCGGAATTCAAAATAATTTGGATAGATTTTGTAAGATGTAACAACACCCAATCGGGCCCGGTCAAAAAAGAACATACTGGAAAGTAGTATATATTTCAAACCAAATAGTTCCTGCGCATAGGTGTAAATCTTAAACTATGTAGCGTTTATGTTAGTAATTAAGGTATAAGATGAAAGGTGAAGTATCCTTGTAGAACACACTATTTACTGATGATTTTTTATTTTTAATGTTCTAAAAATGAGGGCATATATAGCCTGTTTCTAAGATATGAAGTGCGTTTCATATATGGCCATTTTCTCAGATATGAAGTGCATTTCAGAATGATATAAAACAATTCTTATGGTGTGCTGTTTACCGCTGTCAAAGCCGGTTAGGGGATGGTTGAGCACTCACAAACGTCTTCAACCGTACTATATTATGAATGTGCCTGTCACAAGTTAGGAGGGTATAATTTTCATGATGTGTTTGTCGTTGGTAGCTGTATTTCATATCTATTTTCGGTTATTGTTTTGTCATAAATTTGGCATTGGTTTTCTCGTTTCAGTTATTTCACATTTTGTTATATCGGGGCCTTTAATACCTGACTATACGGTATGGGATTTGCTCATTATTAAAAACATATAGTTGCTTACATGCACGTCATTTGTACACCGGTTGTCTCTTTTGAAATCACACCACATGTCCTTTTTTAAGATAGAACAACATACCATGAAATATAAATCATGCTCTTCTCTTTTTTTAGGAGTTGTAAAAGACAGTAACATATTTTGTATAGATAAACATGTGAAATCGTATCTGAAAACTTATGTTCTCTTGAAGGGTGATATAAAGTATCACGAACCGTTGCATTTAATAATTGATATTTTTGTAATTGAAATGATTGGACGTTTCCTTTAATAACGACTATAAGTTACTGTAAAAATGTGAACGAAAACTTGATGTGTCTATAAATCAATATTACTACTACAAAATCACTTTAATCTTTATTTTTTCAACTGCTGATTGTCTATTGTCCACTACGATTCTTAAAATAAATTTTGTTTCGTACTTCTTTTTGCAAAGATTTCCTATACCAACGTTATATAAATTTATTGTTAGAGCCGTTCCTCTTTAACGTTCATGTGGGGAATTCAATGAATTCTAAAAATAACGTTAGTCTGACTACTGATAGTTGATACAATTGATGTGCTCTCTCTATCTCACTGTGTTTTATTACAATTCTTTAACTCATAGATGATGTTCAGAAATTATTGTCACACAATAAAGCGTCGGTTTACCGTAAACCGTGGCCCAACCCAATCCTTTGACTAGATCTTCTCAAAATTGTTCTTTGATATATGGACATTGATTTTTGGGAATATATCATTGCGTTTAGACCATCTGATTTCAGCAAAAAGCACCTAGTACAGATCGAAATTGCGTTTTGGAATATACTTTGAAGTTAAGTAAAATTGGTGTTAGTTGACCTTTCTCGGATTATGGTTTCTAATACAGAAACGAAACATGAGAAGACACATGTTGATTATGCAGTGCATCTTCCTCTGTTTATCACACTGTAGCTTCAAGTCTCCCTTGTACGGAAACGTTATCACGAATTATATATATAGAATTACCAGTATTAAAAAAATTAGTATTAGAACGAGGTTACTACTTTTAAAAACAGAGTAGATTAGGAGAAAAAAATAAGGTTATATTATCTTTAAATGCTTTACCGTAGTAGTTTCCTCTCAGCATTTCCTGAAATCACATAAAACGTCAATTTGCAGTGTACAAAGATATAATGCATGATTGTAATGATGACACGTTAATCTTCAACATCATGAGTGACACTAAAATGTAAGTGTTGATTAGTTTTGAACATTGTAGCCCATCTGATCCATTTTCGTTTTAGTTCTTATTAGGTCCCACATTTTGCTTCTGAGCATGTCCGATTCAGATGCAATATTCAAATCCAATTTGATATCTGCGAAAAGAAGCAAGTTTTACTCAGAACCATACAAAAAACCAAATGTAAATAAATATTAAGAATACGTTAAATGTAACTAATTTTTTTTTGTCAATAGCTAGTTTGTTCGGTTGTGTCTTTGGTTTTCTATGTGGTGCTTTTTTTGGCTGTTTTTGTCACGTCATCTCTTTTTTTCTTTTCGTCATTGTATTGTTTGTTTTTCTTCGGGTTATTTTACTAATATTCCCTTGTTATCCTCTCCCTCATTTCAACGACTTGTATTCTTCAAATAAAATTTTAGTTAAAAATTCTTCTGTTTTTTTATTTATTATCTTAACTTTGCCAATTTTTTTTTATTTTTTTTTTTTTTTTAGATATTCATAAAAAGAATTATCATATGGAATCTTATCCGAAAACTTATGTTATCTTGAAGGGTGGTATCAATTTTGAGATTATCATTCAAGTGAACTACAACGCATTTAAAGCAAACAAGCTGATCAACATTTTATATATCACCATGGACAAACTAGCTATAATTTCTGCGATTTATTTTAAGTTACATTATTATTTAAAAAGTTAAGTTCCAACACCCTAGCAAAGCTGACTTTAGAAGAATTTGGCCTCCTTTTTTTTCTGTCATAAATAAAGGCAACAATAGAATACCGCTGTTCAAAAGTCATAAATCGATTGAGAGAAAACAAATCCGGGTTACAAACTAAAACCGAGCGAAACACATCAACTATAAATTTCCCTATGTTTTGATGTATACACGCACCCGTGGTTATCCAATTATAATGTTTGAGCGTTCTTGTTTCGAAATTCCGCTTCGTAATATATAAAGTGTTATCTTCAAATCGATACGAAAACATTGTATGAAAATGTCAACAGGGTTTTATGATTTTAGGACAAAAAAGACATTAATATATTTTGAAAGCAAAAACAAGTTGTATAAAAATACATAACAAAAGGTTATCAACCTTTCTGCCTTTAAATACAATTTTAATCGTCGTGAAATATAACGATAAATACAGTGTTCTGTAAAAGAAGAATTGCAAGCTTTAAGGTGTTTCTGATATCAAATTTCGTGTAACATCTTTTGATGTTTAACATAATTTGATGTTTGTGAATAAACTTTGTAACTGACATAACTAGTTTCTGTAGTTTAACTAATTATTGGTTCTCACAGCTGTTATCGAAGTTATTAGAGATTATACTTTTTTTAACTTACTTTGTTTTACATGGAAAAGTATATAAACGGCACGTAATTTTGACATTTGACAGTTGTTGTTGCATTAAGGAAACAATCATCGTATCGGCGTTCTGATAGGGTCTAGCGTTCAGTACAATGACGTCAAGTCTGCAAAAAATAATTCAAGAGGGTGTATTAGATTTTTGTTTATAATGTCTTTAAAATTGTATTTAATCTAGGCTGAGAAGAATAGTCCATTAGGATGGAGATGAAATTTCATAAGTATAGGTATATGTATAGTCTGAAAAAGATGTGTTTCGTGTCTTTTGTTCAAATCTATTCAAACGTATTCAATTTGATGAACCTTAAGTTGTTTTGTACCTACTCGAATTACAGGTTTATTTCAATATTATAGTTGCTATGTAATTGTTAGAACAAAATACATTCGGATAATTTATCTATACATTCTTACACAGGAAAAGGACGATAATAGAATCCCTCTTCTCTAGATTATTAAAATTGTACCACGTGATACCTCATACTCTTCTTGTATGGTCGTTAGGCTTCTGTAATAAAATTAAATGGAATTTTAACGCCCGGAAGTGTGTTTATCATAAATATCCATGGTTACTATTGAAATTAACTGCGATTCATCATTGAGTACAAAGAAAAACAAATTTCAGCGCAGTTTACCAATATTGTTTTAAAGTTTTGAAAATAATGTCTACACCTTTTTCATAATGATACTGGGAAATACAAATACTTTGTCCTTGATAGATTTTAGTGTATTCGATATTATTCAACCGGCAAGTAGTAGTTTTCATTGGAATTGATTAGGTCGTCTTCAACCAAGGCTTTAGCTAGTCAGCTGTTGTTCATGCACGTTGTCGGTTTTGGTGGATTTCTGGTTGCACAGTCTTTAGTGTTTTATGTTGTGCTTTGTATACTGTTGTTAGCTTGTGGTCGTAATTCTTTTTTTTTGCCATGGCATTATCAGTTAAATTTTGTTTTCGACTTATGAGTTAAAATATCTATATGGTATCTCTCACCTCTCTTTTGTCACTTATGACAATTAACTGTGACTGGGACTTGGAAATAATTAAAAATATGATGCAGATATTAAGTACTTCATTTTTTTATCTGTTAATTTTTTATTTTTTTTATTTTGAAATATTCAAAAAGTAAATCTTTAATTCAACTTTAAAAAAAAAAGATAAAAAAAATAATATCCTGGAAAAAATTACAATCTCTTCAAATCCTTAATTTAAGTTCTCGATTAAAAAACACCTGACATATTTAAATTTATTATCGGTTGTAGTCTATAGAATTAGCATGTGATCTGAAAATTCCACATAAGAAAAATACTGATGTTTCAAAGTCTTTATTTATTGGTTTGTTTACTCTGATGTTTTCCCAAGATACACCCTCGTTTTTCAAAAAAAAAAAATTCAAGCAAATCATTAAGCGAAAATAAAATACAAATTTTTGATTTTTATGAAAATAGTAGTTCAATTTCATTCAGGAGATAAAGCTATTGACTTTGATTTCTCCGGTGATAAACTGATAAAATTCAATTGGTAGTTCTCATATGCATTTGATTTTCAATTCTATTTCAAAGAATTTATTTTAAAAGCTAATATCTGCTTCAGACGGAATAATTGAATGTTATATTAAAAAGATAAAACCAGTAGGCTGAAAGATATTTTTATTAGTCAATAACTCTATGTTGAAAAAAAACATTAAACGCATCAGACTTTGACCAAAGATTGCATTCCGAGAATCACACTATAGTCCGGCCGATCGGTGAAAGAATTGCTCAAATAATGAGGAAAGCACTAAATATTGCATGATGGTACGTTTTTATGTACTGAGCAATATTAGCTATGGACCCACCCTTCACATTTAATATGGCGGCTTATTTCAAAATGGCCGCCATACATTCTAAAATATTTTCCAGTTTTGCACAAAACACAGTGGATTTGATGCTGGAAACACAAAATTCAACATATTTGAAAGGTTTGATGTAGTTAGCAAGATTTTGTTTTGATCTATCTTTGAAATTCAAAATGGCGGCTATTTTCAAAATGGCCGCCTTGAAAAATAAGCAAATAATATTCATTTTTGAGAATTGACCTGAATTTGATAATTTTATTGAAGTATAGTGTCTTTTAGTCTCTGTTTCAGTTCTGTCCTTTTGATTTTGCCTGGTTTGTCATTTCATATACAAAGTAGTAACTAAAGCTGCAGTAGTTGCTTTCATTAAAAGCTGCAATATTTTTTGTCTTGGGTCACACATAAAAGCTGTGATTTGAGATTTATCTGCCGTAAGACATTATTCAGTGCCTATCTTACTTCTTGGGTTGCAATATTATGCAATTTGAGATATTATACTGTGATTTGAGAATTGTATAAACACATATCAGTGAAAAGGCAGGAATTGAGGACAACAAGGACAAGAAGATTGAAATGACAGAAACTGAATCACTTGGGGAAATGGAGAAACCCACAGCTGAAGACACTTTAACAGAGGACAACTCTGAAATGACTAATTGTACCAAAAGTTTTAGCAGATAGGAAATCTAATGCTCAAAGAACAGATGAGATTGACCGCAATATAAAACAGAACGAAGCGCGAATTGATAAAATATGTGTTGGTCTCATGACGATGCAAGCTGAACAGAAAGATGAAATGAATATTAATAATGAATAGATGGGAGCAATATCTCAGCAACCTCAGCAGTCTGAAGACAGGATATACCACACGGCTAGTGGTAAGCGCTTGACGGAATTGACGGTCAGACCAATGAGAAATTCAATGTTGTGGTGAGACGGATGGACAAGCTGACAGCAACTCCGGAAGGAGACACAGTTCAAGTTAAAAATGCATTTGAACAGCAGGGTACTTTTCAACAAATGGCATCTATTGTAAGTGAATTAGTGGACAAGCAAAATAAAGAAGTAAAAATTCCTGCAATGCAAAAGCCAAAATTTGACCTTAGCCGGTACAACGCAAGTACACCAAAAGTACATAACAAACTATCTGCCTTCGGTCTTTCCCCAATAAGTTCATACGAACCATCAACCGCAACAACTCTGTTGAACGCAAATTTGTCGGAAGTCCTATTTCAGGGACCCAGGCCCTGTATGAGACAGTTCAAATGATTCAACAACAACCTCCATTTAAGAACACAACCTCTAGTATTGATCAAGGATACCAGCAAATGGCTTATGTGTCTTCTTACGCACACTTACAACCTACTATAAGTCAATTATATTTGGTTAAAGGCGGCACACCATTACAGAAACAATTGGCTGCAAGTGGATCTATCAAGTTTCTCAAATGCTGACTGCAATGCCTTCTAACAGTACCAATGGCAAATCCTCCTCCTCCTCCCACATTTATGACTCCAATTATGACAACTTCATCAGAGTCTGAAGCTCTAACAGGCTTGCCACAACAACAAGCTTACTCCACTGTCCGATCCAGGAAAGTGCAAAGAAACCAAAAGAGCGTGGCAACAGCTCTTTTTCAGACTCATTTGTGGAGAGAGAATATACTAGCTGGTGTTATGCTTTCAACTAATCAGCGTAACCGTGGATTAGCCGATCAGTATAACCTTAGGCCTTCTGATCAATATAATCGTGGAAGATCACCAGATCAATGGAAGATCACCTGATCAATATACACATGGAAGATCCCCATAGCAATATAATCGCGGTAGATCGCCAAATAGAAATACATCCAAGTTCAATGCCTATCAACCATCAACACCCGCCCACCAAGCCAGAGATGATATAGTCCCTAAGGACAACGGTCAGCATCTCCACTGACAAACTTAAGAAATCTTGGTTATCTCAGGCAACGGTCACCTTCACCAGAATACAGAGCAAATCAAAGCGCAAACCCAACAACGAAGTCTTTAAACAGCAACGGGTCGGGTCAGTAGACAAACGCTTGATTCCCAAGTCTATTTGCCATGAAACATCACATCATGACAAAACCGAACAGAGGCCCACGTCCTCGTCCGATATTGTCATCAGACGAACCATTGGAAAAAGCCTAGTAGTACGAAGTATTATATATGACCAGAATGTGAGCATGAATGTGGACACTGTCGCAATGATAACATTAGTTAATGAGAAATTATTTCCAGCAAATATTGAAGATTCGGAGACCGTGACGCTACGTGGTTTGGGTGAACAGCTGATTACTGGGAAGATTGTAAAGAACACCTCTCTCGACATTGATAGAGTAAGCATACAATGGGATGTGTGAAAAGCGCCCTTAACAGAAAATGTTACACTTTGGCAAGATATTTTGGACATTCTTACCATTAGCAACATTTGTTTACAGGAGAGGTGAGATTTCAACTCAGCAAGTTTGCATAAAACGAACCATCACAGTTCCGCCAAACTCTGAAATGACTGTTACCATTACAACTAATAAAAGTGCTGACCAGGAGTTCATTTAAGAACCATGACCGCTGACTAGTTGGAAAAGGGAATAGTTGTCCCTTAACCATTTCAAATGATGGCAATCGTCACATCCGCGAGAAGAAAGGTTCACCTATTGGTTACATATAATAATTTAACGATATAGTGGGTACGGCAGATGAAAACCCGATAAGTGACGTAAGACGTGGCTTTGAAGAAACACGAGACAAGGTGCCCTTGGCACTGCCTCAAAGTTCAGATAAGTTACATAATAAGCCACCACATTTAACCGACCTATATCAACCTTCAATCGACTCACTTAGACCTATTTAATTCCAACCATTATAACTGAAAGCGATTTAAGAACAATTACAATAACGTGTTACATATTGATTAACATTTTGATTTTCACTATTTGTTTTTGTATATGCAGCCATATTTGCAAATGTATGCGTTCTAGTCATAACCAAACTATTTTATTTATATTTCAAATTTAATTGATAACAAATTCACGAACATGAGGACCATTTTTAAAGAATCATTTCTTTAATTTCCGAAATTATTTAGAATACCTTGCGGACAATCTTAATATTTATAACGTTTTTCCGCCATCTTGAAAATGGCAGCCGTATTGGATTTTTCTGAGTGGTTCCATAGCTGAAATCAAAGGGTATACAACCAAGATCTTCTCTACAAAGTCTCATGCTTTTCTAATCAAGTGAGCAATTCTGCTCTATATCTGCACCAATCAGCCGGACTACTACAATTAGGCAAATGCAAAGCAGTCCGTACTAGAATCATAGTTTCCAGTTATGAAACAAAAAAACAGGGCACCTGTTTTTTTTTTTTTTTTTTTTTTTTTTTTTTTTTTTTTTTTTTTTTTTGAAAAAACAATTCCATCGTTTAAACCTCTATTATCAATAAAGAAATATCCTCAATGATAATCACATTACTTTTATTCTTATTATAATTAAATAATTTGTAATTTTTTATTTGGGTGATTCTGCTGATAATTATTTTCTAAATTTGATAATTCAAATCTTTCGCGTAAGTCTCTGTTCTTTTGATTAAGACAATAATTTTCCTACGAAAACGAAATGATAATTAACAAAAATCGTTTAATTTCAACATGTTTTCATGTACAAGATTTAGACTGTTCATCAGTTTTTTGATAAATTAAGAAAGTAAATTGTCCGTTACTCGCCGCTATTCTTTCAGGAAAATGTATGCTGAATGCAAAAGGTATTTGTTCAGATAATTGATAGAAGGTCCTTCCCCTGGTATAGAATAGCCTAATATTATTGCATACACCTCTTCGCGAATTAAACAATATTAAACGTTGAACTTTTATTGTTTACCTTTCAAAAAGATCATTTGCCAAGGAGTCACATGGCGAAGACAACTGTTGCCTACGAATTAAAGTTTCCGAGTAATGGTCACTTAAAACATTTATGGATCATTCAAAGGTAACTATCTCAGTCATACCTATTATGCTTGAAATCCTAACATGTCTTTTTCGTTAGCTTTTGTTCTTAAGATAGACAGATCGTCTTGATTTTGTTAAGATCACATATAAAAAAAATTCCAATAGCGATGTCCTTAGATTTATACGACTGATAGTTACTATTTTAGGCCCACTTACAATATTGCTGGAACCTACGATGAATATTATCTCCCTAAAGGATGTCTCAAAGCACAATAAAGTTTCGGCTTCATGTCCCAAATATTTCCATCATTTAATGTTTCTAACTGTTACGATCGATTTCCAAGGTAAAATGCAGTTCTAAGATTTAAAAAAAAAAAAGAAATAAAAAGTTTTTTAAAAAACCAAGTCGCAGATACCTTTTGTTTTTTACCTTTGACTTTTATAAACAATACGTTTCAATGGGATTAATGTTGAAAATCCTATATCCGCTCACATACTGCTTTTTGAAATTTTAAATTCAGCCAATCCCCCTTATGGAGGAATCGTAGCTTATTGGTCAGATAATTTGGTTTGGGAAGATGTTTTTGATTTCTAATAGTTTATGGTGGCCAGATATTTGTTGCTAAAGGTTAATTTGATGTTTACATGTAGCATACTTCCTTCTTGAAGAGACTTGAAAAATAAATATATATTTATAATAAGAATCAAAATAAAGTCTGGGTTACGTGAAAAACCTTGATTAGAATTACCTTTGATGTGTCAGGTCCATATAATTCGTAAAACAAGTCATGATACTGGTCATATTCAAGGTATTTTGTTTGTAGAAAACGTACCTTTGATTTTCAGCACTATACTTTTAAATGAAATTAACTGATTTGCTATAAATACGTTATTAGGCGTGCATTAATTCAGTATGTCGTGTAATTTACCCCTTGAACCAACATTTTTTTTCTGACTATGTTCTTTCTTAAAGACAAAACAGTCGTATACAAGGTTTGAAATTTAGTTAACAAAGATTTCTATGTAGCAACATTCCAGCAGCGCATGCATACAGAGTATGTATCTCCAAGTTGATACGATATTCCAAGGCTTGTATTTCCTATCATGATTTCCTTGATAGAGTGTTGCTGCTCACAAGGGAGCTATTAAACCAGGAGTTCAAAGTGGTGAAGATGATATCATTCCTCCGTAATTTTTCAAGACGCCATCACGAGTTGGTTGACCGTTATGGAATATCCGTTTCACAGATGATAACGGATATGTTCCAAATGTTGTAACTACAATCCCGTCCCCTTTTCCGCGAATGTTACCTACCGAATTAGACTTACTCACATGAACAACAAGACAGGTGCCACATGTGGAGTAGGATCAGCTTACTCTTCCGGAGCACCTGAGATCTACCCCAGTTTGAGGTTGGATTCGTGTTCCTCACTCTATAGTTTTCTATGTTGTGTTTTGTGTACTGTGGTTTGTCTGTTTGTCTTTTTCTTTTTAGCCATGGCATTGTCAGTTTATTTTCGACGTAGAAAAGCAGCTTATACCAGTTAATTTTACTTACTAATTAAAATTATACTTAACACATTTTATACCTATGGTCGTTACCGATTTGTATTACGCATGTTACGAATGAATAGTAATATGTCGACTTGGGAATATAACCTTAAAAAATACCTTAAAGACCTGTTAAGCAAGAAGTCAACTGTTTTACTTACTGACGGAAAAGTCGACATGATAAAGAGTCTATTAATTGACACTAGAGAAGGACAGAAACAGATACACCAGATTTACACAATATGTGAAAGACAGAGGGTTTCAGATTTTAACTTGTGCTGGAGAACAAGCTGTATTTCAATGAAAGAGTTTAGAATTCTACACATTTCAGCTTTGCTTACTTTTAAAACTTTACATAAGTAGCATTAGCCGTGCAATATTCAGAATTTTGTTTCCAAAACGTGTTTTTTTTTTCGGTTTTTACTTGCTGTCGTCGCATCTTATATAATTCATAAAAGCTGTACAAAGAACCTACTGTATCCTACTCGTATGCTTTTAGTTATGTTCTTATAAAAATTAGAATATATGGTATGATTGTCAATGAGACAACTATCTACCAGAGACCAAATGACATAGAGGTAAGCAACTATAGGCCTTCAACAATGTTTTTTTCTTATCTTATTTTTTATACTATACTTTTACTCGTTATTTTTATCAGGAATGTGAGAGACCAGGCCTGCTTGCACACTAATGTCGTGTAGTGACAAACAAAAAATATGTTCAAAACTTTAGAGCTAGTCAATGAAGGAACACGATATCATACAGGGTATCATACATTATTCAAAGATATTGAAGATACTTTCTATGGCTTCCCGAGAAGCCTTTGTAAGGGATTTATTAAAGGATGTGTGAAATGTGCATGTTAGACAATTTAAATTAACATAGCACCATTAAAACCAATATCATCCAAACATTTTATGTGAAAGGATCAGTTGGATTTAGTTGACAAGCGTGCAGACCCTGACGGTCCATTTTGCTGGCTTGGACATTACGTTGACCACTTTTTCATTTTTTTTCAAATTTTTTCTGGCCCCAGGAACGTTAATCTGCCTTTCAAGTCGCACATAATCAAAAGGAACACGTATTTTCTGTCATCGGTCTTCCGTACATTTTACATGACAGTGGCCGTGAATTCTGCGAGGATATTATAAAAGAAATAATTAAGATTTGGCCCGGTGGAAATGTCAAGATTATAACTAGTAGGCCTAGACATCCCCGTACTCAAAGTTTTGTAGAGCAAGTGCAAAATTCTTTACATAGAGTACTTGCCACAAAACGATTAGAAAAAACCTGGTTCTGATTGATTTGAACATTTATACGATGCGCAATACTCTTTGAACATGCAACATCATTCAAGTATAACGGTAACCCCGTATGAAGCGGTCTTTGGTCAAAAGGCAAACGATGGAGTCTTTGTAGTAACACAGGCAACAAACGAGTTTGTTAACGAAGAAACCATTGAAGGGTTTATAAGCGATGATATACCGACGAACAGTGTCTTACCCGAGGAGAACGACTTCAAAACGATCATTGGCACACAAACGGACATAGACTCACAAACGGAAAATGACTCCCAGGCGGACAAGGATTCTCAGAACGACATTGACTCGCAACCGGACAATGAATCACAGATGGACAATGAATCTCAGACAGACATAGGCTCACAGATGGACAATGCCTCACGGACGGACAATGACTCGCAGTCGGACAATGACTATCAGACGGACAATGACTCACAGACGGACATAAACTCACAGACGGATTCACCGACAGATCATAACATAGACTCTCAAGTCCAAGCAAAAGTGTATTCTGTAGAAAAACGTAGGCGGATTAATTTAGAGACAGATAGATATCGATTGCATAATCTTGAATGATCTTTTGACAGAAGAAACTAACTCAGTATCTGAATCGTGGTCGTTGATAGATGCCGACTCAACACTTGACAAAAAAGGGCAACAGGTGGAAAAAATTACAAAATTACTGTTCAAAACACTATGCGTAAATACAAAAAGAATACAATAAGAATTCAAAATCAAATGCAAATATTGTAAAAGGAAGCTTTGTTACTTTACGTACTGTAAATTCAGAAATTATTGCGAGGTTTTTATAATTGCGAATATACCAGTAGTTGACAGGACGTCTGGTGATCTACAACGTTCATTGTGTAGAGTAGATGACGTCACCGTCAAAGACCACAGTTTATTTAAGTTGTCTTGTGAATATTGTGTACTGCAGTCATGTTACGATATTGGAGACCTAGAGCTTCTTCAAAATACCGTAGACACATCGGAATGTCCCAAGACCTCAATATGACTGCACGCGGCTGCTAAGAAGGCTAACTTTTCACTCGCAAGCAAAAGGTGTAACTGCAAAGGGTCGTGCACAACCAAGACGTGCAAATGCAGAAAAGCTATGGTACCGTGTGGAAGTAGATGTCACCCTAAACATGCATGCAAGAATACAATTATTGATAAAACTAAATGTGGTATCAATATTTAACGCTTATGTAGCCTTTAAATTATAAAATAATATATGTCTATTGTCTTTTGTTTTTATGCTAAAGTAAAGTTTATTGTATTATTGATTCGTTTCTAATGCATGGTTAACAAATACCTATATGGTCCAAATACTCATATGATCCGACCCGTTAAAAACCAAACGAGTATATACTCATATAGTCCGGAACATATGCACTGCAATGTCTTATCTTTAAAACTGTTGGTTGCTGTTGCCAGACCAATCATTCAATACAACTTAACAACTCATCGGTGACTATAGAATAAAAGAGCAATTTTTCGTCACAGAAAATCTCTTCGATGTATTTAATGAGAACCAGCAGACCTGAGATAATTCAGTTAAGAAAGATGAATGATACTTCAAGCATATTCAAACTTATAAGTCGAAGACAAACTGACATTGTCATGGCAAAAGCAAAAAACGACCAAAAGACAAACAACAGTCTTCAACACGCAAGATGGAACACTAAATACTGAGCAATCTAAAACCGAGAGTGATCAGAATGGTAAATAGGTCATGCTCTACATGTGGCACCCATTGTGTAAGTCTAATTGAGTATAAATCCAAACAAAATCGTTACAAAGAAAACTGACATCAATCACAACATCCACATCACAATCCAGCTTTCTGATAAGCGTTTAAGTGCCTTAGTGATAACTGTTACATCACAAGACAGGCAAAGTAGAAAATGTATACCTTGTGAATGCACCTGATCTCATTTTACATTTTGTTCATGCGATTAGAACTCTTTTATAGAGTATATAACTCGTCATGAATCAAAGGGAACATTGAAAAAACAGAAGAAGATAGACATATAACCCCACGACCAAAGCAATTAAATACTAAAATACAAGCAGCAATTAAAAGAAAACAATATAGAACACTCAAAATCGAGCAACAAAAAAACTTACAGAAACTAATGTTTCAAAAGGGTAGATATATATGCTTTTTCTATATGTATTCTGTGTGCGGCTTTTTAAAACCCCTGTAAAGAAAAATGATAACACTGGTATTAAATCTAACTTTTAACAATTTCAGAGTTTCATATATAACGGAATACATACCAGTTTTAAACATATATATACATATAGATACTATGCTCATAATGATCATAAAGTTGCATGTTTTTGGTGAAAATGGTATTCGATCATCTGCGAAGTTGACGAGCATTCAAAATACGACTAGTATTAACTGCTCTGCCAAGTCTTTCTTTGGGGAATACTTTTGTCAAGGTCAATCAGTAGTGGTATCGATCAAGTGGTTGTAAAATATTATCAGAGAACATAATGCCGGACTCTTTTTGTCAACCTCAGATTAATCAGTGACGAATCAAAATAGTTGTGAAGCCGTGTCGTTGGTAAAAATCAAAATTTCAGAATGTTGTTAAAATCTATATGAGGTCTGCTAACACTATTGTTTCGAATGATTTCAACATAAATAAGGATATAACAACTTGATATCCAGAGGTAGACTAAAGGCTTCTAGTCTAATTTTTATGGAAAGAAAGAATAGACGTATTCGAACACAAAACACTAAGTTCTAACTCATTTTTGAAATAGGAATAATGTTTATTGTTTATCGTTATAATTTCAAAATGCAATTATATATAATGATTTTACTGCTTAAAATGAACGAGTAACGTTGAAAAAATAGAAACATTTTTTTTTATGAAAATTTAACATAAAATAACAGTGATAATTAATTTGTCAATCTCAACATTGAAAATATAATGAGTGCATGACCATTTTAAATAGAACATGTGCACATTTGTTTACGTATTACGTTATTAAATTCAATGTTTGAGACGATACGGCCTGTGTGAATATTATCTAATCGTTGTATCATTAGAAAAAAACAACTTGTACGTTAAACAAGTTTGATTCTCAAATTTATTGAAATTATTTACACAATAAATTTCTATTAAAAGAGAGCTTAAAGAAAATCATCTCGTAATAAGATAGTTTTTTGTGAATGAAATATTTATAATGCCGAAATAATAACTTAACACAAGTCATTTCATTTCATGTTTTGTGCATGTTGTGTGTAAATTAATTAACATACAAGTATTTGTATGTAAAAAGTAAAACAACAAAAATACCGAACTCCAACGAAAATTCATAACGGAAAGTCCCTTAACAATTGGCAAAATCTAAAGCTCAAACACATCAAACGAATGGAAAACAACTGTCATATTCCTGACTTGGTACAGGCAATTTCTTATGTAGAAAATGGTTGGTTATCATACATCACATGGCACATTATGAAAAGCCTTGTAATGGTGCAATGTGTTGATTTGATTGGTAAACTGTAGATTTACAAAGACATACAATTAATGAAGTGACACTGATGTGACGTTGTATACGTTTTTCATTCATGATATTTTTGATCTAGTCTATTTGTAAATCCCATATATACTAACGTAATACGTGAATGTTATGCCAAAGCATCCATATTATACATTATATTGAACATAAAAAGGCGGATCAAAACCCTCCTGTCATAGTTAATAAACGTACAGCACAGTACCTAGTGTTGTTGTTTTTTTTTTTGTACTGCTGTAATTTCATAATACACCTTTCTTAAACTCACCGTTTACACATTGGCTGCATAGTTTGCTATCATATTCCAGGATCTATCCATGTACCCGAAAACCACAAGATACTAGTACTAAACTAAGTATAGTTGATATCCTTTTGGCGTGGCTCGGTACTTATACATCCCGCCATTGTGTTATTGTGTTATGGTCATTTTTTGTATTTTTGTCTTTCATTTTTACTTAATATGTGCTTTGTCTTTGTGCCAATTTGATTTTCTCTGTTGACATATTTCATTGTTTTTATAGTGATTAAGATTATAACACAATGTTGACTGCTGTACCCCTATTTTGACATATTGACCTATTATGTATGTTTGTTTTGTTCACACATTGTTGTCAATATAATTGAATTTTATGCAACTGTCATATACGATAAAGCTTTAGCTAGCTTTAAACCAGGTTTAATTCACCAGTTTTGTCATAAGAAAATTTTTGTACCAAGTCAGGAATATGACATTTGTTTTCTATTTATTTGATGTGTTTAAACTTTTGATTTTGCTATTTGATAAGGGACTTTCCATTTTGAATTTTCCTTGGATTTCGGTATTTTTGTTAAAAAAAAACGTTAGACTATATCAACCAACGGAACGAACGGAAGACAGCCGTCATATTTCTCATTTGGTAAAGACATTTTTCGAAGAAAACTTTGAGTTAAACCTTTAAAAATGGTTTTATAGCTAGCTTAACGTCCATCTTGTATGATAGTTGTTTATTGTCCCGATATATTGACTTAATATTCCGTTGTAATGAATGACCTACACTGGGTCGATTCCGCTACAGGTGGATTTTTGATCCACGAGAATTTCATCGGCGCGTTAGTCAGTGATTCGGTTCTGACATGATGTTTAACTCGTATAACACCCTTTTATATTCGTCATTGATATATTCAGAAATTATTCAAAATCAAAGAATCTAACTCCCTCCCTCAGGCAATGTTCACTAAAGTAGAATTTTACTTTTAATTTTCGGTCCCCTTTGGTCAATTAACTCCTTACATTTGCAAGGACTTATACATTCTTGGCTTCCACATATTTGGGAATGAACATTCCTGATGAAGTAGATCCAGAAAAAAGTTCGTCGAACGAATCATATTCATTAGGACTTTATTTCTTCTACTTGTATTTTGATGTATTGATTTTTTTTTTTTTTTTTTTTTTTTTTTTTTTTTTTTTTTTTTTTTTTTTATAATTTACATCAACAAATGCTCGGACAGGAAAATGTAAATTAACGTAATCCCTACCCGTATACATCCTTCATCCCATGAAAACACAAAAGACAACATCCCTAATTTCGCAAGAAATAGAGAAGCTAAAAAGCAATGTCGTAATAGCTATTTGTTACGTGTCATTTAAGCCAGTAAAGGTGGAAAGAATGATTTATATAACGCCATGTTGTAAAGATTTCATTCAAGTTCAATAACAATAAGTACATTGGGAAAGATCTGTAAAGTGGGTTGACCGAAATAAAGAACGGACGTGCAATTTATACTGCAACTGAAAAAGAGGATATGTTGGAAATTGCTAGAAATTATGCTTTGAAACTGGCCACCTACATACCCTTCAAAGAATGTGTAGCAAGCGGTAAACATGAAGCGAGCTAGACCACATCACAATAAAAGACATTGGATTTGACGTTAAAATGCCGACCGGACTTGTTTACGTATTCATAGATTCCGCATTGATAACGGACAGCACTCGTGCTGGGGAGTTTAAATGTCGAATAGGTAAGTTAGGGAAACAAGATTTCTAACCCCGAGTCAAAACTTTATCTTTAAAGTAAAAAAATAACACATTATGTTCGAAAGATAGTTCTTCATATCATGAAAGACGTTAGTTAATACATTTTCATAATTTTCTAAAAATATACGGTTAAGAATTTCATAGATGGTATAAAAGAAAATATTCCTTGACGAATACAATAAAAATCGATCGAAAGAAATTGATAAGTTATATGTGGACATATTTTTAGAAAATCCCAAGAAAGTAATAGTAGAACACAAAAAATGGGTTTACCAAACGTATGTGTCTCTTCACTTTTTGCAGATTTTGGTAACAAATTCGAATTCATTATATTAAACAGATGAAATAAGCTTTTTTTAATTGAAAACATTTATGTACATTTTATGATTTTATCTTCCCTGACAGAATTGCAGTTTCGTTGTTAATAAAGCAAACGAACTCTGATAAAATTTCGAAACGTTACTTTTATATAATATATGCAAACAACACCCTTATTACTTGAACTTAACTTAGTTTGCCTACAATATGTAGAGCATTGCTACAATATCTATCCATGTAACCGCAAAACACAAGATACTAGTACTAAACTAGGCATATTTTCACAAAGTTATAAGCGACAGGTTTTATCATAAACGTTTTAATTTTACGAGAACATCTTATTAAAACTACATGTATACAATAACTGACATTTTTTTTTTTTTTTTTTTTTTTTTTTTTTGGCTTAAAAGACGCCGATGAACGTAAAAACCTAATATCATGACTTTTCATTAGTCATTTCGTACCTTAACCATTTCGTCCCACAACTAAATTTGTCATTTGTACCTATTTGCAAAACCATTTCGTACCATTGGGCCGAACTGTTTATATTATTCCGTACCATTTAGACTTATAACAAGTTTAGAACTAAAAATATTATTATACGCTTGGGGACACTATTTTACGTTAGATTAATAATCTATGACATTAAAAATGTATTTTGAGATTACAATTTAGCGTTCTATCTTTATCATGCCATGGTACTTCAATTATTACAAATTCTTTCTAGTTGAGATTTCATAAAAACATGGTATGCTACCACTGGGTCGTCGTGAAAAAGTATTGCATAATCATGTGCATTCAAACATACATTCAAAGTTCAACATTTGATCTTTATGTTTTCATTTGTATACAGTTATTTCGATTTTTTTGTTTG
Organism: Mytilus californianus; assembly: GCF_021869535.1. Lineage (NCBI taxonomy): Eukaryota > Metazoa > Mollusca > Bivalvia > Mytilida > Mytilidae > Mytilus > Mytilus californianus. The sequence goes on from NW_026262712.1 coordinate 33,133,620, forward strand.
TTCCTGCAGAGATATCATAAAATCATTTGATGCTAGAATTGGATCGACGTGAAACAACTTTTGAAAAATGATTGCCATGCAAACGTGCATTAAAACACAACCTTGAGACTGCAACATTTGATAAAGGAGGACGTTACTGTACTTTCAAAACAATGTGCGGATATTTCGATAAACTCGTCTCTTTTCTTTCAATCGATTGAAATAAAATCAAAATATGTGTTGTTTCAGGCAAAAACAAAAGTCATGTGGCGCTACAAGAAAAACAATATTTTTACAGTTTGCTTGTACATGAATAATCTCTACTCAATTTGTGCTATTTCATGACAGAATGGTAGAGAATACTTTCTGGTACTTAAGTCTTGTTAATACTGCTTATAATTACACATTTGTACCATTCCTTCTTTCATTATCTTTTTTTAATACTCAGCACTCAGTCAAAGCAAAGATAATTTTGTCAGTGAAAAAGATAAGTTCAAAGAACAGCACAAGACGATCGTAATCATGAAAAAAATGAATAGTTTGCTCGGCTCTGAACTCTGTGTAGGAACTTGCAGTCTCAGTCACTACTGGAGTCCATATGATAACTGGGTATCTTTTCTTGCTATAACCACTCTTGGTTTTAATGAAGTCACAAATTTTTGCTTATTTGAGTTGTATGCAGGACGAACGCTTAAAAGCATGCCGTTATTAATTTATCCGTTTGCACCAAACAAATTAAGTATTAATATGGTAAAATAGTGCTATGTATTTATATCTTGAGTACCAAGCCCATACACTCGCATATAGTCAAACCGTCTTGAGATATGAATATGCATTTCTATGATATCATATCTGGTGTGTACCTAATGTATTTTTCACAGCGTGTTGTGTAAAGATGAATTTGAAGCAATTGTCAAAATAATTAAATGCAAGTTACTAGTCAACATTTCAGCAAATCAATTTATCATCTATCAATTATGGTCGTATAAATATTCAATAGATAAAATTTTGCTTCTTTTATATCTAAAGCATATCTTATACTATAAAGCAGTTTATTCTCGTAGAGTTTTAATTTCGAGATCTTTAGAGCCTTACCTGTTTGCGATGTTTTATTTGGTCTATAAACGCTATGATTTTGATCTTTTGTAAACAAAACAATTACGACAGAGGATACTTTTACGATTTCATCATATTCTTGGAATAAGCGAAAATAATCAACTTACGAACATTTCCAACTTTACACTTACGTAAAATATATGCACACTGATAAATGCGATTTATTATGCTTCACAAAAGTCATCATGCAAAAATATCAAGCTTGTAATCTTGGTCGCCAGACTTGCGAACTGTACTAAACTCATCAGAGGCGCCCAAATCAATATCGAATAATTTAAAAATTTACTAAACAGGGAAAACATTGCAATCGATAATTTTAACAATCTTAAGAAAAACATTACTGCATTTCAAAAATTGCAAACGTCAATTCGGGAATTTTACGATGGAAAATTTCAATACACAGTATTTTTATTCATAATCTTATACAATTATCTTCATAATGCAACATTTTAATGCATTCCTGGGATACAAACTCTCATTGTTTTTTTTTAGTAAATTAACCGACAAGACAGGCCTGAAGATAACATCGGACAAAACGCCCAACAACAGTGGAATAAAACCAAATGGTTGTAAAATATCATCAACGATACAAAGGCGTACAGTTTAGTACGACAGACGCGCATTTTTTCTACATAAAACTCATTATTGGGGTCGAAAAGTTGGAAGACAAAATAAGAAGACCAAAATATAATAAAACAAAAATACTATACTCCAAGGCAAATTGAAAAAAGGGTAAATCCATAAAACGTGACAAAATCAAACGAAGAAAAATTGTGGGTTAAAACCTGGTTTTGTAGCTAGCTAAACCTTGAAATTGAAGAACATTGAAAACCAAAATTCCAAATATTCGTGGCATATGCAATTCAGTCCATCTATACCTGGAGTTGCAAAACTTCAGTATCTACAATAATTTAGTGTTTTATGAACAGTAAATTCACGCAATCGACTTTCTTTTGACGTCGAATTGACAGATCACGTCACCCAAATCAATATCAAGACATTACGATTTTCTTGAGCACATGCTGTCAAAATCACTTAAAGAACAACCATTTATCTCCCTTTTAAATCTGTATAGTTCATCTCCCTAAGCTTGAAATTGTTTAACCCTAACACCTTCTACGCGATTAAGCTTCCAATAAGATAACATCAAGGCATAGTTTCTTAATAGTGGAGACGAAAAATAAAATTCTGTTATTACATACTTGTACAACATTGCATTGCCAACATTAGAATATATTGATACATCTCATTAAAGATTATTTGGACTGACAACAGATTCAATCGATCTAGGGCCATAAAAAACTAACGTTTCATTTGCAGAAGTATGGAAAAGAATGCCCACTAGGTTTAAAACTGACATTTAAATCTGGCGCTCGACTTTAAAAATCGTGAATATGTCTTTCAAAAACTTGCGCGCAACACTTTGAAACTGTTACAAAACTTTGAAACTGGTGCGTAGGACTCCAGAAAATTTATGTTGGATCGGCAATATTATGTTCACGTAAACAATGGCGGGAAAAGAGATTAAAAGGGGGAATTTCGTTATCTAGTTAATGTAGTGCAGAAATACCTTTTGACAGAGTAAAAATGTCGACATTTGCATATTTCACAAGATTGAAAATGTCTACATATTATTAATTACTTTATCTACAATATTTTTGGAAAGAGTTGCGCATAAATAGCCATACTCAGCCTTAAAGTCAATATGTTTGCACATCTTTATCTGTTAGAAACCCAAAAAAAAACATATGTCTAAGTTATTCTATCAATACTTGCGAACTGTTAATAACAAATTGAAGAGACTAACCAAGGTTTGCAAACGATTTATTTACGCGTTTTTTTTTGTAAGTAGAAAAACAATGCGAATTTCTCCAATAATCACAAATATATTCAATTTGATTTTTTCTATACATGATTTTATTTCAAAAAATTACGAAAATTTTTGGTGGGGTTCGTGTTGTTCAGCCTTGTGTTTTGTGTACTATTGTTTGTCTGTTAGGTTTATTTTTCTTTATAGGCCATTGCGTTGTCAGTTTATTTTCGACTTGTGAGTTTGAATGTCCCTTTGGTATCTTTCGCCTCTCTTTTGATAGCCAGTATGTCGCAAAAAATATCGGCTAGCATAACTTGGTTTTTAATATTGCCACAGGTCTTGAATTTTGTTTGTTAAACGAAATAATAATTTATACACATTAAAGAATTATAGATATTGATATCTGCAACAATTATGCATTGAGAACATCAGCGGGGTTGTCAGTTGGACATATGCATTTTGTTTTTCGAAATTTAAGCGTCCGAAACGATGCTTTGCAATCAAATTCATGTATACACAAAATGATCTTTCAAGTTTAACGTGTCATAACTTGCAATAAGTGCATGTGACAGAGTATAGTTAAGGGGACAATGAAATAACAATTAATATAGAATTTTTCATATTTTTTAAAGTATCAATGTTTCAATATTTACCAGAAACGATTTATAGAACATGTCAAGAAGAAATTAAGTTGTATATATATAATTGTGTTATAGGACAGATGTGATCATTTGTGCTTGGAAAAACTTACAAAACCGTTTAATGCATATAGAGGGGAACGTCATTTTCAAACCAAATGAAAAAAAAAGTAATATGGATAAGATTCTCTATATGATTGGTAAAATTTTGTATTATAAATTTCTTAATACAAAGAAAAAAAACGTTCTCCTGATGAAATTGTAAAGAATGACCAAGTCCCATTTACAGTTTCCGAAAAAAAATATTTTTCTTTCTTTCACTTTGAGAAAAATTAATGTATGAGCCTATCTTTGCATCGAAAAGCTCCGTTGACAGAGTTTTTCTATCACATGATTACAATACCAATGAGCACCAAGAATGCTTCTCTGTCTGCAGGTTTTTATTTTTCGTACAGTGCAGTTTACAAACACTATAACAGTTCAGCGAACGTGGCTGATACATACAATTAAACATTCTCATTCCGACTGGGTACCAGGTCAAATAATGTACACGCCAGACACGCGTTTTGTCTACAAAAGACTAATCAGTGACGCTATAATAAAACAAAATAAAAAGTGCAAAGTTTAGCAGCTTGGGGGACGGACGACCATCTTCACCGTTGATTTTACTGGCATTGGAATCATATTTCTAGACCAGATTCTTGTGAATCATGATGGATAGACAAGTAACATTTAATACGAAAACATTTTTCTTACATTTGTCTCAAAGACGTACTATTAATATAAACATTCATAATTTTAAGATATATGGGATTACAAATTACAAATCTATAGTAGCTTATATCAGGCCATATCTTTTGGCGAACAAAACGAAAACTTTTTAACAGAAATTGAGAAATATGGGTGATTCTATCGCTTCTAGGATATAATAAAAAAGGAATATTTTGTTTGCCAGAATATTTGCATTTGTTGTTTACGATAATTCCCACTTGAATTGCGCCTCTCTTTTCTTAAATTGTACACATTTGTATAAACGTTTTTTTTTTCCCTAATTGTAATTTCTTTGTTGATAAATAAAACTCACTTTTAACACTCTTTTCGTAAAACTTAAAAGCAAAACTTTAAATAAATGGATGCATGAGATGTTCACCAGAAAACACTAATCACATGACGTTTACTTAGTTTACAAGGTATATCCGAAATTTATCAAGTTCTTAATCTTAAGAGCGTAATTCCAGTGTGTTACATCTAATAGGGGTTTCAGAGTCATATTGGTAACATCGACAGTTTATCAGTATGATGTTGTATGGATACTTTATGGAATTCGTAAAACAACTGAATATATACATCAAAGATTAAGGTCTTGTTTTAAATTTATGGTCAATGCATAATTTCAAATTTATATAGGTTGTTACGTAAGAACACAGTTGGTTTAAAACATATTAAAATGCTACTGTACGCTTGGGTGCACTATTTTGCGTTAGATTCATTATCTATGACATCAAATATGTATTTTGAGATTTCAATTTACCATTCAATCTTTATCATTTCATTAAATTTCGATTATTACAAAATCTTTGTCTGTTCTAGTCGAGATTACATAAAATCATGTTATCCTAGAACTGGGTCGACGTGAACGAACCTGGATCAATTATTTGCATTCAAACATACATTCAAAGTTCGACATTGTAATTTTCGAATCTCCTGGTTATGTTAGGAAGAACACATACCTGTTTTGATATCAAGGCAATTAGAAAAACGAATCTGGTAGAGAGACTACTTGAACTATTGGTGTTCATGACCTGAATCATGTATAGCATAATTGGATCTGAACACGGTGCAGCAAGTGTTTATCAAACGGTGGACATGATTTCATTTCAATTTGATAAGTTTTCCTATGTTGTGTTTATTTAAGACAAAACAATTCAATATAAATGATTTTGAAAAACTGAACGCGGTGTAAAACAAATGTATTGATATATGTACAGTGCATACAGAAAAAAAAATTATTGTGGTATACATTGTATTAGTGATTTTCTTTATATCTTGAGTATCACGCCAAAATAGGGCGCATATACGATGCATTTGAATCAAGTGGCGAGGATAACTTATTTAACTGAAAGTTCCACAATTTAGTAGACAATATTTATTAGCACAATCACAAACACATTTACATTAAATGGTTAGGGCATACAGTATAGTACAATTGAAATAATAAACTGACAATTATTAAATTAGAGTGACAATGGTAGTATGCATTAATTATGCATCTTTTGAATTATATACGTAGATAGTGTAAAACTGTTTACATCGACAAACACCTTTATGTATGCTACAAAAACGTCATTAATGATACAAGGTTTATAATTATCATGCAGTCGACGCGTGTTTCGCTACGTAATTGCGCTCACATCAAACAAGTGGAAGGCCAAAGTTAGGGAGTATTGAAAACCAAAAAAAAACAGAACTTTACAGAAAAGACCCGTCTGTGCTAAGTTGGAACAGCCTTCATTTTTAGAATGATTTTAACATCTTATAAACACAAAAAAATATTACAAACGGAAATGAATTCAAAGAATACAAAATTGGGAATAACATAAATAAATTTGAAGTTTTGACATCGTCTTATTGTGCTTCAGTGATGGTGGTTACTCCTCAAATACAAAATAGTATCCCTATTCTAATGCTTTACATATACAATCGTCATAGTCAAATCTTGAAAAAATACGTGTGCGCATATTTATTGCTAATGACTTCGAATCATGGCAACCGCCATGCAATCCTAATTGTCGTATATCACTTGTTTCATTAGAATTAATTGTATCCTCATGCTGACAAAATCATGTAAGGAACAACCAATTTTCTTCTTGTAAATTTCGTAAAAAACATTTTTCACTTTCACTATGTTCAGCTTTTGTTGTGCAGTTATCTGCAAGGCATAGTTTCGTAATAATGTATGAGAAAACTGACGATATTTTGATCACAAGATACTACAATACTTTCATTTAGAACCGTACGTAACTATTATATCGCAGTATTTAACATTACATACTGTTTACAGTTTTTCGTTAACCTTGAGAAGTTGGAATACCTTAAGCAAATTATTTATAGAAATTCAAGAAATATAGCTATTTATTTCTGACCGACTGGTGTAAAGTGAACATCTGCGGGGTTTTAATGGATATATATAGTGCATTTCGTTTCGCCAAGATTCACATCATCCAAAAGATTGTACATGTAATATGGATAGAGCTTTTATAGGCTGTGCTGTTGCTCAGTCCTTTTCATATCTTAATGAATCAAATATGTTTAAAATCAAATCACCCATAAGATGAATTCTCATATACGAAACATGATCTTGTAATGTAGATCATGTCATTATTTGAAATGAATGCATACAGAAACGTACGTTCAATATTCTCTTTATGAATTTATAAATTATTATGAAACTACGGTTTCAACTCCCTCAGACAAAATAAGATGGATTTTGCTATTTTGTTTACACATGGTTTACGTTGTATAGCTCTTCAACTTTTTAGGTTCTTTTAACATCCTTCGCTTTCGAATATTCGGCTTTGATTGATCCTGAGGAAGGTAAATCTAACAAAGCGCACCGGATGTATGAAGTTTATAAGGCATTGTTTCATTTTTTAGACGATAATAAAAAATAAAGTATACATGTATGTCTTATTTAGTATTAGAGAAGCGGTTTATTATAGAAGAATACGTCCTTCTAAATATTGTTTTAGAGATTTATATTATCGAAGTCTTCAGGGAAGAAACATTTAACCTATCCATATGATTATGCCACAGAAGTGAACATTTGACGTTTATAGTAATTACAAAACCGTTAACTGCATTATTTTGAAGATTAAAGAGTACATTTATTAGAAACCAGACGAGAAGAATGATAATCAGAAATGCAATAAAGCAGGAAAAATTATTACAGCTAAACAAATAATCACGAATTTTTCTTCGCTGTTTGCATATTTTTTCTTTGCGTATGGCGTACAATTTATCTAACGGTCATTTCAAAAACTGGAAGGCATTGCTTTACCTTTTGCTAATTAGAAATTATGCACTGTCTTAACCAAAGATAAGATAAAATCTTAAGAATGGTCCTGACATAATCACCAAATGTGCTAGATTTTTCCTAAATCACTCATCAATTCCTAAACTCATACCTTTCAATAAACACCAAATCATACTAATACACAAAATCAAAAACTATGTTCAAAGTAGTAAACAACTACCACCATAACTGCATCATAGTCGTATGGTAGGTAATATATCACATCTGATTTGCGTCAAAAGTCTACAAACAATTACGTGATACCTTTTAAAGCTCTCTATGTGTTTATATATCACCCAATCTGGGATAAGGTGGTGGTTAAAGACCACCACCGGACTACAGAATCCTGGCTTCCAACTAAATTAATCAGCATGGCTTTGTCATCAGAAGATAGCATCACAGTATGCATGAACTGCAGTTTGTGTTCCTCGCTTTCCATTTATACACTGAATTGTAATTATCTGGATGCACGTTTGGAAGAGTAAATGTTTCCAAAAGTCCTTCCTGTCAGATTTATGTCAATACCTATGTTCCCGTGTAAGCACGTGGTCAGTTGATATATGACGTTTTACCAACAACGTACTAAATCACAACGTAATACAACGTACAACAAATTTAAACAAGAAAGGATGAATTGAGATTTTGACAAACATTATTGTAATTATCGAAAATAGCTGACTTATTTCTGTGGGCACTAAATAATACATAAACTTGATATGTAAAGGAATTTTGAATACAATAGATATAAATTTTATTATATTTATTGTGAAGGACAAACCAAATGTTAAGGAACTTTTTTCACCAAAAGAAAGGTAAAGCGTAATGAATGGCGATGAATGCAGGTATGTTATATTGTTGTTCTGTTTAATACACCATTGTTCCAGGTTAGGAAATCATTAGCGGCTGATAGAAATGATATAAGTAGATGTGGTAAGATTGGAAATGAGACAAATATGCACTGTGACGAAATGACAATGAAGTAATATACTTTAAGCTACCTTTTAATTCATAAGTAAAAAAAGTACATTGGTGTTGCTCATTGTTGCAGGCCGTACGTCGACCTACAGTTGTTAGTTTCTATGTCATTTGATCTCTGGTGGAGAGTTGCCAATTATTCAACTTCTTCTTATTTTTGGATAAACATGTTTAACTCCGCCAATTTTTTTATAAAAGCGGCTGTCAAACGCCAGAAGCCTGCATTTCAATTAAAAATGTGTGTTTTTTCTTGCCAGATATTCGGAATCCTCTGGTTTTATATATGCAGTACCATTAAAGATTTTGCCCGCAAACCCCTACTTTTCTTTTGATAGTTTTATTATATATATATTTAAAAAGCAATATTTGAAAATCTTATAAAAGCCTTGTTATTTTTTCTTTGCTTTTGAAAGGAAAAAGGTGCCAATGTTAACTGTATGAAAAATCTAGAGAGAATCACTTCCCGTCAAATTTTGAATGGCTTATATCTCGAAAACAAGCACACGGACCCTTCATTTTTTTTCATTTTTTTTTTTTTTTTTAGTTCCTTTATCCACATACTTTCAAATCATAACAGTCTTCTAAATAGCTAAACAGCTTGTTATTTTGAAGCAGAGTAGCGAACATCCTTTAATTAAATGTATGATTCCTATTCTAAAGTACAAGGCTTGTCCGACATTGATTATTCTGCAATCGTCATATTTTTGTTACTGATAAATTGATAAATATAATATTACTGATAAATTGAAAATAGATGGAAATTCAATAATGTTTTTACATGTCTTTGTTGTTTGAGTTATTGATAATATCTTTTATTTGATTTAATGCAACATTGATGCATGGATGTAAAAGTCTCATTTAATCCTGACATTAAATATATCACTGAGAGTTTACGTATGCATTGAAGGGGACAGTGCAATCTACAAGAACAGCTACTGAGAGTCCTATCGTTATTTTATATTGAGCCCTCCTCACCCATCCCATTTAAACATCCTGGATCCGCCACTACAATTAAACATTGATTATACAAATGAAATGAAAATAACATGTGTCCAAAGCGCTCTACACTCACTCGCCACGCTCGAGGCCAAATATAAGCGTCGGTAGGTGTTCGTCGTTAAAAAGACATACATGTGTTAACTAGCAGACTGTTTGTTTTCATTTCGTCCATAATTGGTAGACAAAAGTTCTTTCGAGATTGTATCAAATTTTTAATTAAAGAATATGTCAATCATTTACAGACACAAGAGACGCTTTGAATCCA